>NW_023416379.1:23538643-24138643 GCF_014108235.1 Myotis myotis | reverse complement strand
GAACCTGCCCTTTAGGCTGGCATACCATGCGGCAATGTCTCTGTCCCCCAGCCACCCCGGAAGACTGACACTGTGAGCACTTGGAACAGCTGCTTTTTTTTTTTAGTCTGACCTGTGTGTTGCCAATAATTTGTACTCACAATTACCAAACTGCAGCCATCTGGTCGAAGTGTCCAAGCTTTAGGCAATTAAAATTGGTTTTCTCAATTTACACTGCAATTTTAAAGCTACTTTATATGACCCTATAGACAGTACAAGCTTAATAGATAATGTCAGCAGTATCTCTAAATCATTCTTCAGACGTCACAATTCAGAGACTCATGGGACCCCATCCAGCCTGTAACTGCATGAATATTTACTCAGGACAAAGGAGTACTTATAATGTGCTCCTTGTAGCTCACTGCAGTAATGCTCCTGTACATAAACCAACAATTAAATGTAATCCTATACACTTATAGTTTTGAAAGAAATTCAAACCAGCCCTTGGAATTAAATAACCCCAGTGCTAGAGAAAATGACTTCCAGAACATCAAGCCTCACATGCAAACACAGGGCCTCTGAGCCACAAAAGAACAAACACTTTTCCACAGGGATAAGGGCTTGTTGTTGTACTACTTGTGAGGTCAAAGATCCAGATGTTCCCATAGACAATCAAATAACTATCACTGGTCAAACGGTATTGACAATCCTACAGGACAGCTCTGAGACATGGACTTGGCCTCGGAAAGGGGATTTCTGTAAATTTTGTGGGCAATAAATAGCAGCCCCAGGTGAGAGCTGGAAAATTCAAAATTTTACAGAAATGACTGACAGGTTTCATAAGCTGCAAGTGAAAATGAAAATCCATGAAAAAGAAAGTGTATATTTTGCTAGTAGCTATATTCTCCTTTGGTGTAGCTTACTATAAACCCCATGGCGTATAGTGAAAGTCACCTTCTCTTGGGCCTGTCACTTTTCATGAAAGTAGAAACCTCCTTGTCTAGTTCACTGCTGTTCCCAGCACCTAGAGCAACATCTGTCACATCATAGGCTCTCAATAAATACTGCTTGAAACAAAGAATGAACTAATGATTTGGCACAAAAATATACCCAATTCAGTTAAAAATCTATGAGATGTTGAAAACTCAAATTAAAAGAGAGGAACAAGAGAGTAAAGTTACACTTAAAATTTAAATAAGCTTAAATTACAAGTTTTAATGCCATTACTCCCTTGAGAAGTTAGCATCCGAAGTTATGCAGTGAATCTACTATTTATGCATTAAGTAGAGTCCACTCAGGGGCAAAGATTTCTCCAGGTATTATATTTTGGAAAGATAATTTTCCCTGGAAAGCAAAAATCAGCAGCTCTTCCCATGAACAAAGATATTAGTTAAACAAACAAACAAAATATGTTTTAAATTTTCTTTGTCAGAGTCCATATCAGGAAAATATAGGTAATACCTATATTCTGTCTCGTTAGTATATGCTTATAGGATTAAACCAGCAAAGTGTTTCAAATGATTGAGATGAAAAATTGTATAAAGGGTCACTTGGGGATTACTTGGGGGTAGTAGGTACTACGTTGTTGATGTTTGTAATTCTCATTATAATCATTCTATTTCCTCAAGACTCTCTGCAGCCTTCTTAGAAATAGATTTGAGATTTAATTCTTATTAGTATCAGTGAAACGAAGGAATCCTTAAGATCATGCTTAATTAGCTTCCCGGTAACTCTGCCTGTGAAACTGACATTGCAATCTGACATATATTCATCAATTAATAATTCTCATTAACTACCAGATACTCAGCAAACTAGCAGATTTTTGGTTATGTTGAATCTTTTCAACCTAATGACATTAAACAATTTTCTCTATTCATTCCTAGCAAAGCAAGAAGAAAATTAAACACAATAATAGCAAGCTTAAAAATAAAGTAATGCATATAGATCCATGTATTAATTTACCAGCCTTAAATTTCAAGAGGCTAAGCTATTTAAGAATAGGGGCTGTGTCTGAACTTTGAATCACAGCAGAATGTCTAGCATAAAACAAGTGCCCAATTAATGCTCTTTAATGCATGGTTAAATTATGAAAATATCATATGCCAAGGAGTGCAATTATTAGTTTAACAAATTCTACTAAACTCAGACATATCAACACAAGCATTTCTGGACATCACTGTTAGGTATGAAATGTGTGTGTGTGTGTGTGTGTGTGTGTGTGTGTGTGTGTGTGTGTGTGTGTTATCCATATATATCATGTCCATACACATATACGATGTATATCACATAACTGTGCTTACTAATGTGCTTTAGTTTAGTGGTTAATAGTCCTAGATCTTGTCTGGCATCTAATAACAACAGTGCGTTTTGAGTCCCAACTCCACTATTTCTTAGCTCCTTGGCCTTGGAAATTGGCTTATTCCTTCTCTCTATGCCTCTGTTTCCTCACCCAACCAAAAAAATAAATAAATAAAAATAAAAATAAAATACAGAGTTGTTATGAGTTAATACACATAAAGTTCTTAGTGTAGTATCTGGTACAACAGAAGTGAACAATATATACCATCTAAGACCATTATACCCTTACATTATATGCTTCATTAGGTCAAGTGAACAAAGAAGGAGAAGCCTTACATTTTACTAGTATTCTGGATGTTGGAGCGCCTTGCCTGCCAATTAAAAAGTGAATCTTTGTTGTGCCCTCTGTTTGTGTTGGCAAATCTTTGAGAAAGTGTAAAGATGTGGTGACAGAGAGCTTGAGCTTTAGAGTTCAAAAATTCATGGGGGGGAATTTACCAGCCATATGACCTCAGGGAAACTTCTGAACTTGCTTTATCCTCTCTAAAATGTAATAAAACCTCTACTTCTTAGGGTTGTCCCAAGGATTTAGATGTTATCAGCAAAGTTGCTGACTCAATAGTATGATATGTTTGTATGCATCTATGCAGTTATCTTTCTATGTTTTTTAACTTCCTTCCTTCTCCATATATTCAAATTATCCCTATTATTCAAGGTCCAGATAAAATGGTGATTCTTTATGAAGGTTTCCTGATTCTTTCTGAGCCTAAGTTAACCTTTTTCTTTCCTGAATTTACTATAATTCTTATAGCCACTTTCCACTTCCTACTTCACATTTTCATTAATCTGTGTTAGACCATGAAGTCTTTATGGTCTGAATCCAGATCTACTTTACTTATATACCGCATATATATAGCCCATTCAGCCTCTGGAATAATATATACACATATATACGTGTGTGTGTGTGTGTGTGTATGTGTGTATCTGAGTTCATGTGTATGGTACTGAAAAATGTTTAACAAGCATCTGTTATTAAAATCCTGCCTAGCCGGTGTGATTCAGTGGTTGAGTGTCAACCTATGAACCAGGACGCACATGCCTGGGTTGTGGGCTTGGTCCCCAGTAGGTGCAGGAGGCAGCCAATCAATTCTCTCTCATCATTGATGTTTCTATATCTCTTTCCCTCTCTCTTCCTCTCTGAAATCAATAAAAACATGTTTTAAAAATTTTGTTACTACCTTGCCTTATCCTACAAAGATTTGGAGGTAGATGGATATTTCTCTTTGTTTGCATATGTGCATATTTATACACATACTTCCATACATACAGCTACATCCATATATATTGCAAAAGGTATTACACCTAACAAAAGTCTGGAGTCAAAACCTCAAAAATGGTCCCAAAACAATAATATATAGTACACAGTGCTAAACTCATTCTGGAATTATGTTCTTCATGTTGAAATCTTTTTATTTTGAAGTTTTTAAGAAAGGAGACATTTTCTTGTAACACTTCCCATGATATATTTTGTAGATATTATTCCAGGAAAATATTTTAACCACTATTATTCGTTTATTATAAATGAAAATATTAAACTTTGGAATCAAGAAAGTAATATTCAGTTGCTTTTTTGGCCTGTCATTATTCATACCTTTCTCTTTTACCATTGCCAACATTCTTGTAGAACCCTTTGTTATTGAAACATTTCTTCATCTAAACCCCAAAAGTAATTCTTTTTTGTTTTAAAAACGAAACAAATTACCTTATTCTTGGATAATATTTATAATATCATCTGTACAAACAGGTCATCAGTACTTTGTATGCTATAACTCATATCAGATAATCAAAGGACATTCTTTTAAGGAGACCACTTAGTTGAAATTTATAAATAAAGGAATAAAATTATGAAATTTGGTTCAAAATAAAGTTCTAAAATAAAAAATCTAATTTTGAATATCTTTAAGTTAGCTACCCATTGGGCATATGTGCTAATTATGTGAACTAATTACTAGTCTTTATTTCATTTTAAAATGTAAGATCTGTATGTGGTTTTTACTCCCTAAAAAGAGTAATGTCAAGCTAATTTTAAGGAATATAAAATATCATTCAACTTATTGATAATTGATGTTTCAAAAAATGCAGTTAAGTGAGTTGGCAAAAATGTTTCCTCATAAAGAAACTATTTTTGATGATCAGAATAATAAAGCCAAAGAACTTTATTTATTAAATGAACACAAACTTTTTGTTACACATATAACTCCAACTAGCCTTAGAAACCTTATGGTGAATAATAAAGTAAATGCATACTAAAGTCTTGGTCATGCATGCATCACTAAAATATTCGGAAGCTGAATAGCTCCAAAATAAATTTTATAACATTTTTTATTTCTCCCTTATTTTCTAGCTCGGTTGTACAAGCCAAAATCCTAGCTGTCTTACTTGATTTTTTCCCTTTATCTCATGCCTCCCACACTTACCTCCCTCAGTTTCAAACAAATTAATGAAATTTCAAGTCCTTTTGCTTCTACTTCTCAAATTCATTAACCTTTCCCTACCCCACTGCCAGCACCTCAGTTCCATAGCACTCTCATCCCATGCTTAGATGATTTTTGTACAGTTGCCCAATAAGTACTCTTTTGCACGTATCATCTACTCCACTCTGTGGTATAGATGCTGGAATGATCTACTACCGTCTGAGTTAGTCATTTCTCTGTTCCAAAGTCTTCAATAGCTACACTTTCTCCTCAAAATAACCCAGAATTCTTAGTCTGGCACACAAGGCCCTTCATCTCCTCACTCTTGCACCCCAATTGTACACTGTTCTAGGCTCCCTGAACTACCTTTTCAAACCCTCACTATTCTTCCTCACCGATAGGCCTCTCACCTCCACCAAGAAGCTCCTCCTCTGTATCTTCAGGTTATAGCTTTGACATCGCCTGCTCCTGCTGGAGGCCTTCTTTAACCCTCCGTTCTGTCCAGTGCCCCTTGTGAATGCCATGGTAGCATCCAAGAGAGATATTTATGGAAGCATTAATCTCAAAGATGTACTTTCCTAAAGCAAGAGGCAGATAAGTCCCCTTCAGTTACTTTCCTGTTGCCTTTTACAGTACTTTATACTTAATTGGCACTTAATAAAAGTTTGTTAAATGAAGGAAAGGAGGAAGTAGGGGTAGAGGGCATGTGATACAAAAGGGAACACTCACAAAAGTCTACCTAGAGTAGTCCAACAGTGTTGGGTGTCCCAAGTGTGAGAAAACCTGGATTCAAAAATAGTAGCCAAACAAACAATAAAATCTCTGACAGTCTTCTGAGACCAGAGTTTTGGACTTGTTGGAGAACAAAGACTTCTGGAGCTGAGAGTAAAGTAAGCCAGATGTAAGGCATTCTTATGATTGTTATTAGCACCAAAAAATATCATTGGCAAAGAACAGAATCTAATGTAGGGAGATGGGTTTCAGTCTTGAACTTCTGCTTGTCATGTAAATACAGAGACATAACTTGCATGGTCTGCTGGCATTTTTAAATTTAGATTTATTTTAAAAAAAGAATTTCAAGTCGCAATACCTTCTTTCTCTGTATCAGCCCATACTAATATATTTTGGGACCAATATTATATGTGACTAAAGGGACCACTGAAAAAAATAGGATAGTACAAAACAATTAAAAATTTTTATGAAACCAAAGATCTGATCATTTGAAAGTTTTTTAATGCTTATAATTATAACGTTAATTTTGTTTTTTTCCACTTTTAGTTTTTGAATTAAAATTTTTCTTTTTGCTCCCTCCCAACCCAAAAGAGATAAGAACATTTTATTTGTTTTGGAAAATAAATTAATTAAAAAATACACATGTCCCATTTGAGGCAACTTCATTTAAAATGGCTGAAATTTAAAACCTAAATTCAATTTTAAGCAGTGACAGGAACCTTTTTAAGTGACCGAAACCAATACATCATTGCATGTGATAGGTTCCACCTGCATGCCCAGATCCAGCTTGCAGACCACCTTCCCGGTCTACTCTCCCAACCCCTCATGTCTCACTGCTTTGTTAGTCTTATGTGATTTCTCCCTTCTCCAAATCTTAATGCCAATTTTCATCTTTCTATGATTTGCATTGTCTGCCTCTTAAGCAATATTTTTATATTAGGATTCATTACTCCTACTTAGACTTTAAGTTCTTTAAATAATGGAAATATTTCTCCTCTTTGGATCCTCAGCATGACCTAGATAACACAATTAATTCTTGAATTATATCTCTGGCAGATAGAAAAAAAAACATGCATTTGTTTTTGACATGTGTTTTTCATCACATTACCAATAACACTTGTAAAATTCCAAGGCTTCTAGTAGCATGAAACCTTGGCAGTTACACAATAACATTTATCTCATAAGAATCCATTTCCACGCAGTCTTATATTTTCCTCACTTCTCAGAAAGATTCCTAGATCCCGCTGAGAAAATATTCTCCACATATATGACTCATTCACATCCACTTCTGTGCATCCATCCAAGATATATTTTTATTTCATCTAAACCAGTGGTTCCCAACCTTCTGGCCCTTTAAATACAGTTCCTCATGTTGCGACCCAACCATAAAATTATTTTCGTTTCTACTTCATAACTGTAATGTTGCTACTGTTATGCATCGTAATGTAAATATCTGATATGCAGGATGGTCTTAGGCGACCCCTGTGAAAGGGGTGTTCGACAGCCAAAGGGGTCGCGACCCACAGGTTGAGAACCGCTTATTCTAACCTCAATAATGTAGGACTATCATGCATTTTCCTGGTTCAACTACCTGCCTTTAAGAAGATTCTCATAATTATCTCTCTTAATTTCCATCAGTTCTCCAAATTGCCTGTCTCAATATAGAGCAGTGGTTCTCAACCTTTGCTGCACATTAGAATCACCTGGGAATCTTTTCAAAATCCTGATTTCTGGGCCTCATCCTCCGGAAATTCTGTTTCTTTGTTATGGGGGTGGTGTCACAACATTAGTAATGAATCTTTATAAAATCCTCACTTCTGGGCCTTATCCTCCAGAAATTCTGTTTCTTTGTTACTAATGTTTTGTTACTAACAGAATTTCCGGAGGATGAGGCCCAGAAATCAGGATTTTAAAAAGATTCCCAGGTGATTCTAATGTGCAGCCAAGGTTGAGAACCACTGATATAGAGGGTGTCCCCCCAAAATGAATAAATGCTTTAACAGCTGATAACACATAGTTTTCACTCTTTTTCAGGTTTAACTGATTTGAAATAATGGGTGAAGCCAGACAAAGCTTTGAACACAGAAAATTTATCCTAAAGTGACACTAGACTTTTTAATGGGATATGTAAAAGATAAAGTGTATGATACAAAACTGGCAGCAGTAGATAAATTGAGAGAGCACAGATACCAAACAAAATGATTCTTGATGTTTGCAATTCTGTTGCTTTATGTTATCAGCAGTGCTTGGACCAGAACGGTCATCAATTTGAAAACAGGCATTGACAAAAAAAGTATTCATTTCTGTAGATTCTTTTAAATTTTGAAAAGGAACTGTATGTTAATAAACACCTTATAATCTTCAAAGTATGTGTACATTTTTGGGACACCTTGTATTTTATGTACTTTTTGTATATAAAGATAGTATTTTGCATTTTTCTTTAAAAATGTGATATGTAAGATGCACTGTTTCTTATACTTTGGTTGGCATAAAAGTTACGCGATGTGTTCTCTAAAATGGGTACTCTGGGCCCTACAATGAGAGAGAAAAGAATAGGATCCAGGAATTTAAGCATCTAAGAAGCACCTCTGGTCCCAGGATGATTGGAAACCTGAGTCTCAGGTCCAGCTCTGTGACCTTAAAGAAGTTTCTTACCACACATTGTTCGTCAATATAAAAAATTACTTACATTCATTCCAATAGTTCTGGTTTGCCTCATTTTATAGGCTTGGCCACAAGCAAGATAAAACAAGTATGCCACAACATCAGTCAGAATAGGACTGTTCTCTAAGGCGTAAGCCCATCAGTGACTGCCTATTCTGATTTTTTCAAGTTAATAATTCTTTATTCAAGAAAACTAATTGAAATTAGTTAAGAAAATGAATTTGAATACTACATTGAAATGACTGGGTTTATAATCTGTAGAGTTCATATATCTTCAATAGAAAGGGAATTTCACAGTATTCTGTAAAATATTACTCATCTTGCCAGCTTTCACACTCTAGAAAAATAGTAAAAATATATTATCAACTAAAATTTATCTTCCCAAGGTCGGTATAAACAAACATAACTAATGCTATGAACCAGAGGGACTACTGTACTTTTAGAAATGTACTGAAAAGAGTTGTTTAAAAATATAACAAGACCCATAATAGTACACTGTATTACATACTGTAGCCTAGAGAAATAGTCTAGAGCTAAAACCTCATTCTACATACTAAGATAGGAACTTTTCAAAATTATACTCTATTTAAATTTGATGGACACACACAAACCACTGAAGTCAAGAGAAGTCTAAATAGGGTCAGTCTTCCCATCTGGATGTAATATAACTCAATGGAATGATAACAAAATGTTGGTTTGGGTTTGTACTTTTGTGTATTTTATGTGATATTTCACTGCCCTATGGGGACTCTTCTGTTAGTTTATTAAAAAATATCCAATGTTGACATTCAATTCACCATTTCAAAAAACATCTTACTAACAGTTTGCTTCTTGCAAATAGCAATATGCTTCTTTCGGCAATTTGGGTTTTAGTCACTGACAGAAGTTAAATGGCACATAGCAAAAGGATTTGGAAACAACAGAAAGATAAAAAATTATTTTGATACTCATATTTAAATAACCACAACTTATGTGCCTGATTAAACAACACCTTAGTTTCTAAGATGCTGGTCTACATATATGGTAGACCGACACTATGAACAAGGAATTCCTCTTCTGAACACACACACACACACACACACACACACACACACACCCCATATATATATAGGGAAAAGAGGAAAGGTAGTACTTTCTTCTGTGACAGATACTGTTCTGCACTTTTCATGCATTAGCTCACAATGACCCTATGTTTACACATGCAGCAGGATTTATGATTTGTGCACTCAATTCCAAAATTCACAAGAAAATTGCAAAATCTACATAATTTACTCTGAATAGCAGCAAATGGATTGTCAGTTGCCATTTTTGTAAGAATCATTGGCCATAATTTTTCAGACCCTGCAGTTTATCTCAGGATCCAGCTTAAGAACCTGAAAGCACTTTAAGAGAAATATCCTAAGAAACCCAAAAACCAATCAGAAAGAATATATGCATCCCTATGTTCATAGCAGCACAAGTTACAATAGCTAAGATCTGGAAACAGCCCAAGCGCCCATCAGCAGATGAGTGGATAAAAGCTATGGTACATCTACACGATGGAACACTACGTGGCGGTAAAAAAGAAGGAACTCTTACCATTTGCAACAGCCTGGATGGGCCTGGAGAGAATGATGCTAAGCAAAATAAGCCAGTCAGAGAAAGATAAATATCGCATGATCTCACTCATATGTGGAATCTAATGAACAAAATAAACTGATGAATAAAATAGATCCAGAGACATAGAACCATGGAACAGACTGACAAATTTCAGAGGGAAGATGGGGATGGGTGTGGGTGGGGAGAGATTAACCAGGGAATTTATATGCATATATGAATAGCCCATGGACACAGACAGTGTGGTGAAGGCTTGGGAGGGGCAGATGAGAGGTGGAAGGGGTCAATGCGGGGGGGGGGGGGGGGGGGAGAAACCAAAGGGGACATCTGTAATATTTTCAATAATAAAGATATATTTTTTTAAAAATAGATGAACAAGGCTTTGATGTGTATGATGATTGGTAACTTGGTCCTCAATGGACTTCTCAGTGGTGGAAGGCTCATTGTGCCTGAGTGGGAGCTTATTAACATTTCAGATCCCAGGGTCCTCCCCTCACCTGCCAGATCTGCTGAATCAATTTGTGTTGGTAATAAGTGTCCAGGCCACGGTCATACACACAAGAGTTTGAGAACCACTAATCTAAGTCAAAGAGCGAAGGAACACAGCTAAAGTCAGATTGATACAGATGTTTGATGAGTAAACCAATCCATGTGTGAAGATTCTTCTAAAAGCAGTAATTTTCAAACAGGTTTTATGGAATCATGTGGATTTTCAGATATATTTTTCTGGGAGGGTACCAAATATTTGATGAAAATTTTAATTAAAATATTTTTAAGTACTTAAAAAGTAATAAAATTATCAGGCATAATTAAGTAGATATTTAATAATTTTGATTAAACATCGACCACTGTAGAACTACTTGTGAGGTTAAGAATAGAGTGACTCATGCTATTTCTGGCCTTGTATTTGAACTTCTCATGTTTGTGTCCATGACTAGAAAAATTCTAATGCTGTAGGTCTCTGAGTGTCTGCCCATATGAAATTAACCCAGTGGGTACATTACTGCAGTTCTGTGTCCCTCACTCAATTGAATGTCAAGTAAATTCAAGCTCATTTGTACAACACATGCTCGTACATGACAATATAAATGACTGAATATTCATTATATTTCAGAGACAAGGGTTGTCCATTAGAAGTACAATGTGAGCTACATATGTAATTTTAAATTTTCTAAGTAGCCAATTTATAAAAAGGAAAAAGAAACAGGAAAAATAAAAGACTAAAACAAAAAAGGGGAAAAAACACAGTGAAGTTAATTTATTAATATATTACATTTAACCTATGACATCTCAAATATTATAATTTCAGTATTAAACTAATAATGAAATATTTGGTGGTTTTTTTTTGTACTAACACTTCATATTTTACACTCACAGCAAATTTTACTTTGGAATAGCTACATTTCAAGTATTCAACAGCCACATGTGGATGGCATAATCCTATATAATAAAAGTCTATTATGCAAATTGACCCTTGGGAGTTCGACTGACCAGGAGTTCGACTGCTTGCTATGATGTGTGCTGACAACCAGGGGGTGGTGCGGAATGAAGGAAGGCCCCGGCCAGCGGCCAGCAGCCAGGGGAAGGAAGGCCCCGATTGGCCCTAATGGCCAGCTAGGCCTAGGGACCCAACCCATGCACGAATTTTGTGCACCGGGACTCTGGTTACAGATAAACCTCTTACATGAACTACTGTTAATTTATATTTTCTATTTTTTATTTCTTAGTTTATAATCCTACAATAAGTTTTAAGTATTCTTTAATCAACTTTTATATTTGTAATTCTAAAAAATGTGATGGAACAATAATGCCTAACTTAGAAATAGGTCACTTTTTGAATTCAGAAATTTGGGAAGGAAATGCCAATGGATTGGAAAGAACTTAGAGATAAAATAATAACTTGATATACTGCTGTCAGTGGATTCTTTCACCACTGTCCACCACTTTGTGAGCAAAGTGAAATCAATATGCAAAAGTATCTCCTAGAGAGCCACTTGGAAATTACATTAACCATTTTTAGTTATAGGATTCACTTTTTTTTTTTAAAATATATTTTATTGATTTTTTATAGAGAGGAAGGGAGAGAGATAGAGAGTTAGAAACATCAATGGGAGAGAAACATCGGTCAGCTGCCTCCTGCACATCTCCTACTGGGGATGTGCCCGCAACCCAGGTACATGCCCTCGACCGGAATCAAACCTGGGACCTTTCAGTCCGCAGGCCGACGCTCTATCCACTGAGCCAAACCGGTTTCGGCTAGGATTCACTTTTTATGGTGATAAAAATTGCCCAAGTCCTCATGGTATTTTAGGCTGTGAAATTTTGCCCAGTAGTTCTATACTTTGTGCCAACTTACAATGTTATTTTAAAACAAAACATTATGAACATAAAAATAAGATTCAGATTAAACTGACACAAGTATCACACAAAAAGTTGAATTAATGCCAAAAAGAATTATATAGTACGTGGGAAAGAAGCACATTTTTTCTCCAGAAAATGTTCAACAAACCATGTGCTAACAAGTATATTAGATCAGTAGTCTACTATTGAAAAAAAAATAACTCTATCTTTTAAATAGATTACAATATGTTTATTTCTCTATAACAAAACAAGTTGTTTCTAATATCCTATATAATATAAGGCTAATATACAAATCAACAGAATGGCAGAACAACCGGTCGCTATGACATGCACTGACCACCAGGGGGCAGACACTCAATGCAGGAGCTGCCCCCTGGTCGTCAGTGCGCTCCCACAGGAGGAGTGCTGCTCAGCCAGAAGCCAGGTTCATGGTTAGTGAGTGCAGTGGCTGTGGCGGCAGTGCTAAGAACCTACCCCCCCCCCCCCCCCGGGCCTAAGCCGGCAGGCAGACATCCCCCGAGGGGTCCCAGACTGTGAGAGGGTGAAGGCAGGGCTGAGGGACCCTCCCCAATGCACGAATGTTGTGCACCGGGCCTCTAGTTTAAAATAACACAGAGCTCTGAAATGAACATGTTTTCACAAAAGTGTTTTATTAGTTGGAAATTTTTTTGGAACTGGCATTATTGGATCAAAGAGTGATATCATTTAACTTTTTTCTTAATATTTACTGTCAAAAAATTTCCAGAAAATTTGTTCTACTATCAACCATAATTGAATGAGGTTGCTTATGCACCTCTGTAGCATTAATTATTATTATATTAAAAATATGTGTTAATTTGATGGGTAAAAATTTATTTATTGCTTTTATTTTTATTAGATTTCTTTGATTTCAAATGAAGTTTAATATATGCTTGTATACATTAATTCTTCAAATTTCTTTCATTGTATATTTCTAATCATGTTATTTTTCTACAGTGTGGTTAGTAATATTAGTTGATTCCTGTTGGGTTTTTTTATTATTAAAGATATTAATTTGTTGTCATATTTTGTGAGTATTTTATCATTGTCACTTCTGTTTTAATCTTACAAAATTTCTATACATAAATTCTATATTTTTATGCTGTTCAATTTGACACTTGTTCCCTTCTCCATGACTTATATTCCTTCCCTATCCTAAGACCATGACAAATATATAATAACATTTTCATCTACTTTATATGATTTTTATTTATTTATTTATTTATTTATTTTTAATTTTTTTAAAATATATTTTATTGATTTTTTACAGAGAGGAAGGGAGAGAGATAGAGAGTTAGAAACATCAATGGGAGAGAAACATCGATCAGCCGCCTCCTGCACATCTCCCACTGGGGATGTGCCCGCAACCCAGGTACATGCCCTTGACCGGAATCGAACCTGGGACCCCTCAGTCCGCAGGCCGACGCTCTATCCACTGAGCCAAACCGGTTTCGGCTATATGATTTTTAATACAATTAACTATTAATCTACTTTTGTTTGGTGTTCTATTTGAGCTTGTTATAATTTACATTTTTTTCTTAATAGTCAGTTTTCTCTATAGCATTTATTGAATGATCTACTACTTTTCCATTGCTTATCATGTATTATGTTATTTCATCTATAATAAAGTCATGTAGCTCCAATTTTATATACTTCTAAATAATCTACCAAATATGACATTATACAAATATTTCCAGATATCTTACATATTATTTTTCATTATTGGACTCATTTTTAAATAAAGTAATATTGTGCAGCTACTCCTAGACAGGTCACGCATCTGCTTGGTGTCTCCCATGCCTGGTGTAGAGTTTGACACATAGTAGGCACTTAGCACATAGCTGTGGAATTGCATAACCTTTTTTATGAGAAATGTTCTATTTTGTGCAATAAAAGAAGGAACACAAAGCAGACTACATAGACTGTTTCCTATTTTAGTTTCTTTTCTTTCTTTTAAAAATAAACACTAATAATCCTGGCCAGTTTTGCTCAATGGTTAGAGCGTCAGCCCACAGACTAAAGGGTCTCGGGTTTGATTCTGGTCAAGGGCATGCACTTCAGTTGCAGGCTCAATCCCCAGCTTGAGCTGGGGCATGTGCAGGAGGCAACCAATTGATGTGTCTCTCTCACATTGATATTTCCCTCTCTTTGTCTCCTTTCCTTCCACTCTCTCTAAAAATCAATGGAGAAAAAAAATATCCTCAGGTGAGGATAAACAAAAAACAGAACAAAACAAAAACACTAATAAAACAGGATTGATATCTCTTAAAAGTTCTAGTAAAGCAAAGAACTTTTCCAGAAGGTGGTTGCATCCTTTTATTAAAAGTATCTGTGTTATAGCCACTGGCAGAGACCCAAAAACCCTGAAAAGGTTGGCTCTGGGAAACCCCAGAGATAGAACACAGCCAAATTCTGAATGGAACAATCTGTAAAATCATACCACATCTTAATTTGATGACCAATAGAGAAGATCTTCCTGACTCATCAAATCTTATAAAGCAAGGTGATTTATGATGTCCTTGTGAGCTAGCTTAGTAGGTAACAGTGAGATATATAATAACGCTATTTCATAGACTTGACATAAGACTCTGCTTGTTAAGATATGTTGTAATTAATTTTTCCTACTTTCGTTTTCTCTCTGTGTGACTGGTTTCACATTCAGTGCTTTATTAGATAGCCATCTGTTGTGAAACATTCCTAAAACAGAAAAAGAAATCCCTTGGCAATATTATTTTAGTGAATATTCACCGTAATGAAGTTACATATCTCAAAAGATGAAAAATGGCATATACTTCTTCTCCCGTATGATAAAAAATCACCGAGAGTCAAATCTAGATGATCTACATAGTGGGGTGGTAGAGGGCATTTCAAATCACTGATGAACTGACTGATTTTTGCATTGGGATGGTCCTTGTACTTACATATGAATAAGAGAGTGACTTATCCTCTTGGGAATTCACAGTATATCAAACCAAATTAGGAAGCCAGGCAGCTGTGACCTGGTTTTGTAAGAGCCAAGGAAGCTATAGAGTTTCACTACTGAACCTTGCAACTCAAAATGATTCCCCGGTTCTCATGCCATTCAGGACTCAGAAGTACCTTACTGATTCATATAAAAACACCACTTTGGGCTTGTGTTTTCTCTTAATTTATCCAGAGTTGACTTTTAATTTGAGAGATCTTGGGAGTGGCATGTTGCAAAGAGAAAACCGAATGAACAATGCTAATCAGTAAAAAGTTGGATTCAAGATTTAACTTACAGAAACTCGAGTGAAAATAACCGTCATGAAGTGAATTCTAAGACTAATGCTCATTTCATGGCTGTTGAGTGGTAGGAGGGAGAAAGCTGTATATTGGCTATGCTCATTCTGACTCAGTAAATGCTATTTTCATTGCTCTGAGGATGCTCTTAGAAATGGTAGGAGAGGGAACAAATATTGAAAATAGAGGTTGGGAAAGGTATATAAGGAGGATTTGAAGCTTTATATTATTATGATTATTTTGTAGCAGAAAGGGCTATGGAAGACAGGTTTAGAAAGAGAGTCTGGTGGTTGTTACTTGGGGTTTGATAACATTCCTCCAAATTCTGAAAGCCTCACAAAGTTCAAGTAAGTATGGCTTTGAAATCTAGTTTAACATTCTCTGAAGGTGTTAGAATAAAATCATGAGCGATATTTTATTTATTTGTCTTCATTGGCATACGGCCTTGGTTTTTGAAGAGAATAAAAATCCTTTCTACAAACAAGAATTAGTTTAGTAGTTTTCTTTGAAAACATAAAAACCTCAGAGTGCCCAGATGATGGGAAGCATTCTGCTATGAAGATTGTAGTGTAAGGGAATATATAATAATGAAAACAGCTGAATAATCAGGGAATTTTTTTGTGCTCATTTCTGTAAAAACTCTGCTATAATTTTTATTCCTAGTTTGGTAGCAAGCAATATGTTCTCTTGGCTTTCATTCAGGGGTAGAACTTGCAAAACTGTCTGTTGGGTTCTTTCATTGTTATTGTTGCCACTGAAGGAGCTTTCACTACCACTATGTCACCTGACCAGCCTCCTGAACACATCCATTCATCTAAGAAAAGCATTAATTCCAAGATAACCTTTGCCATCTGGATTCTACCACAGAGGGCTGGGATGGGGATTGAAATAGGAGACAAGTGGTGGTTAGTTGGGATTAGCTTATTTTCCGAGAAACTCCATTTATTTACTTATGATGTACTCAAAGAGAAGTGTAACTAAATCCAAATATAGTCCTCAGCACTCACAGATTTTCATAGGTGGTCCTCATTGGCATTGGACCATTCCCAAGCTTTTTCTGTCTCCCTGTTGCTCTTTAAACAAAGGTTGAAAATGAATAAGGAGTTTTGCTGGCTCCTCTCCAGAGAAAAAGAATTCACCAGTGGCAACTACCAGCACCACATTGTTTATCAGAACATAAAGTTCGGTAGAAATCCCACAGTGACATCATCCCCCAGCACTTGCTGATGAGGCTGGAGACATTTCCAAGACATTTTTTAACTGGATATTCTTTGCAGGAAATGGTCAACCAGCTCTCACTTCAAAGAGCCTTCCTTTACTACGTTGTGTTTAGCTCTTAAAAAAGTAGAAAGTAACCTAAATCATAGACTCAGGGTAAATCAGTACTTAAAAGGATTCCGAGAGAACTTCATGTGCTGTGATTATTTTTCTATGGGTAGATAAGTTACTATAATTACTAATGTTTAGGTAAATCTCCTTCTGAAACATGGTTAGAATAGTGCAGCCTTGCTATGGGAATTTTTAAAAAGTGCGAGGAGTCTATTCTTTGGCTAACACAAAAGCAGTCCTAGACAGACTGACTAGTCCTTTAGGAGGTCAAGCTACAAATGGTTTGAAAAGAAAATTGTCCATATTGCTAGAGAAGATTGATTATGTGTATCTGGGAGCTAAAATTGTATCAAAAAATATTGAGATTAAAAAAAATTTAGAATACATTTATTTAGAAGGAAAAGGAGCATGGAGGGGAATTGATATTCCATATGCCAGCCAAGCTGTTTCCCATCTATTACAATGAGCAGTTCTGTATTCTGATTGTAAACAATTTTATAGGGGACTAAACAGACACAGCCATGTTTTCTATTAGTAGAGAGACATCATAATTTTGAACCCTGTTTTGTCAATAAAATTTTGGGATGACACTAAAAATATCCTTGTGAAATTATTATTTAATTTAAGCAGATGACCAAGCTAAAGTTAGCAAAGATTCACCAACATGTAAAAAAGCTGAATTGTTTTAATGTTACTAGGAAAATTGAGATAGAAATACAGCCTTTTAGAATTAGAAGACCTATACCTAAGTTTGGTTTCCTTATTATAAAATGGGGATAATAATATTTAAAGATTTGTTGTGAAGACTAAATGAGCTAACTGATTTTAAAGATCTTTGTAAAAAGTAATGATGATGATGATGATGATGATGATGATGATAACAGCTAAGGTTTACTGAGTGCTTACAGTGTGCAGACATTCTTCTGACATGTATTAACTCCTCTAACTTTCACAACTCTCTTGTGAAGCAAGTACTATCCTTATAATCATTTAACATATAACGTAAGTCATGGTATTGAATAATTTACTCAAGGTCATTTAGCTCTTAAGTGGCAGAGTATGAATTTAAATTGGGTCTTCTGTTTCTGGAGTTACTTCCCACTACGAAGTGCATACTGAACTATTAGGAAAAACAAAATACAGTGTGTTTTGCCTAAAAACTGCCTATGTAATGTGTGCTACTGTCAAATTGAGAGAAAAAATAAGCCTATTAATTGTTAAAGGGAGTGATAGAGCAATTCACAGTAAGGACATGGCTACTTACGTGTATAAATTACATAGGTTTTAATAACATTTTATTATGTGGCTGTATCTTAGGTTTTTTTTTTTTTTTCTTAGTAAGATTCAGAAAGTCACAATAAGCCAGAGAGTTACGGGCATAGCATCTGGCAGATGAATCCGTAGGTGAGCTTCCTAAAAGGCTCCTTGTCAAGGCAAAATGAACAAAGTGTTCATTATCTGTTGCCCTTAATTTTCAATTGAAACTGAAGTAAGAGACTTTCAAGAAGGAGGCGTTCAGTAGCACAAGTGGAAAGATTGGCTCGGATTGTTAGCCTCTCATATTATAGCCAGAGGAGTTCTTTTGTTTTGAGAAGTTTTATTTTTATTTGTGATTCTTTCCACAAGCTGAACAGACATTTACCCTGGAGAATGACTCCCATATGCAGTTGACCTGAAAAAATGATATGATATCTTGATGCTTTCATATATCACCCTATTAGGAATAATAATTTGCGGTGTGCTTTAAATTAGCACACAAGGAGGTTAGCTTTAAAAAGTTCCCATAAGACCATAGAGAAAATAAACACAATGCAAAACAATCCCCATGTTAAAACATAGCAGCAGACTTACAGAAATAATCTGATTCAGAACATTTCATTCATTATAAAATGTTAGATGTTTTAAACATGATAGGAATCGGTGCTCACTCTCTGCCCAATCAGAAATGGAATGCCCTAAATATCACAGATACTGTGTTTCTACCTTAAACAAACACATTTGTGGCATCTCAATAAATCACATACAGGAACTGTCTTTGATAATAAAGTAAACTTGCTTTAAATAAAATTTTAAATATTCTTCAAAGCTCCCTTATAAAATACATCTGAACATAGAATTGCATCTTAGAGAAATATAAGGTTTTAGTAGGACCTACTAGTAGTATGTTGTCCTTTTGTAGATACTTTTATTCTGCTTCATAGTAGCACATATATTAGTAGCAGTAAAGAAACAAAACTAGAATTCTGGCTTCAGAGATGATAACAAATGTGAAAGATGAAGACATTGTCTGAGGTTTAAGGCTTAATATACTTTTTTTCATAATCTTAAAAAATGATATGGGTAGTATTTATACGCAGCCACAGTAGTAACAGGTAATGATGAGCTCATCCAGCCATAAACAATTGAAAAATGGCAAAATATTTGACACAACTGCTTTCAGGTATTGGAAGAGAGAGCACAGCACTGTGGACTCTAAGAGAGTGAAATCACATGATAAGAGCTCCCTGGTTATCCCAGTCCTCTGTGTAGGCACAGAGAGATGGAACCAAAGTAGTGCACAATGGTGTTGCTGAGCTAAGGAGGCAGATGCTCAAGTTTGAGTCAGATGGAGTGGCTAGAACTTTGGAACAGGCTCCTAGAGAGGAGAGTACTAGGAACTGCCTAGAGGAGAAACTACAGAAATTTGCATAAAGGTCACTTTAAGACTTTGGCCAAATACTAACCTGTTTATGCCCAGGGCAAGACTTTGAGGTATAGCAGAGTGGAGCAACTAGGAAGCTGGGAGTGGGATGAAGAAGCCAGAGGGCATAGAGCTGGGGTCATTGGAGTTCTGACCAGTCAGAGTGGAGAGGCCTCACTGACATGCGGGCCATGTAACTGAGATCTGAAAATCACCAACACACTTTAGGAGGTGGCCACTCTCCTCCTAGAGTGGGAACTACCCCAAACCTGCCCTAACAAATCTTAATAACACGCCTTGAAAAAGTCAACTGGTTCATAAGTAAATTAAATTTTGAAACTCTGCAGCATAACAGTTTACCATGTAGAAGGAGAAGGAGGAGGAGGAGGAGGGGGAGGAGGAGGAGGAGGAGGAGGAGGAGGAGGAGGAGGAGGAGGAGGAGGAGAAGAAGAAGAAGAAGAAGAAGAAGAAGAAGAAGAAGAAGAAGAAGGAGAAGGAGAAGGAGAAGGAGAAGGAGAAGGAGAAGGAGAAGGAGAAGGAGAAGGAGAAGGAGAAGGAGAAGGAGAAGGAGAAGGAGAAGGAGAAGGAGAAGGAGAGGGAGGAGGAGGAGGAGGAGGAGGAGGAGGAGGAGGAGGAGGAGGAGGAGGAGGAGGAAGAGGAAAAAAAAGAATAAAATAGCAATTAACACAGTAAAGGATTCAAAAGAAAAAGATCATAAAAACCACATAGTTATATCAATTGATGGAGAAAAAGCATTTGACAAAATCCAACACCCATTTCTGATAAAAACTCTCAGCAAGGTGGGAATAGAAGGATCATACCTCAACATAATAAAAGCCATATATGACAGACCCACAGCCAACATCATACTCAGTGGACAAAAACTAACACCATTTCCCCTAAGAACAGGAACAAGACAAGGATGCCCACTCTCACCACTCCTGTTCAACATAGTACTGGAAGTGTTAGCCATTGCAACTCGGCAAGAAGAAGAAATAAAAGGCATCCAAATTGGAAATGAAAAAGTAAAATTGTCCTTATTTGCAGATGACATGTTATTGTACATAAAAAACCCTAGAGACTCCATCAAAAAACTATTAGACTTAATAAATGAATTCAACAATGTAGCAGATACAAAATTAATGCCAAGAAATCTATGGCATTTCTATACACCAATAATGAACTTAGAGAAAGAGAGACTAAAAAAACAATCTCATTTACCATCACACTAAAAAAATTAAGATTCCTAGGAATAAACTTAACTAAAGAGGTAAAAGACCTCTACTCAGAAAACTATAGGACGTTGAAAAAAGAGATAGAGGAAGACATAAACAGATGGAAGAACATACCATGTTCATGGATTGGTAGAATCAACATCATTAAAATGTCCATACTACCCAGAGCAATCTATAAATTCAACGCAATCCCCGTTAAAATACCAATGGCATATTTCACAGACCTAGAATGAACTCTCCAAAAATTCATCTGGAATAAAAAAAGACCCCGAATAGCTGTAGCAATCCTGAGAAAAAAGAACAAAGTAGGTGGGATCTCAATACCAGATATCAAGCTGTATTACAAAGCCACTGTTCTCAAAACTGCCTGGTACTGGCACAAGAACAGACATATAGATCAATGGAATAGAATAGAGAGCCCAGAAATCAACCCGAACCAATATGCTCAATTAATATTTGACAAAGGAGGCAAGAACATACAATGGAGTCAAGACAGTCTCTTCAATAAATGGTGTTGGGAAAATTGGACAGATACATGCAAAAAAAATGAAACTAGACCACCAACTTACACCATACACAAAAATAAACTCAAAATGGATAAAGGACTTAAATGTAAGACAGGAAACCATAAAATTCTTAGAACAATACATAGGCAACAAAATATCAGACATATGCCTCTTCACCGATACATGTCCTAGGGCATTGGAAAGTAAAGAGAAAAAAAACAGGTGGGACTAAATCAAAATAAAAAGCTTCTGCACAGCAAAAGAAACCATCAACAAAATAACAAGAAAGCCCACTGCATGGGAGAACATATTTGCCAATGTTATCACTGATAAGGGTTTAATCTCCAACATTCATAGGGAACTCATACAACTTAACAAAAGGAAGATAAACAATCCAATCAAAAAATGGGCAAAGGACCTAAATAGACACTTTTCAAAAGAAGACATACAGAAAGCCAAGAGACATATGAAAACATGCTCCAAGTCACTAATCATCCGAGAGATGCGAATCAAAACAACAATGAGGTACCATCTCACACCTGTCAGACTGGCTATCATCAACAAATCAAAAAACGACAAGTGCTGGAGAGGATGTGGAGAAAAAGCAACACTCGTGCACTGCTGGTGGGAATGCAGACTGGTGCAGCCACTATGGAAGTCAGTATGGAGTTTCCTCAAAAAGTTAAAAATGGAGCTCCCATTTGATCCATTGATCCCACTGCTAGGAATATATCCCAAGAAACCAGAAACACCAATCAGAAAGGATATATCCACCCCTATGTTCATAGCAGCACAATTTACCATAGCGAAGATCTGGAAACAACCTAAGTGCCCATCAATGGATGAATGGATTAGAAAACTGTGGTACATCTACACAATGGAATACTATGCTGCTGTAAAAAAGAAGGAATTCTTACCATTTGAAACAGCATGGATGGAACTGGAGAGCATTATGCTAAGTGAAATAAGCCAGTCAATGAAAGAAAAATACTACATGATCTCACTCATTTATGGATATTAAAGACCATTATAAACTTATGAACAAAAATAGATACAGAGGCAGAGTAGCACTAAACAGAATGTTAAACTGCAGCAAGAAGGCTGGGGAAAGTTGGGGGGTGGGTAAGAGATCAACCAAAAGACTTGTATGCATGCATATGAGCATAACCAATGGACACAAGACACTATGGGGTAGGTGAGGCTGGGGGAAGGTCAAGGGGGAAAAAAAGAAGACAAATGTACTACTCTTTGTAATATTTTAAGCAATAAAAAAAGTTAAAAAAAGAAAAAGATCAATGTAATGCATAAACAGATGACAAATCTCAATGGAAAACTAGAACTTATCAACAACAACCAAATGAAACTTTTAGAAATGAAGAACACAATATCCAAAATTAAACATTCATTAGGTGGGGCTTAACAACAGATTTGACACACACAAAAAATAAGTGCCATTGAAAACTGAAGAACAAAAACTATATAGCAGTGAAGCACAAAAAAGGAAAAGGTTAAAAAATCCTTGCAGACTTTTGCAAAAATTTACAAGTTAATTCTAAGATGTATATGAAAATGCAAACACCTAGAATAGTCAAAACAAAGAATGATGTTGGAGCATTCTTTGATTTTAAGATTTATTGTAAAGCTGCAATGATCATGAGAGTACAGTATTAATATACCATACACACACAAAAGTAATTTATGTGTCTTAGACCTAAATGTAAAAGTGAAAACTACAAAGTTTCTGGAAGGGAACATAGAGTACTTTTGCAACCTTGGGGTAGGCAAAGATTTACATAAAATACAGATATAATTAAAAATAAAAACATTTTTGATAAATTAGACTTTATCAAATTAAAGCATTAATATAATAACTAAAATGTATTATAAATTAAATATATTACAAATATAATTTGAATTCTCTCTCTCTCTCTCTCTCTCTCTCTCTCTCTCTCTCTCTATCTATATATATATATATATATATATATATATATATATATATATATAAATAAATAATCCTCCCCCCTTCAAAAGGGCAAAAGCCTTGAGCAGACACTTCACAAAGGAAGATATACAAATGGGCAATAATCACATGATTGGTCATCAGGGAAATGCCATATCACCACATGAGATATCATCACAATGAGATATCACCATACACCTATTAGAATGGCTAAACTTAAAAAACAAAACTGAAAAAAAATTGGCAGGGATGTGAAACAACTGGAACTCACATTTTGCGAGTGGAAATACAA
Source organism: Myotis myotis (assembly GCF_014108235.1). Classification (NCBI taxonomy): domain Eukaryota; kingdom Metazoa; phylum Chordata; class Mammalia; order Chiroptera; family Vespertilionidae; genus Myotis; species Myotis myotis. The sequence goes on along the minus strand of NW_023416379.1, from coordinate 24,115,258 downwards.
AATGGGAAAGCCACTTTGGAAAATAGCTTGGCAATTTCTTACAAAGCTAATCAATCATATACCTACTCTGTGACCCAACAGTTACATTCCTAGCTATTCACTCAAGAGAAATAAAAGCACGTCTTCCAAAAATACACGAACAAAAATATTAACAGGAGCTTTATTCATAGTAGAAAAAACTGGGAACCACTGAAGAGTCTCTGGACGGGAGAATGAATAAACAAACTGTGGTTTATCCATACAGTGTAATAATTCTCATCAATAAAGGAATTGCCCAACAGGTTCATGCTCAACTTGGATGACCTTCAAAACACTTCAGGTTGGGTGAAAGAAGCTAGCCCCCAAAAAAGCACATTCTGTGTAATTCCATGTATATAAAGTTCTACAATAGGCAAAAGTAACATATGGTGGAAAAAAATCCTAACAGTGGTTATTTGTGGTGGGAGATGATTGACTGGACAGGGGTAAGGGGAATTTCTGGGGATTGGCAATAGTCTATATCTTGATTTTACTCTAATAAGTAAGATCATTGTACTGTATACAAATTATATCAGATTAAGAGATTTATTAGTAGCATTTCCAGGGAAATTAAATCCATAATGAGATACATCTACTAGACACACCTAAAACAAAAAAGACTGATGATACCAAGTTTTGGCAAGTATGTGGAGCACCAAGAACTCTCAGATATTGCTAACAGTAATGCAAAGTGTTATAGGGACTTTGGAAAAACAGTCTGGGAGTTTATTACAAAGGTAAACATACAGGCACCGTATGACCACTCCTAGGTATTTATCCAAGAGAAATGAAAACACACATCCACACCAAAACCTATACACTGCTTATAGCAGCTTTCTTCCTAGCGGACAAAATCCCAAATGTTCATGAACTTGGGAATACCCAGCTACATTTTTGGATAGCCATATATAGGAATAATAATCAGTAACAAAAAGGAGAAAATGCTGCCTGGCCGGTGTGGCTCAGTTGTTGAGCACTGACCTATGAACCAGGCTATCATGGTTCGATTCCCGGTTAGGGCACATGCCCAGATTATGGGCTCAATCCCCAGAACAAAACATGCAGGAGGCAGCCCATCAGTGATTCTCTCATCATTGATGGTTCTATCTCTCTCTCCCTTCCTCTCTGAAATAAAAAACATTTTTTAAAAAGAGCAAATGCTGATGTATGAAACAAGAGAGATGAATCTTAAAAGCATTATACAAAGTGAAAGAAGCCAGTCCAAAAAGCTACCTGCTGCATGATTCTCTGTCTCAGAAAGCATAACGCTGGTGCCAGGGGCTTCGAGTGGGGAATGGGATTGACAACAAAGGAGCACAGAGAGTTTTCTGGAGTGATGGAAATGTTCTACAGGATTCTGGTTGTGCTCTACACGCAGCTGTATACATTTTTCAAATTCCAATGAATTTAAAAGTGCAAATTTTAGGTTATGTAAATTACACCTCAATAAAAAGGTAAATAATTCAGATAGCCAACATCAGTTTTTCCTTTTGAAGTGGTACAGCAACACTGCTTAGAATGTGCAACTGTGGAAAGTTGAGGTATAAGAAGAAGCGACCTGGTTTAAACCCATAGGCAATAAGAGAATCAAATAAATCCTCTGACCTCAGCCCTGGGTCAGTAAAGTCCTTTACTAGTACAATAGGACTACCCCCAAAAATGTATACACACACGTTGAATAATTATAAATGCAGTGTTTATTAAAATACATTTCATTTTCAAAACGGAGCTGTCAGTTGTTACAGTGTGTATACATTTTTGGGGGAAACCCTGTATATTCCACTCAGTTCTACATTTCTGGAAAACCTTCTTTATGTCAATCACTGGGCCGATGATGGCGGGTTTCAGAGAAAAGAAAGTGGCACCATCATTGCTGTCCAGGAATTTAGAGTCATAGGGAGAGGACAGGCTTGTTACTCACATAATGAGGATAGTATCCTATCTAATAAAGAGAATATGCTAATTGACCCTCACACTGTCACAAAGATGGTGGCACCCACAGCCAATAAGGAGGGAATATGCTAATTGACTGCCACACCCTCAAAGATGGTGGCGCCCACAGTCACATGATGGCAGCGCCCAGTCCCCTCAGCCCCGCTGGGGTGGCAGGTGCGCAGCAAGGCCGGGCCCACCCCCAGGCGGGTCCGACTCTCCATGCACCTGCCTCTGAAGTCCCCCAGTCCCCTCAGCCCTCCAGCTGCCCAGGGAAGGCCTGAGGTGCAGGCAAGCTTGGATGTCAGCTGCCCCGCCACCCAGGGCCGCCCAAGGCTCAAGTAACCAGGGCCGGTGGAGGCTTGTGCTGCTGGCAGTGGCAGCAGCAGAGGTGTGATGAGGCATCGCCTTCCCCTGATTGCTGGGTCGCCTCCTGCCCCTGAGGGCTCCTGGACTGTGAGAGGGAGCAGGCTAGGCTGAGGGACCTCCCCCCTCCAGTGCATGAATTTTCATGCACCGGGCCTCTAGTCATGTAATAAACTTGGATATCTGTTTTCATGCCTTAAATAGTGGCAGTAAATTATATTGTATGTAAATAATATATATTCTTTCAAGGAACATTTTTTTTAAAGCAAACTATATTAGAGATGATAACACAAAGTAGGCTTTTAGTAAAGCAAATGTAATTGCTTATAATTTTAAGGACAAATTGTCTGGCAATCCTTCCTGGTAGATGCCAAATGAGAAAGGAAACATTTTTTGTTTCATTTTTAGCTCCTAAGAACTCTTCTTGAATCAAGACACTTACTAGAAGGTGGAACAGGAGTTCAGGAAGAAAGGTTATTTCAGATGGAGACTGCCAGGAGGAATGTCTTATGAAGCAGAGTGGCTGCAGTAGAAGTTGGGTATCAGAGATAAAACATATGGTACCAGTCAAGCTACATTTTCATACCAACATGAGTGAAAAATAAATGAAGGGCACAAAAGACCCAACAGGGACAGTAGTCCTGAGTTAGTGTGTGAGCTGGCAGCTTGGTGGTGAATAGTGGTGTGAGCCCTGGACTGGAATGGCTTGAGTTTGAATCCAGACAGTTAGCAGCTGTGTGACTTTGGATAAATTACCAGTGATCTGGGAAATTAATTTTTTTTTTTAATCCTGACTATATGGAGAGAAAAATCAACTTAACACATGGTGTTGTTTTGCAGTTTTAAAAGATAATTAATTATGTAAGCTTCTTATTATATAGTTCCTGGCACACAGAAAGTATTCAATAAATGTTTGTCATTATTATTAATGCAAAGCCAAAGGGATTTAGAGTCAGAAGGTATGGATTCAAGTGTAGGGTGAACAACAGTCCTGGTTTGCCTAGGACCGTCGTTGGCAAACTGCGGCTCGCGAGCCACATGGGGCTCTTTGGCCCCTTGAGTGTGGCTATTCCTAAGCCTTAGGAGTACCCTAATTAAGTAAATAACAATGTACCTACCTATATAGTTTAAGTTTAAAAAATTTGGCTCTCAAAAGAAATTTCAATCGTTGGTTGTCCTGTTGATATTTGGCTCTGTTGATTAATGAGTTTGCCGACCACGGGCCTAGGACATTCCTGATTCTAGCCCTCAAGGTAGTGTGCGCTGGGAAACCCCAGTCCTGGGCAAACTAGGCCATTGTTCTGGCCCCACCAACATCTAACTGTGATCTTGGACAAGTTTCTTAAATTTGGACCTCAATTCCTTACCTGTAAAATGGTAATGATAAGAATAGATTTCTAGGATGATAAATAATAATGCCTGAGAAGAGATCTTTGTAAACTAAAAGTTATTTAAATGTGTGAATTATTGTTACCAATAGCATATTTGTCACTGTTCTTCTAGAGACCCATGATCATTTTTTCCCTTTTAGCTTTTGCTCATTTTAGTTTTCTTTTCCAGAATGCCCTTCTACTCTCCTTTCTATTCTCTGGCAATGATCTCTCTTTCCTGTTCTCTCAGGGTTTTTTTCCACTTATATTCTTTCTCTACCCCCAAGTTGCACACAAATAGAACAGTTAGAACCTTCCAGTGATGTTATAATTCTGTTATAACAGCCCTTTACTTTTACTAATCACAGCTTTACTTATTAGCGGGAGTGTGTGTGTACGTGGTGGGAAGTGGGGTTATGCTGGGAACTTTTCTATCATTCACTTTTGAAAGTCTCCTCTAGAGAGGAAATACTATAATCTAGGATCCCGACTTCTTTTTAAAATATTCCCAGGTTTGCCTTTGGCCTACAAATCCAAAAGCCACTTGTACCAGTGTCATCCAATATAAATATTATATAAATTACAAATGCAAGCCTATATATTAAATTTTAAAATTTCTAGTAGCTGAATGTTTGTAGTCATCAACAAATTATTGTTTCAACATATAATTGGTACAAAATTATTTATTAACTATTTTACTTTTTTAAAAAAAATACCAACTCTTGATATGCATGACCAATGGTAGACATGTTCATCTAATCAGCCATTGAAGAAAATTCAGGGTGCAGGCTGAGTTTGCTTATATTTTTTCCTGAACAGCTGTGGGCATGGAGACTTAATGGGCCACCTAGAATTTTCCTGCCACAGTTAATTACTCATAGGGACAGCTTATGGCTTAATTAGGGTTTTCCAGCCTTCTTGCAAATAAAGAGCATGTTTAATGAGCTGTTCAATGTAATTACTGAATCCTTTTTCATAGTCAAATGTTTTAGCTTTTTCCTTTTATTCTAACATTTCAAATAGTTTCCTACCATGAAAGATTTATATATACATGCTAGACCTTTGTGTTATCAACTATATAATTACTATTATATAATAACCTATTGGTTAATAACCAATATTAACTCTTTCTTGGTCATGCCTCTGACACCAGGATGTAGGTTAATTATACAAAGTAAAGCTCTGATATGTTTTAAGAGTATGAGGTCACTCTTAGAGAAATGTGTTCATGTCATGAAATAGTATCCTTGGTTGTGTGGAAGTCATATAATTAAATAAAGTTTAAACATCCAGTTAGTGAGTATTCAGTTGTATCCATAGGTGGTACATACATTTCTAAAGAAGTGACTGTAATCTTGGTTTATAGAGGAGAGGGACCCATGCATGCCAAGGCTGTCCCAACATCATCTCAACACAGGATAATGGCAGATGAGAAGCTGGTTCCTGATGGATGTTGTAGCAGGTCCTCCTTGGGTTTATGCCTCATATCCTCCCTGATGAACACATCTGTAGTCACAGTTTGACTGTATGTTGCTAATATTTGTGCATCAAACTCAGGCATCATTCCTAAATCTCAAACTCATATTTTTAATGGCCATCTTGAATATCTTCACCTGTTCCCACAGACACCTTACGAGCAATATGCCAGTCAGGGATTTGGGTGATGGAGTTCTAGGTCTGGGCTATTAGCCTAGAACCACTCCCAAGATCATATCTACTAGTACATGTTTGCTGAGGATCCCAATGCTGCAGGTGCTAACCTTTAAATGCTGCACTTTGTAGTCTCATCCTCACCAGTCCTGAGTTCTGTACCCTCCCTATCACTGTGCCCCTGTTGCCCAGACACTTTATTTTCCATAGCAACTCCGGAGAGCAGTTTAAAAACATCTATATAGATAAAATGAAAACATAAACATATAAAAATAACTTATATTATTGTGAAATGTCATACATATACAATGTGTGCGCAATTTAAGAAATGAAAATAGAGCGAGGCCAGCATGGCTCAGTGGTTGAGCATTGACCTATGAACCAGGAGGTCATGGTTCGATTCCCTATCAGGGCACATGCGCAGGTTGTGAGCTCGACCCCCAGTGTGGGGTATGCAGGAGGCAGCCAATCCATGATTCTCTCTCATCACTGATATTTCTATCTTTCTCTCCCCCTCCCTCACTCTCTTACTCTTGGTAATAAGAAATATATTTTTTTTTTAAAAAAGAAAATAGAACATTCATATACCCCTCACAGCACCACACTCCTGTTTCTTTCCACACTCACATCCCTTTCCATCCAGCCACAGAAATGCCCATTCTGAAATTTATGGTATAATTCTCTTCCTTTTGTCCCTCACCAGATTCAACCTACATAGGTACCCCCCAAACAATATTTTATTTCATGTTGCCTGGTTTTGAACTTTATGAAAACAGAAACAAACAGGATACTTGTTCTTTCTTCTTTCAAACTTATGTTTTCAAACCTCTACAATGTTGGTAGATGGAACTGTGTATTATTCATTTTTACTGTGGTGTGGTAGTCTCATGCTACATTCATCCTTTCTGCTGTTGATAGACATTTGGATTGTGGCCAGGTTTTGTTTGTTTGTTTGTTTTTACTATTATGATAGGTTTATGAATATTTTTATACACAGATATGTAAAAGTTTCTCTAGGTAATTATCTAGGAGTAGAATTGCTGGCATGTGAAATAGATGATGATTTAATATTTTCTAAGGAAGTTGGACCAATTTACACTCCTACAAGCTGTTGACAGTCTTTCTTGTTTCTACATGACAGTTGGTATTTGATTCTTAAAATTTTGCCAATTTGGTAAGTATGAAATAATGTCTCCTAGAAACTTAATTTTGCATGTCCTGAATTTCTAGTGAGATTGAGCATTTTTCAAATATTTGTGGGCCATTTTCTATTTCCTTTGCTGTGACATGCCTTTTCAATCTTTTTTTCCATTTTCCCCTTATGGGGGGAGAAGGCGATTAGTATATTTTAATATTGAGTCTCTCTCTGAGAACATGATACATATATCTTCATGAAGATAATAGTGAGAATCTTCCAAAACTTTTTATTCAATAATTTTTATAATTTTCTGTATAAAAGTCTTGCACATATTTTGTGAGACTGTTAGGTGCTTTATATCCTTCCATGAAATTGCAAATATAAATTAAATTAAAATTCCATTGTCTAACTGCTTTTTGTAGGTGCATAAACATACAGTTGATTTTGTATGTTCACTTTTAAGCCAGCATATGTTCATACTCTCTTATTAATTATAGTATTTCATGACTTTAGACTTGAGCATGGCAGAGTGCTCAAGTTGTATTGGACCAACCCTCCTTCTGATAACAAGCTGGGCAAAATCTACTAGTAAAAAACAACGAACTGAAGATGCTGTATAGCAACCAACCCAAACAGAAAATGGAAGGTGAATGATCCTTGAAAGAAAGGTGGGCTCCATTCTTCTTTGGGGTGCCAGGGAAGAAGGGCTCATTGAAAAGGCACACTTTTATTGGCTTAAGGAACCAGGAACCAGAGTTCAGGGCTGTAAGAAGAGCTAAAAATACAAAGGAACTCCAAAGAAGGAAATCCAAAAAGAACCCTAAAACCTCTGCACCAATTCCTCTTACATCACTGACTGACTCCCAAATCATGCATGTTTGGGAAGGTCTCCAAGAATCCTACCGAAAGCAGCAGAAAGGCAGGAGCTAAATTAGAATGGAGCCGAGATTTCAGCTGAGATTTCCTGGTCTGGGGAGACAGAGTTCGCAGTTTTCCCAGGATGAGAAGGCTGCATTGGTTATTTTCCTCTTATTTTACCAAGTCATTCCTGAGCTTTGCATGCACTGGGAAGAACAGGTGGGGTGAGCAATTAGGAGTCAACTGATGGTTTCACTTGGCTTACCCTACCAACCATGCAACAATGCATGGGGGCTCAAGTGAAATCTCATTAACCACATTTCCAAAATGACATCCTGGAAAAAGCCTGGAGGATTAAAAAAAGAGTCCTCATTTAAATCTAAGTCAAAATAAGAAATGTAAGTATTCATGCTATTGAAAATGCTTGTGTGTGAGGACACTGTATGTTCATACCATTTATTCCAGTATATACTTGCAGAGAAAATTATACATAATCTGAAACTTGACCTCTCTATTATTTTAAGTTGTAGAATAAAATCCAACAAAAATAGCAAACCTCTTATAATGTTTTATATATAATGTTTATTCTCAGTAGACAAGAGGAGTAAGCAGGAACTGTAAGATTTGGTGTTGGGTGGGTTTTATTTCCAAGTTTGCAAAACTGTAGCCAAATAGATTTGTAAGTAATTCAATAGTAAAGATTTTGGTTACTATTTTGTAAAGAATTTTGAAAATTTCTTTGATAAATTTAAGATATCTTGAATAAAAATTCTAGCTCTTGCCCTAGCTGGTTAGGCTCAATGGATGGAGCATCGGTCTGTGGACTCAAGGGTCCCGGTTTTGATTCTGGTCAAGGGCATATGCCCAGGTTGCAGGCTTGATCCCCAATAAGGGGTGTGCAGGAGGCAGCCAATCAATGATTCCCTCTTATCATTATGTTTCTATCTCTCTCTATTTCTCCCTTCCTCTCTGAAATCAATAAAAATATATTTTTAAATAAAATTCTAGCTCTTTCTCTTACTATTCTATTCAAGAAGTTCCCTAAAATGTATTTGTTGCAATCCTTTTACTGTCCCACTCTAGGCTTTATCCATAGAACCTTACTAAAATGTCATCTGAGTCTCTACCCATGGCCTGCTTTGCCAAGTTCCCTAATTCATATCATTCTTCCCTCCCCCCCAAAAAAAATATTTTTGTTAAGAGAGGGAGAGAGAGATAAAAACTTAAATGATGAGAGAGAATCATTGATCGGCTGCCTCCTGCACAATGCCTAGTCAAGCCTGAAACCCGGGCATGTGCCCTGACCAGGAAACGAACCATGATTTCCTGGTTCATAGCTCAACCACTGAGCCACACCAATGGGGCAACTCATGCCATTCTGAGCACACTTTCTAAACAGACTATTTCCAAGCAGCCTGAAAGGGAGGGTTGCACTTTGGAAACAACAGCATCCAATTGAGAAAACAGGGTGAAAGAATTCTGTATGTATGGGATTCCTTTTTAAAATCTAACAGAGAAGAGGAGGAAAATTACAGGGCAACAGAAGTACAGAGGAGCCTTGCCTTCTGTCCTTGTTCTGCCGCTCCTTGAACAATCCAGCAAAATGATGCCTGCTAACATCACTCCGAAAAGTGACCAGCGTGCATTCCAGCCGCTTACCACACAATCAGTCCTTTCTGTCCACAGAAAGGCCTGGGATTCATGCTGCCTTCTGCATAGTGCATTGAGCGTCATGTTGGCCCACTCCCCACGCCCTTGCACCCACACAGAGAAGGAAAGAGCAACATGGTAAGACTGGTTGTGCTCACTGACTTATAAAGGCATCCAGGCCCCGGGCTTCCAAGCTGTTTGTCTGGCCATGTTCAATCTCAACTCTGGTGACATTTTGCACATCTGCAATATTTTTATAAACAAGAGTAATTCAAAAATAAATAAGAGAGGATTATGGTTTCTCTGGAAGAGGAGGCAATGTACAGTGAAAGGAGACAGTCTTGGATGTTGTTAAGTGGTTAGTCACAACTGCTTAAAAAGATTTTTCTTTTCTCACTCCTCTCCTGCTCTATTTACTTATCAACTGCTAAAAAAATATTCATTTCCCCAAAACTGTATATATACATAGACACACATGAGTGCATGTATCACATGATACATTCAAGAATTCGATCAGTTTAAAAATTAGTATTTCTTTGCAGGAAAAAAAATCCAGATATATTTATTAAATCAAACATCTGACTTGGAGGGAAACCCTCAAGTGTTTTAGTAGCACTTTGGTCAATTTTTCATTTTATTTCTTACACTTTAAAATCCACTCTTTATATTTGTTACATACATGAATATCACAGTGTAACCAGGACTGGCTAATTTGCAGATCCTAGTGTAAAATGAAAATGCAAAGCCCCTTGTTTATGAAGGAGCTTCAAGGATTAAGGATTTCAAGATCATGACAACAGAGCATTAAGCTCAGCATGTGCCTTTGGAGCACAGGGCCAGAGCATCTGCACAGGTATGATGCTTACAAACCAGCCCTGACCGTGACTCTCAGAGAGTGAAAGTTCTGTAACCCAGATTAATGAAGAGCAAATAAATTTTGCAACCACAGAAGATAAATGAACTCTGAGGTTAATGCACAGTAATGAGGCATATTTTCTGTGACACAGGATGGATAGGAACGGCCAGTCTCTGATCTTCCACGTAAACACAGATTCCCTCCCAGGAGAGACAGAGAGGTTAAAAAAAAATGCATTAAAGCTATGATAAAAAGTAATACTGCATCCCTACACATGTCAATGTTTCTTTACATCACAGTATTTGATGTAGCATCATTAGAATATCATGTCATAGTTGGGAAGAAAGTTATGGAGACCTTTTCTGGATAAAAGCTGTTAGAAATGTTCTCTCTTATCGCAATGTCCATTTAAATATGGAGAAAGTATGGACCGAGGTGACCTGTTGTCTGTAAGTGTTTCTGGGTTTTCAAGAACTTGTGGCCTGGAAGCTGCTGAAATTTGCAAGAGCGAGTACATAAGTGATGTGGGCTGATTGTAGGGAGTGAGATTCACCGTGAGATCTGCGCTCTCAATATGAACAATCAAGCGGAGCCACCAGCAGGCGGGCAGCTGTCACCAGGGTAATAGATGGTGCTCTGGGGTCTCGAGAGCATTTGTTGCCATTTCCAGGTGGAGATATTTACTTATTCTGATTCACCACAAGATCAGGTGCTTGCTCCACTTTGCAGTAATTTGGTCTTTGGCAAAGCAAATATTCTGGCCTTAAAAGTCTTGAAAAAGTCCAGTTTAAACATACAATTTCTTGCCCGTTCCCTGTGGTATTTAAACATAAATAAGACATTTGGTGCGATGTGAACAAAATCTGAAGGGAGGACAATTCAAACCCAAACTGCCTCATTTACTTGGTACTAGTTTTGAGGAGTAGTGTTCTATTCAAATAAAGAAGGGCATAATAAAATAACTTTCAATTTATATTTTCATTTTGAAGAACTTAAAGTACTTTTTTTTAACTATTTCTAATATAATTCACCTTTTTAATATTTATAGAATGGTCCTTCTAGGACTAGGTTATCATAGACATGATGCCACTTTTCGTTTCTGCCCATCTCATAAAAAATTGCATTTTCATTTAACATTTCTCTGTTAATTACTCTAAAATACCAGAGTTTATACATAAAACATTGAATTCACTTAAAATTGCTTTAAAATGGAATTTATGTTTTGATACTATTTTAGGTCAACTATACACTAATAATCAAATTATGGGTTTTTTTTGTCCATGGACCTCTTTGGATCTAGATTTGAATGATGTCTTCTCAACAGTGTTTGGGTCATACAGACTACAGAGGAGTATACTAATATAAGTTGTCAAATGTAGAAATTTCCCTTGGTTATCATCACCTCTAAAAATATTCTAAGACATCCCTAAATATTGGGGGCACCTTTGGGTGTTCCCTATTCTAGCCAAGAAACTAAGGTCAGTATTTTGTTCACATGTGCTATGGGGATGGCATGGTCTAGTAAAGAAAGAGCAGGAGATGGAAATATACAGGCTTGAACTGGAATTCAAACCTTTACCAGATCTTTGGCAATGACAACCTCCCTAAAACTCAGTTTCGTTATCAATAAAATGTCATGGATACAGCTTTGCTCATACTGCTTTTGCAAAGATTAAATAGATGTGGGTTGTTGAGTACAGTGTCTGTTCCGGTATGTAGGTATAAAAAAAATATGAATTCCCTCCCCTATTACTTTGTTTCTGCCTCATTATTCCACATTACTTAATGACAAACTATGCTCAGAATCTAGAATAGTTAGGTACCATAAGAGGCTTTTGATTGGAAAAATAAATTTTTGTCTAGATAACATAGTGGTTAGATTTTGAAGCCAGACTGCCTGGTTTGGAATCCAAATGCCCTGGATCAGCTGTGTGACCCTGGACAAATTATTTAATGTCTCTGATCTTGATTCCTAATCAGAACAACCAGGAGAATAACAGCAACTTTATAGAATTTCTGTGAGCACTGAAATATTAAAGAGCTACATGACTATTACCTGTTCTTCTTCTTATAATCATATTTATATTAGGTAGAATACAATGATCAGATCTATTGGACTTTATCATGTAAAGCTGAGATGAGAGAAAAACACACATATTTTCTGTCAGGGAAGTTTTTAAAAATATTTGTGAATTAAGCCATAAGCCCAAGATATACAATGCCAATAGCAGGATTGAAAATCAAATTTAAGATCAAAGTAAGATTACTTAGGTATGTTTTCCATCTGATGATTATTTATCAGCCTTTTATGTTGAAATTAGGAGGAGGCCATTGTAAGAGAACTATTGCTTAGAGAGTGCTCTAGAATCTTAAACATCCCATGGTTCACAGACTGTGTCCTGTTTTACTTGATGTGTAAAAAGGAGATCTTGCTTTATTTTCCACATTATGTTATTGCTGACTCAGGACACGAAGAAGAACAAATTGTGTAACTTGAGTTGAGAGAAATAATTTTTGCAGTTGTTCTTTTAAAAAAGAAAAAAAAAAACAACCCTCACATAATGAGCCAAAACTTGCCTAGAGATCTGTGTGCTCTGCTTCCATTGACGTCACTTGGAAGTTGTGTGGGCAGAAATTGGCTGACTTCCTCCAGAATGTCTTTTGAAAACTGAACGTTCTGAAAAAAATGCACCCTTTTAATCTCAGACTACAGTAGGGAGAGGAGCATTTTGAGCAATTTTCCTGTTTGCATTTAAACAAACACCTATAGGGCTCTGAGAGCCACATTCGCCAAATGAACCTTCTTAGTGTCTAATAAAGGGAATAGTGTCCTATCTAAAAAGGGAACTGCAGGGTGTTGCAGCCTAAGCGTCTTTAGAGATGGTCTCGTTCAATTCCTCCATTTTTCAGATAAGGAAGCTGAAACTCAGAGAGATTTGGAAATGTTCCCAAGGTCAGACAGGGTTCAAGACAGGATTAAAGCCCAGACAGTCTGCTTTCTAGTTCCTTGCTCATTTCAGGACAATTGGAGTGCAATAATCAATGTTTCTGCACTCATATCCTTACTATAGAAATCCCAAACACTGAAGTGACTGACTGTTCTAGAAACCTTGGGGTTTTGTGTGCTGCAGAGGTGACTGACTACGGAAATACAATAAACTGAGTGTGGCCTATTGGAATTCAGTAGATTGTGGAGAAAACTGAAGGCTCATAAAATGCTGCTTGCTGGGTACAGCTGCTCCCTGGGTGTGCTGCTGGGTATCAATTGGAGTTAAGCCTCTACCTGTGGCCTTCTCAGTTCCCTGTGTCCCAGAGCTCAGAGAAGCTACCTCTTAGGGAATAAGAGAGTTGCCCCAACTCCACGCAGTTTCTCACTCCTTTCAGATTTATTCTTCCAAAGATAAGGTCTCTACTCATTCATCCATTTATCCAAACTGGTTATTGAACATTTGCTATGAGCCAGACTATGAACTTTCAGCTATTGAAAAATTTTTATTTCAAACTTTAAAGAATTACTTAACTAAAATGTACAATTATTATTTTTCCCATCAAATAAAAGATCTTATATAAACCACAATTTCAGTGATCATTCCTCTGACATACATTGTGGGAAACCGCCTATTGTCTTCACTAGCAGAGAGGTGTGGACAGAGAACCTGGAAGGCTGGTGACCCTTGAAGCCCTAGCAAAGGTCAGAGCTGTGCACCCACTGTTAGTCCAGACAATAGTAGCTGAAGCAACTTCCCCATTTATTATTATGTAAATCCTTGCTGATGGGTTTGTCTGCCTGTTACTGGAAATTGCCTGCTTAAGGGCTATGGGTGTATCCCAAACCAATAAAAGGTTGGCGAGGCCTGAGCACCGGTGGAAGTCCTTCCCCTTGAGTTGGACTTACCCGCCTGGCCCCCCAATATTTCCAAATTATCTCTTGTCTCTTCTCTTTCATTTGTGTGCGGCTCCTCTTCCAGATCCTGAACCCTGAACCACGCGGGACATGGAGGGAAACATTTACAACAATACATAGAATATACAGATCTAGTTTGCCTCTGAGTGTGGATTATTACCTATTATATAGCTAGCCTTGTAAATTTAAATTCATAGAACAAGCTGTGTATGAATGTAGATTTTTCCCATTTCTGCTTTGCCTCATTCTGCTACTTCCTAGAGAGAAGTATTCTTCTTTACAAGTAGGTCACCTCCTCTGTGACCGTCTGGTTTGAAGGCCCTAGCAATGATTGTCACTTTAGTTTCTTTGATAAATGTCTGTGGTGGTCAATTTCCTAGCAGTCCTGTAAGCGAAAGTCCAAGGTCATATTTTTCCCACTTTAGCCATTGGTGTGGTATGTACTACGGCATCCAAAATTCTTTGAGAAAAAGAGCTGGTAAAGCCTTTAGAAGGGCCAAAGGCATTCAGATTCATAGTGCCAGAGAACAGATATTGAGAACAGAAGGTATTGCATCAATCTACTATAAGTACGCCATCTGAATGCTACCCAGACACGGAAATGGAGCTAAGGAAAAAAATCTGCCACTATCATCAATAATGAAATAACTGTGAGAACGTCCAACGTCAATCAAATATCCTATCAATTGGAAATAATGAGTATGGAAGCCCTTCCATTGAATAGAATCAGAAAAATATGAGAAGACAGAAAAGGTAAAAAAAGAAAAAAGAAATCAGGACAGGAAACAAAGACAAGTTGAATTACAATAACTGGGTGAAATAGGTAGAATTGAAAGGAAACTGTAAGTGCAATAAAAATATCTGAATTCTCACTTGAAAGAATAAAGATCAGAATTAATACTGTAGAAAATTGAATCAGAAACAGGAAAGCATAAGAAACTCTTTAAAAATTTAACCTAAAAAACAATAGAGAATTAAGAACAAAGATGGTAAATATATAGATATTGGAGGACAATATCATAAAAATCCAACCTAAGGTTGACCAATGTTCCTAAAGAAGAAATAAAAAGGAGGAATGATGAAGATGTAGCTCAAAAAGTATTTTTGTCCTAAAAAGATCCCTTCAGATTGATCATGTTCACCCTGCCCTAAGAAATTAAATTTACAAAAATAAGATAAGCATTCATGCTAACGAACCACCTGGCAGAGGATTTTCCCTTCAGAGACAGAGAAGCATCAATCTGACCATCAAATCTCAGAGGGAAGGTAAGGCTTGGTGGGGGTAAGGGGAAGAGATCAACCAAAGGACTTGTAAGCATGCATATAAGCATACCTAATGGACACAGACACCAGAGGGGTGAGGGCATGAGTGAGGGTGGGGTGGGGTAAGGGAAAGATAAGGACACATAGGTAATACCTTAATCCATAAAGAAAAAAAAAGACAGTAAAAAAAAGATAAATAAAATACTTTTATAAAATTCAGGCGACATGAGGGAAACATTAGCTATAAAGGAACAAACTTAGACTATCCTTAGACAGTTTGTGGACAACATTAACTTCTCAAAGTCAATCAGGAAAAAGCTAGAATTGGAGGTTTAACTGTGTTAATAAAGAATTGCATGCAACATTAAATTCCAGGAAATACTAGTTTTGAGATTAAAAAGGATGTTAACAAAGCGTCAGAGACTGAGTTGTCATTCACAGATGTAAATGAAAACACATGACTGTCCTGTTTGCAAATGGTTTTAAAAAAATATATTACCCATCCCATGAGTATTTCTTTAAAAATTTGCAAAAAAGTCTTTTCTTTAAAGTGGAAGAGGGAGGAATCAAAGGTTACTATAAACATTGAAAGTCCAAAAATGGATGCAGGTAGCTATATTCTTGATCATAAGAATATTCTTATTTCATAAATAAGAGTTACTATTTCTAATATCAAAATAACTTTTATAAATCAATGCAAAAACATCAATATCCCAATTGAAAATGGACAAGGGCTCTAAACAGGAAATATGGACAAAAAGATACACAATTCTAATAAGCCATTTGATTATGTTTACTCATACCAGTGTACCAAAGCAAACTGAATAAAAACAAAGTGACTAAATATCAGTTTTTAACTTATTCAATTGCACAGTAGGTTTTATATGTTGGAAAGGATGCATTGAAAATGGCATTCTTATTTACTTTACGACTGGTGAGCTGTAAGTTATAGAATTCTTCTAAAAGATAATTTGGCAGTATGTATTGAAAATCTTGAAAATGTTTATAACAACTGTCACTAGAGTTTTACTTCTATTATTTTTCCTCTAGGAAAAATAATGATATACTTCCAACTATATTTATAATAATATTAATTATCTGGTTTGTTATCATGGAAATAACCTAAATGTCCAACAATAGGAGATTAATTAAATTTTGTACACAAATTCCTGGTCATGAAAAATGTTTTGTAGAAATTTTTAGACAAGATATATACCTAAATTTCAATGTTGTAAAAGTTATTCTCTCTCATCAAAATGTCTAAATTGATCTATGTTTTATGGATTGTGGTTTCTTTTTCCAAATAATTCAGTTAGGATACCAAATATGTGTTTACTAATGCATCAAATTATTATTGATGTATGTGATATATGTCTCCTGAAGTTTCTATGATATTTATTGGCAAACAGCAAAAACTGCTATCTGCAACCAGTGTGAGCTGCCCATCCAATAACATTGCTGTTTTCTTCCCTATAAACAGAATGCCAGTCTTGCTCAAGGTAGCAATGCATCTGTCACATTAGAACATATGCTTTTAAAACTCTCTTCCTGCTAGAATGACCATTTGACATAGTTCTAATCCATAAAACACAAGGGAGAGTCAATAAAGGCTGTGCTTTTCTTCATATAAGCAAAGATATGGTTCATTCAGTCTCCCTCCTTTCCTCCAGCCTTAAACCTGGATGTGGTTTCTGAACAGCAGCACAAATCCTGCAACCATCGTAGGTGAGAAGCCTGAGGAAAAGACAAAGATTGTGCAGAGATGCTGGTCCTGACACAAACAATCCAGCTATTGAATCAAGGCTGGCAGCCACTTCAGACCTCCGTGAGAGGAATACACTCTCTAAGTGTGAGCCACTGTAAGCCAGGTTTTCTATTGTTCGTAGGCAAATGAATACTCATCAGCCATGGAACTGAATGGTTTCTGACTTTGTTTTAGTTGCCAGGAGGCATTGCTAAAGTAAGTGCCCAAATTGAAGTAAACAGTTCATTTCAAGTGTCACTTCTCTCTACCCTTTATGGTGTCTGAGTTCAATATTTATTCTTAATTACCCAGCTGTGTATTATTTAATTTTGCTAGAATCTTGAGTCCTTTAGCAAGTAGGTGAGATACACATACTTAGTAAATGCTTACTCCTTCCACTGCCTTGCCATCTGTCCCCCTCACTGCCTTTCTCTTCTGTATGGTTCATCTTCACAGATCTACTCAACACTGACATGAAAATAGGGCCATTAACTGTTGTCTTCAGCAGGCAGAACATTAATAAAAATAGATGACATTGTCCCTGCTCTTACAAAACATAAAATCAAATGGGAAACATCAAAACTCACAATTGTTTTCTCTCTCTCTCCTCTCTCTCTCTCTCTCTCTCTCTCTCTCTCTCTCTCTCTCTCTCTCTCTCACACACACACACACACACACACACACACGCACACACACACACACACACACACACACACACACACACACCAAAGGTAAAGCAGTTCTAAAGTTTCAAATAACTTTCATTCTACAAGTATTCTCAGAGTTTCTGCCTGTGCCAAGCTCTGTGCTGGGTTTTAGAGATGTGAAGGTGAGACTTTTCTTATTTCATGAGGCTTACTGCATAGGTGAGAACACACCTGCAAACGATCATTCCATGGTATTCAAATAACATGGAAGAGGTGGGATGTTATAATATTACAAGTGTTCTCAAAGGCAGGGACATAGGCTGCTGTACATATGAGGGGTATTAGGGAAGCCCTGGAGGCAACTCACATCTAGGAAGCTGAGGTGCTAAGCTTGATTGGAGGACAGTTTTCCAACAGAGGAATGATCATGAACACGTTCCAAAGAGGAGAGGGTGGTGGATACCACCAGTATTTACCTGTTGCTGCAATAGTAAGTAGAAGGCAGGAGGGCCAGAGATGGTGCTGGAATGGAGACAGCAGCAGAGTCGTGGGGGACTTTGGGACACATGTTGAGGAATTGTTGAATGGTATGAGCTCTGGTACAGTGAGCATTAACTTAGGAGCCAGACCTATTTTGGTTTGATTCTCCACTATATCACCATTTTCCCACTCAGGCAAATTCTTTCATCTATGTTTTCTTATCTTCATCTATAAAATGAGGTTAGCAATATATTCTTTATAATCGCAACAATCATAGTGGACATGTTGCAAGGATATGTTGCAAGTAGATATATGTAAAGCATCTAACACATTGCCAGGCATATAGTGGGTACCCAATAAGTGGTAGCAGTGATTATCACTAAAGATTTTAAAGAAAATTGACTTGGTGAGATGGGAATAGGTACACAATAGGAAGTTAGAGCTGTGGATGAGAGTGCTAAAGTTACAAGGGCTAAAATAGTACTTAGAACGACATTGGTTGGGCCAATCCTAGGGAGCAGTGACTTAGAGTAGCAATCTTGGGGTCCAAAGGTTTTTCTGAAAGTGACCCATGGGACTGGGTCGATCAATTTATGCACAAATAGGTTCATGTGAACCAAGACTAATATGTGTTAGCTCTGCCTCCAGCTCTAATCTACCCAATTACTTGTGTCCTTCACCCAGTTGTGAATTCCTGCATGCAAAAAGAGTGAGCTGTCCTCTCCCCACTTTCTCACATTTCTACCACTTGACACATTTGAGGCCTGACCTCTCTAGAAATTGTCCTCTATTTGTTCAGCTGTTAAATTTGCAAGTGGCACTAAGTTTTGGAGCTAATAAAGAAGAAATACATCAAATGCAGAGAAAGAAGTGTGGAAAATGCGGGAACTCACATCTACTCAACACTGATGCCTGTTTCACAGGGAATAAGAAGACAGGTACAACTGATTCTAGCAGAAGGAGCACTGGGCAGACTTGGGAGCCCTGGGGTGAGATAGGAAAGGTAACGGAGCAAGAGCTACTTGAAGGGAGTAGTTGAAGAGGAAGTACAAAATACAAGGCTATGTCTTCTCTCCCAAAATCCCCCTTGTATTCTTTTTGTTTTCTACCTTTTCCCTTGGTCCCTCCAAGAACACTGAAGCTGACGGCCCTGTCAGTATGCAACAGAAGTCTTTATTTACAATTAGAAAGCTCTGCCTGGTCCCAATGCTTTTAAGGGTCTTCATAATGCATTATTTTCACTCCCAGCTATATTGAGTACACTTTTTAGCCAACATTCCAATGTGTTCTTGCCCATAACAGTCATTGTTTCTCTATTACAGGCAGACCAGCTCTGAACTTAAGGTAAAACTTTGGATAAAGGACTTCTTTCTGGGTCAAGAATAGCCATACTAGTGTAACTGCCAAGAGCCCGGCAATGTTGGCAGCTTTCAGAGGAAGGTCAAAGGGCACCAGGTCTCTTTCTCGTCCACAAGCAGATCTTTCTCTCCCATTCCAGGTTATCATGGCATCTGCCATTTGCCACTGACTTCATCTTGTGTGTTAGAAGTAACCTGAGTCTATTTTTCAGGCCTTGTTAAACAGCATCAACACTGGGCATAAAGTCCTTAGATTTAACTACTCATTATCATTATTAAGAAATTTCTGATCATTTATTGGTTTCTTTCTGGATAATATAAAGTTTTTTATTGCATGTGAGCCTTCTAAAGCTGAGGGGCAACATTCATGTCATCAAGAGCCTCAAACTCCAAAAAAGATTTATCTAATTCCTTTATTTTTATTTCATCACATGATCAACTTTATTGAACCTAGAGAATTTGTCTGCCTTATCTGTTTCAACTGCTTAAACGTATTTTAATGAGAATCCATTAATGAATTTTTATTGTAACCCTATCTCAAATAGAAAGACATTAAATCAAATAATCCAATATTTAAAATTGAATTATAATTCTTTTTCTTGGAACATTTTCTTTAAAAAAAAAAACCCTCTAAAATCAACTTTTAGTTTTGCCAGCTAGATTGAAATTTTATTTCACAGAGTAGAAATTATGACTGAACCCACCTGGGTAAACATGTCCCCATATTCAGTGGGATCCATCTTATACTGGTATGTCCAAATGTTTCATTTTCAACTCAAATGTCATGTACTATAGATTTCAACATAGCTGGGTGGAAAGTTCAACGTCTGTCACAAAACCCCTTTGGGCAGGTTAATTGTGCAGAACCCATTGGAGTAAGTGAACTTTGGATGAATGGAATATGGAAGGGTTTGGTCCTTGGGATCTCCTCTCTGCTTGTGTCTCTATTTCCCTCACGTTTCTCTCTTACAATAGAACTCTCTTGGTCCCTTGAAGACCTCACCTCAAATGACCTTTGAAGAAAAATGGGAACAGGTTATAATTCTCATCATTGTGGCTTTGCTGAGACTTTAGAGCAGCGGTTCTCAACCTGTGGGTCGCGACCATCGGAAAACACATATAGCATATCAGATATTTACATTACGATTCATAACAGTAGCAAAATTACAGTTATGAAGTAGCACCGAAAATAATTTTATGGTTCGGGGTCACCACAACATGAGAAACTGTATTAAAGTGTCGTGGCATTAGGAAGGTTGAGAACCACTGCCTTAGAGTGTTTGACTGATTTCTCAACTCCTCGAAATTCTTTATATTTAAATTCATTTGAAGCCAGGAGTTAAGGTATTTTTCACCTGAATATAATATATGTATATTTAATTCATGCTATAGTTCATAACTTTAAAATAGTATAAATTAATAGTGTATATTAAAAGAAAACTAATATAAAATACTATATTTGAAATAGAATCATATGATAAGCTAGTAAATAGCTTGAAATATGTGACAAATAAACCTCCTAAAACTCTATTTGGTATAGATAATGTTTTTGACTTACAAACATTTAAAAATACTAAGGTGAGAAAAATACTAAGGTGAGTTTGAGAAAAGGACTTTTCATAATTGACTTTGTTACTGATATTTCAGTAGTCTACATAATTGGAATCATCAAAACAGTGCCTTCAATTAATTTTTGGAAATAGGTAAGATATAAATTATGCATGAGTATATAAATAGGTCAGGTTTTTAACTAGAATAAATGCCTTTGATGACAGCTTTAAAAGATCTACTTTAAATCAGTTTATAACATCTATTTTTAAAAGACTTCAAAATTTGAATTTAAGTGTTCTCTTTTTACTTCAGTGACAGTAGTGTAATTATTCTTGGGATTAAAAAGATATTGTCATTATTAATTTTTGGATAACATGATCTATTCAAAGAGTCTATAATTGTGTACCTGCTATCTGCTTGTCATAGCAGGAGATACAGATTGACTAAGAATGACACCCATCCCTATAGGGGTTTACAACTTGGTAAAAAGTCTAACAGAAGATAGAACAAGGTAAGTGCATAAGTGAGCTACAGAATCAATTCATGTGGATTCGAAGAGAAGCAAGATGATAGGTAGAGAGGTATAGGAAATACTTTATGGAGAAAAGTTCAATAGTGAAGTTGGACACAAGATATATGTTCCACTTATAGATCTACTAAACCTATAGCACAGGCATCTTTAATAGAGATTTTGAGAAACATACAGCTCATTGTAACTCATATGAAGGTGGCCAGCTAAACATTTCAAATCATGTCTTCTATATATGAACCTGGATGAAGCAACAACTCATGTTTGATACCAATCAATTTTATCATTCTTTTTTTTTTCAGTTATCAGTGAATGGTATTCAAAAAACATGAAAGAAGGTGGGATGTTATAATATATTAGTGGCCTGCTGCACAAAATTCGTGCACGGGGGGAGGGGGGGGTGTCCCTTAGCCTGGCCTGCACCCTCTCCAATCTGGGACCCTTTGGGGGATGTCTGACTGCAAGTTTAGGCCCGATCCCTGTGGAATCAGAGTCTAAACCTGCAATTGGACATCCCTCTTGCAATCTGGGACTGCTGGCTCCTAACTGCTCACCTGCCTGCCTACCTGATCAGCCCTAACCACTCTGCCTGCCAGCTTGCTCACCCCCAACTGCCCCCCTTGCTGGTCTGATTGCCCCCAACTGCCCCCCTGCCAGCCTGCTCACCCCAACTGCCCCCACCGCCATCCTGATCACCCTCAACTGCTCTCCCCTCCTGGCCTTATCGCCCCTAGCCTCATTTCTCTGGCCAGGCTTGGCATCCTGGGTTGCTGGGGTGTCCCACCTGCTCTCTGGCCGGCTCCGTGGCTCCAGCCCGCGCCACCATCTTTGTCGCATCAATTTGCATATTCCTTCCTTATTGGCTGTGGGCGCCACCATCTTTATCATGAAGTGAAGTTAATTTGCATATTACTCTTTTATTAGGTAGGATTCTCTTATCTAATATTATCCAGTATTGACTGCAATAATTATTGAATGACTAGATATGTTTTTATTTTCTTTCATGTGCCTTACTAAAACATATAAGATGAATCTCGTTATAATAGAATTGGAATTACAGGACCTTAGAAGTCATATGGGTCAAATAGTTTTTTGATGTATCAGTTACAAAAATAAAGTGTTATGCTAGTCCTGTTAGGCAAGGTCCATTAACAATGCCATTTGGAACCATACTTGAAATCATGGTCTCAACTGTATCTGCTTTTTTTGTTACTTCAGATTGATTATTTAATTCCCATGTTTCTGAAAACTGGTACAACTGAGTTGTTCTCATCAAGTCTTATATAAACCAAAGATATATTTTACACAAGCCCCCAAAAGAACATGAATATAAAGCAATGAGACTAATTTCTACAAAATACCACTTAAAAGTCCCTTAAAATAACTTGTTTAACCTTCAAATCTCAGGGCATTCCGTCAACAAACATTTGAAAACCCACTAGGTAGATAATAAACAATAACAACAGAAAAGAGGAAAATCAACTGCCATTCTTAATTAAATACTGAGTTTTCATTTTTTAAAAATTCAATTTATTTGGTACCAACCATAGACAACGTCCTCCTCTAGCTAAAGCAGCAAAGGGAGGGCAGGAGGAATTTCAGTAATGAACAAAAATGAGCACACCCTTTCCTTCTGGAGCTTACAGTCTAACAGTATTAAGCACAGCAAAAGGCAAGGTAAATATGCCAGCTTCTTTCAAAGGAATTTGCAATCTAGTGGGCAAGTCGGCAGATATATAATTATAAGGTAGAAATGTTTTCTTTCCTTAACCAAAATTATCATCAATAACACTTGGGGGAATTTTTCAAAATTCATATACATGAGTTTCATTAAGACCTAAATGGCCGAAACCGGTTTGGCTCAGTGGATGGAGCGTCGGTCTGCGGACTGAGAGGTCCCGGGTTCGATTCCGGTCAAGGGCATGTACCTGGGTTGCGGGCATATCCCCAGTGGGAGATGTGCAGGAGGCAGCTGATCGATGTTTCTCTCTCATCGATGTTTCTAACTCTCTATCTCTCTCCCTTCCTCTCTGTGAAAAATCAATAAAATATATTAAAAAAAAAAAAGACCTAAATGAATGAAAATAACTGGCAGGGGAACCCCCCAGAATGAGCATCGTGAAAAGTTCTCTCCTGATAATACTGGCATGGACCACTGATTAAGAATTCTTGATAGAAGTTATTTGAATCGCTTGCCTCAATTTTGCTCTGACTTCATTATAATGCATTCATAATGCTCCTAATTCTCTAAAGGTCGCTTTGTTTTTCTCAGCATTACGGATGAGACTCATAGACAGAATTCTTAACCCATGGTCAGGGAAGATAAAACCAACTGGCCATTTCCATATCTGGCATGCACATTCTTCCTCTAGTGTTAATGACCTATGACTTTATGTGTACTCATCTCCATCAAAACTGTCATTTTATTGAGTCTCGCTCTTTCAGATTCTCTTCTTCCATCATTTTAAAAATTATTCTTTGGGTTCTCATCTTGAAATTATAATACTTTAAATCTAGTTTTCTGAACACAGCCCAATATTACAGTTAAGGTCTTGTCAGGAAGATAAGCAACATCTTTGCTCTATAGCCTGGAAGAAAATATTCTGCACCCATAAATGCAGCATTACCTGCCAAATGTGTCCAGGAAAAGCCAAGGCCCAAGGCACTCTGTGAAGATGTGCAGCCCAAGCCTGTTTGCAGCAGAAACCCTCTGAATCCTGGGAGCACGTGAAATAGGAGCTATGTTGGCATGTAGCTTACAGCCACAGGAAATGAAAATATTCCTTTCTTTCATAGAATTAACTTTAAAAAAATGTGTGAGTAAACATTTCAACTTTAAGTAGTTTCTTGGCTAACGGGTTACACATGAGTAGAGAATATGAGTAAAGTTGCAGCACCCCAAATACCAAAGCACTAAGTTGACCAGCGTGATTTTCACAATAACAATTTCTACATTTTCCTCCAAGGACCTTAAAAAGTGTATGTATATTTTCCTGAACTTGTTGCAACTTATCTCATGCCAACAGAAGAAGGTGAGATTGCGGTTGCTGTCTCTTTGGATCCTTCTCCATGTTCCCTCCCTTCTAGTCATTTTTGTAGATCTATAACATTATCAGCTAAGGTGGTGCTGAGTCCTTGGGAAGCTTATGATGGGCACTTAAAAATGCCAGGTTTACTGATTGCCATGCTGGGTTACCAGTGGGGCCAAGCTGCACCTCGGAAGTTGTGCACATTTTCTTCCTTTCGTTTTTATCTCTACTAGGACCAGTCTCACTGAACAGGCATCATTTACACTCATCAGAGTGAAATAGATTAATAGCAGTGCTCTGATCTGCTACCTTGGCCTGTTTAAAGGCACAAAAGACCCACAGCTCCAAATACCACAGGGAATCCTTAGCACCTAACAAACTTGCTGTGTGAACAATTCAGAATAAAGAACAGTTTTCTAAGGAACTCTTGACTTGTCCAACAAGTCCCAACATAATGTGCCATTTTTATGGTGTATATTGACAAGGTTTAAAGAGGACACTTGAGGAATTAGAATGTATCAGTTAAAGGAAACCATGATCAGGAAGGGCCTGGACTCCTTACGTTTGAGGAATGCCTGGAGTCACTGAGAATGCTGAGTCTGTATTGTGGCAGATGTGTCTTCACTAACAGTGAAAGATAGGCATGGATTTCATCTCAGTATAATGGAAACCTTTATACTGATTGTGAACATCAAACTACTGGGCAAACTGTGACATATTGGGGTCTCTATTGATCATTGGAAGTTTCAAAAAGGCCAGAGGATAATCTTCATTCTCACCCTAGAACAGATCTAGGTTACAAAATAAAAATTACAAATCAAAAGTGGTAAAGAGCCTGTCCCCAGAAGTTGCATGGTAAACACAATGCAAAAACTGCTTTAAACGCCTGCACAGACACTTTGCAAGAATTGAACATTTTTATCATCATTATCATCATCACCATTATTTTGTTTGAGAATTGAAACTTGCTGCATAAGGAAATCTTAAAGAAAAAAGTCCTGTAATCCATGTAGTCAGTCTGTGAAGTATATTTATTATTGAATAAATTTTAAATTGAGGAAATATTTAAGGGAAAGTGACAAAAGAATTGATGAATGAAAAGGGAGAAACTGAGGATGTTCAAACTGGAAAACACAGTATGGAACATGATTTGATATTGAAGGGAAACTAACAAACCAAAAAAAAGGTGGGGGTTGGGCAGGAAGCAGGAGAAAGAGAGAGAAAGTTTCAAATAATCTTTTCTCTGTTGAAGACTTTTTTTTTTCACGAAGAACATTTTAGCACTTAGGAATGCAAGGAAGCAGAAGATAATTTAACAAAAGTCTCTGTTCCCAGGTGGTCACACTACATGCTAATAAACGAGAACTTGGTGTGTTGTGCCTATCCAATAGGAGAAGCAGTCACAAATCTTACACTTAACAGGCTTTTGAGTGATTCCCCTGGACAAATCAAGCCAGCTGCACCTGCTGGCTTTACTTCTCATCCCAAATCTAATCACTTCTTGCAAATTTAAATCTGACTTGAGGAATGGTACCACAGCATATAATTAAAATATAGCAAAAGAATTTTACCTGTGCATAATAAAGAGCACACTTATTCTAAAATTAAAGCATGTGGGAGGATGGGAAAGGTTAAGGCAGACAAGTCTTCCTTAAGTTTGTTTTTTTTAAAAATTTCAAACATATTTTAACAATGTGTAACCAAAAAAAAAACCCCAATGAAATTATTTCAACTGTATTCTTCTAGAATATTTTGAATTCCTCTGAAGTAAAATACCATATAACTTAGAGAAGGAAAAATTCCAAAGATGCTAGTGGCTTTCACACAGACTTGATTACACTGTCTGCACAGTTGTCTTATTTACAGTAAACTTTGGCTTTATTAGCTTATAGCCCCTTGCTGTGTTAGGCCCATAGCTTCTCAAGACTTCCAGGTCATTGTAGTAGGTATTTGTTATAAAAACATATTGCAGAATTTGGATATTAACATGCGAACTTCGGCACTGAACTTACTATTTATTTTATGCAACACTGTGATTCCAATGCAGACTCTCTTGGAGATAATGACCCCATGTAGCCGGACAAAACAGCACAGGCCACCGTGTGTCCTCAAACTTCACTATAATGCATTCATAATGTTCACAATTCTCTAAAGGTTACAGAGGAAGCATGCAGACAACTGCCTTCTTCCTGTCTGCCTCATTCCCTGAATGCAACTCTCCCTCTCTTCACCAGCCCCAAATGGAAATTACCCAGCTAAAGTCTTTGAAATCCCCTTTGCTGAAGGCTTTCTTTTCTGCAGGAATCTTGGCTTTCACTCCCTCTGCCTTCCTCACCTTCAGGGCCCAGGGGAAGACCAGCTCCATATTCCTTTTCTTAAGTTCCAGGACAGAAGAATAAAGACAAATTTACCTCTTCACACTCATGATGGTGCTCTCAAGCACTGCTTCCAATCCTGTTTTACTTTCATTTTCCCACTTCCAATCTGAAGCCTCTTCCCAGCAACCAGACTATATATATATGTTCACAGTGTTTTTCTTGCTTCTACATTCAACTCATTCTCCCAATTTATCATACTTTTGCCTGAGATTTTCCTTCCTTAACTGGTTAACAGGTGACTCAACCCCATCCATCTAAACATATGGTGCTAGCCTCGTAGTGTGTATTTGATAACTGTTTGTTAGATGAATAAACTCATGAGACCTTAAATTATACACCAACATTTCTGCTTCCAAAGTATGTGGCCCAGAGCAGAGACTTCCCCAAGTAGATTTTCTGTTTGGTAGATTATCTGTAATCCACTGTCTTCTCCTTTTGATCTTTCCTCTGAATTAGATTTTGGTGATAGATAACTCAAGCCAAAGAGGGTCAAGCCTGGCATGTAGAGGAGGGATGAGTGTCAGCAATGTCAATATGCGAATTGTGGGGTGAAGTTTTACTATGAAGACTTTGGGTTGCCCTTATTTCTCTAGATTTTTGGTAGATATTTGATTTTGGATATTTTTGAACATATGCAATTTTATTTGTATTTACATCTTATGTCACAAATGTCAATATTACCTGCAGATTACAGCCTAAGGAATCTCTACTTCAAGTTAGTGTGGATACTTGCTGAGTGCTCTAGGGCCACTGGGTGCTGTTTTCCTAGGTTGCCAGTGTGTGTATACACAGGGTCTGTCCCACAGGATCTGCCTTCAAATTGTTCTTCGTTTCATTAATTCATACTTTGCCTTTCCAACTATATTTCCTTAGGGAAGAGATTGTGTTTTAAACAGTATTCTCTTGCATCAACATTGAACAAAATCTGGTCATTATAGTAGGTATCTAAAAATGCTACTGAGATGAGTTTTCGTTAAGCATTTTAAAAGTGCATTTAAAAAAAAAAAACACCCTCATTTTGTAGATCCTGCAGAATTTACCTCAGCTAATAAAGAAGTGGCACTGTTTGACAGTTTCACAGTATCAGTATGTAAACAGACCTTGAGTCCTAGGCCTGGTTTTCTTGCTGATCAGTTTTAAATATTATTATTTACTATATGTGTTGATGTTTTGACTGGTTTAAGTTTTTCTTTAAAAAAAGATACACAAGTTTGGATAATTGTTATCTGTTCCCTTGTTTGTTTGTAGAAGGGAAAGTTCTATTTACTTCATTCCTTCTACAGAACAAAATATTTTATATTTAACATGATATGTGTTGAAGCAATAAAAGACTTCTTATTCATCTTTGTCCCTTTTCCTCATGCTTTGGCATACCCAGGTCATAGTAAGCATTCAATAACTGCTTAACATTTTTTTATAATTAATAATTATAGAAGGCTTTTTAAAATCATGATGTAAAAATGAGAAACCACAAAGTCAAAATGGATGAAATTGGTTACATAAAATTTTACATGGGTAACAAAGCACAATAAACAAATTCAAAATATGAAATATAAACTTCAAAAATATTCAAGATATACAACAAAGGGCTAGTGTTCATAACATAAAAAAGCTCTAATGAATCAAATTTTAAAAATAAGCAGGCCAATAAAAATAGCAAGAGTAATACCAATGACTAGGGCATATAAAATTATTTGTCTTCACTAATAATCCAAATAAAGCAAATTAAGCAACATATTACTTTTCATTCATCAGGTAAACAAAGAAATGATTGCTATTATATATTTTGGTCAAGATAAGGGAAGAAGATACCCTCATTTGATATGGGTAAGAATAAAAATGTTTTAAAATTTTAGGTGGGTTAAGTAATGTATTGTAAAATTTAACTGTGATAAAAATTTTGACTCATAAATTCAAGCATTAGGAATTTATTCCAGAGATATACTAGTATTAAATATTTAAGAATATAGGTGAAAAAAATGTTTATTACATTTTTTGTAATAGTGACATCCCATAAATAAATATTTATCTATAAGAATTTGAAGAAATACATTTAAAAGAATGAGGCAGACCTACCTACATGCCAAGTTATAGCAGAATTTTCAAAGTTATCTTAATTATAAGAGCAACTTATAATGGCATATTTAGTATTTTTTATAAAATTAAAGTGTACATTAAAATGTCTGGTACCAGCAATAGAGGACTGATCTAGGTAAACCTCTTTCCAACTGTATACACACATTAAAAATAAAAACTTGACAAAATATGTAAAAAAAAAAAAAAAAAGTTGTATATATCTTACTAAACATAAAACAAAGAAGAGAAAATCCCTAAGAACCAGAGTGAAGAGGGAATTAAAATCCAGGTGTTTTAATCAGGAGAGAACTGTGGCCACCACCAGGATGTTGCAGCAGATGCTGAGCGTTCCCTGTCCACATCCCCTGGGCCTTTTAGGGTGCTGCTGCTGCTTTTCAATGGCCAGGATCTGCATCTCTGTAACTTAGGGCTCTCTTTCCCCAGAACTCTGGAAGACTGCTCTGATTGCACAGTAGCATGTTGGAAATGTCAGAGAATAATATCTCTTCCTTCCCCAGCCCTAGTAACCTTCAACCAATGGGTCAGCAGATATGGTATATAAATATACTGCTCCCTCACCCTTTGAGGTGAGTTAATTATGAGGCATGTATTTTGCACCATTTCCCAGAGTTTCCCACTTTAATCATTCACTGACATAGCTGGTTGACAAATACTCTATTGGTTTCCTTTGCCTCCCTTCTACTCACTTCCCTTCTGTCTTACTTGGGTTCTGTGCTAGCCCTCAAAGAATCTATATGCCCTTGCCTCAGGATATGCTTTTGGGGAAATCAAAACTAAGAAAGATGTTAATGACTTTAAAGAGTAGGGTATAGGATTGGGGTTTTAATGTCCATTCAGAAGCCAAAGTAAAGAAAATGAACCAAGAGCCTGACATTAACATGACCTGAGCTACCCTCAGGGAAAGGAGGAATAAAGGTCTTTCTTCATCATTTCAGGGAAATGACATGTCAGTTTCTCTTTCTGTTATACAGAAGAAAACAAAAACAAAAATAACCTCACATAAGAAATTGAAAACCAAGACTGGAGCCTGGCATTTGAATGGTATAGGATTGTAAATTATAAAAAGTAAATGTGTGAGGAGAAACTAAGATGGCAGCATAGGGAAACACCGAAATTGCTGCCTCCTACAACAACTTCAAAACACAAAAAACAGACAAAACGGACATCATCCAGAACTTACAGGAAGGCTGGCGGAGTGGACATTCTACAACTAGAAGGAAGGAGAAAAGCACATTGAGGGTCAGGAGCTGCGGAAATAAAGTGCAGAGGTACAGAGGCTCGTGCGTGCTCGGAAAGGGGCTGGCACCTGAGGATGCGGCTGTCTTTTTGAATCGGGAGGGAGTCACAAGCTCCCGACTGCTCTGAACTCCGGTGTCGGGAAGTCTCTGGGGACCCAGGACTCATACGGGGAGAAACTGGACTGTCTGGCAGCCGGCAGAACTCGGAACTCGAGGGCAGCTTTCCCTCAGAGGTGTGTGCAGCAATTGGATTGTCGGAACACTGAGACGCGCGCAGCCCCTTAGGGCAAGGCAGAGAATCCGCCACAGTTAAATGCTCCGCCCTTTGATTCCCTGAGACCGCGCCCCACCCAGGCTGCAGCAGAGGCTTTTGCATATGAATGCCCTGGCCCTTTGCAACCTGAAAATTACCTAACAAATTGCAGCTGGGCCACAGACCCAGAACTTCCAAGAGGAGGCCCAAGGCCGCACAGCAGCTTGCATTGCTTCACAGCTGGGCCTCATCAGGGCACCTCCAAACTCCAAAAAAGGAAGGGGAATCTGCAGTTCTCTTCATAGCTCCTGTTGGGTAACCTCCAAGAGCCAGTGTACCCAGTGGTCAGAGGGGGACCATCCGGATTACAACTCCTCAGATCCATAAGGGACACACCCAGGGGGAAGACTCAGTGAGCACCAAAGCCCCACTGAAGCAAGTCTTGCCCCAGAAGGGTGTCTTCAGCACAGAAGTTCTCCCACTGCAGACACAGCCAATTCTCACTGCCAGTTGGCCTGGAGGTCAATTCCTCCCAGTGATCCTACAACAATCAAGGCTTAACTACAACAAGACTGTGCACAAAGCCCACAAGGGGGTGCACCAAGAGTGTCCACCTCAGGTAACTGGGGAGGCTGAGCCACTGGGCCCTACAGGACACCTAGCAAACAAAACCACTCTACCAACACAGGGAAGCATAAAAAATGCAGAGACAAAGAAACAGGTCACAAATGACAGAAATGGAGGAAAGCAAACGACTGGATATAGAGTTCAAAACCACGTTTATAAGGTTTTTCAAGAATTTTATGGAAACCGCCGATAAGTTTAGTGAGACCATCAAGAAATCTAGTGAGACCCTCAAGGACATGAAAAAGGACCAACTAGAAATTAAGCATACACTGACTGAAATAAAGAATAATATACAGAGATCCAACAGCAGACAAGAGGATCCCAAGAATCAAGTCAAAGATTTGAAATACAAAGAAACAAAAATACCCAACCGAAAAAGAAAAAAGATTCCAAAAATATGAAGATAGTGTAAGGAACCTCTGGGACAACTTCAAGCGAACCAACATCAGAATTATAGGGATACCAGAAGAAGAGAGAGGGCAAGATATTGAAAACCTATTTGAAGAAATAATGACAGAAAACTTCCCCTACCTGGTGAAAGAAATAGACTTACAACTCCAGGAAGCGCAGAGAACCCAAACAAAAGGAACCCAAAGAGGACCACACCAAGACACATCATAATTAAAATGCCAAGAGCAAAAGACAAAGAGAGAATCTTAAAAGCAGCAAGAGAAAGAAAGTCAGTTACCTACAAGGGAGTACCCATACGACTGTCAGCTGATTTCTCAACAGAAACCATGCAGGCCAGAAGAGAGTGGCAAGAAATATTCAAAGTGATGAATAGCAAGAACCTGCAACCAAGATTACTTTATCCAGCAAAGCTATCATTCAGAATAGAAGGTCAGATAAAGAGCTTCACAGATAAGAAAAAGCTAAAGGAGTTCATTACCACCAAACCAGCATTATATGAAATGCTGAAAGGTATTCTTTAAGAAGAGGAAGAAGAAAAAGGAACTCTTACCATTTGCCACAGCATGGATGGAACTGGAGAGCGGATAAATACCACATGATCTCACTCATTTGTGAAATACAATGAACAACATAAACTGATGAACAAGGACTGATCCAGAGATGGAGAGGCATTGATTGGACTGTCGGGCCTCGAAGGGAAGGTAGGGGAGGGTGGGGGTAAGGGGGAAAGATCAACCAAAGGACTTATATGCAAGCATATAGGCCTAACCAATGGACACCGACAACGGGGGGGGGGGGGGTGAGGGCATGAGCGGGGGGGTGGGTAGGGGGTAAGGTGGGGATAAGGACACATATGTAATATCTTAATCAATAAAAAATAATAATAAAAAAAAAGTAAATGTGTGAGCTGGTTCTAGAACGGAAAAGTTCCTAGGACACTAGTTAGGAAAACACGTAAGACATGAAAAAAAAGTAAATCTCTGCTTAATATAAGCTAAATAATTAAAAAATTCAATGATAAAAGCAAATTCATCAAGTGGACAAGAGAATTAGAACACAAGTTAATAGAACAATATGAAGGAACCTACAAAACAAGTATGCTAAACATTACTGGAGAAAATTGAAAGGATCAAAATTAAAGGGAAGAAACAGGATACTGACAGGAATGGGCAAATTTTTAAAATATATCTTGTAGAAATGAAATAAGATAATCAAAGATGAAAACTCAACTATGGATCAAAGGCCTTTTACAGATAGCTCAAAAAATTACAAAGCTGAAAAAGACATCTAAGGAAAATTTTCTCAAGGAAGTATAGTAAAATAAAGATATGGTAAATACGAGAGTGCTTAAGAAAAAAGGATCAAGGATGAGCATGCCCAGCATGTACTATATAGTATGTATATGAATATAGTATGTATAGTAGATGTTCAAGAAATGTCCACGGATTGTAGGTGCGATTTTCAAAGAAAGTGTGGCTGAAATTTTACCATATTTGATGAAATGTCTGAAACATAAGATAGAAGAACTACAAGACTGTAAAGCATACTGAATAGAAGTGAAGCTAGATATTTCAGTGAGCAGAACATGAAAGACGAGGGTGGTAGCCCTCACTGTCTTCTCAAGAGAGAACCTGTTGCAAGACGTGCAGTTGCTGTGAATAATGCTGCAATGAGTATAGGGACGCATATATCTTTTTTAATAAATGTTTTCAAATTTTTCAGGTAGACACCCAGAAGAGGGGGTGCTGGATCATATGGTAACTCTCTTTTTAATTTTGTGAGAAACCTCCATACTGTTTTCCATGGTGGTTGTAACCGTTTATATTCCCACCAGCAGTGACTGAGGATTCCTTTTGGGAACAACCAAAGTGTCCTGAGATAGAGGACTAGATAAAGAAGATGTGGTGCATATGTACACAATGGAATACTACTCAGCCATAAGAAAAGATGAAATATGCCATTTGTGACAACATGGATGTATTCTGAGAAGATACTAAGCACAAAAAGTCAGGCAGATAGAGTCAAGAACTGTATGATTTCACTCATATATGGAATATAAAACTGAAAATAACAAATGAGCAAACAAGATAAACAAATATTCATAGACACAGACAGCACTATGAGTTACAGCACACAGTTACCAGGGGGTAATGGGGTAGGAGAAAGGTCATCAAGGGTAAAGGGGGTCAAATATATGGTGACAGGAGACTTGATTCTGTGTGGTGGGCACACAATGCAATATACAGATGATGTATTATAGAATTGTACACTTGAAACTATATAACTTTATTAACCAATGTCACCTGAATAAATTTTAAAAAAAGAAGTGCAGTTGCCAGCAATCTCCAGATGCTGCACCTTTAGGATCTACAACAGTGTCAATCCGGTGGCCGCTCTCCCACCAGACTGCTCCTGCCCAGTGTGGGCATGATGCCAGTACAGGAGCCCACCCTTCCGGCCAAACTCTGCTAATAGGCAGTTCTACTTAGGAGATCCCCCATGAGCCTTGCTAAGGCGCCGAATGTTGGGCCTCTTCCTCCACAAAACCCTCTTTTCCCCCTCTCCTTTCAGTCAGACAGACCTGCACTGTGGACCTTAGGCTCTCTCCTCTCCTCCTGCTCCCTTTGCTCTGCATTCACAGGCCACTTCCCACAGAAATACTGAGTAGTTCTAATTTTGTCTTGAAGTGTGCGTTGCAGAGATCCAGAAAAGACATACCACAAAGTAACAACAATTAGACTCACAGAAAAAGTTTTATTAGCAACAATAGAGACTAAAAGCGCAAGTGAATATTATCCTTGAAGTGTTGAGAGAAAAGGACAAAAGGGAGAATTCTATATCCTGTTAAATCATCACTTAAGAGTGATGTTACAAAAAGATGTTTTTCAGTCTAAACATTAAAAATATTCACCACTTGCCCTAGCTGGTTTGGGTCCCTGGATACAACGTTGGCCTGCAGACTGAAGGGTCCAGGGTTCAATTCCGGTCAAGGGCACATGCCTGGGTTGTGGGCTCAATCCCCAGTGTGGGGCATACAGGAGGCAGCCAATCAATGATTCTCTCTCATCGTTGATGTTTCTATCTATCTCTTCCTCTCCTGTCTTCTCTGAAGTCAATAAAAATATATTTAAAAAAATAAATAAATAAAAATAAAAATATTTACTACTTTATAGACCCTAAAAGAAAGAATGTGAACCTAAAAAGAATGAGCTATGGAAAATAATACTGAATAATGTTGAAAGCTATAGGTAAATTACATGAGCATTTACCATAAAATTTTTTTAAAAGATACTGGCTCATGGTTTAAAAATAAGGTAGAGCTCAAATACAGACAATAATAACATAGTTTGGGGGTGGACATCATCTGATTT
The DNA here is from genome assembly GCF_014108235.1 of Myotis myotis. NCBI lineage: Eukaryota > Metazoa > Chordata > Mammalia > Chiroptera > Vespertilionidae > Myotis > Myotis myotis. Next base: position 24,080,540 of record NW_023416379.1, on the reverse strand, counting down.
AAATAAGTATCTTATATTATTCTGGGGTGTGATAGAGATAATAAATACAGATATACTTATTTATATTTTCACTTTAGTTTTTAAGAGTAATCACTGAAACCATAAAAAAATGAAATGTCTAATTTCCAAACCGATGGAGAGAAAATTAATTTAAAACCTCAAATCCATCCAGTAGAAAGCATAAGCAGCATTCCCTGAACACAATGCATCAAATTTAGAAATTGATAATAAAAAAGAAAAATCTCCTTCTTACCTCCCACACTTAGAAATGTAAAATAACCACTCCTAAATAATTATTGAATAGAACAAATAATGGAATTTACAAAATATTAGAAATGAATCACAATGAATATGCCATGTGTCAAAGATGATAATGTCCAGCTAAAAAGGTATTGGGAGGGAAATGTATAGTTTAAAATATATAAATTAAAAATAAAAAAATAAAACTCAGCATTAAAGTAGTTCAAAAGTCAATATGAAAAAGAAAACCACTGGATTAAGAAGAGAAATTAATGAGGCAGAAAAAGGAGGTAAAAGAGAAGCTCCACGCAGCAGGCACACCCCCAACTTAGGGCATTTGCACTTGCTGTGCCCTCAACCTTGGACATTGTTTCCCTGGGTATCTGCATGGTTCACCCTCTTAACTCCTCCAGGTCTCTTCTAAAACGTCATCTGCTCAGTGAAGGCTCCCAAGCACCCCGCTCAAAATGTCATGCCCAGGCCCATCAACATCCCTTAACTATTTTCCTTGCTCTCCTTTATTGCATACCAATTATCACTATCATTTTTTATACATGCATTTAGTTTATCATGTATCCCACCCATTATCTTGCTCACTGCTGAATGTACAACAATGTCTAGCTTAGCAGTTTTCAAATATGTGTTGAATGAATGATTTTATAGCTATCTAGGCTATGGGTACATAGATTCTGTCATATCATTTCCTCTAGTTTTTCATATATTTTGAATATTTGCAATTAAAAATGTAAAAATGTTAATAAAAGAAAAATATCTATGCCTATGAATACAAACCAAAGTATTAACACTGATGATCAATTTTTATATTTTCCAATAGTAAAAAACTTGGTTATATTGCTTTTACAATCATAACAAAGACAAAAATAATGACCACCAAAATAAATCACATATGCCTAGTTCATATATTCAGTAAATTCTATTATTGTTTTAAAGCATCCATTCTTTTCTAAAATTAGTAAAATCCTAACAATTAAGGCATACTAAAAGATCATTAAAGAATCCTTCAAAAACAATTTATTTGGAACAAACCTCCATAATAAAAATACTCATAGGACACTGTATTATTTCAACGAAAAAAATTTGAGAATATTCTTGGACTTAAATGTTGAGTCTAAAAAACCTGGAGACAAAGGGAACTTGAAGGTAACTTGACATTTTCACCCCATTCTTAGATATTTTTGTTTATCGTGTCATTTTGTATTTGTGAATGGTGTAGGAATTCAGGCATGTTTCTGACCGGGGAAATTTAGAAGCTTGTGGTAGAGAAGAGTGAAGGAGGTTTAACAATGGTTGCCTCTTACTGATAAATCACTAGATTTGATTTGCTTTCAGCTCTGTCTCTATCTTCCATAATCAGATCCCTTCATTTCAGAAAGTGATTGGGTACATGACTGTTACCAGTGATTTTTTTCATGCTTGTAAAATTAAGTCATTAATACAAGAGTAATCACAGAAAATTAATTAAAGTGGCATGATCAAAACACTAATACATTAGACAAAACACTAAGACACAAAAATTGTTGTTACATGACCCTTTCTACTTATAGAATACTGGTAAAATATAAACGGAGAAAATCCTCACTAAGTCCAAGACAATCATAATGTGCTGGTGATAAGGTTTTCAAAAACAGAATTTAAGTGAAAGATTTGGACATGAACTAATGACAAATATAATACATTTACTCAATAATAATGTATATATGAATAGTGTGAATTCAGGTAATGTTTTCCAAAGTTCGTGTGTACACCAAATGCAACTTATTATGTATCAACTAATCAAAATTTGATTAAATTAGCAGAAACGTGAAATTTCAGGTTCATGTACTGTGGTATACTTTAATGAATGTGTTTACACAGTTCTTGGTAGTCTTTATATAACAGACCCACTTCAAACAGAATGAATTTGCCTTGTGAGATTTTGTTAGATAGGAAGTGATTCACAAAGCTGGGTTTCCTTCCTTGTGTTATCTTGTAGCAAAGTGCTTTAATCAGACAGCATAAGAAGGAAACCTCTAATTTCTAAACATTTTTTAATATTCTATGGATGCTTGCACTTGACAGATTGCATTCATCAGAGAAGCTATACAAATTGTACAGCGTAAATTTTTTTTTTTTTTGGTATGATTTTTGTTTGGCAGTTTCTTATGTGAAATCGAAAGTATCCTTAAAAAGACAACAGCAGTGCTAGTGTGATGTGGACAATAGTACATGAGAAAAATTTAAGCAATGCCATTCTTGGGAAGTCATTGATAAAATTATAAAATCTTAAACAGGAATTCTTCCTGGCTTAGCCTGCAGAGCAGCACCAAAATAGTAAATAATGATTTGTAATGAAATTCTAGAGTGCTTTCTGACAGCAAATTATAAGAATGCTACTGATTATATTTATATATGATAAAACTTGTCAAGGAAATTGAACTCTTCTCTACATGCACTCAAACTCTTAAGAAAGCTGGAATTAGATCATTTTGACAACTCACTGAAGCATCTGTTAGGTATAATATGAAGAGCTAATGAGGTGACATAATCACAATGTTATTATGAATAGAACTTATTCTGAATTGTTTGAATTAGTTGTTTTCTTTCAAGTTTCTGTTCTGTTATTTTTGCCTCACATTGTTAAATTCCAGCCATTCATATTTTCCTAAGAATCATTAATTAAAATAAAAAACAAAGAGATAGCATGAGACAACAATAACAATGACCAGTACTTAATAGTTACTTAGATCTTTCCACCATCCACACTGCTCACATGAACACATATTATGTATATAGATGAATGTATATAATCAACGGTTTCTTACAATGACACTGAGAGGGGTTATTATAGCCAATATAAAATAAATGAAAAGCGAGCCACAGAACCGTTAGTAACTTTGTTGGGATCATAGCATAGGTGAATGTTAACGCCAGGACTAGATGTCTAGTTTCCTGTCTTTCTCCAGGATTCTTTCCCTCAATCCACATGCCTATATTTTCTACAATCACTGACTATCTTATATGTAAGTGACCGTGACCAGAGGAATGCCTTTCTCTGCCCCCTGCCACCCTATCTGATAGTCAATTCTCTATCCTTGCTTTGCTAGGCCCAAATAAGAAAAGAAAATATGTTCCTGGTATCTTAAGATGTTGAGTCAAATATTTCCATAAACCCTGTTCCGCCGAAGCCGGTTTGGCTCAGTGGATGGAGCGTCGGCCTGCGGACTGAGAGGTCCCGGGTTCGATTCCGGTCAAGGGCATGTACCTGGGTTGCGGGCATATCCCCAGTGGGAAATGTGCTGGAGGCGGCTGATCGATGATTCTCTCTCATCGATGTTTCTAACTCTCTATCTCTCTCCCTTCCTCTCTGTAAAAAATCAATAAAATATATTTAAAAAAAAAACAAAAACCCTGTTCCTTACGTTGTTTAGGGTCTATGCATTCTTGGCTCTTGGATTTCACATCCTGGGTTATGTAGGCTGTCACAAATAATATAGTGTCTATGGAAAAATTCTCATCCAGTTCTAAGTTTCTGTATCAAAACAAAAGTCTTTCTAAATGTGAGTTTGTAAATTGAAGATGGCCATATTTTTGAGTGAAGGGAGATCTATCTATCTATATAAAAGGCTAATATGATAAGTGTCATCCAACTGGGTGCTATGATGCACACGACCACCAGAGGGCAGCCCCTCTATACAGGAGCTGCTGAGCTGCAGTGACTTGGCAGCGGCAGTTCTTGGGTGATGGACCCCAAAACCAGAGAGGAGGGAGCCAGATTCCTCACAGGGCCACGCAATTCCACCTTTAGCTGTGGGTTATGTTGTTGTTGGTCCTGAATCTGGTTTACTGCACACTTCTGTTTGAGTTCCACACCCTGTATGACAGCAACTTTGCAGAGTGCCCTTTCGCACTCCAGGGTCCCTCGGGGGATGTTGGAGAGCGAGTTTCAGCCCGATCCCTGCAGGCTAGGCCAAGGTACCCCACCTGCCGGAGGGACCCTGCTCACTTTGCAAACACCAAGGAGGGATAACAGGAGGCTGGCTCCAGGGCGTGTCTGGCCCCTCTTGCCCAGTCCTGCCCTGTTGGTCACCTGCTAATTAATTTCCTTTCAATGTGCATGAATCTGTGCACCAGGTCACTAGTATGTAATAATGGCATAACTTAAAGCCACTGGGCTCTCAGTAGGGGCTACATATAACTATGATCATGGTAAAAACGTCTATGAGCACACATGGAGCAGCATATTTATGCCATACTTTCTTTGTGCTATTCTTCAAGCATGTATGGAAAATTCCTGTTGTTAGGCTATAAGCCAGAAGCCTCAGCCCCTCACCACCAGTGATGTATAAAAAGGCTTTCATGTCTATGGAGTCTTCTGAAGCATGAGCTCTGGCAAGACTCCAACAATATAGGCAGCACCATGTACTAATCAGATGCATGTGCATTTGAATCATTTCCTGGCTCTTCCTCCTGTCCCGACCTCTGGAAGCTGGTGGAAGGCTTAAGTCCTCCACCCTCTTCCTATTTATGTTGTCTTCCTAGGTGATCTCATTTGGTGCCATGGCTTTAAATAGCATATGCATTGATAAATTTAAGTTCAGTTCTGATCTCTCCCCTGAACACTGCCTCCCAAACTTAATGTGTGAAACAGAACCCTAACTTCTCTCTGCATTTTCCTTCTCCAATTTCATCCTTCCTCAATCTTCTCCAGCATGCCAGTGGTGGAAGCCAAAAATCTAGAATTCATTAATTGTTCTCAAATTCATTTTATTCAACCAACATGTACACAATACACTATTGAACCAAGTCCTAAGTTTACACACACACACACACACACACACACACACACACACACACACACACGGTGAAAAGAAGCTAGATGTATGTAGCATTTATCTCTCTGGAGTTGACAGTTTTCAGTGATGATCTTAGCATGATGACATCTTACAAATAACACATTACCTTCCAAGACATGCAGCTTTGTAATTTATTATCTGCCTATATATTCCCACATGTGTATTTGCATACATACACATCTACATATATATGTAAATACATGGTTGGACCATATGAAATTACTGATATTTGACTGTCTGAGCCTAAAAAATACCCATTTCAGTGACATGGCTTGATCTAATAGTTATATTACCTACATATCTATATCTATATCTATATCTATATCTATATCTATATCTATATCTATATCTATATCTATATCTATATCATCTATATCTATATATCTACACCTATGTCTATTTTGTTTTTTTATAGAGAGTAGAAGGGAGGGGAAGAGACAGAGAGAGAAAAGCATCAATGTGAGAGAGACACATCAATTGGTTGCCTCCGGCACACACCCTGACTGGGGCCAGGAATCAAGCCTGCAACCGAAGTACATGCCCTATCCCAGAATCAAACCCGGCCAATGTTCTATCCAGGGAGCCAAACCAGCTAGGGCACCACCTATAGTATCTATTTATGAGGATGCACATATTGTGAGGCAGGAAAAAAACATAATCATCTGATTATTTATCAGGGGCTCTCATAATAAAAATTTAAGCCAGCATACTTAAGGTATCGAGGCTAAATTAAATAAGAGAAAATGTAAACCATTGGGCCTAAAATTCAATTTCAGTTAAGCATGTGCAAGAATTCACTTGGATTACATACTGAACACAGATGTGATACCGCCTGAGCACTATGGGGGAAGTCAGACATACCAGATCATATTACAATTCTGGGTGTCCAAGACAGCGCCTACTAGCAATATTCTTTTTAAATTGTTTCCACGTATTGACTTGTCAGACCATTCTCTTGATAAAAATATTGGCATCAAAAAGGTGAGAAAATCAAAATATTTAACCACTAGCTTGATCAGAGACAATGTCGGTATGGCTATGCTGGCATCAAGCAATGGAACAATGGCCCAGGACAAGGTCAAGGACTCAGAGGACCCTTACTTATGTGGAACTTGAAACTCATCTTGGACATACTGAAAAACATCTAGCCTGAAACCCTAACTCAGGCTATGACATCAGATTTCTTTGGTGATAGGTGACAAAATTTTAGGCCCATTTCACAGTTAGAAAAATAATTGAAGTCATCCTGCTTACTTTAGATCTCATGAATAAATTAAAGGCAGGTCAAAATTACCAGGTTTGTAAATTTTTTCTTAATTTAAATTCAACACATTAAATTAGCTTAATAATTCATTTATGGATTGCTTTGCGCATTTTTCTAAGGAGGAAACACTAAATATTTGTTGTGTTAAAAACACAAACAAATGTAATTCATGTATCTCTTCGTAAACATCTGAGGAAGTGGCAATTAAAAACTGTGCATAACTGCTATTTAGTTACTCAATAGTTTGTAATAACTCTGTTATTATTCTTTAATGTGCTAAAGTAACAAAAAGGCCTTCTCAGTTTGAAAATGCATGGAGTAACACATGCCGGGGTCCAACCCCAGCAGGTCCAGGGGTCCCCAAAGGTGTGGACGGAGTCGGCGAAGACGGAATGACGTGGGGACAGCGTTCAGTTGATCAGCAGCCTAGCCAGGATCTCCAGCCAAGTTCTGGTCTGGATCTCCAGAGAGGTTCTGCTTAGGATCTCCAGCCAGGTTCTGTGTCCACGTTCTCTTGCTAGGTTCTCCAGCCAGGTTCTGTAGCCATGTTCCCTCGCTAGGTTCTCCAGCCAGGTTCAGTCACCAGGTTCTCTTGCCAATTTCTGTAGTCAGGTTCAGTCCAGGATCTTTTGCCATGTTCTCTCCAGCGAAGTTCTGTGTTCTAAGTTCTTAATCTAAAGATCAATACAGAGTCTTCTTTCTTTGGACTCAGTATGGCACATCTTTTCAATCTAAGAATCAATACAAAGTCTTCTTTCTTTGGACTCAATATGGCACATCTTCTCAATCTAAGTTCTGTACTATCCACCTTCTTACCCTACTTATCCTCTATAGGGGGGTCTGAAGTACCCTGGTGGAGTCCTATCCGTCCCGAATGTGGGGGTTCTCAATGGGGGGGCTTACCTAGGGGAATCCTGTTCCAGGGGTTCCCAAAGGTGTGGACGGAGTCAGCGAAGACTATCCACCCTCTTCCTACAGTGGAGTCCTATCCATCCCGAGAGTGGGGCTTACCTAGGGGTCCCTGTTCGGGCGCCATATGCCGGGGTCCAACCCCAGCAGGTCCAGGGGTCCCCAAAGGTGTGGACGGAGTCGGCGAAGACGGAATGACGTGGGGACAGCGTTCAGTTGATCAGCAGCCTAGCCAGGATCTCCAGCCAAGTTCTGGTCTGGATCTCCAGAGAGGTTCTGCTTAGGATCTCCAGCCAGGTTCTGTGTCCACGTTCTCTTGCTAGGTTCTCCAGCCAGGTTCTGTAGCCATGTTCCCTCGCTAGGTTCTCCAGCCAGGTTCAGTCACCAGGTTCTCTTGCCAATTTCTGTAGTCAGGTTCAGTCCAGGATCTTTTGCCATGTTCTCTCCAGCGAAGTTCTGTGTTCTAAGTTCTGTGTTCTAAGTTCTGTGTTCTAAGTTCTGTGTTCTAAGTTCTGACTCTTGCTGTCTTATTACATCTGTATTTATACCAGTTGATTCAATCCTATCAATCTCTAATACAAAGGTTAGGGCGTTTCTTATCTTCATTCCAGGGAGTAAAGATTATGTAGCTTAAGCATGATTGTTCGTAGTTAAAGTGATTAATTACCCACCTGGCACTAGTTAAGAGGTTTTATTCCCTCCCTAACTTCAGGGGAAAATCCCTACCTGGGGAAACAACCTTTCTCAGAGACCTTGGTTAAAACACATAGTGCCAAGAAGGTGAGCAAACATATTAAGAACAGTATGCCATATATGCCAGGTCCTTTGAAACAGCAAGGATGGACCGGCTCCCGGCAAACACATAAATAAATTTGAGCCAAAACACTCAAATATTAAGCCGACCTTATTTTTTAATATCAGTAAGATATATTATCAATTGTTTCATAGCAACATTTCATAAAACTTACCACTTAATGTTTTTAGTTTAATATGTTTTACACTTAGTAATATTTTAAACATTATTGAACACTGATTATTTTTAAATTCTAATTTTTAAATTTCTAATTTGTAAAGAAAAAGACCACGTATTACATGAAAACTAAAAATATACATTTGTCTTTAAAAAAAATCAACAGATAAGTGTATATCAAGCACATTTTCTCTTAACTATTTAATATTTTCTCTCAAAAATATATTTTCAAGCTATCTATAAATTCCTCATAAGTAATTCATAATTAGACTCTAGGTTAAAGGTAGTAAATATATTTTGCATTTGATAACTGCAACTTGAAGTTCATTTGTGCTTCAAAAATACCCCAGCACTAAAAAAAAAATGTGAATGAAGTATTAGAAACATATACACACACACACACACACACACACACACACAAAACCCAAGAAAAGCCAAAGTCACTGATCATCAGAGAGATGCAAATTAAAACGACAATGAGGTATCACCTCATACCTGCCAGAATGGCTATAATCAAATCAACAAATGACAAGTGCTGGTGAGGATGTGGAGTAAAGGGAACCCTACTGTACTGTTGGTGAGAATGCAAACTGGTGCAGTCACTGTGGAAAACAGTATGGAGTTTCCTCAAAAATTAAAAATGTAACTGCCATTAGACCCAGTGATCCCACTCCTAGGAATATATCCTAAGAATCCCGAAACACCAGTCAGAAAGAATGTATGCACCCCATGTTCATAGCAGTGCTATTTCCAATAGCTAAGATCTGGAAACAGCCCAAGTGCCCATCAATAGATGAGTAGATAAAAAAAGAGGTGATACATTTACACACTGGAATACTATGCAGCTGTAAAAAAGACAGATCTCTTACCCTTTGAAATAGCATGGAGGAACCTGGAGAGTATTACGCTAAGTGAAATAAGCCAGTTACAGAAAGACAAGTATTACATGATCTCATATATGTGGAATCTAATGAACAAAATAGATTCAGAGACATGGAAGCATGGAACCGACTGACGAATCTCAGATGGAAGGGGGTGGGGGTGGGCTGGAAGGGATTAACCAGGAAACTTATATGCATGTATGCATAACCCATGAACACAGACAACAGTGCGGTGAATGCTTGGTTGGAGGGTGGGGGGGAGGGGGTCAATCAGGGAAAAAGAAAAAATGGGACATCTGTAATACTTTCAATAATAAAGATAAAAAGAAAAGAATGGAGGAGGAATGCTGGGATTTCAAATATGACAATCTATATATATAAAAGCCTAAGCGACCGAACAACTGAACGACCAAAAGACCAGTCGACCAGTTGCTATGACACGCACTGGCCACCAGGGGGCAGACGCTCAATGCAGGAGCTGCCCCTTGGTGGTCAGTGCAACAGCCAACCTCCCATGGTCCTTCCCCCAGCCGACCAGCCCCAATCGGCCCCAATTGCCAGCCAGACCAAGGAACCCCACCCATGCACGAATTCGTGCACAGGGCCTCTAGTCTATATATATATAAAAGCCTAAGCAACTGAACGACCGAACAACTGGTTGACCGGTTGCTATGATGTGCACTGACCACCAGGGGACAGATGCTCAATGCACAGGATCAGGCTCCCTCCTATCTGGATTGGGCCTGTGGGGATAGGGCTCCCTCCTGTCTGGATCAGGCCTGCAGGGATGAGGCCGAAACCAGCTATCCAACATCCCCTGAGGGGCCCCAGATTGTGAGAGGGCGCAGGCCAGGCCGAGGGACCCCATCAGTACATGAATCCATGCACCAGGCCTCTAGTAATGTAATAATGTTCTATTTCTTGGCTTTGGTAATGGCTATACAGAGATTCACTTACAATAAGTGAACCATTCTGTACACTTATATATTGCATATTCTTTGGTATGTGTGCTATAGTTTAGTGCAGGAAGTTAAAAATAAATTAAAAACTGTATTTCTCTTAAATGTTTAAAGCACCCAACAGCACTATACACAAAGTAGTTATAACTCTATGAAATACTTTTTATAACTTGTAAGCAAATAGTACCAGTTGATATGCAGTACACATAATGCTTACTATCTTTCACACACAGTTCTAAGCACTTCACAAATAAAACTCATTTATCTTCCCAACAATCTTATGAGACAGATACTATGAGCACCCTCATCTTATAAATAAGTAGAGTGAGGCCCAGAAAGATGAAGCAACTTACTCAGGATCATAGAGCTGATAAATGAACCACAATGAAGGGTGCCAGGTTCTACTGTTCGCCATTATACTATACTGTCTCTCAGAGCAAAACTCAAGTTTAAGGTGTCAGATTCATTCATTGTAAATTCATGTTAAATTAAATAATGTTGTTCTGTATATTGGAACCTCCTGTGTATACATATCAAGTAGACTGCTTTAACATTTTGAAACAGTTATTTTATATTTTTATAACTAAAGGCCCGGTGCATGAAATTCGTGCACTGGGTGGGAGGTGGGGGGGGGGGGAGTGTCCCTCAGCCCAGCCTGCACCCTCTCCAATCTGGGACCCCACAGTGATGGAGCCTAAACCAGCAGTCGGACATCCCTCTCACAATCCGGGACTGCTGGCTCCCAATCGCTCACCTGCTGCCTGCCTGATTGCTGCTAACTGCTTCTGCCTGCCAGCCTGATCACCCCCTAACCACTTCCCTGCTGGCCCAATTGCCCCCAACTGCCCTCCCTGCTGGCCCGATTGCCCCCAACTGCCCTCCCCTGCTGGCCAAGTTGCCCCCAACTGCCTTCCCCTGCAGGCCCGGTCGCTCCCAACTGCCCTCCCCTGCCAGCCATCTTGTGGTGGCCATCTTTGACCATATGGGGGTGGCCATATTGTGTGAGGGTGTGATGGTCAATTTGCATATTACCTATTTATTATATAGGATTAAAAATGTATTTTTCTAACTCATGTTTAGAGTAAAGATAAATTCTAAACCTAAAGTATTTTAATCATATAACAACAATAAAAATGGGTGGAAAATGGTGAGGTTGAATGACAATTTTATTAGCTGTAACTTCAATAAACCTCAATCCCTTGCCATTAAAATGGGCATAACCTATCCTTTCCTAATAGAATGTTCTGAGGATGAAGTGACCTGACATTTGTGCTATGCACTAAGTAATTAATTACATCTGAAAGCCAATCCATCTGTATAGTAAGACCTAGAAACTTCAGAAAGGAAAGGTACCTCACTTTAAATATACATTTTAGAGACTTGAAAGTAAATAATGCAAAATAAATTGGTGAAAGTATTACTCTTGGTAAGACTAGCATCTGGAACTTGAATCCAGGGCTCTAGGCTACAAGTTCAGTGCTCTTTGAAAAGTGTTTGATCCTCATTCTTTTCTTCCTGTTTTCCCTTCTCTTCCTCCTTGGAAAATATGTAAACTGAATTTTAAAAATTATGTAGTATTATTGTCATTTAATTCAATAATGCATTTGACTTATTTTTAAAAGATTTACATTAAAGAAGACATATTTTAAATAGGCTATATTCTCGAACTCACTGTTTTGGTTTTTACCTTTGACATGAATACCACATAAAAAGCTTTCATATACATTTGTCTCCAAGTCTAAGAAGGATCTTGCCCTTAATTTCTCTCTAATGCACCCACACATGGGAAGCTGGTTAGTTAAAAATAGAACAATATTTATCAATTATTTTATTTATGTCATTGCATTATTTGTAAATGACTAATAATTTTTAATAACAAAAAATATTTACAAAGAAATGTTTAGAATATTAGTTCCAGTCATTTAAAACTGCTATTACACAAATTCCTATCTGATGTTTATCCCTTTTGTTTTATTTTAACTTAAAGATTATTCTTACTCCAAACACAGTAATAAAGGTCTAGAAAAATAGAAAAAAAAATCACTAGATAACTAAAATGACTAATACTTATATTTTCCAAATCAAACTAAAAACTAAGTTGAAAAAAGCTTCATTTAATTGAAAAAGCCAGAACACTAGTTTCAAAGACATGGAAAAAATACAACATTTCGATCACATGGAAAACACTTTTTTCATAAATATAATGACCTTTTTCTAAATCAAGGCCTTCTTTAGACCTCGGTATTACTGCAGCATCTCCCTTTATGAAAATGCATCCAAACTTTTGTGAATGACTGAGTTCTTTCATCTGACTGGACACAGCTGGCAAGTGGCATAATGAGAAGGGGAAATGAAAGTTTTTTTTCTTTTCCCTCCTGGAAAACCAAGAAATGTATAAATCATGTTCAAACTGAAGCATTGGCTGTTTGTATTGTCACACAGCTCCCCAACTTAATACACGTAGTGTTTTCTACTTTTTTGTGAATAACTGATAGCATAGTACCTTTTAATCTTGAAAGTCTATCTGTGAGGTGTGGTTTCCTTGACATTATTTGTATAATTTAAATTTTTACATATTTAATTAATTAAAAGTTAAACCAAACTGACCAATTTTTAAACAGCAAATTCAGTTAAAATGTTTAAGCCAATAAGATATGTATATTCAGTTTATGGGGAAATATCTCAACTAGTTGGGCATGCAACAGGCCCAAAGGTTCAGACACACACAAAAGCAGAAAGGAACTTGGAGCTTGACTGAGCCTCTCATTTTGTACAGGAGGAAACTGGTGCCAGAGCGATGACTGGCCCAGAGTTACTCAAGCAGGAGTGATGGATGCACTCACTATCTCCTCACTTCCAAGCTCTTAGTGCAGGTCAAGCTGTGCTCCCTAGCTGTGTCAGAGGCACGCGGGAGAATTTCCATGGGATTGAAGGAAGACTCTAAGGAAGCAACCTGAAACTAAAACGGACCTCTTTCTTCTTTTACTTTCCAACTTTTCTCGCAACTTTAAACAGCACACAATAATAAATACCTGTAAATTTTCTCCATTGTATATGTAACAATTTCATGAGGAGATGTGAACAATTCTAAAGTATACACATGTAAAGGAAGTCTTTCCCTATCCCATACTCAAAGTTCTGCACCCAGACTTTAAGTTTTTTATTTGAATTTCCAGAAGTTTTCTCAGTGTATATGAATATGTATATGCAGTTATACAAATGTTAATGTAGCCTTTTATTCAGTTAATACATCTTGAAAATAAATCCAGTTTTGTGCATGTAGATCTACCTCATTTTAAAAAATAACTGTATGGAATTCTATTGCATGGATTGAAAATAATGTATTAAACAATTCACCTACTATTGGGTTCAGGTAGTTTCTGAAATTTTATATTACAAACAGTGCAAAAAGAAATACAATTTGATTTTTATTAGATTAAAAGTTACTGTGATCAAACAGTATGTAAAACATTGACTACTTGGCATATTTAGATATCTAATTTTGACCCATGCAGGCACATGTTAACCTCCTCATGTCTATACCTGTACCCAGGGGAACACTGGTCCCCCAGACAAGCCCTGGACTCCACCGCACACCCTTCAGTGTATTTACCTCATGTGTAAACTCCTTTTTTCAACAGAATCCTATTTTTGTGTGTCTGAAGCAGTGGGCAAGTAAGGATGGTTTTCATCATGTAGGAAAGATATTTCATGTATTTTTATTTATAAGTTATGATGATGTACAACACAAAAAGGTATTAATAAGAATACAATTTGAGCAGCACTTTCAATAAAAATTTTATGCAAATTTATCAACCACTAGAAAGGAAAAACTAAAACAAACATTACTCCAAATTTCACAAAAGTAAACTCCATCAAAATCTCATTATCTATCTTAAATATTTTCATCTTCTCCTTACCAAAAAAAAAACCCACCAAAAAACAAACAAAAAAAAAACCCACAAAAAACAAACAAAAAATGAAAAGAGGAAGAGAGGAATGGAGGAAGGAAGGACAAACTTTCCTTACTGCTGTATTGGCTGAGGCTACTAATTTCATACTTCTATACTACATGCAAACAAATGTATAAAGGATTTAAATTTTCAAATATTGGGGTATTTATACATTAGAATATTAAGAATTACATATTGACTAATTGATTTTCATGTATTTTGTGTCATGTTATTTTTAGGTTTACCCCAAACTACTCTCCGTATAAAGCCTTGCCCAGAGGAAATGGCAGCAGGAATGCTCTGGCCTAAGTAGAATCTGGGTAACTGAACTGCATCAGATCCCACCACTAGGATGAGGCAGCGACTCTGTACCATCAGGTCAATGGATGACGAATGCATCAATATTTTGTCTTCTGAGGATCACTCCAATTAACTTATCAACATGTTTTCAGTTATTTTCTAAAGACACCAGAATTAGAGTTGAGGAGATATGAATGAAATAATATAGAAAATCTAGGATTGGCGCTTAGGAGGAATACACTTGTTGTGTAACATTCAAGGCCTCAGCGACAATGAACACAGAACATGTCCCTTTACCATCTGAAGGAAGTGTCACCACCAGGGAGAAGCACATCAGCCTCACAGGAGAGCAATGGGGCAAGAACAGGTGAACTTCACTGGGGAGCAACAGTCCTCCTGGGGAGAAATTCCCCAAAACCTAGGGCCTTGTTTTGTTTTTATTTGGAAATGAGCATATTTTGGAGGCGAAAATATGTAAATTTGGACAGTAAAGGCAAACTATACAGAAAAGTGGTAGAAATAAAGGATGGGAGAGGTGGCAGGAAAAGAACAAACTGACACTAATATGTCCACATTAATCTTGCCAGGGTAAAGCACAGAAATTGGAGAGGGTAAAGACATCCTAGAAGTATGTCTGAGGGCTCCAAAGGGAACTGAGGGCTCCAAAGTTTAAGAAATTTGCCTTAATTCACACATGACATCTCTGGAAGTTCTGAGCCACTGTGTGAGGTTTCCTGACATTGAGGGTGTTTCCCAGAACACCACACTGCATCAACATTCAAGCCCATCATAGGCTGTAAACCTCCTAGCTTGTATCCAATGCTTACTGGCATCTGAGGCTGCTGTCAAAGTTCTTGAAGGACTCCTACTTTCTACAACCCCTAGTAGTTTCAAGTTCAAGAGATGATGTAGACCAGTGGTCGGCAAACTGCGGCTCGTGAGCCACATGCGGCTCTTTGGCCCCTTGAGTGTGGCTCTTCCACAAAATACCACGTGCAGGCGCGCATGTACAGTGCAAATGAAACTTCGTGGCCCATGTGCAGAAGTTGGTATTTTGTGGAAGTGCCACACTCATGGGGCCAAAGAGCCGCATGTGGCTCCTGAGACACAGTTTGCCGAACACTGAGATGCCAACGCACTGATTTAATTCACCATGTCAGGCCTGTAGAGTATCTTAAATCAACCACTGAGAAAACTTTCCCTCTCTTCAACATTGTATTTGTTAAGGACACCACTACAAATATATTATTTCAGAAGAATAGCAATGCCTTCAATTAATCATATTAAAGATCACAATAATAGAAATATCTATATAGATAGAAAATTTATTTTTCTTGAATTTCAATTTGTATAAAGCTCCCTCTTCTGTTTCATTTTTCTTTGTCACTCCCTCCCTCCCAAACTCTTGTTTCTCCATTTCTCTGCACAGACTCCATTATTTGTTCATATGTTCAACCAGAATGTAAGTTTTAAATATAAGTGACTTACCTCTCAATTTTATTCATTTCACCTCAATAGGCACAGCCTTTGACATGTTGAAAACATGCAGTAATGTTTTTGAATGATTATTTGACACTTTCACATTTATTTATACATGGAATTTTTAAAGAACTCCAAGTTGACAGTAGGAATATTATAAAAAGTTTCATCTAAAAAAGATTGTTGGAAATAACCCAATACAACCAGTTTATTTTACAGATGATGACACTGGGGTCAAGAGTAAGCAAGTGGCTCAGTACCCAACTAGTTAGAACCTGAGTGAGAATGTCCACCTTGTCCCCTTTCTCTACCTGCTGTTCCTTTAGTGCACTCCATGCAGTCACTCTCTAAGTACACATTTAATCATTTAGATACCTACGTGATTCTTGGGAAAGTATAATTGGCTTGATGAAACCTGAGAATTTTGATGTATTTCACTCTCTGTATTTAAATCTCTAACAATGCCTGGTACCCTTTTTTCCCTTCTCTCACCCAAATTTCCATATCAACTGCTTTAAATATTGCTAGTCTATCAAGTACACAATATCTCAAGAATCGAAGTTGGAATGTTGCCAAAGCCAACTGGGATGCATACAGAAGCCATTGGTATGGATCCCACAGCCAGTCCTATGTGAACGATGGACATGCTCCCCAAGGTGCATTCTTAGATGAAATGGGGATACCACCATGGGGAGGCGCTGATAGAGAGGGTCTCATCACATTTCCAAAAGCCAAATCCCTTCTTTCTCAGCCCCATGTGTCTCCTAGAAGAGAGATTCCTACTTGTCTATAGACTTCTATGGGATACATAAGCTAAATTCATAGGACAGTGGATTCTAATTTCTGTACATTGAAGGTCTCCCAATAAGTTACTCCCCGAAAGTCATTGTGAGTTCAACCACTTAGAATAACTGTTAGCTTTTACATTTATAAGTTCTGAAGTCTATTCTGGTTCTTAATTTTGACAGTTTTCATTAATATAATGAAGCCCTTTTAGTCTTGCTTGGCATTAATTTACCACATAAGAAATTTCTTCTAACACTATGTTCTGTGAGTCAACAAGCAGCTTCCCCTGTGATGTGAGCCTGGCTAAGAACAGATCAGACTTTGGAAGATTAATGACTAGGCAGAGACATTTTTCATATGAGTACATTACCACTTTGAGAAAACTTGGTCATTGTACTTTTGCATCTGTTTGGAGTAAGATGTGTTTTGGCTGAATAAAAAGCAGCAAGTCAACAATGGGAATGCCCTCCTCTGTACCACTGATGTATTGATTTCTATATTACATTTTAGGCTGAATTAATACCAAAAACATTTTTCAAAGACAGTTGAAAATGCCATATTTGACAATCATTTCAATAACTTACAATATATAAAGTGTAGCAAATTCTCAGCAAGCATTTAACTAGGTATTAATGAGAGCTGACAATGGGTAACTGCGCTGAACACCATATCAGGCATTAAAAGATGTACTGCTGCAATTATTTTCCCTAAAATGATGTCTGTTTCTGATACAACTTGAATTTTCTACCCTATGTAATTTAATTCCAAAACCAATTTCTCTCAGCTAATCTGCTGACCTATAGACACCACTGATTTTTGTCTCATGTTGTTCAACTGAGTCAGTGCACTCTGAACTGGGTCAGCTTACAGTGATAGGTAAAAATCCTTGTAAAGAGGATATAGCCTTTGGAATTGCAACTAGCTAACACTGGGCTTTTGCTTGAGACAAAAAGCAACTTCATTTTATTAGAGAAAATGTCAATCAAGACTTTACTGACACCCGTCTTTGTTTCACCAGCAGTAGTAAAAGACAAAGCAGGGGAAATGGAGGAGCTGCAGTTAGACATTTGCAACACACAAAGTCCCTGTTTTCCCACTAGGCGCTGCAGAAAGGCAATTGTCCATTCACAGCACATCCTCTGCATTTCAGAGCTAATATTTTTGCAGTTCCCAGTTTGGTACATTACAGTCAGATGCAGTTAATCTTGTTAACCGTTTGAAATGCACTGTGCAGGTGATACCTTGCTTAATATCACTGCTAACGTGACCCCGTTTTTAAAACTTCAATATTGAGAACAGAAACCCTTTTTTAAAAAATAAAGTGAGAAATTTTGGAAACAGAGTAATGGTTTCACATAATCCTGTCTTACTTGCTATTGCATAACTTTGAGAAGGGTAATAAGTTAAATTCATATTAACCATCTATTACTTGAATTGCTTTAACAAAAAATTAACTTTGCAAAGGAATGCTTTCCAGCAGGGGCTCCCCTCAACATGTAATAATAACGCGCTATTGAAAACAACATCAGCCCTGGGTTTCATTGCCCTGCTTCCTGCAGCATTTAGAGTGTTTACTGTATATGCATGCATATGCCTGCCTTCCGGTACAGAGATTCACTCCAATGTTTTAATAGTCAGCCTGGTGACAGCACGTGAATCTACAGATGATTAATTAGGAACCAGGCTCAATCACTTAAGTCCCCAATTAAAAATCTCACTCTGATTTAAACTATTATTAAAAAAGATAATTGGCAGATTTATAGTGCTAATAAAGAAGTTTTTATTTTCCTTTCTAAATAAGAAGACCTAAATCATTGGTGATATAACTCAGTGCCTGCAACTGCCCTATTGACTTCTACATCCAGAACATTTTTTTAAAAAAATGCAACAAGGTGGTAAAGTCCATTTTCCTCAAGAATTCATTTTTCTGACACACCTTCTATAGATTTTTCTACCTTCAGTCTCATTACCAGTTTCTTCCTCTCGCCCTAATTTCTTCATCTTGAAGTATGCTATCAACCAATATGACTAACTCAAGAGAAACACTGATTTGCTTTTTTCCTGTTCCATAAACCCCACCAATCTCTTTACCAATATTTTCCAATCCTGTCCCACCAAAAAGAAAAATGACCCAATACTAAGATTTACATTGGAAAGAAATATTGCATTCATTAAAAAGAAGAAAGAAGAAGAAAGAAAGAAAGAAAGAAAGAAAGAAAGAAAGAAAGAAAGAAAGAAAGAAAGAAAGAAAGAGAAAGAAAGAAAGAAAGAAAAAAGAAAGTCCCTCCTCAGTAGGGACTCAAAGTACAGTGAAAATACCCAAGTCTCTCATCAGACTGGGTGGAATGAAACAGTTAATGCAGGCTAAGTGATAATGTTTAGTCAGTTCGCCTAGAAAAAGGAAGGAAATTCAAAAGCTGACTGCTGTAGTAACAATCACAGACCAAAAAACACATATGTACAGGTTCACTTTAAAACTCCTGCCATCTCGCTGTGGTTCTGTTCTCTAAGAAAAATGAGCTTGCCGCTTAAATTTGTTGTACCTACCTCAACCATTAAACAAGACATTTAACCATAGTGGCAGTTCTGTGACCTTTGAATGCCGTGAAATCTCTGACCGGTGCTGCTTGTTCATGAAGACTTGTGCTGCAGAATCCAGCAACTTCATCCAGGATTAGGAATATAATTAAGTAAAAAAAAAAAAAGAAAGAAAGAAACACAGAAAGCACCCAGAGAGATCGAGAAGGAAGGTGGAAAGAGAGATTCTCTCTGGGTGAGTACACCACTGTTCTCCCAGACAAGTGCTGGGACAGAGCCGAGCCTGCTGCAGTGCCCAGACCCACCGACTGGCTGGGGAACAGGCAGCCGGCCTGCGAGGCAGGGAGGTGCTGTCAGTTGCCACAGGCAAGGAAAGGCAGAGACCAATCAGCTTCAACTCTGGCAGCTTACTGGAGTGGAGCCTTTTCTGTTTATGTTTCCTCATTTCAAGAGTGACGTCAAAGGGTTTAGTTTTTCCTCTGCATGTGCTATTAATTTTAAAGTACTGTACTATGGGAAGAATGTGTGTGTGCCTGTGGTTAGCCTGGGCACCCCACTCTCAGGAGAACCCAAGAAACATTTTCTATATTCAGGAATACATTCTAAAAAATTTAAAATGCCTTGTGATGAAGTGTAACAAAAACACAGAAATGAAAACAACAAAATAGACAAAACCTCCTGAGCTAAACAATAGAAGCAAGATTCATATTTTTTTCCAAAGTGAGTGTATGTACATATGCCCACGTCACAGCTGTTGTTTATTCTGAACTAATTCATTTTTAACCTTATCTAAAAATGAGGTGTTGCTTAATCTTTATAGCCATGGATGCAGAATTGCGCAAATGAGCTGGTGAACATTATGTGGTGAAAAATAGAAATCGTGTTTATGCTGCTGCTGATCTCTGCCTTGCCTCCAGTTTATGTGGTGAAGCATCAGGATTATTCATGCTAGGGAGATCCCCCCTGCCCTCCCCACAGGGAGTCATTCAGGAAGCAGGGCACGATGATGCCGTACAGGCACGCCCAGGATAGCAGCATGTTCTCCCAAAGTGTGTGAAGGTACAGTTATTTAAGGATTCTTTCTCTACCAGGGGCCCCAGCTTATCCCATCTTTTTCTTCCCACTCTGGAAAAGCTCAGTGGTGGCCATCTGTTTTTCTGCCTCCCCCATAGCCTCTCCCTTTTCTCCCACCCCATTCTGTTAAAAAAACCTCTTTTTTTTTTTTCTTTTGGAAACTTTCCTTCCTCTATCTATGGATTGCATAGACTTCTCCACAACCCCCACCTCCCACAGCAGAACGCTAAGGGGCATGTGACCCATACTGGCCAATCAGATTTCTCCATGGCTGTAGACACAAAATGTTTTAGGCGTAGGCACAACACTGAGGAAATCCAGAGTCCTTTTTCAAATATTAATATTGATTATTGGAGAAAGGAGGTATTTATACCTCTCTAAGATCTTATGTGCTAGGGTTAAGCAAGCCTGTAGTGGTGGGAGTTCATCTTGGATGTTGAAGATACAGTGAACAGATACTATCTGCTTTCATGCAGTTTATATTTGGGGTAAAGAGGAAGATGGGAAATAAATGTAAGTAAATACATAATGTTAGTTGGTAATAAGGGCTTCAAAATAAAAAAAAGAGCACAGAGTAGAGCGTGTGTGTGTGTGTCTGTGTGTGTGTGTCTGTGTGTGTTTGCATGTAGAATTGGCAGGATTTCAAGATGTAGGCTGTGAGAAATTCTGATTCTTCTGGCAAGAGACCATAACAATAAATTTAAAATTTATATAGAATATTTAATAATGATAACATTGTGGAGAAAAAGTAACACAGGGAAGTGTTAATGGTAAGATTGGAGCTTACAACTTGAAATTGAGTATGAGGGAAAGTTTCACTGAAAAGGTGATAAGTGAACAAGACTTGAAGTTGATGAGGAAAGAAGTAGGGCAGAGTGTCACAGGCTGATCATCAAAAATATCATGTGCAAAGGCTCTGAGGTGGGAGTGACTCACGAGTAGTAGGAGATGGCAGTGGGTCTAGAGAGGCAGCTCATGTAGGGCTTTTACTTTGGAAGAAATAATGTTTTAAGCAGAGGAGTGAGGTAATCTGACTCACATTTTAACAGGATCACTGTGTGGAAGTAGGAGTGGAAGAAGGGGGCCTAATAAAGAGTATATTGCAATAAAACAAGTCAGAGATCGCAGTGGTGTTGACAAGGTTTTGGTGGAGGCGGCTAGAAGTAAGTGACTTCTCATTATATTTTGGTGTTAGACACAATAGGATTTGTTAAATGGATTGGATGTTAGGTATAAGGGAGGAAGATTAGTGAGAGGAGCCAATAATATTTCCCAAAATTTTGGGCTCCATCAAACAAAGAATAGAGCTGACATTGACCAAGAGACAGTGGGAAGAATAGATTTTATGGGGAAGATGAAAAGTTCAACAGTGAACATGTTACCTTTGCCTAGATATGGAGATGTTGAGCAGGCAGTTGAATATATAAGCCTGGAGTTCAAGGGAGAGTTTTGGACTATAGATACAAATTTGGAAGTCATTGTATATACATGGCATTTAAATCCATGAAACTAGATGAGAGTGTAAAAGGAGTGAGTACAGATGGAAAAGCCCCAGGCAGTCCAAGATTAGGTAGTGAGAAGTATGAGAAAAAAATAGTGAAGGAGACTGACAGCCTTCAAAAGGTAAGAAATTTTCATGATCAACTTTGTAAAATGAAAGTTAGATGGAGACTGATACTTGAACTTTTGAATTTAGAATGTGCAGTCATTCATGCCCTTGTCAAAATTGGGTTTGTACAGTAGGAAGAGTGAAAAATCAACTGAGAATGAAAGGAAAAGGTAACAGTATAGGCAATTCTTTCAAGGTGTTTTCCCCCAAGATAACAGAGAAATGGGCTACTATTTGGAAGGAAGAGTGGCGTCAAGGGAGCATTTTTAACATGGGAGAAATATCAGCATTTTGTATGCTGATAAAAACAACCCAGTCAGAAGGATAATTAGCGATGCAGACGAGAGAAGGGAGAATTGTTGGACCACAAATGGAGTGTCTGATAGGCAGAATGGCCTTCCAAAGATGTCCACAACTCTAATCTCTGGAATCTGTAAGTATATGATGTAACACGGAAAAAGGGAATTAGCAGATATAATTGTGATTATGTGTCTTAAATGAAGGGGGGATTGTCCTGGATTATGTGGGTGTGCTCAATCTAATCATATGAACCTTAAAAGCAGAGAACTTTCTCTGGCTGGAAGCAGAAGAGAGATGCAACAGTATTAAAAGTTAGAGAAATTCCAAATAATCTGAAGTATGCCACACACTGCTTCTGTCTCTGAGATGTAGGATCCATGGGCCAGGACCTGAGAGAGGCCTCTGGTAGCTAAGGGTTGCCCCAAGCCAGAAAGAAAACAGGCACCTTAGTCCTACAGCTGCAAGGAAGTGGATTCTGCCAACAACCTGAATGAACTTGGAAATGGATTCTTCCCCAGAGCCTCGAGAAAGGAACACAGCCCTGCCGGCATCTTGCTTTCAGTCTTGTGAGACTCAAAGCAGAGTGCCTGGCCAAGCCCACCTACAGATCCATGAACTAATAAAGCTTGCATTAATTTATGACAGCAGTGATGATGGAATAGTACCATAGAGGGATTGGCTTTAGAAAGCAGCATGGATGATTCATCCACTGAGCACACAAGAGAAAGCAGAGTAAATTGTAGAGATATTACCAGGTGGGTTGTGATGGTGGGTGGTGCAGGATTGTGGAAGTTCTCTGTGATTTCTAATTTCTCAGTGAAATAAAAATTAGGAATATTGGCTAAGAGAGATGATAGGAGAAGTAGTAGAGGTATGAGGACAGAGGATGTGACCACTCCTAGTCATTTTCTTTCCTTTATGATTCAACTCTCTACTTTCTCATACAGGACAGTAAAGAGCAGGAATTATCAGAGAAGTATGATAGCCAAAAGCACTAAGGGCCTATTTGAATTTCATCATCATGAATTACAGTGATAGCAGACAGCAGCATGCTACCTCTCTAGTATTAATGCGACACCCAAATAGAAATGTCATCTGGGCAATTAGGATACAATTCTGGAGAACCACGAGCAGATGAAATGATATTGAAAGTCATGGGAGGGCATGAAATCACTTGTGGAATGAGAATAGACTTGAGGTCTGAAGTTTGGACTTTGGAATCTTCCAATGTTTAGATGTTGGGAAAATCAGGAGATCCAGAAAGGGAGACCAAAAAGGAGTAGCCACAGAGGTAGATGCAGAACCAAGATGGTAGTCTCTCAGAAGTCAAGTTCCAATATTAGTGCTCTGAACTGAATTGCGTTTCTCCAATTCCTGTTTTGAAGCCATAATGAGGTAATTAAAATTAAATGAGGCTTTAAACGTAGGACCCTAACCTGATAGGTCTTGTACTCTTCCAAGAAGAGATATCTGGGCTCTCTCCACAAGGTGAGGATATAGCCAAAAGGTGACTTTTACAAGCCAGGAAGAGAGTTCTCACCAGACACCCACTCGGCTGACACTTTGACCTCAGACTTCCAGTCTCTAGAAGTGTGAGAAAATAAATTCTATTGTTTAAGTACTCAGACATTTTGATAGGTAGCTCAAGTGAAAAAATACAGTCAGTTATGTGAGTCAATTAATTCCCTTTATTGCATGTAGCCATTTAAGTTGATTTTCTGTTATTTATACAGTGTCAATGTTTCCTAGAGGTGACTGTCAACTCTCCTCTCCCTGATATAAAACCTTACCACTTGCAGCTTGACAAAACTTTAAGGATAGATGTATGTCTACATCTGCGTCTATATCTATGTAATCGTTTCCACAAAACTCAGTAATTTTCATCTAATATGACTTTAAAATACTAACTGGTTTTCTGAGGCACCATTACTTAATGCATTCCTTGGAGTGTTCTTTGAAAAAGAACATTTGAAGTGACCACATTTTCTGTAATTTATTAGTTGTAAAAATAATCTAAAAGGAACCATCTTATTTCAGCCTTTTCATTTTCTTCCCAAATCCTCTTCTTAAATAGCCCATGACTCATGGAAATGACCACTCCTATTCATTTTCTTTCCTTTATAATTCAACTCTCTATTTTCTCTATTAATGGAATAGAAGATATGATTCTTCTCTTCACCTTTAGAAAGGTAAACTTCCTAGTAATCTTATAGATATTGAATTTGTTTAATAAATACTTATTGAGTATAAGTGGTATATGTCCAACATACTATTGATAAAGATTAGTAAGATGTGATCTCTTCCTTTAAAGGTTATATGCTCAGCCTCAAGTATAAAACACATGTTCGTATAATAGTAATAAAAGGAAAGATGCAACAAGGTCCCTAAAAGTGAAAAAGATACAATGGAAATTCAAAGAAAGGCAAGATTACTTCCACAAGGAGAAATTTGGGGAGACTTTGCATAAAGTTGGATATTTCATTTGTCCTAAACCACGAAAACATATGTTATGTTGAGGGACTGAGCGGTAGGTTAAGTATAATGAGAGTATAGGATATAGGAAAGGAATGCCATGTAGGACCCCAATATGGCAGATTAGTGCAAACTTAAATCTTGAATTTGAACTTAACTCATTAAGGAATGAGAGATTATTAAAGGATTGTGAGTAGGGAATTTAAATAGCAGTAGTGTATTTTTATTAGCAAAATGGTCTGGTACCGAATATAGACTATCAAACGTGATTAGAATACAATAGAATGAGTAATATGATGGGAAATTCAGGGTGATTTTGGAGAGAAATCAACACCAGATCTTTAACTCAGTAAAGGCTCCTCCCTGAAGACAATGACAACTGAGATGAGGACTCAAGGATAGGTAAGAGGTACTCTGACAAAAAGGAGGGATACCTCAGATGAGTACCGATATATTGGTGAAATAAGCCATATGAGCTGATGAGATCATTGAGGAAGTGTGCCTGGCATGAGAATAGCAAACAGTCTGGTGAAAACCAAAAGGAACCCCAATATTTAAGGGCTAGACAAAGGAAGAGAAGCCTACAAAAATATGGCACAGAGTGGCAACATAAGAGTGAAAAAGAGAATATGGTGTCACAGAATCTAAGGAAATTTGTGTTTTCAGATGTACAATGTAGCCAGTAATGTCAAATTTGCTGAGAAGAAAACAGAACATCTTTTATAGATACTAAATAGCTATAAAAACTAAAACATTATGGTGTTGGTGTAGGTGCAAATAAATAGAAAAATAAATCAATAGAACAGACTAAAGTTTAAAAGTGAATCCATATGTATACCAAAAGTTAGTCTATGATAAAGTTGATGTTTTAAACGCATGGAGAAAGAATGAACAACTTAATAAGTGATATTGAAACAAGGCTAGCCATTTGCAAAATGCAACATCCAAACAAATTAAACTTAGATTCATTCCAAAGTCCATTTACAATAGTAAACTGCAGTTAGATAAAAGTCTTAAACATAAAAAACCAAAACTACAAAATTGTTGGAAAAATACATGATTGGATATATATGATCTCAAAGTAGAGAAGAAATTCCTTAAAGAGACACAAAACCAACGGCCACAAAGAAAACTGATAAAGTATCTTACACCAAAATTATAGTCTTCTGTATGATCAAAGATATTATAAATAAAATAAAAAGGCAAGGGATAGAAGGAAAAATATTTTAAACCTATATAAGACATAGAACATACATTATAACAAATATATACTATACATTATTATACATTAATAGATCTCATCAGATTTATAAATGAGAGACTAAGGTCTGGTAAAAACCCAAAGGAACACCAGTATTTAAGAGCAAGGCAAAGACAGAGAAACTTATAAAAATAGGGAGAAAAGTAGCATTACCTATAAGGAGGGGGGAAAGAATGTTGTGTCAAAGAACCCAAGAAAATTGTCTTTTGAAAAAGGTAAAGTAGCCAGGGTTTCAAAATCCAGAAATGTTAGCACTTTTGAAAGGTAAGGCAGGTATAATCTCTAACACCCTTAGTGGGGTCTGGGGCATCCAGCTTATCATCCCCTCTCTCAGCCCCCCTCTCCTGGCAAGAGTCCCATGCTTAGTGCTCGCCTCATCCTAGTCCTGGACCTGACCCTTCTGGAGCAAGCCATCCTCCAAATTCTCTTTATCTCCTTGCAATTTCTGTCAATTGCTGCTCTGTTTTATATCAACTTCTCTTTTCTGTTTCATTAGAATCCTATCTGCCAATCTGAATCCTCCACCCTGTTGATGTATTAGTATAGCGATGCAGTGAAAGCACATATTAATGCCTTTGAAAGTGGAATCTTTACTTCTGTACAGGAAAGTTATTAGTAAGCATAAAGCAAGTAACATTTTAAAATGCTTCCTGGGTGTCTACTATGAGCCAGAAGTCATATCGGCAGCAACAAAACACAGTAAGACTGAATTACTTAAAATTTGATGGGAGAGAAATATTGACCCTCCTACCAGGTTTTTCTCCTATGCATTTAAAATGCCTTGCTATTCAAATTATTTTCTCTTTCCTTCTACCACTAATGTTCTTTCACTTAAACTGTTACCTAGATCAGCAGACTATTTTGGAGACTGTGTCTCCAAAGGGCTCCTTTAGCTCAGAAACAAAGTAAAAATATCAACTAGAAAGGACAATAGGGAAGCAAAAAGCAAAAAAGTTCTAAACTCTGGCATGTAATGTTTGTTATCAACCACTCTCCATCAGGGAAAATGTGTCAGTCACAGTGTAGCTTTGGTCAAGCCCTTCCTCATGGGTAACTGAACTCTCCCTCAGCCTGAAGGCATCAGGAGCCGCTTTCTGCAGCCCCCACCCTCCCCAACTCCCCCCAGCTACCCGTGAACACACCTTCGTGAAGGCAGCCCCTTTACAGCATTTTCTTTCACTCATTTCCACCCATTTTCTGGGTCCGTTTTCCATTCCTCTGCTCCCTGCTGTCTAACGTAGGAGCTGTTATCATGGCATCAACAGATTTTTCGAAAGTGCCTGTTCTGAACATAGCAGTTATCTGATAAGCTAATCCACACTAAAGCTTTTATAGGAGAGAAAAAAAGATTGTGTCATGACTCCTTATGGGCTGAATTGTGGTTCCTCAAATTTATATATTGAAGCCCTAACTCCCCAGTTCCTCGGAATGTGTCTGTATTTGAAGATAGGGCCTTTAAAGAGGTAATTAAATTAAAATGAGGTCATAGAATGGGGCCCTAATCCAATAAGACTAGTGTCCTTATAAAAAGAGAAGATTAGGGCACAGACAGATACAGAAAGAAAGACATGTGAAGGAAGGAGAGAAGACATCTATCTATGAGCCAAAAATAGAGGCCACAGAATAAAACCAACACTGCTGACATCTTAACCTTGGACTCCTGGTCCCCAGAATTGTGAGGACATGTATTTCTGTGGTTTAAGCCACCCAGTCTGTGGTGTTTTGTTATGGCAGCCTTAGCAAACTAATACATACCAGCACATAGGTCCTAAGGCAAAAACTCTGGGGAAAGTTACTTCTTCAAAACACAAGAGGTAAAGCATCTTGAGTATTGATTAGACTGCTTGTGTGTTTGTCTTCATTTATTAACATATATTTTCCCATATTTTTATTTCTCTGATCAATTAAATTTTTTATATTGCTACACGTTTTACTTTCCACAAGATAGAAATTCTAAAGTCCTAATTTATTAAACATAAGCTAATAGTTACTTTCTTTGTTACTTTGCTATATCAGGATTTCTTTAAATAGCACTTACCCTGAGTGCATTTAAAATAAAGACTCCATAGGTTTACTTTTTGTGCATTTAAGAATATGCTTGAATTTTTGAGCTTTTATAAAAGTAATTAACATTAAGAAAATTATTATTGCCAAAGTTCAAATTCATAATAAAAATTAAAGTTTGATTATTAACTTTACAGGATTTCCCCAAAATAGCAAGCTGCTTGAGGGCATTTAAAACATGAATTCCATTTAATAAAAGTTCAACTCACATGCATTTCTTAGGAGTCTTCTAGTGAGTAGAAAATCACTTTAATTGTATTTTAGGGAAGCACACACATACCTTTCTTAAATATTCAGTAATGTACCCCCATGAGGTAGTCAGTTTTATGATGTTTTCGGATCAAGTCTAATTAACTGTGTAATGTGTTCCCAGTTCCTAGGACATTATCTGACATTTAGTAGGACACCAATATATAGCTGTTTAATGACTGAATTGTTGAACAAATGAGAGTGGAAGGAGAAGTTGTATGTAAGTCAAAGGGTGTAATTCAAAGAGATTGAAAGGAACTCCTTCCAACAGCTCACCCAGTAAGCCAGGAGCAGCACAGTGCAGCCCGTGTGAACCCAGAGGAAAGAAATGGATACTTTACTGAATGATCAAGACATGGGGCTCTTGTTTTGTAGGAAGACAAAGATTTTGGTGGGCAGGGACAGTAGACCCATAATCCACCTAGCATTAAAGAAAAGCTATAAGAAATTATGTCTCAGGGAGGGTTGCAGGCAGCATGAAACTCCACCTTTACATTTATTTTGGAGGCCTCAGAAGAACACAGGAACTAGATACAAAACTGGTATAGTGTAGGTGTAGACAGTAAAATGAGAAGTAGCTAACAAATCAGATATTCCCTGAGAAACATATCCCTCTTTTAAAGGAGGGGCCAATTTGTTCATATCAGGTCTCTTGTCTCAATGTCATTAAATGGTTTTAACCAATCTCTTAAGAGACAGAACAAGGGTGTGCGTCTTGGAGTATCATGACCTGGGAGATGACCAACTTCTGATATTCTCAGATCCACCTAGATATGTTTAAGTCTATCCCATCTATACCTCAGAATTCCTTTGTAAAAGATTCCAGGGGCATTTGATGATTTTCCTGTTTAGATTTATAATCACATTGTGGTGACATTGAACATTCATCTGAAGAGAGGGGCAAGTGAAGATGCCTGAATACAGTATGGATCTGCCATTGTTTATAACTGATGTGGTACATAAAATTTTTAAAATTTTTAGTTAAATTATGTTAAATGAATCATATGTAAAATTAATTTTATAACATGAAAACAATTTTAAATGCTTGTTATGTAAATACTAGAAGCCCAATGCACAAAATTCGTGCAAGGGGTTCAGTCCTCGCAGCCCTACCTTCATCTGGAAGGTCATCCAGAAGGACGTCTGGAAGGTCCTTTGTCTGTTTGGTCTAATTAGCATATTAGCTCTTTATTATATTGGATATATGTATGTGCATATATGTATGTGCGTATATGTATGTGCATATATGTATGTGCGTATATGTATGTGTGTGTATATATGTGTGTGTGTGTGTGTGTGGTATCCCTCAAAAATGTATACACACACTTTGAATAATTATAAAGGCAGTGTTTATTAAAATAAATTTCATTTTCAAAATTGAGCTATCAGCTGTTAAAGTGTGTATACATTTATATATACAGGGTGTGGCAAAAGTAGGTTTATAGTTGTTTCTATGGAAAATAATACAATAGTTAATTTTTACTAACACAAGAATATCTGTTTCACCCTAACTGGTTTGGCTTGGTGGATAGAGCATCAGCCTGTGGACTCAAGGGTCCCTGGTTCGATTCCAGTCAAGGGCATGTACCTTGGTTGCGGGCACATCCCCAGTAGGGGGTGTGCAGGAGGCAACTGATCGATGTTTCTGTCTCATAGATGTTTCTAACTCTCTATCCCTCTCCCTTCCTCTCTGTAAAAAATCAATAAAAAATATATATATTTTTAAAAAGAATATCTGTTTCACATACTCACAACTGTAAGCCTACTTTTGCCCCACCTTGTATACAGTATTTTAAGTGCCTTTCGGATGGCACTTTCACCTTATTGAGGTAGACATGTGTCAACAAGAAAATATTTCTGATTCTCAGATTAAAGAATAGCTAGGGACATGTTTCAGCAAGAGACTGAAAGCATGGATGCATTTTTCTCTAGAGTGGTCAGTATTTTCCCCCTCTTATCTTCCATGCCTGCTTGTGGTCATGGCACAAGCCAACGCCACATTTTCTGTGCTGCATGATCTTAAATTGATACTGACTTGACCACCTTCTCCATGTCTGCTGGAGATGAAAGGACTGACCAATGAATAAGCAGCAGGTGCCAATAACTTTCTAATTAGTTAAAAGCTATAAAATTCATCCAAATATATTATGTCCTGAGTCCTATTCGAACAATGTTAAACTTTTAATTCTTTCATTTTCGTTATCCTCTAGACACCAGGCTTATTCCTCAAGGCTATGCCATAACTCTCTCTCCCAATTCCACTGATTTGTTAAGAAAGTAAAGTTCTTTCTAGCTGGTCTCTCTATGATTTACCCTTGAGTGTGGGCAGAATTGCAGCCCAGTGAGTTCCTTTTATGACAAGGGGTGCTTCTCCCCTGACTCTCACTGAAATCTCCATGAACTTCCTGCTCCTGGTCATAACCTAAGTCAACTTCCTTGAATGGGGTCTTGTCTCCAGCTGTTCCTCAGTCTCTCTTCCTCTGAACGCTCTTTTCTTCTGGCAGTGACAGCTCTCTCCCCTGATTAAATCATCCTGCGGTTGAGTGCTCCCTCCTCTCAGTTATTTCCCTTTTCCCAGATTTGCCTCATTTCTGGTCACCAGCCTGTCAGGCTGTTATGATCTTATTTCATTTGGGGGAATCCTTGTTTTTTTATTTATCATTCAATTATAAAATAAGTCTCACGGATATTTCATCTTGCATTTGACAACATTTTGCTTTCTCTCAAAGCAAAAATGTAAATTCATGATAGGATCATTTTATCATATTTTCATAGGTAATATTATGGAATTAGGAAAAGCCAGAATGCTAAATGTCACCACGATTCCTACGTGGAAATAAATGGCTCTGTATTTATTATCATTTATTGTATATTTTGTATCTTCATTGTGCAGTCATGGTTCCCTACACCTTATAGGTGTTCAATGAATTATTTAACACTTTTCACAAATGCGTTCCCTCTGTTACTCCTAAATGTAGCATCAGATTAGATAGCTAGCCTGTTGAATCTGCAGAGATATGTAACCTTAGCATGCACTGCACTCGTTTCCATGGATACCAAATTTCTGTGAATGGCACTTAGAGTGAAAAAAATCTATAGGGAGAAGCTAAATTTGGCACATTCTTTCAGTTCGGGTCTTTTTCTTTCTACATTTTCCATCCCAGGTTATGTATGGTAATGATCCTAGCCCATTTCATACAATAGATAACCTTGTATTAGGATCACAGGGCATCCTGTTTGTACCTTTTGACTGTTCCATGAGCATCGACCCATGGAAATTGAAGCTGCTGCAGGAAATGGGATGGGTAATCCCCAACTTGAGGATCTCAGAAAGCCAGGGTTCAGTAAGAACAGTAATTGCAAAGAAACCAGAATGCTAGAGCTGTTTTTATGTATTTAAAAGGCTAAATTACAACCCAAAAAATTGTCAAAGTTCATTCTTGGTTGGAACATTATAAACTTACTTAGAAAATGCTCCCTACCACCTTGCTTAAGGCTCTGGTGGGTTGTGACTTTTATCCTTAAAGAAATAAAAATGGAAGATATTCATTCATTACTGTAGTTAAAGGAGACATATTTATGCAATAAGAAGAGAAATCTGAGTAGGAAGTAAAACTTAAGTAATGTAGCATGTAGTCTGCTTTGGAGATGAAATCTGCCAAAATTGTAGTATCCATAAACAAACAAACAAGAAGATCCTTGACTTAAAAATACATTTGAGAATAACTGTCCTACCTAATACATTGCTTGTCTGTTCCATTTCAAAATTTTTATTTTATTTTTTAATTATAGTTGTATGCTCCATTTTAATGGCTAAAGTTCCTTAAGAGCAGAAGACAAACAAAAGTTAGTTTCTGACATATTTTCAATTGGCTACTTGCTTTTTCTAAACTTCAGAAGGGAAAGTAAATCTCAGACCATTAGGTAAGGAATCAGATATGACTGCCCTTACTCAAAGTGCCCATGGCAGGCCATTGAGGTGCTGAAGCATGGGTACTCAAGAAAGGTAGCTGAGGGTGGCAAGGACTGGAGTGATCCACAGCGGTCACTGGGACTGTTCATAGTTATGCCCTTGAGCATGGTACAAGGGCTATTCTTCAGCCCCCTGACTCCCAGAGTGCAGACGGTTGGGACTTCCTGGAGGGATTCCAATGGGTTTCTAGGAAGAAAGGGCACCTGCACAGTGATGGCGAACCTATGACACTCGTGTCAGAGGTGACACGTGAACTCATTTTTTTGGTTGATTTTTCTTTGTTAAATGGCATTTAAATATATAAAATAAATATCAAAAATATAAGTCTTTGTTTTACTATGGTTGCAAATATCAAAAAATTTCTATATGTGACACGGCACCAGAGTTAAGTTAGGGTTTTTCAAAATGCTGACAAGCCAAGCTCAAAAGGTTCGCCATCACTGTGCTAGAGACGAGTAC
The DNA here is from genome assembly GCF_014108235.1 of Myotis myotis. Classification (NCBI taxonomy): domain Eukaryota; kingdom Metazoa; phylum Chordata; class Mammalia; order Chiroptera; family Vespertilionidae; genus Myotis; species Myotis myotis. Next base: position 24,047,947 of record NW_023416379.1, on the reverse strand, counting down.
TGTATTCTTTAGAGATCAGTTAGGACTGTACTGGGGTCAAAAACTGGGTCCAACAATAGTCTTAACTATCAGACTTTCTTCTTTTCTCCCACTCAAATACATACTAAGTTTAGGCTGTAGAGAGTTTTCCCCATTAAAAAGAACCCATCTCCATATTCAAAAATTATGCGCCCAACAGTGACAGATAAGTACGGGTGAGAATGGCTAAAAATTCCTCCCTGCAGACAGCTGTCAGAACCAAGTTCCCTCCCACTTTGTAGAAATGGTAAAGAGAGCAGAAAGGAGTTCTGGGAAACAGTGCTTATGACTTTCTCTTCAACACTTGGAGGCAAGTCTAATGACTATCTCTCTTTCCCTTTCCTAAGTCAGGCAAAAACAGAAGTGCAAATATTTCTTATTCAGTAGTAGGTCGATATCAGCTACACCCGAGAGAGATACAGGCTTCGCTCCTGATCTGAAATGTAAGGCTGGGGAAAGAGATATCCCTAAAAGCCAGCAGACAGGTAAAGGGAACGGCAGAAGCCATCACTCTGGGCACATCCTGGCTTCAATCTTAACGCACCCGGTAAGTGTAAAAGAACACGACCCACCCCACCACAAAGATGGGAAACATTTCTTGAAAAGGAAGAGTTTATGAATTGGATGATATCAATTACCCATACCCTGGAAAATGCCTGTCACCTCAGACAAGAAAAATTCAAAGAAACACTCAGAAAAAAAATAGACTGGGACAAATAGCAAAATATTATTCACGTCAATGAAATCTCCAGAGTACATTCCACAAACTCAAGGTTAACCTAACTCTGCTTTGACGTTACAAACAGAAGGTAATGCCACAATTTTCTGTGGTATACTATTACAGCCTAATTCGCTCTATTATTATTTTTTAAGCAAATTCTTCATTTTTATACCAATCAGTGTTTAAAATGGTAACAAAAACAAATTTCTGGCACACTTAGGTAATCAGAGAGTGTTTGTTAAAAGGTTGAATGATTAGGCTGAGGAATGCATGAGTTACTTTAGGTCTCTGAGTTTGCAAAACCGCCAAGCAGGTCTTCCCTGAGCTAGTCTTCATTTTAAACATATTTATGTTACCCTCCTACTATAACTTAAGGAAAAGAACATATTGCCACAACAGTTATTGTAATTCTTTGGCTGAGACCTGTGCTGGTGTTTTCACATGTGATCACAGTCAATCCCCATAAAGACTCAGTGGAAAAGTGTCACTATATGCCTTCCACAGATAAGCAGACAGCATTCCAAAGAGACTACTAAACTATCCAAATTCACATGCCTAGCAGCGAGGACTTGAATTCAAGTGCTATTCTCTCCAGACAGCATATCCTTTCCTCTCTAACCACAAAAGCAAAGTATAGAGATTAAATCATTATCAAATCAGGTTGGAAGGCTCTTCAAAATTCTTGGCACTTTTATGCGGCCCCTACCAATTTATTAATTTCTTTTGAGCAGCCACTGTGTTCAAAGTATACTTGAAATACAAAGGGGCACAAAAAGATACATTTCTACTACCTTTTATCATGGGCAGCTGAGACCTAATCCCAATAATACAACATCCCAAATGTATGAGAAATGATAAAGATGATGAAGGAACTTCAAATGTCTATTGAAGTAGTCCAGAGTAATCTATACCGAGACTCATGGTAATTTCCTCTCATTAGTATAAATTAGATTTAGTTTAAAATAGTATCTTTATAAGCATAACAATAGTTAAGCTAATTTTGTAACCAAGTAATCTTTCCCTGCTAAATTTGTCATCAAAATTGATTAACTTTTTTGAGAAGATTTTACGAGTTGACTGGACATCTAACAGTCTTCTCAGACACTAGAGATACCTGGATGCTGATGTTCCCAGCATCCCTCTTACCTGGAATCCAATTGGAGACAATCAGGCTTACAGAATTTTGAGAAATGGTGTCCTGTTAGCTATTTGTTCCAGTTCGACCAGAGCAGCCACAAAGGATGGGAAACCACAGAATCAGGGTGATTTCTTAGAATACAATCCCCAAGAATGTTTTGACATGTATGAAGGGGGCATATTTGTCAGAAACCCTACCCTTTCAAAACTCTGTCATTCTGAGATAAAATAGCCATCTAGAGAAACAGCATTTCTGGAAAAGAACTTTGCCCTGACCTTGGCCTCAATGCTTCCTTTGTGTCCTGAGTGTCCTAAAGCTTCCCCTTCTCTACCTGAATGGGAACAGACTCAAGGCTGCTTGGCAGCTAAACTTACATGCCAGGCTCTAGTTGATGTCATAGCCTTAGCCCTCACCCCAGTGGGGTACATGGGGACCCCCCAACAGGTCAGACTCTCAGGGTTCTGTGGGAAGCACACAAACCTGGATGGATAAAGGTCTGAGTAGAGAACCATGGAAATAGACAGGGCTAGGTCATCCTTTCACATTGGGCAGAGCAGGCCCTGGAGGGGGGATGGCACTTCTCAGATGCCCCCACAGAGTGCATGTACTCCCCACCTGATCATCCAGGCCTCTAGGTCCGGTGCTACTCAGAAGTGCCTGGGGGCGGGAGCAACCTGCTCTAGGCTCCCATACATTCACCTGGGCGATGGGCCCAGGCCAGACTAGGGAGCAGAGGTAGAAGGAAAATCCATTTCCAACTCCTATTGGGCCACCAACTCGGAAGGCCATGTGCCAAGCTGCTAATCGTCAGGGCCCAGCAAGCCTTCCTGACAAGGCTCACACAAGGCAGACATTGTTCTCAGTCAGACCTCGCCTCGGAAGAAAAAATCCTACAGCATAACTGTGCCAGACTTTCTCCCTTGTCTGGGATGCTACATGGCGATACTTGTGCCCTCCCTATATCGGGGGAATCTCACATTCCTCTGAGTCCTGTCCAGAGAAAGTCCCCGCACAATATTAAATGCACTGTGTCCTGGCTCTGAGTGAGAATATGTCCTCTTAGCCACCTCCCTGAACTGAAATAAATTGTTCCAGGAGGTTTTCTAATGAAAACCTAAGGGAAACAGAAGGAAACCTTAACTTTTTATGATTTGTTCTTAAATCTTAATTTTTCACGAGAACCATGCATTATTTTGCAATAATAATAAAAAAGACAGCCTAGAAGAAGTGAATTTACTTCACCATCTCACATAAAATCATTATTATAAACAAGTTTAAAGATATTGACTATAATGCATGTGTTTTATTGAGTGCTGAGGGAAGTGGTACAATTTAATTGAGGATTTCCTGTGCTGTCTGGAGCTGAGAATAAGGGATTGCATTGTGGCCTCCCGGTCCCTGTTTGCCCTTCCCCCCCAGAGCCTAATACATCAATCAAATAAAATTAGGGTAATTAGGATGTTGACTAAAGACAGAGGCGCTCTTCCTTGTAAATTTTTCAAGTGAAAACCCAAGCACCATTATAAAGCAAACCAATTTATCTATTCATTAAGATTAAATGAATTAAATGAATATGAGCATTGTAACTTTAAGGAACTCAGATAATTTGAGATTTAGATAATTCAAGCTATAAATAAATTTTCAGAGAATGAACAAGGGCTTTGATTATAAATGATCCGTTTCCTTCTGAGCGGTACCTGTGTGACGCCCTGGCATGTGACCTGTGTCTTTCTGATGATGCCTGTTCCCGTCCTGTAGCTCAGCCCAACTCACCCCGCTTCCCACCTCTGAGGCAGGGGCAGTAATGGTGTGACCACTGGCTGGGCTTGCACAGGGCTGCTCCTTTAACATCAGCCCAGGACCGGACAGAGCCCTACAGAGGCTGTGGGAAGCTTCAGTCTCTCGAGTCTACAGTAACCTCCAACCAGAGAGCAATTTCAAGAGCGTGGCAGGAATCACAGGCGGTTGAGCAGTAAATGGGAGCGGAAGAGAGGGAAAGCCAGCAGGGCTAACTGCTCTTGGCTGCTGAGGAGAGAGAGCAGCAGGGGCTTGAGAGGGATGCTAAGTCATAATTAGGTTCCTTCAGGTTTGGATGCATTTAGTCTGTTTATAGCCTGAGGAAAAACAGCCAGGGAAGATGAGGCGTTCTAGTTTTCATGTCCCTCCCGAATTTCCACTGACTTACTTCCGGTTATAAAACATTTGATCTGTTATTTGTGTAAGTTTATTTTTAAATACCAGACATCTCTTCTAAGTGAGAGAATGAATCCAACAGATGGGACCTCCACACACCTCCCTACAGGTGCTGGGATGTCGATGGGCCAAATCAGAAGACAAACTCTGGCAGTCACTCAGTGGTAAGAACACCATAAAACTTAGCTGTGGCTTGTAGTAGGATTTAAAGTGTTTATAAATAACCAGAGGCCCAGTGCACGGATTCATGCACCAGTGGGGTCCCTCAGCTTGGTCTGTACCCTCTCGCAATCCAGATCTCCTAAGGGATGTAGTAGTGAGTGAAGCAGCAGGTGGCCAGGGAGGAGCCTGAGCCCAGGCCGGGTGCCGCTCTGGCTCATCCCAGCCCCGCTGCACCTGCTACTCAGTAGCACTGCTGCGAAGGCGGAAGAGGCTCACACTGCTGCTGCTGCACTTGCCAGCCTTGAGCCCGGAGTCTGGCGCCTATTGGTCAGCCGAGCAGCGCTCCCACTGTGGGAGCGCCCTGACCAATAGGGGGCAGCTCCTGCATTGAGCATCTGCCCCCTGCTGGTCAGTTCATATCATAGCGACCAGTCGACAGGTCATTAGAATGTTTGATCACTTAGGTTTTTATATGTATAGATAATGTATTTTTTCCCTTTTGCTATCCGGTGCATATAAGGTACTTTCAAAAATGTTTGGGTTTGTCCTAGAACACTGCTCAGCATCCTTCACTGAAATAAAGAAAGCAACATAAAGAGTCTTTACAAAATCTGAAGTTCTTTTTGTTTTTCAAACAGGGCTCTAACCAGACCACCATTTTGAAACACTTAATTGTGGAAGAATTAGTGGATAGTAACTGCCTAACTCTATGCTGGTAGTGCTAATTTTAAGAGAGCTTGTAATTAATGTTAACCAGTTACTGAGGGATTTCCAACCTATGATGCCAGTTGGTTCATAATGGTTAAAGAGAAATGGTTTGATGTCCCTGCAAGAGATATTAGCCAGTAGGAATTAAATCCTTGCTCTGCAGTAAAGCACTTTATCTAAACTCATTCCGCTCTGTGAGCATCACCAGGCCCATTTAATGAAGCAGCAGTTGGAGGCACAGAGGCTGTGAAATGCACACAAGTTACACAGTTGGCTGATAAATGTCAGAGCAGGATGCCAATTCAGACATGGTGGGCCACAATGTGTGTGCTCTTACCCATTATGCCCTAATTCTTACCATTTCAAGGAGGAAAAGGAAAGTTTAAGCACCAAAGGTCACACTGTGCAACAGCACAAATGGGCTTGTTCTAACAGGTCCCCTCTAGGATAATAATTCTGTACCAGTAAATCTCAGGACACTCTAGCCCTGCCTGGTTGGGACTGCTTAGATCTGCTGAAACCTGCTCTACATGTAACCTGATCGCTGAAATTCTTTTCCTTTTCCTCTGAAGTTTCACCTCTTATGTATCCAAATGCAGCTAATCCAGAAAGATGAGATCTATGTTCTTTCCCACATCTGACTGTTTCACTCCATTACTTCAAAATCTTAGTAATAGTACTGAGTCCTACTTTATATCTTAAATGGCGAGCATCCAGGGTAGATAATTTATATAATAAAATGCCTCCTGCTTGTTCTTTCAGATTCCAATTAATGGTGGAATTAGAATTGAATAGGCTTCGTTATGTTTCTACACTGTGTTTACTTGGTAAAAATTTAAATCTGGGGATGCAATGGGCAGTGTGGTAACTATAGTTGACAATACTGTATTGCATGTTTGAAAGTTGCTAAGAAATAGATCTTAAAGGTTGTCATGATAAAAAAAAATTGTAACTACATGTGGAATCAATGTTAACTAAACTTATTACGGTAACCATTTTTCAATAAATATAGAGGCCCAGCATGCACGAAATCATGCGAGTAGCTCGCTTCCTCTTGCCTCAGCTGGCCGCCCTGCCCATCGCCACTGTAGCTCGCTGCCCTGCCCTCTGCCACTCGTAGTTCTCTGCTGCTTGTAGCTCACACCTCGCCCCGTCCACTGCAAGAGCTGCTGCTCGTTTGGTCGTGACAGAGTTACGGTGTGACAGCCACAGGCCTTTTATATAAGAGACTAGAGGCCCCGTGAACAAAAATTTGTGCACTTGGGGGGGGGTCCCTCAGCCCAGCCTATGCCCTCTTGCAGTCTGGGACCCCTCAGAGGATTCTACCTGCTGGCTTAGGCCCGCTCCCTGGGGGATTGGTCCCAAGCTGGCAGTCAGACATCCCTCTGGCAGGCCGGCAGCCCTTGGGGGATGTCCACTTACCAGCAGGGAGCAGGCCTAAGCTGCAGTTGGACATCCTTAGTGCTGCTGAGGAGGCGGAGAGGCTCCCACCACCACCACTGTGCTGGCAGCCCTCAGCCTGGCTTGTGGTTGAGCAGAGCTTCCCCTGTGGGAGCGCACTGACCACCAGGGGGCAGCTCCTGCATTGAGCATCTGCCCTCTGGTGGTCAGTGTGTGTCATAGTGACCAGTCATTCCCAGTTGTTCTGCTGTTAGGGTCAATTTGCATATTACCTTTTTATTATATAGGATAGAGGCCTGGTGCATGGGTGGGGGCCGGCTGGTTTGCCCTGAAGGGTGTCCCGGATCAGGATGGGGGTCCCCACTTGGGTGCCTGGCCAGCCTGGGTGAGGGGCTAATGGCTGTTTGCAGGCTGGTCAAGCCCTCCACCAGTGGGGACCCTCACTCCATGGAGGTTTGGCCAGCCTGGGTGAGAGGCTGATGGCTGTTTTCAGGCTGGCCACACCCCTTTTAGGGTGGGGGTCCCCACTGGGGTGCCTGGCCAGTCTGGGTGAGGGGCTGAGGGCTATTTTCAGGCTGGCCAAGCCCCAGTGACAGAAGCTCCCAGCCTCTCCTTTTTTTCTTTTTTTTTAATTCTAGGATTTATTTACCTTCTATAATTGAAACTTTGTAGCCTTGAGTGGAGCTCAGAGCCGGCCAGGGTGGGTGGGAAGCTTGGCTTCCTCCATTGCCAGGGGCAACCCAAGCCTCCTGCTCGCTCCAGCTCTATGGCCATGGCCGGCTGAAAGCAGGTATCTGGGGTTTTTTTATCTTCTATAATTGAAACTTTGTTGCCTTGAGTGGAGCTCAGAGCTGGCTGCGGCAGGCAGAAAGCTTGGCTTCCTCCATCACTGAGCAACCAAGCCTCCTGCTCACTCTGGCTCCGTGGCTGCCGGCCGCCATCTTGGTTGGGTTAATTTGCATATAGCCGCTATGATTGGCTGGTGGGCGTGGCTTAAGGCATAGCAAAGGTACGGTCAATTTGCATGTTTGTCTTTTATTAGTGTAGATATTAAATCATTATGTTATATATCTAAAAGTAGCACAATGTTATGACAATTATATCTTGGGAAAAACAATTTAAATCAGTCTCTTTAAGTTGACCATGGCTATCCTCTTTGACGAGAGTTTAATAAAGATTTGTTGAATGAATGAATGAAAGTATATTAGGTAAGCTTTGATACAACAGCATACTTCAACTGAAATGATTATCTAAGATGCTCATACGCTGAAATATAACAGAACTCTGCAAAATCTATTTTTCCCCTTAGAGGAAACAGAAGCATCAATTGACTTAAATAATTTTTAATTTCATGAAATATATAAGGATGAGAAAATTTTACATATTCTGACAGAGCTGTGAAAATGCAATTTTTAGACTTTTGTTACAAGACCAGCTTTCACTAAAAATGTGTTCAGTTTCCAGTCTTCATGTGCTTCTTTGTGCTGTTGGGCAGGGAACAGCTTTTCCATGAAAATAAAAACACTTCCCAAGGAATGTTCTCAGAAATTCTAAAGAACTTCAAAGGAGCATCCTAAATCTTAATGTTCTGATGGTTTCACAACCCTTACCCTGCTTCCAAGTGCCCCTGTCCCTAATTTGTTCTGGGGAGTTTTTGTTTGTTTTCAAGGGTTTTCTCGACTGGGCTCTATAGCTCATGTCAGCAAAGAGAGAGTCAAAAATATCCTTACTGTGTGCCAAGAAAGTGGTAACCACACATACACAAAATAGAACTGTTCTTTTAACTCCATAGACATCAAGGCGAATTGCTTGTAGGCTAGCTGCTGAACTTATAAAATAATTCTGTTCTAGGTAGGAAAAGTAGTAGTTCCGTTACCTTGTTTTACCCAGATCAGCAAAGAGAAAAAGACAAAACAAAGAGTTGGTGGGTTTTACCTCTGGCAGCTCCAGGTCGTTTATGTGGAACATGTCTTACGAAAGTAGCATTGGCAAAAATGACCCCCACAGATATGTTTTGAGAAATAAGCTATAGAGCATGTACACTATATGACACATAATTACTATGTAGGGAAGTCAAACTGCAGCTGAGAATGGTTTGCATTTACAGTGTCAGCAATTGGCTTGGTGTCTCTGCTCAGCTACCCCGAAACTATATTAATTCCCTCAGCGTCCTCCCCCTCCTTAACTCCTTCATTCTGGCCATGTTTTACTCATTTTTTTACTCATTCAACAACTATTTACAGAAGAATGACCACTTGTGGATATTGCCTAATGCTATATCCGGGGTCTTAGGAATGAGACCTTGGGTGAAGGTGCTCGATACCTTGCAAACCTAAAAGGGACAAAGCCAAGCAGAGCATGGTGCATGCAGGAATGGATGCCTGGAAAAGCGCAGGGAGCTCTCCTCAGTCACCAATTAGGAAAACTGAATTTGGACCATGACTGTTCTTATGTCCCTATGTTTGTGTGTCTGTTGTATGTTTCTCATTTCTCCTCAATAATTAACATTAAAAGTGGGTTTTTTTTAAGTAAAAAAAGAGACATTGACTTGCCTTCAGAGCAGCAATGCTGGGAATCTGATCAAGTTCTATTTTGCATCCAGATGTGAAGATATTCAGTCAGTCTTCACATCTGGCTTCAGACCTAGAAAGGTCTGTTCATATATCTGACAGTTGAGCTTTATTTGTGAGTATTCAGAATGATCCTTTATAAAGATTGATTTTTTTTGCCTTTTTGAGCTAGATCTCTTAGAGAATGTGTCTTCAATTTTTGAGTCAATTGCTAAAAATTGTTGAAAAAGAGGAAACTTCTGTTTCATATAGAGTCAATCAACATATCCTTTAAACAGTGCCAGACACTGTATTAGATATGAAGGAATTTAAGAATGCATAGTTCCTTCCCTCAAGTAGCTGACACTCAAGATGAGCAGATAGGTGAGTAGCCGTCACACATATACATACATATGGCTGGCTTTATCTCTGATTTAATTCTAATATATTCATTTCCTGTTCTGAATAGTTCTTAAGTTCAGGTTTCGAATACAAATTCCTTCATGTCATGAGATAAAAAGAGACAGTTTTCTTTAAAAGATAGAGATATTGATAATTGTTATATTTTTCACATTTCTTATATTATCATTTTTTTCTGAGAAAATCATCATCAATTTCTCAAATTTTCTTGGTGTGGCATATAGTGAAGAAGGATCATTCATTTTAGAAGTTTTGTTTGCTAAAATATTGGGAAACTTCACACTGGCTTCTTAACCCATGGCTGCAGCTTTTGAAAGGAGAAATGAGCTTGGACACATTAATTTGGGAAAAAACAGTCAGATCCAATAGGAAGAAAAGGAGACCCAAGTGCCCTGGTACAAAAAGAACCCAGGAAAAGAGAAAGACAGAGCAAGGTAAGCTGATCTAATATACTTTTATGAAATTAATGAGATGTAATGAATCTCAAATTGAGATTTCAGTAATTCATGAGAAAACTTCATAGATATGGTATTAGGACTCATTTATTTTTTCTTATTTATGCTCTTATGCTATGTGTTCTACTGCTAAAATGTTAACATTTGGGACACAAAAGCTCTCTTTCAATAATTTTCACAACATTTTAATAGGCCTAAAATTATCCTGAAATAACCCCCTCCCCCCAAAACAACAACAACAACAACAAAAACATGGGAAAGTAATTTGGATTTTAATCCCAATATGTTTGACCTGAAAACTGCATTTTGACTATTATGTTATTCTAACTCTCTGTCTTTATACTAGGTGATTCTACTCCTACCTGTTCTTCGCTATGTTTTCTACCTGTGACTCTAAATCAGGGGTGGGCAAACTTTTTGACTCGAGGGCCACAATGGGTTCTTAAACTGGACCGGAGGGCCGGAACAAAAGCATGGATGGAGTGTTTGTGTGAACTAATATAAATTCAAAGTAAACATCATTACATAAAAGAGTACGGTCTTTTTTTTTTTTTAGTTTTATTCATTTCAAACGGCCAGATTCGGCCTGTGGGCCGTAGTTTGCCCACGGCTGCTCTAAATCAATGAAACCAAACTTGTAAATTGTGACCTCCAGCTAATTCCAGGACTGAGTTGCCTATTTTGGGATCTCCTGCCATCACTTCCAACTGAAGCTGATTTACCAGCCTCTTCAGAATAATTCCCTACAACTTTGGACATAGGATTAGTTGTCTATTACTGTGCAACAAATTTTCCATATATCTGGTGGGTTAACATAATAACAAACATTTTATTATCTCTGTGGGTCAGGAGTTCAAGAATGGCTTGGCTGGTGGTTCTAGCACAGGGTCTCCCATGAGGTTGCAGTTAAGATAGCGGCCTGCGCTGCAGTTATCTGAGGGTTTAACTTGGACGGAAGGATCCACTTGCAAGACGGCTCACTTACATGGCTGGCAAGTTGGTGCTGGCTGTGGGCAGAGGCCTCACTTCCTGTCCGTGGGGCCTTGCCCAAGGCTGCTTGAGTGTCTGCATGACATGGAGGCTTGATTCTCCGAGAGCAGTGATTTCTACCCGTTTCATTTCCTGCCACACATAAACTAGTTACTCAAATTCTGCGGCACACACAAAAATATATATTTTTTGCCAGTCTGACAAGTAAAATAGGTTTAATTTTGATTCATTCACACTGGGTGGCTATTGTTGTATTGTCATTTTTTTTTAAATTTGACAATCTAATGGATAAGAGATCAGTGCCCCTGACTAAATATTTAGGTATTGCATGCTTTAAAAATTCTTGTGGCACACTAGTTGAAAATTGTTGTCCCAGAGGAAGTGATCCATGAAAGAGAAATCTATGTGGAAATTACCCATATTAAGACCTAGTTTCAGAAATCACATAATATTACTTCTGTCATATTTTATTAATTAGAAGCAAGTCACTAAGTCAGGTCCATATTCAAATAGAGGGGGGAAATTATATCCCACCTTATAAAGAGAGGGTATAATGTCAAAGAATTGATAACATTTTTTAAAACCACCATATGTGGTTTGTGGCCAATTTAGATTTTCATGTATATTCTGCATATCACATTTAAAATAAAAAATGAAAGAAAACACATTTATGAGTCATTTATGTGGATACCCACAGTCACAGTGGCATTAATGTTAATATATTTTAATTAGAACAACATGGTCAATGAGTATGTTCTAAGTTTTAGTTTGAACCCACAAGCAAGCATTTAAAACTGGTTCTAATCATTTGTCAGTTATAAATACATTTTTCCCGCTTGGGCCATTAGCAATATAAGAAACACTTTACCATTATTTTCATCAATGACAACTGGACCACATTTCTCAGAAGGACAATGAACAAACTGGTAACACTCAACTTCCAAGAAGTAAAAAGCATCACAATTTTACAAAACAGTAATTCTGCTACTAGCCACATGTGTATAGTTGAGGGAGAGAATACTTACACACCAATATACCTATTTCATTTTGAATTTCAAATAGTCAAATATGACAAATCAGGCAGTTTGAGTTCTAGTTGCATAAATAATAGTTTTCAAAGAAACAAACACACATCATAAACTTTACACTTTCTTTATAAGATACATTTATACTATGCACTTTCTTTATAAAATTATATTTATGTTAGACATTGACTTTGGGGCACACACTTTCTTCAGTTCTTGTTATGGTCAGGTTCAAAAACATTGCCCCTCTAAGAAGTCATTGGTCACTCTTGAAACGGGTAGTAGCTGTTTTTAGAAATCTCCCTTTTGTCAGCTCATCAGAGAAATCAACTTTTCTCACTCCCAGCTCTCAGACGTGCTTTCCAACATCTCCTCTTTCATTCTGACCTCTCTATGCATTCTCCAATGATTCCATTCACATACAAATGCTACTGGGTGTACTCCACTTTGCATTGATATTTCAGGTTCTATTTCTGGTCAATGCTTTTGGTAAAGCAATAGTCCTCCCTTAACCGTGTCTTCTCAGCAAACCCTGCTCCCTCCTCAGAGTAACTGATGTGTACAGACAGACAGGACTTCATTCAGCACTTCCCATTCCATACTGTGGTCTTGCTCCCGCCAACCCCCATGGGACTTTATAGTTGCTGATGGCTCTTCCTTCCCCCACACAAGTTTACATTCGTGCTTTCCCCACCTCAACCAGAATCTTAAATAAAAAAGCTATTCATTGATCTGTAAGCCTGGAAATAATAGACTTAAAGGGGAGGAACATTAACACATAGCTGAAATATCCTGAATGTCCCCAAACTCCTTAGAAAGGAGACTTTTAGCCACTAAACTACACCATGTCAATGGTTCAGTCCTTGACCTAGGAGGACAAATCCATTTTAAGAATGAAGTCAGGGGCTATAGGTCTAGCTCTCAAATTTCCTTTGTCTTACCTTCAGCAACATTGCCTCTTAGAGCCTTTGAAACCACTTAAGGCATCTTTTATCACCCTCTGCTGAGACGGTCTTTCTCCAAACAGCCCAATGCAAATCTGCAGCAATTGTGCAGCAAGGACAGTGCACTGAGAATGCTGGCCAGTAGAGAAGAGTTCTATCTTCAAGACATGGGCTGTCATCTCACTAAGGAAAAGCTTTGATTCAGCCTGGGACCAGACCTCCAAATGGCAGCACTCCTGACCAAGTAGTCTCTCGGCAAGACAGAAAAGCCCTGCTCATATCTTAGATCACATTCAGTTGTATCTACAGCTTCAACTGTCAGCTTCTCCACTGACTGCCTAAGGTTGGAGCTTGTAATGAACTGTTTCACAAAAGTGACCTTGATCTGCTTACTATAGTGAGTGGGAGAGAACTTTGCTGGCCACTTTCTGTAGCTGCTGGTCAAACTCACAGAGATGCCTGAAGACCCTGAGCAGTGCGAGGCTGCTGACTACTGGATCCAGAACCTTCTCTCCAGGTCTGAGTAGGAATAGACTCCTGTGGCCTGATCAGAGATTTAAAATAAATGAAATGTCCCATTTGGCCATTGATTTGTTTTTTTAAAAAACACGCTGAATGAATACCAAGAACTCTGCATGGGCTTCCAGATGACTTTCAGGAAGGCTTAATCACTGAGCTCAGACCCGCCCTCCAAGGAGAAGGAACTCTCTCACTTCTTCCAAATCTTTCAGATCAGGGCTCCCTATGTTTTTCTGGATTCCTCTGCCCATTATCCTGTTCAGGCAGCCCACCTTAATGGTAGCAAAGTGCAGGGTTTAAAACAGTTTGAGAAAAACACAGACACAAGAAATAATTTAAAAATGGCAATGAGATGTTCCCTTCAAATGTTAGTTTTGATCAGGCCAGATATCAAACAGGCTTACTTCCGACTCAAATGATAAAGCTGACCCTTCTGCTCCTCTACTCAACAGATCTAAGATACAGACCTATCCCTTTGGAAAATCTAGAAACTTGATTGACTTGGGATTGACAATGAGGAAATGTAAGCCTGTGTCCTTCCGAAAGCTAGCTCTGGGCAGTGAAAGTCTGTTTGTGGCCATATGAAATATAAAACTTTTAAAAATAGAAGACTTTTCCACACAATTTTGCTTCAGTGAGGTCATTCAAAGTCAGTCTCATCCATTTAACCTTCAGATTTCACACCCCATGCTAAGAATATGAACAACTTCTCCTGGAGTCACCAAATAATACACATCAGAGAGATAGTTCAAAAGAAAACACGTTCATAGTTACTATCAACAATTCCATTTATGGAACTGTCCAAGACATTTAGATAAAATGAATCAAAGAAACAAATGTGTTTTTCTGATTTCAAGGAGGGTAGAATGCTAGACTGAAAACACTCACAAGGACACACAATGTTTGGTCCTCTCTCTTAAGGACCCTCAGGGTTTGGGTTAAGAGGTTGGAATAAGGGAAATCCTCCTAAAGTTGTGAAGACTGAGAATAGCTAGGACCTTAAGCCTGATCTGGAGTCCCCAGAGAGTTCCAGAAGATGGGACCAATCAATTATACAGGCTTGGGGCTTCCATGGAATTTTATCTTTATCTGTTCTATGCTCTTTTACCCAAGGTGTTATTTCAGTGTAGTTTTGAAGACTATTAGTAATGATAATGGAAATGTATAGATTACAGATCACACATGTGAGACACTGTTATAAGTGTTTTCTGTGAAGATGGTGTCAGAAAGCTTCAATGGGAGGACGTATGGGACAGAACCTAGAACACATATAGGACCTGGGACTTTTAGAAATAGATATGAAAAGGAGAAATTGAGCAAGTATGAAATTGTTTTGCTGTTATTATTGCTTTGTTTGTTCTTGTTATTTTGGGTATGCTCAACTTAATGTCACAACAAGACTGACTTTCATGATGCTAAAGGATGATCTCAATGGTGTGACACTGGCTATGGAATGCCTGGAACCCTCTAAGACTGTGTGAAATGACTAAGGACAGATCTGAATCTTTCTGTTAGTTAATTCCTGACATTGATAAAACCTAAGGCTGGATATAGATTTGGTGGTCAGGACCAAGGAATACTGTTTTTTGTTTGTTTGTTTGTTTGTTTGTTTTTGCACTAGCTCACAAATCCTCTTGAAAATGAAGGAGAAAGTACAGAAAAAAATACATAACTGGTAAGATAATTGTGTTGCAGGCAATACTAGAAGGTCTATTTTCCTCAGTGGTTTTGTAACTTTCACAGGCATAAGAATCACCTGGGGGGGGGGGGGGTACTTATTTGAAATGCAGAGTTAGTGGTCTCTCTTTCCCAGAATTTGATTCTGTTGGCAGTGGTTAGGGAGTGGGATCCAGGAAGAATTTGAACAAGCACACAAGAGGCTCTGATGCACAAGTTTTTATAAAGACCACATTTTGAAAAATACTTTGCAAGTCTCAGGAAAAAAAAAAAGATAATAGAGAAAAGAGTCATCAAAAAACCTAGAAGGAAGAAGGACAGGACAAACACAGGTTCCAGAGTCAAAAGGAGCTCAAATAGGAATTATATTACAAAATCACACAGTCACTGATATAGTGTGATGAGCAATTGTGATTTCTTATTTAGTTGTTATTTATGCTCCACCTATTTTCAGTATAATGTCTAGGAAGAAAAAGGTTATATACACACTTGGTAGAATAAATCATATCCTCTATTTTGAGAGACGGTATCTGGAGCAAGGGGAATGGGTGATGGAAAATCTATCACCTGTTGCCTAGTATGAATGCCACATGCTTTGTAGGACTCCAGAGCCTGTTTTAATTGCTTACTTATAAGTTTGCATTCCTGAACAATTTCATAGCTACCAGGGGCTTGGAGTTCATCTGAGGTGTCTGCATCTGACTGGGTCAAGCATGGTAAAGTAGAAACCACAAGGAAATGCCTCAGTACTGATAAAATTTGATGTCTGAGGAGAAGGAAGATAATAAAAAATTAACTTTAAAGAATGCAAATGTGGGAATTTCTGTTTTGAAGTGTTTATCACTGAAAATGTTAGATCCAATAATTAAATTTAGCACTCTTTAAACTAAAATTAATTATTAGCAGTTTTTAAAAAATAAAGTAGTGATGAAAAGTAATAGCATTTAATCACTATTAACTTTCTTTTCAAGGTACTGATAGCTTTTCAAGCACTGAATCAAATGCATAATGAGATTCATTCAATGCACAAAGACAGAAAGTGAATATAAATGACTGATATGAATAAAAGGTACATGATACTATGTTCAATACATTTTCTCTAAGCAAAACCTATTATTCTTTACATTTTAATAAAGTGTTTAAAATTAACATCTTAAGTACCTATCCTATCACATATTCTGTGAAGAAAGCTGTGGATATACAATATTTTTTCAGTAGAGTCTTCTTGGGTTATTTCATCAAGGCTCATTGTATAAAAAAGTTCCTTAAGAAGTGCAACAAACCGTAGTATATTGACATGAGGAACAAACCGTATGAAAATATCTTAGAGTGAAAAAAAATTAGACATCAGTAAACAGTTGCCTTTTTAAGCATCACTTCTCCTTGTAATTCAAAATTCCTTTTATTTTTTCTGACCCACGGGCCATTGACTGCCAGCAAGAGCCATAATCATGGGCAACGCAATCCAGACAAAGGTCAGGGCATGCACGTAGCCAGCACTGGCTGACGAAGGGCTGGGCCTTCTTCTCCCTAGTATAGTGGTTCCCTTTATTCTGGAGATTAATAGAGATTTTATCTGAAAGCTAATTATGTGTGGGGGAAAAAAATCAAATGTGTAGGGTAGAGCTCAAAGGAACATAGAAACAGTAACATTACTGCCATCCTTTTAATTTAAGTAGCAAATGCTACAAAAAGTAAAAACAGCACAATGCCACCAACAGGACGAGCATAATGGGAAAGTTCAAGATGGCCTGTGTCTTGGGTCAAACTATTCTTTTAGAAAATGTTTTATGTAAATGAAATAATAATGGAAGTGCCTCGATCGGGAGTACTAGACACACATCATTTCTGATAAAACCAGCGGAGTCAAGTTGTGTGGGAGCCAGATACACCAAAACGTGCCCACCACTGATTTGAAATAACCAAACGGAAGAGTTGGACATGGGCTTGGGGTACAGAGAACAGTACTCCAGGGTCCACTCACCCTCAACCTATTTTCAAAACCTGCTATTAGTGGCAAGAGTCGGAGGCAGGGGGTGGACTGGAGCAACGTGAAGACTTTCCCCCTAACAGCATATTGGCAACTAATGTTATATAATTTCCTTTTACTGACCACAGAATAGCTGGTCATTACAGCTTTTAGGCCGTATGCATTGCTGTTGTCATGTAATATCATACACAATAGAGTTTGCCACATATATTGCAATGAAACTTGAAACGGTAAAAGCCTAGGAAAATAACTATGATTTGTAGAGCCATAGTTCAACAGGACGAAAATGTGTGACTTTCTATGAGCATTTACGATAAGTGGGGGAGCATGACGATGATTTGGGGTGATTGAAATGTGCCTTTGAGTAGAACATTTCAAAATAAAGAATAATAAATAAAAATGCAGTATCATACATTAACATTTTAAACCACTTTATGCAATAGCACTTATTTGTACCAGTAACTTAACTTTGTTCTTACAATTCTGAATACAAGTGTGAATTATCTGAAGGATTTCTTTCATATTCCCCATCTTCCTTTTCTCCCTAACTTTTTAAATATCCAGGTTATATGAACTGCAGTGTGCTGCTCTCAACATACAAAGATTAAAATTTCTCTTTTGAAGAGGGATCTAAAAAGCTGAACCACACTAAGGTTGGTTGATAACAATCTTGATGTCCTACCTATTTCAAAATCTTGGCAATTTAAGTTTTAGAATGCCAATTTAAATAAAAAGACTGAAAAAAAAACTTCTATAATGCAAAGAATTCCTGGATAGTTTCTTCTTAAACTCCAGATACAATTTCTATTGGTTTCTCCATGCTGCCTCACTATGATCATTATAGCTATAAAAGCTGAGTTTATATGATCTTTTCTTCTCTGAGATTGAATCAAAAGCGGGTTTGTTAGGAAATAAAATGTTGAGAGAAGCTCCAAGAGGAAGAAGAGAGTTTGCTTATTGAGATTATTATATACCAAGCACAATGCTCTACTTATATGGCACAATGCTTTATATGCTATTTCATTTAGTCCTCACTTAAGTGACATGATGTAGGTAGTTTCTCTATTTTATAAATGATAAAATTGAGATTCAGAGAGGTAAACTTAATAGTTGAAGCTCCTGAGTATAGAGATTCAACCCAAAAGATGTGTGGATTCTCAGGCCTTGCTTTTTAAAGAAGTGGTACTAAAACCTGAAGGCTGGAGGCACACAAGCCCCATTGGAGTACAACAAAGCTGACCCTGCTAGTTGCCCTAAAAACTGGGCCAGGGGCAAATCTCCGATTTCCTGACTCCCGGAAGCGTATTCCCTCACGAGACCACACAGAAGGTTCTTATGCAACAATCAGGATCGAGCTTGGCTCTTTTGCCCAGCTGCCTAAGCCAAACGCCATGAGTCAAGCCAGACCTTTCATACTGGTCTGGGGCAACCAGAGATAAGAGTCAGCCAGTGCAGTGCTTCTCCCGGAAATGGTAGAGGAAAGGGAGCAACAGGAATTTGGCGCCCTCTTCAAACACCTTTTAAAAAGTGCCAATTAATCCTTCAAGGCAATTGTTCTTATATGTGGTGTCGAGACATAGGAACGTGTACTGCACTTGTGAGAGGCAGAGTCCTTATCAGCCTTGGAGTAGTGCGTCTTTCTCAAAAGGACCATAGTTGATAAGACCATGGACTCTCACCAAAAGCAGGGGGAGGGAGAATTAGGGCTGAAACATTTTGAACAAGCCATTGCATATAAGTTAGAATGATAGAAGAGTCTAGAAAATATCCACTTTTCATTTATTGATGTTACAAATCTTCAAAACATACTCCCCGCTCCCCCGCCAAAATCAGCTTCTTCAAAACCATCCAGTGCTACCAAACCATCTAATCAAGTTTGGTTTTTACAAAGTACAAATGCAAGGTAAACAAAGAGGCTCTCTTCTCTAACTGATCAATTTTCATAATTGCCCTGAAGTCAACCTTCTATTCTAGTTCAGGTGATTGGAGATCCAGCCGATTCTAATTTTCCCTTTAACTTCACATTCCCAGGAATCCTATACATAAGTGTCCATTATATTAAGCAACCTGCACTTTTTTCATCCTTTTCACTCCAAGGATGCTGAGAAACCAGTATAATACCCTTATTATTTTTTTCTACTAGGGTTTTAGATTGCTCTTATCAATTTTTACAAGCACATTGTATTTTAAATATACTAATCAGTATATGTTATATTTGTGTGGATATTCTTTCTCAATTAATTATCTTTAACATTGGTGATTTTAATGTAGTCACTATATTGATGTTTTATAAATTCCCCAATGCTAGCTAAGCTAAGACAAACCTTCCTACCCAGAGATAACTTAATTTGTATCT
The DNA here is from genome assembly GCF_014108235.1 of Myotis myotis. Classification (NCBI taxonomy): domain Eukaryota; kingdom Metazoa; phylum Chordata; class Mammalia; order Chiroptera; family Vespertilionidae; genus Myotis; species Myotis myotis. The sequence continues at coordinate 24,028,681 of NW_023416379.1, read as the reverse complement.
ATGGGTTTTTATAGCTAAATCTGTAGATTATCTTTTGTAATTTTTTGTGACTTTTCTTGCATTTTATTTTTAAATCCTAATGGAATTTATTTTACATTTGGAGTAAAGTGATTAGATAAAGTGATTTTTAAACAAATAATTAAACAACTTTTATTAATGGTTTTTACTGGCTAATTGACTCAACTTCCACAGTGATTTGTGATGGGAAATTTTATAATATCATATTAATATATATTAAGATAAATTTCTGGGCTATATATATTTTTCCATTAATTTGTCGGAAATCTCTTGTATACTGACCCAAAAATATCACTATTTTTATGTATGAAAAGCCAAGTTAACCTTTATTATTTTTCTCCCAAACTTTTAAGGATATATATATGTGTGTATTATATATATATATATATATATATATATATATATATAGTCTTTATATATACAGTAAGTCCTCACTTTATGTCATTGATAGGTTCTGTGACTTTAAGTGAAACATCCTATAAGGAAACCAGTTTTACCATAGCTAATTGATAAACACAAGAGTTAAATTCCTACAGCATCTCATGAGCATTATAAGGTAACAATGTTGAACAAAATAATATTATTTGAGGACCTGCTGCATATGTATCTATTCACTGTATATGTTTATACATAGTCTCATATATGTATATATATATATATATTCTCATAAGGATTTTGTTTTTTCTTTACAAAAATAAAATTTTTATGTATCACTTGATTTTTCATACAATAATATTTAAAAACAAACAATAAATGTAATGCAATACTAACAGTGTATACTAACTAACATTTGTTGAGAGTTTCGTATGCCAGACAGTACTCAAAGTGCTTTATATAACGCAATGGTTAATTTTATGTGTCACCGTGGCTGGGCCATGGTGCCCACATACATGATAAAACATTATTCTGGATGTTTCTGTGAGGGTGTTTCTGGATGAGATTAACATTTACATTTTTGGACTTTGAGAAAAGTAGATTTCTTTCCATAATGTGGGTGGATCTTGTCCAATTAGTTAAGGGCCCAATTAAAACAAAAGACTGACCTCCTTTCAGCAAGAGGGAATCCAGCCAACAGATGGCCTTTGGACTTGGTCTGCAACATTGGCTCTTCCTTGGACTCCAGACTGCTGGCTCACCCTATAGATTTTGAACTTTCCAACCTCCATAGTCATGTGAGCCAATTCCGTAAAATAAAATATTCACTTCTCTCTCCCTCTCCCTCTCTATTTCTGTCTGTCTCTTTCTTCATATATATATAAATGTATACATATACATACATATATACAAATGCATACATATATGAATATAAAATATATTTATATGTGTATATATACACATATATGTAATAAATATATATTTTATAGTAGAATATGTATATATTAATATATAACATGTATATAAATATGTAAATTCTATTGGTTCTATTTCTCTGAGGAATTGTGATTAATACGTATGTATAAAGTCATTTGTTCACCACAAGGGGTAGGTATTCTTACCATCTTTATTTTATAGATGAAAACACTGAGTCTGGGAAGCTTAAACAGCTTGTCCAACATCATTCACTAAGTGGCAGGATGGGGATTCAAACTCATTGCCCGCAATCTGAACAATGCAAATATACTTTTACAGATTAATGAAACTAACTTTCTTTAAAAATCAAAACAATACATTGTAATTCCTTATTTGGATTTGATACTTTTTTAGGGAAATCAAAAGATTTTGGAGTGCACGTTCTCAAAGTGGTTATTGAAATCCATTATTAAGAAACTATTTGCCTTTCTCATTATCATTCCCTCACGAGTATACAGTTGAGGTTTTCAGTAACTGGATGACATGTGATAATGTTGCTCTGATGTTAAAAGGTAAAGGGTTTATTTTTGTTAGTTTTGAATGAATTAGTAAATATTTTTATAACTTCTCAGTTTTAATATTTAATACAGTAAATATTTATTGATATAATTCTCATAAATTAAAGCCGTTTGCGTTCTAAACAATTTATTAATGTAAAGAGGTTCTAAGCCCCAAAATATTGGGAACTGCTGTTTTAGAGACATTACAAAAATTAAAACATTTTTGTGAATTGAATACTGTTATTTACCAGTTTAGCAAATGCATTTTTTACAGCTTCAAAAGAATTATTTAATTCTTCCCATACTTAAATTCGGGTAAGAGAGGGAGGAAAAAAATAACAAAAACCTGAAATGAATCTTCACAAATACCTTAAATACTATTTTCATATTTTAATGTTTTTACTTGGCCACAGTCAAAATAATTTTAGACCCTGGGTTTGTATTTCATTCCTAATTGTTACCAATTTCATCCAGTTCCAATTGGATAAATGATATCTTACCTTCTTATAATAGTGACGAAAAGACTAATAAAACGTTTTCTCAAGTTTCTCAAATGTCAAACAGTGGACATTTATAAGAGAGCCCACTGAAAATGTACGTGGTGCAGAAAAGACCTGCGTGCTGGCTCTTGAGTGCCTAGTGACTCTGCACTTTCTGGTCCAGCTTCCTGTGGGCTGACTGGGGGCGGTCCACATCCCCTGGGCATTCTCCCAAGGGTGGGGCAACAGCCATAACAACTTAACATCACTTTGCTGAGCATTTCAGAAGAGCAGCAGCAAAAGCTGAGGCAGAATGAAATGAACCTGGCTCTTCTTAAGGTCAGTAGTCCCCTCAGGAGGTGCAGCGTGGCTCAACTCCAGAGCAGAACGGGAGGGACTTCAGAAGGCTCATCCTCCCCTCCATATTTGGTAAATGTGTTTCCTCCCAGTCCACCAGGGAAAACACAACAGAATCTGTCCCTCAATGTTATCAGACGAGTCAATGAGATGGACCAAAGGAATCCTGGGCTGACTCCTTTCTTTCAACACTGTTTGTGGAAAGTCTTGTTCTGTCAAAATTAACATTACCTTCATTCCTTACGTTGTCTTGAACGCCACAATTTACAAAGCATTTTTACATTCATTATCTCTCAAGGACACTGTGATGTAAACCAGGCAGGTATTGATGTCCTTATTCTATATACCAGAAAACTGAGAATCTTGAAGGTCAAACAGTTTACTCAGGGTCCCAGCTAGCAAGACCTTTGCCAGTCCTGGAGGCCTGCTCATCTGGTTTCAAAGCCACATCAGGCCCAGTAACTACGCAGATGGCACATCAGGCAGGCTTCCACATTATATCTGAAATTACGTAACCACAAGCATGTTTTTTGCACAAGTGTTTTGGAAAGTAGATAGAGAGACAAAAAGAAAAATGGAGATTGGGAAGGAGGAGAAAACATAACCGGGGGAATTGCATATCCTTTTATAATATTCACGGCTATTCTCATTTCTCTACTAATTATGCATAGAAAATCAGAGGTCCCATCTTTGTCAATTTCTAGAGTCATCATTCAAAATAGTACCAGAACACACTTGTTCATTCAAGTTTTACTTAGTGCTGTCGTGGCCAAAATCAATCAGGGTGTTAAGGAGATTCCAATATTGGGACAGACATGATTTGGCATTCACCAGTGCGCTCTCCTCTCACCTTCCTCTCTCTTTCTCCTTCTCTCTCTTTAATGAATATATGTATGTATAAAGAGATTTATAAGGAATAGGCTCATGTGATTATGGAGGCAGGCAAGTCCCAGGATCTGCAGAGTGACTCAGCAAGGTGGAGACTCAGGAGAGCTCATGGTATGATTCCCATCTGGCCTGGCAGGCTCAAGACCCAGATGAACCAGCATTTAAGTTCAAGTTCAAAGGCAAGAAGAAAGCTGATATCCAAGTTTGAAGGCCATCAGGAATGAGGAATTCTCCTTTACTCAGGGGACCGTTAGTCTTTTTGTTCCTCTCAGGCCTTCAACTGATGGGATGAGGCCCATTAGGGAGGTCAAACTGTTTTGCTCAGTCCACCATGTAAGTGTTAAACTCATCCAAAAACACCCTAGAGAAGTCCCTAGAACAATGTTTGACCACACATCCCCTGGTCAAGTCAAGCTGACACATGGAATTAACTGTCACAACAAGCACGGTCTCTTGAGGTTCGTTAGCATGTAAGGGCAGCAGCATAGGTTCCACAACGAGTGCTAAATGCTTTCAGAAAGGCCTTCTGCGGGACTTGCTGGAGTTTCTTTAACCATCAATTCCTTTTATAGCTGCTGCTCTAAAAGCAGAAGGGATAAAATTTGCACTGTTTTGTTCCACCACAAGTGCAAAGAAAACCAGCAAAAAGAAATCCATAGACATCGCCTTGCAAATGAATGAAATAAACGTTTCTTTCAATGTGTGTTTGCTTATTTGAAAATAACTTATGAAAGAGTGTTAATAAATAACAAAACATAAACATGTTCAATAAATGAGGTGGGAAGTATAACGCCTATTGCTCAAGTGAGTGTGAAGCCAGCAATACACCTCCCGCTCCTGCAGGACTTCTAGGCACAACATCTGGAATGCTCTTTCTGCCTCTGAGAGCTCATAATAGAGATTAAAAGGTACTTACCAGAAGAGCAAAAATACCTTTCATCTTCACTTTATTTTGTAGGTTGAGAGTGGTACTTACTACACGCATAAGAGCTTGAATATTTACTCTGAACACCATTGCAACTATGTAGTCATCTTCATTAGCTATTTCTACCATAATTCCCTTCCTCTGTCTTCTAGTGTCTTTTTCTCCACTTAGCACCAGCTTTTCACAGCTGCAGTTTTAGGGCAAATCTCTCATTCTTCCCCTAAAGGGATATTTATTTACATAATCATTGCAGCTCCCCATTATGCCACAGACTAAGTGCCACTTAGAATCCCACAGGCCTGTCATTGATACTGTTCCAAAGTAGCAGCAACTTGGAAGGCCAGGTTTGGGAAGGGGGAGAAAACATAATCAGGGGGAATTGCACATCCTTTTATAATATTTGTGGCTACTCTCATTTTTAAAAGACGTGTTTGAAATTAGGGAAGGCCTTTTAGAAGAAATTAAATGTGAATAGCAACTCTTCCAACAATTTCCTTGTGTGGGTTTTTCCAATAAAGAGATGATTAATGAAAATCATTAACCAAAGCCATCACCATACTTTTGAGAGGATGTCTTTAAATTAATGACCTCTATACGTTCTGATTTCTGATGTACATGTGTGTGCTTTTTTTAAAAAAAAACAAAACCCTCTTTTCTATTTAATTGAGCATATAATAACTGTTATATACCGCCAGACCTCTTTATGAGGTATGTCATAGCACGCTGACTATTCTGTTCATAAGTTTACACCTTGAAACTACTGTATGTTTACATGTGAGTTAAAATAAATTAATTATTGGATAAGATTCAAGATTCCCTAAATCATATCAAATCCTCTTTCATAGGAAGTGTGTTACATCCATGTTCTAGTGCATTAATGTGGCTAATCATCTTCCTCACATACAAGTCTGAAGTAAGACTACAGTAAACATTCTTATTTGACAGGTAAATTATAGCAATAAATAAGGCATTATATGAAAGAGCGGGGGTCCTCAAACTACGCCCCGCAGGCCACATGCAAATACAAATATTGTATTTGTTCCCATTTTGTTGTTTTACTTCAAAATAAGATATGTGCAGTGTGCATAGGAATTTGTTCATAGTTTTTTTTTAAACTATAGTCCGGCCCTCCAACGGTCTGCGGGACAGTGAACTGGCCCCCTGTTTAAAAGTTTGAGGACCCCTGTGAAAGAGAATGTCCAACCTTTCCTCACTTTTCTCAGGTAGATTTTTCCCCAAATGAATTGACAATCAATTATCATATCTCATTATCAATAGTTATTAAAAGTATGGACTCTGTAGGAGACAGATAGGAGATATCATACTAGCCTCACCATTTTTGGCTCTTTGAACGTGAGGAAGTCATGTTCTCCTCTGAACCTCAGCCTTCCCTGTGAAATGGAATAGCAGCAGTGCCCACCTCACAGAGTTGTTGTGGGCATTATGTGGATAATGTATATGAGAAGCTTGGCATAGACGTAGGTACATAATAAGAGTTCATAAAAGAAGAGCTCTTGTCTGGCTGGCATGGCTCAGTGGTTGAGCATCAACCTATGAACCAGGAGGGTCACAGTTCAATCCCTGGTCAGGGCACATGCTGAGGTTGCAGGCTCAGTCATCAGTGCGGGGTGTGCAGGAGGCAGCTGACCCATGATTCTATTTCATCATTGATGTTTCTATCTCTCTCTCCATCTCCCTCTCCCTTCCTCTCTGAAATCAATGAAAAAAAATATATTTTTTTTTTTAAAAAAGAAGAGCCCTTATTCTTCAAAAAATTATTCCTTTTTTTTAATCTCCAGAATCCCTTTTTGTGCTTCCACTTACAGAGAGGTGGCAGAGAGTACAAGCATACTAATTCTATCCATTAATAAGCTTACACACACATATTCATTTGGGACATGAGAGATGAGAAAAACAGTAACATCAGAATCATTTAGTCTAAAGAGTAGCAGTTCCTGGGGATTTAAACAGCAATGATTAAGTTGAAGTTAATACAAGAGAAGAAGTTTAAATTGAGGAATATAAAATTTAGGTTCAGATTAATAATTTATTAACTACAACTTCTTAGCTTCCAAAGGGAATTTGATTGTTATGTGCTTATGTGTTTGTTTTAACTAGTTCTCCTTACTATCTGTCTTAAAAACCCGAGTCATTATTTTTACTTTCCACTTCAATCAGTCAGCAGGTCATATCACACCCATCAGTTCTTTTAATTTCCATATTACCTCCCAGGCTGAGTTTCCATCCTGTTACCCCTAGATTAATGTAATATCCTCCTGACAATCACCCAGGCTTTTCCTATCTTCCTCCTTATGAAAAATTCTGTATTTTGCCATCAGATTCATTGTCCTCAAAAACTAATTTTTTATCTCTGATTTCTGACTGCCTACATGGTAAGATTCTAATTCCTTGGTTTAGTTTTCAAGACTCTATACAGTGTGACCTACCTTTCTAGCTTCATTCCCTCTAATCCACTCCATCCCCTCTAATCTTAGAGGGAAGTGGTGTAGCACGAGAATAAGAAAGTGGACTCCAAAGCAGGCTGCCTACAGGTGAATTTCAGCTCCACCACCAAGCAGTTTTAAACTCCACTTTCAGACATTCCTCATTGTGGGACAAATATTACATGTACCTGCTGGAGGTGGAAATGAGGGCCTTACCAGTAGTAAGGGTTCAACTTAAATCTGCAGAATCGGCAACTAACCTAATTTCCATGTTTGAAGTAATCATCTAGATGGAGATTACAAATGTTCCAACTCTAGAGACATAGAGAATGGCTGGTAGTCAAAGGAGGGGTTTAGAGCATTAGCGATGGGAATCTTTCCTGTGTCCCTTAGCCAAATTCTGGAGATCTGGAATGTCAGTGGGGGAGGGGTGCAGCGATGGAGAAAGCTAGAAATAATGGGGCTGGAAGAGTAAGCTTATTAGAGGGATTGCAGTTTGCCTCTCACTTCCATACTTTTTCCTCCCTACCCCATATCCTTCTAGTAGGAAGATGTGCCCAGAAATGCAAACCACAGGGTCTGGACTGCTATTGACGCAGGTGCCTAAAGGTAGCAATGGGACTTGCTAAACTGCGGTGAGAATCAGAATTGGGTGGTTGTGGTGTCACAAGTCACAGGGAGCCATCCAATTTGGATCTGGGCCTCAGCCAGGGGGTACTAAGGGTAACAGCTCCCTGGCAAGTTTCTCAGATCCTATGGGAGAACAGCTCCCGGTGACTTCCTTAGAGCCCAAGACCTCAATAGTTCCCAGTTTTCCTTGACTCCATTGATTTGCTCATAAATAGGCTTTGCTGTTTAGACCATAATCTACCCAGAATCTCTATATTTTCCAGATGATATCTTTTATTATATTTTTACATCGCCAACAATTCTTTGGAATAATAGCAACTTTTTGTGCCCCTACCATATCCTAGAACCTAACCAGCTTGCCGCTAATCTTCACTATCAGCCTCACTTTATAAAATGAAGAAACAAGCTCATTTAAGTTAAGCTGTAGAGCCAGGAGCCTAACCCGTGTCTCTCTGTGCCCAGAGCCCAAAGTCTTGTCGCTTTCCTCATACAGGTCTGTTACTCTCTTACCTTTCTCATCTGTTTCCCGTAGCCGTGACCTCTCTCTCATCCCCAGCAAAGTTCTGAACACAGGTTCTGTCTCTGAGCTGAGGGATAGATACGTCATGAAATTTTCTGCTGCTCTTTCTCTACCCCCTTTTAACATAGCATGGGCTTAGTGGATGTGAACAGTAAACATTATAGTTCCCATGCTGTTCCTCAAAAAGATTTAGAAGAAAATAGAGAGATAAAAGCAAAGTGATGCTACTAACTCAGTGTTATGTCTGTTAGTTATAACACAATAAAGGGAGGGAGCCAGTCCCAGAATACCGCTGAAGTTACATTTAGAAGATAAATGCAAGATATTTAGAAAGCATCTCATAAAAAATTTATGCTGTACTATTATGGCCTCCAAGCAAAGCAGTCAATTCGTCAACAAATCTTTATAGGGAAACTATTATATGACAGGCATAATGGAGGTGGCTGCAATGCATCTGCCTTGCTTTATGCGTCTGATCTTTCCTATTGAATATCTTATAAACTTGTAACTTTCCTATGGTCAGGCTAACTATTATAATTCTAAATAGATTGTGCTAAATTACATGCTAGCAGTGCTAGTGAATATTTTTTAAGATTGTACTTTGGGTTCATTTATTTTTATGACTTCTTTTGTCAGGAAAGATAAGAGTTTTCCACATATGATGACATTCTTATAACTTGTAATTTGGTTAATAATTACAGTAGAGAACTTCATTTTTTACTTCAAGAACTGATATTTGAATGTGGGATCAAATCATAATGACTTTTCTGCAGCTCTCATTTCTCCAGATCTACCTAACTGAAGTTTTGTTTAAAACAAAAAACAGTCAGACACCAGGTCTGTCACTCACGTTTTATAGACTAGCAACTCAAGCCAGGGAAATAGCTCATCATGGGTTAGTAAAAAAATAAGTAAATAAAAAATCAATCTTAATACCACTTACTTGTGAGAAAATATTTCATTAGCAAGCAAATACCTCATTTTTAAAACTCAACTTTAACCACTTTTCTTCATGAGTTATATTCCCCTGATGCCTAAATTATCCACCTAGCTCATCTGGTCCTGCACCAATGTGCACTGTAAAATTCGCTCCACGGTGCCTTGACTGATGGTCTGCTTGTCAGGCAGTGTTCTCCTTCTCTTCCCTTTTATCTGTTCTTGTTTCTACTCTCCCAGGAGAGTTGAAGGGCTCTGTGTAAAATGTGCAGTTACAGAGCAGAGCTACATATAGAATGTGTACACATACAAATGGGTGAGGGTTCACCAAGGCCGAGAAGGCCTTCTTCTGTAAAACCTACAGACAACTGGCCTCATGGTTGAAAAATATCAGAGCCCTTGCACTAGAAGCCAGGCAGTGACCCAGCTGGACCCAGCTGCTTTTTTTTTTTTTTTTTTTGTATCCATTCTAAGAAGTTATCATTTTCATGAAAATGAGGTGCTTATTCCACCACAGAAATTTTAGCTTTGGAAAGCATCTCTTTGTAGTTCTAAGGACAGTATTTTTCAGGCTTGTTTTTGTCTTACATGTTTGGATGTCCGAATTCTCACTTTTTGAGGCTTATGATGCCTCAGTATTCTAACCGATGGTAGCTAAGCCAGCACACTGTACGTAAGGTAAACGTTGAAATAACTAGGGAGCTAATTCACATTAAAACCTATTTTTTCTCATTTTACAAGCTTTCTTTTGTTATGTCTATAAAATTGCTTCAAACGATTTCATTTAGGAAATGCTAATTTTTATATACAATGCTACATTTCTTTTGCTCTTCCTGCGGAATAGTGAGTGAAGTATGTCTATAACAATATGACTTATAGCTATCACTTCATTGTACCTCCTTTAATAATTCTAGCATATGAGAATTAGACTAAAAGTACTAAAATATATTTTTATAAGTTCTGTTAGCAAGATAAGCTTCTGTTGGAAGATCACTCTGACTGTCAGTTTGTGTTATTTTTATAAAACTCTTGAACATGAAATTACCTGTTTGACCCAATAGTGTGTGTTGCTGATGAGAACCCAAGCCTTGAGAATCAGAAGTTGGTTCAGTCTCATTGAATACAGCAATGCCCTATTGATTTCAGAGTAAAGCCAAACTGAAACTTCCATGACTATTATAGGCTGAATGTTTGTGTCTCCCCAAATCATAACCTCAAGTGGGCAGAGAACCTGAATAGACATTTCTCCAGAGAAGACATATAGGTGGCCAACAGACACATGAAGAGATGCTCAACATCATTAATCATCAGGAGAATATGAATTCAAACTACAATGAGCTATCACTTAGATATGTCAGAATGGCTGCTATCAAAAAGACAACAAAGAATAAGTGTTGGCAGTGATGTTCAGAAAAGGGAGCCCTTGGGCACTGGCAGTGGGATTGTAACTGGTGTAACTACTATGGAAAACTATGGAAATTCCTCAGAAAATGAAAAATAGAACTCCAATGATAACCCAGCAATTCCACTCTGAGTATTTATCTGAAAACAAAAACATTAATTTAAAAAGATATATGCACCCCATGTTCATTGTAGCATTATTTACAATAATCAAGATATGGAAGCAACCTGGCTGTCCATCAATAGAAGAATTGATAAAGAATGTTACTGAGCCATCGAAAGAATAAAATATTGCCATTTATGGCAATATGGATAGACCTAGAGGGTATTCAGTTATGTTAAATAAGTCATAGAAAGAAAAAACACACTTAATTTTACTTACATGTAGAATCTAAAAATTAAAACAAACAGAAACAAACTCAGATACAGAGAACAAACTGATGGTTGCAAGGGAAGGAGGACAAGATGGACAGAAAAGGTAAGGTAAAAGAAATTAAGGAGGAACTGCCAGTTACAAAATAAGTCATGGGGATGTAGTCAATAAGATTGTAATAACTATGCATAGTGACAGATGGTTATAGGCTTATTGTGGTCAGATGACATTTTAAGGTATATAAATGTCTAATCACTATATTGTATATCTGAAACAAATATAATAATGTATGTCAAGTATGATTAAAATTTTTAAAATTAACAAAAATGAATGAATAAACAATTTTCACAAGGTCACAAAATATTATCTTTGAAGAATCGATTCATATTTTAATAATTATGTGTTTTACTTCTGGATTTTTTTTATTCATAAAATAAGCATTAATTTTGTATTTAATTATTTGGGAAATAAACCTAAAAATGCTTCATAAAATTTTAAATCAATTTGTAAATATAATTCAAACAGAGGGCATGGAGGGATAAATGGTGATAACCGAAGAATTGAATCGGGGTGGTGAACACACAATACAGTGTACAGATGATGTGTGTGGGATTGTACATCTGAAATCTGTATAATTTTGTTAACTATTGTCATCCTAATAAATTCAATAAATAAATAAATTCTTAATCATGATCATTAAGAAATTTGATCCTTTGCAGAAAGATCTGTGTTATAAGAGAATTTTCTAAAATGAAAATACTCAAAAAAATGCAAGTATTGTTTTAAAGACTTAAATTATTTCAGTGTGGATAATAGAGTTATGTACTTTAAAGAAAATTCAATGCAACTATTCAAAGGCATTCTGTAATAATAGAGATTGAGGGGATATTACGTGCTTCACAATGTGTGTGTGTATTTTTCTTCTCATCTATTTTTCTCTTTGGTTCTTGCTTTTTTGCTATTCTTTAGTTGCCTTTTTTGTTGTTCTTTTAAAATTTTGGCATTTTTTGTTTTATATATTTCTCTCACTCTTTTACTGAAGCATTCCAGTTTTTCTTTATTGTCCTAGAAACTGATTCATTCAATGATTAAGAATGACAAAGTCATTCAGCAGACATATGGACCCCTGGGGGTGTTATGCCCAGATTTCAGGATCCCCAAAAGACCACCAGGGAGCCAGCCCAGTCCGATGCAAAAGCAAAGAGTCTTTATTCAAGCTAGCTTGGCTCCCCGACCACACTCACCGACGCAGCGGCAAGCAGCAGAGAGAGCTAGCTCTGTGTGGAGAGGGGTTTTATAGGGGGGTTGGAATAAGGGGAGGAGCCCTGAGGATTGGCCGGGCGCAAGTCGGTGTCTTGTTACACAGGATGTGGTCGTATCTATGGTGCGCACGTCCCTTGATTGTCATTGGTTAGTTTAAAGAAATCCTAGGTGTGGCTAGCAGAGGCTTGGGCTTCCGGGAAGAAGCTCCTTGCCGAGCACATGGCTAAGGCTGCTGCCCAAAAAATGGAGGATCCGGGGTAAGATGGAGGGCGTAGCCCTAGCCCTTTCAGGGGCAGCATTAGTGATGAGGTCTGACAGCACTACCAGTGATTCTTTTTAAAAATATTTTTTTTTTTATTGTTTTCAGAGAGGAAGGGAGAAGAAGAGAAACATCAATGATGAGAGAGAATCATTGATTGGCTGCCTCCTGCAAGTCCCACACTAGGCATCAAGCCCGCAACCTGGGTACATGCTCTAACTGGGAATCAAACCCATGACCTTCTGGTTCATAGGTCGATGCTCAAACCACTGAGCCACACCGGTTGGGCTAGACCAGTGATTCTTGATTGTAGGCTAGGAAAGCAGCACATGAGGCTGAGCTCAGAGTCTGCTCTGACTGTCAAATACACAACTATAGCAAGAGGATCTTATCATACATAAAAACTGTCCAGCTGATAAGGATTAATGCTACATAATTCCCCAGCTTTGCTTAGCTTCCTGCAAATAAGCTTTCTGCTAAGTCAGAAACTCAGCTTTGTAGGAGACAGTTTAGCACTGCGAACAGATGAACTTGGAATTTGGGGGGCTTGTTGGATCTACTTGAAATTATATCATAAATTACTGAAACTCCTCTGTTACTTTTCAACTGCTGTTTTATCTGTACTTCTGTTTGGATAATTTCCATTGCTCTCTCTTCAAATTTACTGACAGTTTCTTCTGCACTATCTAGTCTGCTTGTAGATTTGAATTTTTAATTTTCGATATTGTATTTTTTATCTGTCATTTCCTTTTATATAGTTTTCACCCCCCTGTTGAGATTTCTTATTTTTCCTTATCTTCTTTTTTCCCTTTAAAACCTTGAGTATTTTTATAATTGCTCTTGTAAAGATGTGGCCTTCTAATTTACTCATTTGGGGTCTGTTTTATTGAATAATTTTCATGCTGCTTATGGGTCACATTTTTCTGTTTCTTCTTGTGTGTAGTAATTTTTAAAATTATAGTCTGGATGTTATAAATGCTTTATTGTTGACTGTCAGGATTTTATTGTCTTCATTATCAGAAATTTTCCCCATTCAAACCCGTAAAGAACTTTTGTGAGTTTATTTGAACCAAAATGTCAACAATTGCCATGAAGCAAAGTCTCAACATATTGAGTTAACGCTCCAGACATTGGCAGTTTTTCACGTAGTTTTATAAATTACCATCAAAGGAGGAGATGTAAGTAGGTACATGAAATCCGTTGGTGATAGATTAGGGAGGTGGAGGAAAGCAAAGCAGGGAAACCTCTGGGACTGGGTAAAAAGTAAAATGATAGACACATGCTTCTTTTACATAGATGGGTACAGGATAGTTTAGAGTCAACAATTAACATGGTAACAATAACAATGAGGGAATATGTGGTCTCCACCCTGAGTGCCCTCATGCATTGGTTGTGCCCTGAGGAGTCCGGAAAAAGGGAAGTTACCCTGACATTCCAAAGGTATGTTATCATAGATGCAAAAAGACAATAGGCTCAGTTAATATCAAAGTTGACAGGAAGGATACTGGCTTAGGACATGACTACCCACCATAGACTGCTTTTTAGTTTTAAAAGTTTTCATTTCAGACCATCCTTTGTGGTTATTTTAGGTCTCTGAGTTTGTAAGGCTGCCATGCAGGCCTTCCCTGAGTTAGTCAGGTTAGCATGTGGCTTCTTTTTGTCCACAACCATAAGCATTTAATTTACTTGCAGTAGAACTTGATTGTTTGCAGTAGACTAGATTAGCCCTTCTCCTAAGGCAGGGGTGGGCAAACTTTTTGACTTGAGGGCCACAATGGGTTCTTAAACTGGACCGGAGGGCCGGAACAAAAGCATGGATGGAGTGTTTGTGTGAACTAATATAAATTCAAAGTAAACATCATTACATAAAAGGGTACGGTCTTTTTTTTTTTTTTTTTTTTTTTTAGTTTTATTCATTTCAAACGGGCCAGATCCGGCTGTGGGCTGTAGTTTGCCCACAGCTGTCCTAAGGTATGGCCTTGCTGCAGTTTCTACTAAATCTGCATTGTTCCTTAGGTTTTCTTCACCTTTGCAAGGATCAGAAAACAAACGTCTTCCTGTTCTATCTAGTTCTGGGGGTTCAAATCTCAGCTCTGCAGTTCTTTCTTAGTATTATACTTGGTCCACCTCAGTTTCAACTTGCAAACACTCTGCTTACTATTCAGCCAAGGATTCAAGGAATCTCTCTGATGATTTCTGGAACTCCTCTGCACAGCCCACTTCCCTCCCAACCTTGCCATACCAATTCCAGCCACCCACCTCACTGGCTCTGAATTCTGGCCTCTGTCCCCTCAGCTCCAGGAGACTGCTGTGCTCCTTTTGTGCTCTCTCCCTGAGCCACAGTCTAAATGAGACATCAGGCAGAAAGCTGGAACACTTGCAGGCCCATTTCATTTTCCCCTTCTTTTAAGAATCACAGTCTTGTGCTGACTTTTGTTCATTGTCTAAAAGCAGTGATTTCATATCCTCCCCATGCCACACCCCTATTTTATAGTTGTTGGGGGGGAGGGGTTATTGTGATACCAGCTCCTGTATTGTGGCTGGAAGCAGAATTTATTTGCTTTACTCTTGTTTAATCCTGGCAACAAACAAATCTATGTACATATATTATGTTTTTAGAGGCTTAACATTAAACCAAATGGAATAAACTCCACAGCAAGTAGAATCAATTAAAATTCTTCTCTCACCCTTGCCCTACCCCAGATGGCTCAGGATTTTAGCAGGATCATTTAAATGCTCAGACATTTGCATGTACATTTTTATTTTGTTCCTTTTGTTCAGCTCAGGGGTTGTCAAAGTTTACCATGCATGAGAATGACTATACAAATCAATGCTCCCCTACTTAATGGTGAGAAGCTAGAAAAAGAGGGCTAGGCAGTCAGTCAGGGATTGGACCACGGCAGGAGAGAAGGGAAGTAGAGCTTTGCAGACATGGAGACAAACCAAAGGACCCAGAACTGGACTCTACTAGGCGGGAACCCAACTGGGAGGATAAAACTAGACCCGGCTAGGCAGGAACAGTGATGTCACCTTGGACCTGAAGTGGCAGTCCTCAATCAGGTCCTCCCCCAGATGGGAACTTGAGCTTTGAAATAATTGGATATTGACAGAATTCTCTCATATTATTATTATTTATTATTTTTTCATAGGAACAATTGTGCCCCACCCTGTATGCCTAATCTAACGTAAGAATTGTCTGGTTAGAATCTTTATTCTCTGCATCAGAATGTGGGTGTACCTGAGATTGCACTCCATGACAATGATCTAAAGCATGGGCTCAGAAGTAAAAATGCCTTTGGGACCTTAGGCAGATGATGTAACATCTAGTGTGCTACATTTTTTTTTCTTTTGGTCTTTAAAATGGTGATAAGAATAATTCCAGGTTTATAGGGTTGTGAGGATTAAGTGAGCTAGTCAATGTAATCACTTAGCTTACAGGGAGTAAGCACTCAGAAATGTCTGCTAGTATTATTTGGTATGTGAGTACATTTGAGTTTGCATGTGGGCAACTCCAGCTCTCCGGTTTTTAATGATGCCACATCATTCAGAGATCTCCTTTCTTTTCAGTTTCATGTTAATGTCCTGGTCATATAGTATAGAATCAATGCGTAGGTGGATTATTCTTGAATATGCTCATTTGGGTGTTTAACATCGTCCGCCAGAAAAGCACTGTATTTTACAGGCTCTGTTTTGGATACAGTACAGGCATCTGATTGGAAATATGCCCAATTTTCTGTCATAGGCCTAAAATCAGCATCTGGCATTTTTGGCTAAATATTTGTGGTAATGTTAATGTGAAGTCTTTTACTGTTTAATAAACAAATAAAAAGACAAATTTAACTTTTGAAAGTGGATTATTCTAAATTAAAAAAAAGTTTCAAAATTATTTTTTGAAAAACCCACTATGCCTTTAGTTGACACATTATACACTAATGTTTAGAGGATGCAGCTTTATTTTATTCTCATCTGGGAAGAAAGCATTTGGATATGCTTATTCTTATGCTTTTGGGAAAATATTTGACTTCAAATCCTCCAAGATTAGAACTTTTATATCCAGTAATTATAATTTTGTCTAGTTTTATTTGCTTATTAGTTCTGAGAAAAAAAGTAATGCTATTTTTTACAAGGTTTAGTAGAATCATTTTTATATACACAATCTTTTTTTCATATTGTTTTAAAAGGAATATATACCTTTTACAATTCCAAGAACTCAACTGCTGTAAAATACTATGCTCTGAAAGAGAAAAAACAAAGCATGTAAAGAAATTTTCATGCCTTAACCGGTTTGGCTCAGTGGATAGAGCATCAGCCTGCGGACTCAAGGGTCCCAGGTTCGATTCCAGTCAAGGGCATGTACCTTGGCTGCGGGCACATCCCCAGTGGGGGGTGTGCAGGAGGCAGCTGATGAATGTTTCTCTCTCATCGATGTTTCTAACTCTCTATCCCTCTCCCTTCCTTTATGTAAAAAATCAATAAAATATTTTTTTTAAAAAAGAAATTTTCATATATTCGCTAATTTATATAAATTTTAAGGGAAATTTTGTCCCACATGGTTTTGAAATATTAAAAAAGCAATTAAATCACCAGACAGAAAAAAAGTCTTTGTCGTGCTACCATGCTCATGGTTTGTGTTGAATAAAGAAATAGAAGACTAATTTTCTAAAGCAAGTCTCTCTTGTCTTGTGCTTGCAGAAGTCTGTAGCTCTCAGTCCGTTTTCTGCAGGCTCAACCAAAGTTTACAGCATCTGGTGTATGCTGGAGGCTAAGAACAGTAGTTAGCATAATGAATGTGAGAAGTTCATCAGAAGGCTGATGGACATTTTCCGCAGGGCTGAAGATCCGCATAATATTACCTGCTGCCAAACAGCTGAGGGCAATTCCCCTAACTTAGTAATCCTTTATTGTTTACCAAACCTTACCTTTGATGTGTATATCTGCTTTGCTAAAGGGCAAAATGTGTGAATAAAAAGCCATGGGTCCAGACATTCTGGGAGCCCACTTCACTAGAGGGTGTGGACACCTGGTTTCCCCAAATGCCTTCCAAATTTATATTTCTTGTCTAGTTATTCATTTATGTGCAGCCCTTCTCCAAATTCCTGAACCCTTGCTGCGAAAAGACTGCAGCAGGTATAATTTTAGAATTCAATGTTTTTATTACATCCCAAATATGAGGATATAGTATTGAGAATATTTAGAGGATTTTCATCATCTGAGTTACTATGCAATAAAGTTTTGTTGCCTTAAACTGAAAATACAAAACTTCCAGTTACACAGAATTTTCCATTAATGAATAATTGAGCATTAGCTAGCCGGGTGATAGGTGTTCTTCAAAATACATTATTTTGAGGGAGTAAATAAGTAGGTAAAAACATGCTAATATTTTACTATGATTCCATTTGCTATAATTCAGCACAGATCAGCATAGCTAAATGAAATTCAACTTTCTGGCTATAAATATTTCTTATCTTTAAATAATAAAATACTGATTTTTAAAATTTATCTTAGTAACTCTTCTGTAAGTACATATTTGTGTGTGTGTGTGTGTGTGTGTGTGTGTGTGTGTGTGTGTGTTGAAAGAAATTAGCATAGATTGAATTAAATTCCTGTCTTATGGAATAGAATTATAGTATTTTGTCCAATTTTTCAGCCAGAAATAGAAATAAATATTATGACATATGATCTAATTAGCCAGACAACCTATTTACAGTTGAGAAATATGCTTATCATACATTTAATTCCTCTGTGATGACAATGCATTCTACAGAAATCCCTATTGTTAGTAAAATAGATAATACTCCTTGAATACATAAGCGTCAGAGCATAGTACAGATTTTTAACATTGGTGTAACAGATTCATGGAAATCATTATCAGCCTCTGGAATTGGTTTGACAGTGTGAATAAGCGCTGCTTTTTATTAGGTTCAAAAAGGGGGGGGGGGGGTAAGACCAGACAAATGCCAAGCTTCTCATTTCTTTAACTGTAGTTGAAACAGCATAATTTTTAAAACATATGATGAAGGGGGAAAAAAGCTGAAAATAGCGGTACTAAATTTATCTGCTCAATTTTTAAAATGAAATTGTTTGCAAAGGACCTGACTAGACACTTCTCCAAAGAGGACATACAGATGGCCAACAGACATGAAAAAATGCTCACCATCACTAATTATCAAAGAAATGCAAATTAAAACCACAATGAGATATCACCTTACATCTATCAGAATGGCTATCATTAAGAAAACAACAAACAACAACTGTTGACAAGGATGTGGAAAAAGAGGTGTCCTGCTGGTGGGAATGCAGATTGGTGCAGCCACTTCGGAAAACAGTATGAAGGTTCCTCAAAAAATTAAAAATGGAACTGCCTTATTACCTACTTCCACTTCTGAGTATATAGCTGAAGAAACCTTAGGCACAAATTTGAAAGAATATGTGCACTCTGATGTTCATTGCAGTGTTATTTACAACTAGTGGTCCAGTGAATGAATTCATGCACATTGAAAGGAAATTAATTAGAAGAAATATTTTAATATCGCTATTCACCCTTTCTCTATAATAGAAGTGTCAACCAAATTCACGATCGACAATGACAGATCAAAACACATGCATGCAATTGGCACAAGCAAGAGCTCTATATGTATCGCACATGCACAAGTCAACTTAGCCATATATATATATATATATATATATATATATATATATATGGAATAAACTTGCTTAATTAGACCTGCTTTCTGATGTAGCTAAACGTTTTCCAGCCCAGTGAAGCACCCCAAATTCTCTTTCATGTAATTGTCAGCAACACAGCAGTAAATATCAACATGAAGCAGATTATTATTGTAGCTCACATAGGGAGAACAAAGGGTAAAATATTTAACTGCAGCAGTGTTTGACTACATTCTGCACAGTGAGAAAACCTGAAGTCATTTTCAAGGTCCACCATTTCTTACTTCTTTTCAGTCGGGTCAAGTTTCTAAGCTTTCTAAATCTCCGTTTTCCAATGGAGAGAAAAGAAAATAGGATTCCACCGAGTCTCCTATCTACCTATTCCAGGACTTTTGTGAGGATCAAATGAGATGAGACACGGGAAAACACTTCACAAGTATTTGGTTAAAGTATAAAATCTTTCCACATGGCTATAAAGCAAGTCATGTTCCTGGGCTGAAGAAACTGCAAGGAGGCTAGTTGTCATTAGGAAAAGGAAGCCGGGCGTTGCTACATGACATCATTATTTGGTGCCCACAGCAACCATTTCTGGGCTGGACTGGGCTGTGGGCCGCATTTTGCGCCATGGGGTCTCAGCAGCATCAGCTGCGATTTAGCAGGGTGTCACTCTGGGGTGGTGGCGGGGCCTGTGTCCCACTTGGGGGAAGCTGAGTGCTGCTTTGTGGGTGCCATTTCTCTGTAAATGGCCAGTGTGCATCATGGCAGCTCCTGCATTGAGCATCTGCCCCCTGGTGGTCAGTGAGCATCATAACAACGAGTTGGACAGTTAGACACTTAGCATATTAGCCTTTTATATATAGAGAGTAGTGGCCTGGTACACAAAATTTGTGCCCGGGGGGTGGGGGGGTGAGGAGGGGAAAGTCCCCTCAGCCCAGCCTGCACCCTCTCCAATCGAGGACCCCTTGGGGGATGTCCGACTGCCAGTTTAGGCCCGATCCCCCAACTGCCCTCCCTTGCTGATCTGATCTTGCCCCCAAGTGCCCTCACTGCCTTGGCCCCAACCACCATGGCTTTGTCCAGAAGGAAGTCGGACATCAAGAAGATGGCTGGTTAATCTGGTCTAATAAGCATATTACCATTTTATTAGTATAGATAGATTATATAGGATAGGATTGCCTAAATGGGGGCGGGAGCTCTTTCAGCAGGAGGAGATGCTCTTGGGGGCGGGAGCTCTTTCAGCAGGAGGAGATGCTCTTGGCAGACAAATACATAATTCCTATATCTGGACTGATAGCCAGTCATATGCTGCCAAACCGGTCATTAAAAAATTGAACCGTTTTCTTACACCTTACACCAAACAGCTGTTGCCCTTGAAACCTTCCTCAGCCCCCACCTTAAGTTCTGCCTTCGCACTCACCCAGATTTGGTTCTGATTGGTTGGTTTCTATGCCAGTCAGCATTCCTGGCCTATCTCTTGGCCTGATCCATAGTACCCTTGGCAGTCAATGCTGGGTCACAGTGCCTGCAGCAGCGGCTGTGCAGGACTGACTTCTGGTCAGTCAATCCTTCGGTCGTTACGGACTCTGGGTTTTTATATATTAGGATAGCCAAGCTAGGGAAGTAACCCAAATTCCCATCAATACACAAGTGAATAAAAAAGCTGTGGCACATATATACAGTGGAATAGTACTTGACCATAAAAAATAATGAAATCTTAGCATTTGGATAGATTTAGAGCAGTGGTTCTCAATCTTCCTAATGCCACGACCCTTTAATACAGTTCCTCATGTTGTGGTGACCCCCAACCATAAAATTATTTTCGTTGCTACTTCATAACTGTAATTTTGCTACTGTTATGAATCATAATGTAAATATCTGATATGCAGGATGTATTTTCATTGTTACAAATTGAACATAATTAAAGCATAGTGATTAATCACAAAAATAATATGTAATTATATATGTGTTTTCCTATGGTCTTAGGTGACCCCTGTGAAAGGGTCGTTGACCCCCAAAGGGGTCACGAACCACAAGTTGAGAACCACTGATCTAGAGGGTATTATACTCAGAAAAATAAGTCAGAGAAAGACAAGTACCATATTATTTTACTTATATGTGGAATCTAAAGAAAATAAATGAGCAAACAAAACAGAAACAGACTCATAGAGATCAGACTGATGATTGCCAGAGGGGAGAGGTTTAAGGAACTGAGTGAAAAAGGTGAAGGATTGAGAAGTACAGATTGACAGTAACGAAATAGTCATGTGGATGTAAAGTACGGCATAGGGAATATAGTTAATCATATTGCTTTTTGTTTTGTTTTTTAAATATATTTTATTGATTTTTTTTACAGAGCGGAAGGGAGAGGGATAGAGAGTTAGAAATATCAATGAGAGAGAAACATCGATCAGCTGCCTCCTGCAAACCCCCTACTGGGGATGTGCCGGCAACCAAGATACATGACCTTGACCGGAATTGAACTTCAGTCCACAGGCTGACGCTCTATCCACTGAGCCAAACCGGGGCATCAATCATATTGTAATAACTATGCAGCTTGCCAGTTGGGCACTGAAAATATCAGGGAACCCTTTGTAAAGTATGTGATTGTCTAACCACTATGCCTACACCTGAAACTAATACAAAAATAATATTTAATGTAACCTGTAATTAAAAAATAAAATTAAACAAATACATAAAATGAAGGGGTTTATAAAATGCATTAATCATTTGTGACTCTTTTCCCCCCAGGAAATTATATTGTGGGTGAAAAAGGACCACATACTAACCTGACTAACTCAGGGAAGGTCTGTGTGGCAGCCTTGCAAACTCAAGAGACCTAAAGTACCCACAAAGGATGGTCTGAAATTAAAACCTTTTAATTAAAAAGAAATTTATAATGGTTAGTCATGTCTTAGGCCAGTATCTTCCCTGACAAAGATCAACTTTGATCTTTATTGAGCTTATTGTCTTTTTGCATCTCTGATAACATACCTTTGGAATGTTAGGGTAACTTGTAATTTCCCCTTTTCTGGACCCCTCAGGGTACAACAAATGGCAGAGACCACAAATGCCCTCATTGTTAGTTATCTTGTTTATTGTTGACTGTTAACTATCCTGAACCCACCTATGCAAAAGAGGTATGTGTCTATCATTTTACTTTGTATCCAATCCCAGAGATTCCCCTCCATTTCGTTTTCTTCGCCTCCCTAATCTATAACCAATGGGTTTCATGTAACCCTCTTACATCTCCTCCTTTGATTGTAGTGTATAAAACAGAGAAAAACCGCCATTCTCCAGAGCATTATCTCAATACTTTGAGATTCTGCTTCTCGGCAATTGTCAACAGTTTGGCTCAAATAAACTCACAAAAATTCTTTACAGGTTTGAATGTTTTCATATGTTAACAGTATAAAAATGTATGTTGCAGTATCTAATATTTGATATTTTACATTTTTCAAGAGTTTTAAAATATGTAATTACACTTGATTTGTACCACAGCCTTTAGAGTGAACCAGAATAGTGTTAACATTTTATAGATAAGTCAGCCATTCTGGATGTATATGTAATTTTCCTCCCTAACAAATGTGTATGTGTGCATGTGCACGTGTATGTGTGTGTGTGTGTGTGTGTGTGTGTGTGTGTGTGTGTATACAATATGCGTACAAATGGTAATGTTTGTGCTACTGTAGAAATAACTGGAAGTATATGAAAGGCAATCCTGTATTCTCCAAATTCCACCAACACTAAAAAAATGATTTCACCACATAATATTTAGGTTAAACATTTCTTCTACAAACATTTATTATTGAGATGTCAAAAGTACTTTTGTTTATACCTAGTTGGAATAAAAAAGAGCCATCAAAAGCCTAACATTTATAAAAGTAAAGAAATCTTTTGGAATCTTTAGGAAAAAACTCATGCATGAAAACACAATTACAATCCATCCACATAGTCAGCAAATATGTTTTGAACACCAACTGTGTGCCAGGTAGCATTCTAGGCCCCAGGCACATAGCAGTGAACAAAACAGACAAAATTCCTGGTAGTTAAGTATCTTGCTTTGCTTCCTGATTAAAGTTGGCCAAAGTGGTTTTCTAGGAAGTGTGTCTATATAAGAGACCAATGTAAAACGTCTTAGTCCATGATTCCTAGTTTCTCTAATGGCAGGTTCTCTAGAAGCTCTAGGAAGCAAATATTTAAGAGGAAAGAAAGAAACCAAATTTCACCCTATCTATGTAAGCATGCAGATTGATTCCTAACCAGGTAACAAAAGCGGCAGTATTTCAGGAATGTCCACCAAAACATAAATCTAAACACTAACAACTGATAAATGCCATTGAAGAGATATTTGCCTTTTCTACATGAAGAAAACCTTAGTCTTCCAATTGTCCCTCATCCAGAAATACCAGAATGTGAGAGGTCTAATCTAAGTCCCATTTCCAGATGTAGGATCAGGTTAAATCTTGTCTCAATAAAAAGAGATAATAAACATGGCCAGTCTGCAAGAATCTCAATTGGACACAGAAATGGAAAACTGAAAGATCAAGATCTTTCCAACTGACTCTATCATTTGGCTCAATATTTGGGAATATTTTAAAGGTCCTTTCCCAGGAGACTCCCTCTAGAAAGAAAAAAAAAAATGATTTAAAACTGAATGAAGAGACATTGAAGATATATCTGGTTTGCTTAGAAATTATTTATAATTACAGAGTACAAAAATCATGTTGTTTATTATTTGGCCTGTTTGGGGGGCTTGAATCTCTGGTGTTTGTACTCATAAGTGTTTCTTCCTCCCTCTTCTTCTCAGCTTAACCTACTATCATGTTATAGTAAGAATTGAACAGTCAGAGGGAAGTCAGGAAGTGATGTAGTCTAAACCCGGGCCACCCAAGCTCCTTAAGAAAGATAAGAATAAGCCTCTATATCAAGATGTTCAGAAAGAGACATACTCTTGTCTTTGTGGCCTATAGTAATATTTAAGAATTCATTAAACTGGGAAAGTAAGCCCTATACGTAACCAAATTTCCAATTCTATATATAGGGGCAGAAAACAGCTGATTCTCAATGCTTCTCATAAAACCTAAAACACTTTTCTAGTTTCAAGCTGAATAATCTAGCTTCTTTAAACTTTATTATGAAATATTTTAGAAATGCCAAAAGGTAAAAGAATGCTGTAATAAATACCACAAAACCTGGCACTTGGTATAAAAAAAATTAAACATCATTAATACAACAGAATATTTTGTGTCTTTCTGTGGGAGGAGCTCAGGAGATTTATTTCAGTGCAGTGGCAGATGCAATGGCGTGAGCGCACCCCGCCTGTATAAGCTTCCTCGGCACACCGGGAAGTGGCAGCGCCCGCCTGAGTAAGCCCCCTAGAGCCCCTACATAGTACCCTATCTTTCCTACCATTGGTTGCCCTAAGGATGGTGTAAACTTCTGATTGGTCCAGAAAGTTATATATGTTGCTGCACTTAAACAATAAAATCAGACTGCGTCTTGAACTGGTCTCCGGAGTCGGGCATGCTTCGTTAGGACTCCGTCAGCCTCACCCCCGCGGGACCCCCTGCCTCATCTTTCTCTCTCTGGAAACTATTCTCTTTTCTCCTTCCCCCAGTACAAACATTATTCTATTTCATGTTGATTATTTACATGTATATTTTTATTCTTACACTTGTATGTATCCAGTAAAATAAAAAGATACAATTTTGAATGTTTTCCAACTATAAAAATATGTGTATTTCCTCAACATAATGTTTTGGAAATATTTGTTACTGAGCCAAATTGTTCTCCAAAGTGGTAGAACCATTCATACAACTATATCATTCTTTATGCATTTAAATGTTTTTCCTGTTATTTAATACTATTCATATTAAATGGGAAAGGATAGGGAGTCAGAACTTAAAAATAATGAATCCTCTTTCCCCTTTATCTTTTCTTACTTGATTTAACTTACTGGGGAAGAGGGATGGAAAAAAGATAACTAGGGAATGATACCATTCCAACTGACTATTGCATTTCCTGTCCATCTGGTGTTTATATTCCTCTGAGTTGGTCTCAGTATTGAACCACAACAAAATCAAACAATGATAACAACCAAGAATCTTATCATTGAAAGTGACATTGAGATGCCATCTGGCTCATTCTTCCATATTTAGAGTACATATCTTCGAATTAAAAAATAATAATATTTGAGTCTATTGTCCCTGACTAGTTGAGTTGCCACAATACAGTGATGGAAAGAAAAAGATCAAACTGATTAGAGGACAACACATTAATGTCCATTTGGGATAAGCACTTGAGCCACCACAAAAATACAAACGATTCCACATGAAACAATCAGCATTATCATAATTTCTGATGTAGATCTTAATTCCTTTATTCAATGGTTCTTCAACTTATTTTGATAGGTTGCCATTTAATCAGTGTAGATTCAAACTATGGTGAAATAGATGTTCTTATTTTCTAACATTGTTCATTCTGTGTCCAGTGAATAGTTCATTAAGTGTCTTTATATGTTCACCTTCCTCACGTGCAAGGACATTACTACCACCCTGAATCTTTAAAGAGGATTTTTGATCGGATGCTTTTTTTTATAATACTTTAGAATTTTCACAAGAAAGTGTCAATCTATCCTTGGAAACTTCTATTCCTAGTATAGGGACAGAAGAAAATTTAAGTAGTTTAGGGTAAACTTGCACATTTGGAAGCATTTAGCTACTTTTAAATATCTTAAACTTGACATATTTCTAATTTTTGGCTTCTTTGGCTCTGTAGCCTCTCTGAAAAACATTCCTCCCCCATCACTAGCCATGAGAAGCATTATGTTCTAATGTTTACATTGTATTTGGGTTGCTTCTGAGCTACTCATCAAAACCTTGACTTTGTGGTTTTAATATAATTTTCATAAAAACATATGAGCCAATCAAAAGGCAGGAAATATGTAAATATGGCAATTAAATCAGCATAAATAAAAGAGTAATCTTCTTTTTTTCTGATTACCACAAAGCAACATAAGATTACTATTTACTCATTGGTATAAAAATATGTTCTGAAATAAAAATAATGTGCCTACATTATTTTAGAATCTTGCATAATTCAATGATATTAATAGAAACTATTATAATAACTATATGCTAACTTCTTAAATGTAATAAATATTAATTTATTTAACATTTACTTCAATATAAAAATGATTTCAATTTCATGGATCACATTTCAAATGTTAAAATTATCTATATATATATATATATTTTTAAAGTGTCTGAATATAATTTATTTAGGTAATATAATAAATTCTCTAAATAACTTCGTATCAAATGATCAATTTAGAAAATATTTCTGGATGCTCAGTGAGGAGGCATTAGTTTGATATTACTTTTCTTTTTATCACAATTTCATGTAGTTAAAGAATTTTAAAAGTGAAAGGGTCCTTCAAGATTAAGATCAACTACCTACTTTAGAGATCTGACAGTCAGACAGTTGCACAGTTAGTTGAGAAAGAAAAAATCCG
Organism: Myotis myotis; assembly: GCF_014108235.1. Lineage (NCBI taxonomy): Eukaryota > Metazoa > Chordata > Mammalia > Chiroptera > Vespertilionidae > Myotis > Myotis myotis. The sequence goes on along the minus strand of NW_023416379.1, from coordinate 24,002,162 downwards.
ATTTTAGTTACATGATCTCTGGTTCTTTGATACCTCTTACTTAGTGCCTGTGAGTGAGAACAAAATAAAATTCTAAGGATTGTTTTACTCTGTGATCACAAATGTAATAACTTGCTTGTTTGGCAATGGGAAGAGAAGTTACAATGATCACTTTTTTATTGTTATCAAGTTTCCTATTGGGATAGATGCTAGGGATGAAGATTTGGTGGCTCAAAATAAGTACAGAAGGCGGAAATAAGAAATACTAGCAAACAGTCTGTCACCACCAACAAAAAAACTGTTTAATTCCAGAAAGTTACATGCAAACCAAATTATGGTGTGTGTGTGTGTTTTTAAATTTACTTTTAAACTGAATGTAGGCAGCCTCTTGATACCTGACTAATTCATGACATCTGACTTGTTTCAAACTCAGCTGCCAAATAATTTTAATACTTATTATATACCACGAATAGACTTATCTCAAGAAGTAAAATTTCAGCGAATTTCATTGCCATCTCCACATGCGCTGTAAACAGTCTAAGGAGGTTGGGCTCACTGCAAGTGGAACATTGTAACTACAACTTCTTTATACCACACATGTATAAAACTCTCACTATTGGAGACATTCGGGGAAATTTACAACCTCATTTATAAGCAACATGAAGCTTTGAAAGAATTTATTAGTTGGTATTTTGGTGAGGGAGCACTGGGAAAAAAGGAAGTTAAAGAGACCACCTCAGATAATGTGGAATTCTTTCAGATTGACAGTTTGTGATTCCAATAAGTAGGCAGCATTAACTAACATAGAATATTAGTTTATATTTACCTTAATTATGGAATGCATTCTACTGCATTACGATTTTTCTTTTACAAAGAAAAATTTATTGAGGTATAGTCTACATCAATAAAAGGTACAGAGTAATTTTATGTGTACAAAGTAATGAATTTCATAAATGTAAGCATTTATGTAACACGAACATTTTCATCACACCACCAGGTTTTCTCCTGCTTCTTTCCAATCAATTGCAAACCACCCCCTTCTCAGCCCTAGCTTGCCACTGATATACTTTCTGGTATAGATTAGGTTTGCTTGCTACAGAATTATATTGAAGTGGGAGACACACTCTGAGTCTAGCTTCTTTGGCTCATTGTAATGTTTTTTGAGCTTCATCCATGGTTTTCCATGTATCAATACTTGGTTGTTTTTATTTTATTGTATAAATATATCAGAAAAATTGTATCCATTTCTCTATTAGAGGACATTTCAGTTGTTTTCAATTTGGCTGTTGTGAATAAAGCTGTTATGAATATTCTCAAATAAGTCAATTAGTGGACATATGTTTTGGGTAAATAATTTGAAATGGTTATATAGTAGGTAGAAACTGCCATAGAGGTCCCCAAGTAGTTGTAAAAATTTATACTTGCAACCAGAATAAATGAGAGTTCCAATTTCTCCAGATCTCTTAAACATTTGTACTGGCAATTAAACAATTTTTCTTTTTTACCATTCGATCAGGTGTGTGGTGGTATGTGTTTGTGGTATTACTTTGCAGTTTCCTGGTGGCTAAGGATGCAGAGCGTCTTTTAGTATGCTGATTGGCCATGGCTCCCATTTGTTCTTCGTTCCTTCTTTCCTCTTTTCCTATTTTTAGTATTTCCTATTAGATTATTAGCTCACTGTTTTGTTGTTAGGTTGCTACTGAAGGGACTCCAATATTTAACTTTTCACAGTCTACCACCAAAGATTATACGAGTCTATGTACAAGGTAAGAAATAATGAAATATTTCTATTTTCCTCCTCCTGTCCTTTGCAGCATTGTTTTCATACATTTAAACCTATCATACAGCCTTATTATTTTTTTATGTCATTGGTGATTGGATCAAGCATGTATGTGAAGTAGGCGGAGGAACTGTTGCTCTGATGCAGAGCTCTAAGGCAGACATGGGAAATTTCCTGAAGAGAATTTGAACTTCACATCCTTGTGGTGTGGCTCTTTTTCTAGCTCAAGAGGAGGCTGGGGCAAGCTCCTATTTAGTATAAATTCCATAAAGAGCAATAATTTTACTCTTCATTCTATCATTGACTTACGAATTTACCGAAATATCTTGTCTCTGAAGAGGCACTTTTTGTCAGGTATAAAGTTACATGTTTTCATGCCTGTTTGTTGTACCCCTTCCCTTTCCAAGAATAAGGCAACTAACAATGACAGACAGATTTGTAGAGCAGAAATAGAAAATTATGTCCAAGGAGAAGTGCTTAACATAAACATATAGCCTGTGTGCATAAGTGAAAAATTGGCTTTGAAGGAACAAATTGCTTCTTCCCAGTCCTCCACATAATTTCCTTTAAACTTGTTTAGTAAGGGGACCATATATGCATAGCCCATGGACACAGACAACAATATGGCGAAGGCTGGGGGGAAAAAGAGGAAAAATAGGGGACATCTGTAATAGTGTCAACAATAAAAAACAACCTTAAAAACTTACAAATAAGGTAAAGGATTCTCAAACTTCAAACTATAAACTTTTGTTACCTGAAGTTGTTCCACAACTACTTTTTATTTTTTCAAAAGTTCCTCAGGTTTCCTAGCCTATCATGTATCAAGAGATGAAGTACAATCTTAAACCAACCTGTCTAACCCATATTTGAATAAATGCTATCAGAAAGATGGTCTGGAGAGGAACTCAAACTAGAGGAAAGGCAGAGAGAGGTGGCGACTTAATGAGATTATCTGTTGGACAGATAAGGCCAATTGATGGATCAAGTTTCTAATTTTTAAATAGACGGAGCACAATGAGTGGAAAGCTAAATACATAGAAAAATTTCCATTAAGTTAATAGATTTAGTGCCAACTTTCTATGTATTAATCAATAAGATTTTTAAGAACTGAAGTTCCCAATATGTTACTCAGTTATCTGATAACGAGGTATATTAACCATATTTTCTGTATTCTCAATGCTCTGGTATCTGGGGCCTTGCTGACTGGAGAGAGACTGTCCCTCCCAGAGCCAGTTAACTCTTAGGGATAACAAATGTGGGCCTACCTTTGATATAAAAACCCACCAATTCCAGGTCCATACCCCAACCTGCTTTCTTGTATCAGGCTCCTGCAGTCTAGGCACTGTCCCTTCTGTTCTAAATCACCCCAGGCACGCACTAGGCAACGAGGGATCGCGCAAGGGCTCAGATCTAGCCAAAATTAACCCACCTAGTCAACCCTAAACCTGCTCAGCTTGTGTACCCTTCCTCACCCATTCCTTCCTGCAAAAACCACAACAAAGGCTCTCATTCATGCTTTCGCTCACTCCTGCCTCCTGACAACCCTGATGCTTCCCCACGGGTCTCTGCCCGGTGTGGCATGGCTAACAAACTACATGGCAGTCTTGTCTGACAGTTTCTTTCCCATATCGGGTTTCCAACAAATCCAAAGACAAATCAGAAAAACCTGCAGAAGTCAGGTAAGAAGTTGATAGAATTATTTGACACATGCTTAGAGCTGTTTTAGTAGTAGATGGCTGTTTACTATATATTTCCTTGTCCTATAAATCAAGAGTGTGTGGGTAGCCATGGAATTGGATTTTTAAAGAAAGCTTAATGTTATAAACTGCTGCATTTTCACAGTTGCTGCCACAGTGGACACACACTTTGTCGTCCTTCGCAGGAGGACATTATCAGCCAGGATTCCTCTCAAAGCCTGCATTTACTGTATTATTAGCGGCAAGATTTCCCTTGGCTCAGTTGAATTGAGTTTAGACCTTTTATTTCAGGGAAATCCTCAACACAAAAACTGAAGAAAAATGAACTGATCCTGAGAGTTATAATAAATCTGCTCATGGTTAGGTCAAACATCCCACAGAAGAGGCTTAGTTCCATTCAAAGACAGAGCAGTACAATGAGTCAGGCCAATTTCTAGGTCTTCAAAAATATTTGTGTAGAGTATAAAATTGCTTTGTGTTTTGCAAATGTAGAATGACTCTAGATTGTATAACAAAAGGCACTGTAGCATTTCTCTTTCTATTTTATCTCATAAGATGATTTCTTTTTTCTTTTTTTTTTAATATATTTTATTGATTTTTTTTACAGAGAGGAAGGGAGAGGAATAGAGAGTTAGAAACATCAATGAGAGAGAAACATCGATCAGCTGCCTCTTGCACACCCCCTACTGGGGATGTGCCCGCAACCAAGGTAGGTACATGCCCTTGACCAGAATCGAACCTGGGATCCTTGAGTCTGCAGGCTGACGCTCTATCCACTGAGCAAAACCGGCCAGGGCTCATAGGATAATTTCTATCACTAATACTGAATGCAAAGTACTTCCTACATTAGTTGCATATAAAGATTATTCTTTAGGTGGAGGTTGGGGTAATTATTTCCATTTGTAACTCTGCCTCTTCCCCCAAGTTTTCTTTTTCTTACCATCTGTAATCCAATCTCAAAACTAGAGCTATTTTTGTGTTTTTCTGTAAGACAATTCATTGGGCAAACCTGTGTGATGCTGGTCTGTAGGCACTCCGTATCTCTCTGTGAATGGAGTGACTCGGGGATGAAGAGTGCTCAGTGCAGAACTGCAGGTCTGCAGTCCTCCATGCTCTGTGCTTGGTCTTCCCAGCAGTGCTATGTTACAGAAAACCTCGCTGCAGCACCAATGGACACGTGCCCCAGAAATTCTCTGCTGGCCATCCGGCCTTGAGACTTGGTACTAAGATCTGCATGTAGGTGATGATGGAATCTGTAGTAAAAACAGTTCTTCAAATCTTCTTGAGGCTTCTTGAAGCCAAAGTTATTTGTATAACAATACCAGTTTTAACATTTCCCTGCTTACACCAACTAGCATGTAAGAAAATATTTCTGCCCTAACTGGTTTGGCTCAGTGGATAGAGCATCAGCCTGTGGACTGAAGGGTCCCAGGTTTGCTTCTGGTCAAGGACATGTACCTTGGTTGCAGGCACATCCCCAGTAGGGGGTTTGCAGGAGGCAGCTGATCGATGTTTCTCTCTCATTGATGTTTCTAACTTTCTATCCCTCTCCATTCCTCCCTGTAAAAAAAAAAAAATCAATAAAATATTTTTTTTTAAAAAAAGAAAATATTTCTACTCTGAATCCATCATACAACTTCCAGTTTTTCCTTGAATTCCACATTCTTCCACTGCAGACTACATAAAATACTACCAAAAACACTGATTAGCAGTGCATATTTTTTTTCTTGCATTCAAATGGTCCATCAGAGTAGCTGAAGAATTTATTTGATTGGATTTTCTGGTGTTCACTCATATTTCCCGTAATATTGACCTTGGATTGGACTCCATTTGACCAAGTGGCACTCCTCTAACAACCCTCCTTCTCTTCTACTTCAGTCTCCTCTTCCCGGTGCTCCGCTCACCTGTCTGGCCAACCTCAGGCTTTGTAGATATAAGAACATTCAGCATGCTTCCCTGGTTTCCCTTTGGCCTCCCCCTAAAATTCACTTTGCTATCCCCTCATCCTCTCTTCTTGATTCAAAAATCCACAGCCGCAGGAGAGAGGAAATTCCTCTCTGTCCCAGGGCCAAGGGACCCCAGTTGCACGGACCAGTTGAACTAGACTCTTCATCTGGGGCAGGGAAGCCAACCAGCACCTGTGTATTGATGTATAGAAAATTATTATTGGCTGGACAGATTTGGGGCACTACAGGTGAATGGTTCACTTAACTAATATCATCACATAGTCAAAGGAAGTGTTATTGTTGTTAGCTGATAGTATAAAGGAATGGAGTAGATGAGGAAGACGTTCTGAGAACCCTCTAAAAACAGTTTTATTCATAACTCAGGGTATTTTAACAAGCTGAGTTTGTCTATCTTTCCAAGGGGGATGCCTGCCTTCTAGATCAAGTACTGATATAACAGATGGCATCTTTATCCTATCACTTATTTTAATGGAAATTTGGTTAATGTTTCACAAGCAGGAAATATGTTGTCTGATAGCCTTTCTGATGTTTATGATGTTTCTTTCTTTACTAGTTTTCTAAGAGTTTCATTTAGTCAAGAATAGTTATTGACTTATTAAATGTTTCATGCTTTTTTACATATATCAAATTCAGCATATAGTTTGGTAGTGGTAGCACTAAATATAAGGACAGACCTAAAAGATATTTTAAAAAATAAAATAATCAGGATTGATGAGAAATTGGGATAAAGCAGAAGTAACAATGAGGAAGGGGGTGTTGATAATGCTATTTAACATGTTCTTGTAATAGAAAAACTGAAAAAGCTATTCGACAATACAGGATTGGTTTACTATATCCTGGGACAAATAAGTCTCTTCAAAAGATCACAAATAAATTTAGTATCTCGCTTATGATCACATGGCTAGTTACTGGAAGAACAGTAATTTAAACTCAGGAAATTTTGTCATAGAGATTGTGCCATTAACCACTATATTATACTACTTTTCAACAAGAGAAAAATATTCAACCAGTAAAGACACAAGTATATGTTTAGCTGTCTTGCTTATTGTTCACATTACAATGTGAAACAGAATAAAGATTTTCTTTATAATTATTTGATAGTATTATATCATTTAATAAAAATACAGTAACATTTATATGGGAAATATGTAGGACAAAAGTTTATAATTGCTTACACTAATGAAGAATAGATAAGAATCAGGAATGCAGAGAGTTATTTGGGTTAGTCAATTTAAAGTAAATAACTCCCAAAACTCAGTAATACACAAAAACACATTTATACGGCACTCAGTTATATAATTGCAGATTGACCGAGGCTCTGCTTCAAGAGTACTTTATTTTCAGACCAAGGCTGAGGATGCAGGCCCTCTCTATGGTGTGTTATTCTAGAGGAACGATGACAAACACTAGTATGTTGATAGAATCAGGCAGTGAGTCCTAAGGATTCCGCTTGAAAGTGCAATATGTTACTTACACATACATTTCACTGGCCTAAACAGGGATGTTGTCAAGCCCCAAGTCAATGGGGCAGGAGGTATAATTTTGGGGCTTAGAAAAGGGCTAGGTTAGAGAATGACCCAGTAGGAAAAACACTGTATTATTTTAAAAATAATACAATCAACAAAACAATTGCCAGGATCATCTGACTAATTTCCTGTACTGTGTCCCTTTGTCTTGGATTCAATTCTGATAGGTTGGATGCACAAAGATAGATAACATCTTAAAGAACATTAAAATTATTAAACTTCTTTTACTGAATAATTTATTGAAGGTTAACTAGCAAAAACAGATACATTATAAATACATTATAATTATTATAAACTACATGTATAAACATTATAAACATAGGAAAAACAAAATTATGAAATAAAGAAATAAAATAAACTTACAAAATATCAAAAAATTATATCTCACCTTTATTTATTTATTTTTTTAAAAAATTTATTGCTTTAAGTATTACAAAGGGTATTACATATGTGTCCATTTTATCCCCACGCCCTAGACAGTCCCCTAGCCTCCCCTATCCCCCAGTGTCTTATGTCCATTGGTTATGCTTATATGCATGCATACAAGTCCTTTAGTTGATCTCTTACCCTCCTACCTCCTGCCCCCCAACCCTCCCCAGCCTTCCCGCTGCAGTTTGACAATCTGTTTGAGGCAGCTCTGCCTCTGTATCTATTATTGTTCAAAATTTTATAATGGTCTCTATTATCCATGAATGAGTGAGATCATGTGGTATTTTTCCTTCATTGACTGGCTTATTTCACTTAGCATAATGCTCTCCAGTTCCATCCATGACGGTGCAAATGGTAAGAGTTCCTTCCTTTTTAGAGCAGCATAGTATTCCATCGTGTAGATGTACCACAGTTTTCTAATCCATTCATCTACTGATGGGCACTTAGGCTGTTTCCAGATCTTAGCTATGGTGAATTGTGCTGCTATGAACATAGGGGTGCATATATCCTTTCTGATTGGCATTTCTGGTTTCTTGGGATATATTCCTAGAAGTGGGATCACAGGGTCAAATGGGAGTTCCATTTTCAGTTTTTTAAGGAAACTCCATACTGTCTTCCATAGTGGCTGCACCAGTCTGCATTCCCACCAGCAGTGCACAAGTGTTCCTTTTTCTCTGCATCCTCTCCAGCACTTGTCGTTTGTTGATTTGTTGATGATAGCCAGTCTGACAGGTGTGAGATGGTACCTCATTGTTGTTTTGATTTGCATCTCTCAGATGATTAGTGACTTTGAGCATGTTTTCATATGTCTCTTGGCTTTCTGAATGTCCTCTTTTGAAAGGTGTCTATTTAGGTCCTTTACCCATTTTTTGATTGGATTGTTTATCTTCCTTTTGTTAAGTTGTATGAGCTCCCTATAAATTTTGGAGATTAGGCCCTTATCAGATATGACATTGGCAAATATGTTTTCCCACACAGTGGGTTTTCTCGTTGTTTTGTTGATGGTTTCTTTTGCTGTGCAGAAGCTTTTTATTTTGATGTAGTCCCATTTGTTCATTTTCTCTTTCGTTTCAAGTGCCCTAGGAGCTGTATCAGTGAAGAAATTGCTTCGGCATATGTCTGAGATTTTGTTGCCTTTGGATTCTTCTAGAATTTTTATGGTTTCCTGTCGTACATTTAAGTCCTTTATCCATTTTGAGTTTATTTTTGTGTATGGTGTAAGTTGGTGGTCTAGTTTCATTTTCTTGCATATATCCGTCCAATTTTCCCAACACCATTTATTGAAGAGACTATCTTGCCTCCTTTGTCAAATATTAATTGAGCATATTGGTTCGGGCCGATTTCTGGGCTCTCTATTCTATTCCATTGATCTATATGCCTATTCTTGTGCCAGTACCAGGCAGTTTTGAGAACAGTGGCTTTGTAATACAACTTGATATCTGGTATTGAGATCCCACCTACTTTGTTCTTTTTCAGGATTGCTGCAGCTATTCGGGGTCTTTTTTTATTCCAGATGAATTTTTGGAGAGTTCGTTCTAGATCTCTGAAGTATGCCGTTGGTATTTTAATGGGAAGTGCGCTGAATTTATAGATTGCTTTGGGTAGTATGGACATTTTAATGATGTTGATTCTACCAATCCATGAACACGGTATGTTCTTCCATCTGTTTATGTCTTCCTCTATATCTTTTTTCAACGTCCTGTAGTTTTCTGAGTAGAAGTCTTTTACCTCTTTAGTTAAGTTTATTCCTAGGTAGCTTAATTTTTTTGGTGCGATGGTAAACGGGGTTGTTTTTACAATCTCTCTTTCTGAAAGTTCACTATTGGTGTATAGAAATGCCTCAGATTTCTTGGGGTTAATTTTGTATCCTGCTACATTGCCAAATTCATGTATTAAGTCTAGTAGCTTTTTGATGGAGTCTCTAGGGTTTTGTATGTATAATATCATGTCGTCTGCAAATAAGGACAGTTTTACTTCCTCTTTTCCAATTTGGATGCCTTTTATTTCTTCTTCTTGCCGAGTTGCAATGGCTAACACTTCCAGTACTATGTTGAACAGGAGTGGTGAGAGGGGGCATCCCTGTCTTGTTCCTGTTCTTAGGGGAAATGGTGTTAGTTTTTGTCCATTGAGTATGATGTTGGCTGTGGGCCTGTCATATATGGCTTTTATTATGTTGAGGTATGATCCTTCTACTCCCACCTTGCTGAGAGTTTTTATCAAAAATGGGTGTTGGATTTTGTCAAATGCTTTTTCTGCATCAATTGCTATGACCATGTGGTTTTTTTCTTTCAATTTGTTTATGTGATGTATCACGTTTATTGATTTGCGGATATTGTACCATCCTTGCATCCCTGGGATAAATCCTACTTGGTCATGGTGTATGATCTTTCTGATGTACTGCTGGATCCTATTTGCTAAGATTTTGTTGAGGATTTTGGCATCTATGTTCATGAGGGATATTGGCCTGTAATTCTCTTTCATTGTGTTGTCTTTACCTGGTTTTGGTATTAGGGTGATGCTGGCTTCATAGAATGAGCTTGGAAGTGTTCCTTCCTCTTGAATTTTTTGTAGTAGTCTGAGGAGGATAGGTTTTCGTTCTTCCTTGAATGTTTGGTAAAACTCTTCTGTGAAGCCGTCTGGTCCTGGGCTTTTGTTTGATGGAAGCTTTTTGATGACTGCTTCAATTTCTTCCATAGTTATTGGAAAAAATTATATCTCAACTTTAAACAGTGAAAAATACACTCTGTGTTGGGTGTGCCATCTCTTTAAATTATTTCAAAAAAACTGGGCTAGAACTTGAAAGGTTCCTAGATTAATGATTGTTTAAATGTGATTGAGAGTATAAAAATATACAGACAGCCCAGCTGGCATGGCTCAGTGTTCAGCATCGACCTATGAACCAGGAGTTCACGATTTGATCCCTGGTCAGGGTGCATGCCTGGGCTGTGGGCTCAATCCCCTATGTGGAGCATGCAGGAGGCAGCCAATCAATGATCCTATCTCTTTATTGATGTTTCTATCTCTCTCTACCTCTCTTTTCTTCTCTGAAATCAATAAAAATATATTTAAATCCTATACAATAAAAGCCTAATATGTTAAGTGTCCGATCGACCTGTCGACCATTCAACCAATCAAAGCGTAATATGCTAATGATATGCTAAGGCCACTCAAATGCTTGCTATGATGTGCATTGACCACCAGGGGGCAGATGCTCTAACCAGTAGGTTAGCTTGCTGCTGGGGACCGGCCAATCAGGACTGAGTGAGACAGGCTGGACACACCCTGTGGCCCTCCTGCAGTCCCTCCCCAGCTGGCCAATCTCCCTCGCCTCTCCCCAGCCACAATTATGCACTGGTGGGGTCCCTTGGCCTGGCCTGCACCCTCTCGCAATCCTGGATCCCTAGAGGAAAGTTGGAGAGCCAGTTTCGGCCCAATCCCGCAGACCAGGCTGAGGGACCCACTGGTGCACAAATTCATTCACCAGGCCTCTAGAGTATATATATATATATATATATATATATATATATATATATATATATATACACACTTTGTGTTCATATATATATATATTAGAACAACACTAATATGTAATGTTATATAATTCTCATTATATATATATATATATTATATACCTCATAATCCTATATAATAAAAGCCCAATATGCAAATTCACCGAATGGAAGAACAACCGGTTGCGATGACACGCACTGACGACCAGGGGGCAGATGCTCAACACAGGAGCTGCCCCCAGCCCGCAGGCCCCCGGCCAGCCAAGGCGGGTGCCAGAGGGCCCCCCCACCCCTATTGCCCCACCGGTCGCCCCACAGGTCAGCCCTGATTGCTGGCCAGGCCTAGGGACCCTACCTGTGCACAAATTTTGTGCATCAGGCCTCTAGTATATATAATAAGCAGAGAACCAAACTTTGTGGAGTTGATTATTATAATTGAAAAGTAGGAAATAATATTACAGGATGCACTTTTTTCACACAAACTGTACTCTATGTATATATATACACACATACATGTAGAAATCTGATCCACTGAAATACTTGAGTAGAATGTTGCTAGTATAAACAAATGAGCTATTTGTCAGAAAGCACTAAATTCTGAAGCTGCAAATTCTTGATATAATGTGTGACACATAAAAAACTGCTACAAGATCTTTCATAAGATTAATGTCAAAGAAAAATATCATGACTTTTATATTAAAAAATACCTCCTTTTCTTTAAAATGTTACCACACTTCAAAGTCACCCAACTATTGATCCTACTTACCAATCATTTCAAAAGAATATTAATATTTGACAGAAAATATTTACTTTTATTTTAGAAATAATAGCATGGCCAAAAAAAAAATATGACCTGGACCACCAAGAGTTTTCCAATGCACTGATGAGAAGATTTCCATGGTAACCAGGTCATCAGAACTACAACACACACATACATTGTGGGACATTATATAATATGAACTAGAACAACACTAATATGTAATGTTATATAACTCTCATTATATATACACACACACACACACACACATATACACACACACACACATATATTATATATCTCATAATATACATAATAAGCAGAGAACCAAACTTTGTAGAGTTGATTATTATAATTGAAAAGTAGGGAATAATAGTACAGGATGCACTTTTTTTACACAAACTGTACAAATATTTTCCTTCTAACATCCTGTCTCTGCTCTTACTCTGAGGGGCACCTTCTCCACTGTTCAGGCTGCAGAATGCACGGCCGTCTCCTGTTTCTCCTTCCCATTTGTCCCATAATAAATCATTCGTCAAAGGTTGTTGACCTTATTTCTGAGATATTTTCTCTTTGGTAAAAGGCTCCCCACTTGTATCCTAACTGGTTTTCTTTCCCCAGCTATGTTCTCCTCTCCAATGAATCCTGTACTTGGCTGCTGGAGATGTCATTTAAACTTTATCTGATTGTGTAACCCATGTCCTTAAAAATATTTATTAAGTCCAGGCTGCATATAAGATGAACCCAAATCTCTGTTTAGCATTTAAGGCTTTCTACATTCTGACTATAGCCTATGTTTCCAAATTTATCTCTTTGTAAATCCTGTTTTCTTCCTACACCCTCAAATTCAGCTCCTATGGGAAATCTCACCTTTCACCCTCAACTGGCTCATTCTGTGGGCCTCTGCTTATGCTATGTTATCTGAATGCTTGTCCCAGTCTTTCTTTGATGGCAAAGAACAATTCACATCCTATGTCTTTCAAATTCTTCCCAAGACTCACCATCAAATTCTTTTCTCCCACTAAATACAATGGAAAATTATTTTAAATTAAAGTATGTAGTAGCTTTATTTTCATTAGTTGTGGTGATGCTTGTCTTTTAAAATACTTTGTTGGCTGATATAGCTCTTAGTGTACAGGACACAGCATTTTGCACACATCATGTTCTCAGTAAATGTTTGCCAGGGTGAACACGAGGGAATAAGGCTGCGAACTCTACATACAGAGCACCTGGGTACAAAACTCCGTTCCACCACTTCCCAGCAGTGTGACTTCATGCCCAGTTTACTAACTGCCGAGTGGGGATGATAATAACAGTACTACATCATAGATTGTTATGAGGATTTAAATGAGCTTATATATTTAAAGCACTTATAACAGTATTTAGAGCATAGTGTTATAGCTATCACTATAAAATAAGAAATATTTCAACAAGGGAAATGGATAGTTCTTCATTTATTTCCTTTTTCTCAGCTTCCGTTTCCTCTGCTAAGTATGAATCTCAGCAAGAACAGGCTTACTTATATATAGGATTTGGAGAGGATCAAATGTATATGAAAGTCCATTTTAAACAGCAAACTGATACAAATGCAAATTTTCATGATTATTTCCTCTATACTAAATAAAAACAGATACTATGGTTCAGAAGAAATATGGGAATTAACATCAGACCATTAACTATTAGATCAGGACAATTCATAGCTGTTAAGTGCCATGCTAATACAGTTCCATAAACTAATGAAATCTGAGTTGAAAATTAAGTCAGATATGGCTTTGTTTAATATAAATGGTGCCAGGTCCTGTATTGTGACAGGTGAGTTCTTGATCTGTGAAGGGAACATAACTTGAGATGTAGTTAGCTCAAAGGGAAACTGCTGCCTATACAATCTCTCAGCATATAAAAAGGGCCACTACATAACAGTAGAACAGTTTAAAGCAGCAATAACAAGTCATAGAATACACACACTCAGTGTCTAATGAACACTAACTCCAAGAGATAAATCTGAATGCCAAGGCTGCTGAGTTCTTAGATAACACCAGGGCCAGGTTCAGTATTCAGATTTCCTGAGCCCCATTCTGCACGTGCTGAATTATACTGCACCCAGGAAAAAACACAAGCCCACAAATATATTCGCAGCACTCATTCTGAGACAGGAATGTGATGTTACTAAAATGTAGTATAGATCATGTTGAAATTTATTGACCTTTGAAAAGCAATTATGCATTACTTATTAGGCCAATTGGAAGAAAGATCATATCACTTGAGGAGGAAAAGAGAAGAATCATTCTCTTAAGCTATTAAATAATAACCCTGGCATGCCTTGCATAAGTATTAGGAGACTCCTTGACCTATTCAAGAGTACTAGAAAGATTTGAGTGTTATTTGATCTAGTGCCCTAACCAGTAATCCAAAGTAAAATATCAAAGCTTTGCATGAATATTTTTCTTTTGGGACTCCACTCAAGTTGAGAAAATTTTGTGGTCAAACTATGTAATTTTTTTAACCTATAATGTTGATTGTATAATTTTGGCAATTATCAAGCATTCTTTATTTCAATTTTTTAATTGAATTTATTGGTGTGGCATTGGTTAATAAATTTATATATGGTTCAAGGGGGGAAAAGAATATAGAAACAGCAAACTTTTAAAAAAGCCATGTACAAATAAAGAAAATAAGGAAAGGCCCCAGCTGGTTTGGCTCAGTTGATATAGCATTGGCCTGTGGATTGAAGTGTCCCAGGTTTGATACCGGTCAAGGGCACATGGCCGGGTTGCTGGCTCTATCCCCAGTGGGGGGTGTGCAGGAGGCAGCCAATCAATGATTCTCTCTCATCATTGATGTTTCTATCTCTCCTTCTCCCTCTCTGAAATCAATAAAAATGTATTTTTTTAAAAAAAAAGAAAATAAGGAAAGAATAGTCCCCCTGCTTGAAGATGTTTTCAAGGACAAAGAGAAACTAAAGCCACTCAACTTAGATTTTGCTTCTTTTCTCTCTCACAAAGGCTATATTGATCTTCAAGCTGAAAAGGGAAGAACAAATGTGGTCAGACAGGGTATGAAGCCCATCAGAGCTGAAGCTACAGTAAAAGAAAGTCTGATTGCTTCAGAGCATGTAAAGTTCCAGGGAAGTAGATTTCAATTAAAGGAAGGTAAACTGTCTAACAATTAGAATTGTCTAAAAGTGGAATAAACTATCTTTTTAGGATGCATGAACCCTGTCTATATAGATATTCAAGTGCAGGATGGACAACTAGAAAAACAACGTGGATCATGACTTCTTGCTTGGAGAAATACGTTGAAATGAATGACCCCTAAGGTTCTTCACATTTAAAATTCTACAATTTTTATGTAGGCAGATAAAATAATTAGCATAGCGCTACTTGACAAGTTCCATGTAGCTTTTGTTAATAAATCCTTTTCCTTAATTTCCTCATCCAAACCAAGCATGAGATAAAGTAATTAAATGAGAAACTATGGCTTGTTCCATGTTTGTTTAGTCTACTTTGACCAGCATAACTCTCAAAAGAACATCCAAATTTCAACTGGGTCAGTTCCATTCTAACTGTAGCCCTGGGACAGTCAGACCCTTGATGCCTCCATGTCTCCTGTTGGTTTTGCCTATAGGATTTTATATGAAACAAATAAAGCAATGCATAATAGACTTATATAAACTGAGTCCAATTAATAATGGCCTTCTTATTGTTAAATTCGTCATCTAGTTATTGTTTCATGACATCAATATAGTGGAGACAATACTACTTTAGTCACATTTAATTTAGAAGGAAATCCTACAAAATATCAGGGAAGTCTGATGAGGCTGGTTCTAATAGTAAGAAAACAATATATTGAAATAAAGTAATGCCAAAGTTAACCTAATTGTGTGTTTTCATGGAAGGGTTGTGCATCATTTGAAACTGGATTTTTCTGTTGCATTTTGATAGTCATCTTGACATATTTCTATTAAGAAGTGTAGGCTAGGCTTACATAACAAATAGACTTTAAAATGTAAAATACTTCATACATTATAGAAAAATATTTATTTTGCTGATTAATGCTCCAAGAATCTTCAATATTTTGGTTCTAACCTTTTTGTAGTTATCTATATTAAGATTTCTTTCCTATAAAAAGATACTTGTCCAAAAAGTTTCATAGCATAATGAATTAATACCCTATCTACATGAATCTTTAAAATATAATCACTATTAAAATGTAAATAGTGACCTAAGATAGAAAAAGTAAAAGGAGAATCTAATTTACTAGGACTAAAAAGTTTAGTCCTAGTAAAGGAGAATCTAATAACTAAAAGATGTTTTTCAGGCTAAAGCTTAAAATCTCATTAGATGAAAGCAGATGCTGTATCATATTTCATCATAAAAATAATTTTAACTTAAGACCATCAAGATGATCTTTCTTATTTTATAGTTGTAATTACCAAATATCTTCCAAACATGCAGTTCTTTCTTTCATTTATTTTCATATGTGTTTCTGAATCCCAACTACTTAAAATTTTTCAAAATAAAATTTCTGACTTCAAAGAATTCTGTACTTACTGATAATAGTATTTTATCTTGTAATTCTATAAAAATTCTATTCATTAACTATTAATAGACTAATCTTTGTCAGTATCACATACATTTTATGAACTATTATGTAAAATATGGTTCCAATGAAAAATTCTTTATACATATACAACATTTTTTATCTTATGGTAAAGAGAAAACAAAAAAACCTTACTCAAATTCCTATTTATGATATCCTCTAAAATATCAGCACACACTAACTCTCCTTCTGCTCTTGGTCCTATAGTTAGATTATAACTTCACTCTCTTGAAAATGTAATTTCATTCAGACATAAATTATTACTGTTCAGGAGGCCACGCTTTCATGTTTTCCTTACTGTTGCCAGATTTACTTAGCCAGTATGTTACATTAGTTTTTGTATTTTTAAGGTGTTTGCTACATATACTTTGAAAAGCACACAAAGAGAAAACAAAATATTCCCTCTTCTGAATAATTTAAAATTAAAAACTAGAAATAAGATAATATATTGCCTTCAGGAAGTTAGTCCGTTTCTTAAAACTTAAAGACTGAACAACCACAAGACTATCAGAGATCTGAAAATGGAGAAAGAATTCCCTAGAAAAATAAATAAGGGGCCTTCAATACGTGTTTCATTAAATATGAAGTCTTAAAGAACATGAAGACAGTAAGAATCGTATAAGAAATAGCCGAGAAGCCAGCTCAGAGAAAGAGGCGAGTTCTAAGTACAAAGTAATGCCGGCATCTTGTCTCCTAGGCTTTTCTTCGTCCTACTTTCTTTAGCTTCTTTTCTTTTTCTTGCCAAGTAACATGTGTCATGATCTAATTCTCTCTCTTTTCTGTCTTATTTTCCTTGCCAAAACCCAGAGTGGAAAGTTTCCTTCAGAAGTGTCAGTTTCCATATGCTCCACAATGTCATGGCTAAGATTCTGAACCTCTTTGTACCACCCGTAAACTCGACCTGAAAACCTAACCTTGACAGAGTTCGTGCCAGGAAAGGAAGATGCCCACTGGCTTTATTTGGTGGCATTCTAACGAAGTGAATGATTTCAACAGAAAAAAATACAACCCATCATTCTCATGCACCATCCTCCCTAGAAAGATGCAGGGATGAGGAAACAAAGCGCAGAATTACTTTAGGGAAGATAACCTTCTGCAAAAAGGAAGGAAGAAGGGAGCTCTTTCGGGGAGGGGGTGAGGGTGAAATGGACAAGTTCACCCAAAGGGCCAATGAACATAACATACATAAATTTAAAAGTTCACAGAAGGCTGCCAAGTACCCTTTTTGAGTGTGTTGAGCAATATTTTCATTGTTTTATCATATTTTCTGTATGTATATTGTGTGCTTTTTATCCCCAAAATGTGTACGCATTGTTGAAACTCCAATAAAGGACACATAATTTTAAATTGAGAAAATATCTCCATGGCTAAAGTTTTTATACACTTACTAATCACTGAATATTTACCAGCCCAATTTTCCCTCGTTAGTTGGCCCACCCTGCCACATGGGATGTTCTGACTATAAAATCAGTGAGCTCACCATTCTTTTCTACTTCAGTGGACAGCTATTTAAAACATAGGATGGGCAGCTGACTTCTTTAGTAGGTGCTTCCTCCAGTTAAAATGGTGTCTGTAACTGTGTTCCTAATTTAGAAATCAATTTGTTGTAAAAAGCTTCCTAGGTGTTTGTTGTTGATATTTGTAAAGACCAAAAGTTGGTACCATAAAACCAGCCAGCCTGCAAAGATCAGTGGACCTCAAATGTAACTTTGAGTGCATTTCTTGTCAAAGTAGGCTGAGTTCAAGTCTCCTCTTGGTAGAAAAGGATGCTATCTCTGAGTGAGGTAGAAAGTGGTGGCAATAAAGTAGAAAGCAAAGAGCAAGAAGAGGTAAAAGTTGGACTTTCATCTTAATCAAACACATCCAAGGTGAAACAAGAAGCTGGTCTGACACCAACTCATGTCTTTTTCTATACTCCAGCCCCAGTTTTTTATGCTGTCCTAAGAACTTCACACCAACTTCTTTTTACGATCTCATTCTCTGTGTTCTTTTTTCTCTCAAATTAAACATCTTATTTTTTCAGTAGATAATCTCAGGTAGGAATTAAATTAACCAATTGCTTAAAATAATTTATACTAAGCTAAAATGATTTATTGAAATGATACTTTACTGATGGTATTTACAATTTTAAAAGAAGGTGCTTTTTAGTCTAAAGTCCACTAATTTGAAAAGTTTTACCTGATGTAATAAAATAGAAATTTATAAATTTCTACACTTTCTCACAAACATAGCAATTCTCATATTCAAACTGAAAAGAAAGCCTCTAGCAGGGTGAGGCTAAGAACAGAATGGGGACAACTCAGTCGTGGTCTCTTGAAAGTACAGTTGACCCTCAAACAACCTGGGTTTTAACTGCACGTGTCTGCTTACACTGGATGTTTTTCAATATGCATCTGTACTGCTTTCAGTCTGTGGTTAGGAGTTCAGAAATGCAGAGAGCCGATTGTATGCACTGATCTATGACATTCTAAATAGGAGACTTTAATATTCATGGGGATTCTGGAACAAATCCCTTGTGAATACTGAGGGACAACTTAAGTTTCTGGGGAGTCAAAACTTATATGTGGATTTTTTACTGCATGTGGATCAGTGCCCCTAACCCCAACATTATTCAA
Source organism: Myotis myotis (assembly GCF_014108235.1). Classification (NCBI taxonomy): domain Eukaryota; kingdom Metazoa; phylum Chordata; class Mammalia; order Chiroptera; family Vespertilionidae; genus Myotis; species Myotis myotis. The sequence continues at coordinate 23,983,304 of NW_023416379.1, read as the reverse complement.
GGTCAACTACATATGGAGTTTGTAAATAAATTATAGCTTACTATCACAAACACAGAACTACTTTTATTCAACATTGATCAAAACCATATATAACTGCCCAGCCAGCGTGGCTCAGCGGTTGAGTGTCGACCTATATGAACCAGGAGGTCATGGTTGACTCCCACTCAGGACACATGCCTGGGTTGCAGGCTGGATCCCCAGTGTGGGGCGTGCCTATCTATGATTCTCACTCATCATTGATGTTTCTATCTCTCTTTTCCTCTCCCTTCCTCTCTGAAATAAATAAAAATATATTTAAAAACAAAAAATTGTATATAATTATAATTTATTTTATTCACTTTTGAGCTATATTTCATGCTTTCAGGTCTCTTTTTCTGCACTTCAGTCCAATAAAAGGCAAATTTATATTAAAGAATGAATGAATATTATCTCAGGGAGATGTGTATTTAAATAGAAAACAAAATAGTTGATTAAAGTGATACATTTTTAACTGGCATTTCAGGACTCACAGTGTTTGACCCACTCATGGCGGTAGTGGCTCCTGAAATCATCCCACGTACCTGGCTGTATATTTCACCTACTAGAACGCCCAAGCTTTTATATTGATCACTTTTACATATATTTTGAGTCATTTATCAATAATACACTCCATAGATGCACTATGCCCTCTGCCAGAGTCTTACAGCACTAACAACTTTTACCTTATTTGATTTTTACTTGGTGTTGGGAACATCCTTTCATACTGAGTCTCTGGCAGTGAAAGAAAGATAAAACTTATTCGGTAGGAAAATTTTCTCCACTGTGTGTGTGCCTTTTGTAATTTGTTTTCAAATGTCCCTTTCCCCAAACCTATAGCTGGATCTATTTATTCCTAACAACATAACTCATTATTGATATATCCATTTCATTGGTATTTTTAAAATGATAAATTTGGCATATTTTCTTTTTAAGAAAATTTCAACTTGTAATTGTAAATTCTAATGGGTACTAAAAACCTCATTTGGGCATTTCTGTCTACTGCCATAAACTTCAATTCTGTTAATATATGCTTTCAATTTTTCTATTAGAAATGACCCACTCCTCTTGTTACATTTTTCTACTCTCAGTAGATTCTTTTCCCAAATAACTTAGATTTCATAGATCAGAAATATAAGGTAAAAATGATATTTCACAGTAAAAGTCCAATATAAGTTTATTACACCTCACTGATTTGCTTATGTTAGTAATTAAGGGCAAAGTTCTGAAAATAGCGTTTGTTATCTAATATTGAGGGAGGAGAAAAAGAAAAGTACCACCACCTTTTTATAGGAAGTTATTTCATGAAACATTAATTGAATTATAATTGCTACATCTCATATTGTGGCTTTCTTTTCCTCTTGGGGAATTAATTTCTACAGAACAGAATAGAAATACATTTTAAACCTTGACTAGTTCAAGTCAATTTCACAAACATGGAGCACTTATTAAGTGCAAGGCACCATGAAATACCCAACAGGGACTCAAAGATAAATAAGACAAAATCCCTACAGCCAAAGAATTTACCATCTATCAGAGAGAACAAGAAAAGCACAAAAATAATAAAACACAAGGCTGAGAGGAGTTATTTGGCTTAATGTATGAAACATGGTTTTTATACCCAAACACACCTGCTTTCAAACTTGGCTGACATTTAGTAATAGTGGGACTTTGCACAAAACATGTAAACATTCTTAACAATTTTTTTTTCCTCTCCTGCAAAATAAGGATGTGAATTGCCTGAAAATCTCATTGCAAGACGTTTTAGGGAGTAGGCGATATAAAGTGCCCAGCAAACAGGACCAGTAGATGTTCCAGCTCAGTTTCCCTGAAAAGAGACTCTGAAATGGGAAATTCCACCCAGGAAGTTTATTGTGGTGTGTGCTCTCAGAATTGACAGCTGTGGGGTGTGAGGGAAGCAGGACTGAGCACAGGGAGAAGGTGGGCTAACCAGCAGTTTCAACGGAGACGTTTGCTAATTGCACAGGGAGCTCTGGAGCTGGATGGTCCTCTGGCATTCTCTCAAATTGGGGCAAGAAAGTGAGGCCTTCAGAGCCCGGTAACTACAGTCATAGGACGCAGATTACAGCTGGGAGTGGACAGCCTTTAGTGCCTCCTGCAGCAGGGGAGTGAGAGCTAGCTCCTGGGTGGCATACCATACAGTCCATTTTAAATATTAGTATCACTTTTTTTCTGTCACTTTACAAAAATTATAAGCATAATGCGTGCACAAATTTAGAAATGTTAAAATATTTATATCTACCACAATACCACAACATCATTGTTAATATTTTGATATGTCTTTCTAATATTTTCTAAGCATATTTATTTTCCTTTGAAATAATACAAAACTTGGTTTGTATCCTGTTATTTTTTGTATTTTGAATATTTTCTCATATATATAGGCCTACATTTATAAGATTATTTTCTTTATTGTCTTCTATTATGCAGATATTCCAAAACGTCTGAACTAAAATTATATGATTAGACACTAAGTTTTTACTTTTTTTCACTTTTACCAGAAAAATGTTATAATGAACAATATATTTCTGACTTTTTTACTAGGGAACATTCAGAGAAATGGATACTGTTATGCCAAATACTATTTGTATTTTTTTTCACTTCTTAAAATTTTATCAAACTTATTGGGGTAAAATTGGTTACTAATATGACATAATTTTCAAGTGTAAAACTCAATAATACATTATCTGTGTATTGCATTGTATGTTCATCACCCAAAGTCAAGTCTCCTTCTATCACCATTTATCCCCCCTTTACCCTCTCCTACCTCCTCCCGACCCCCCACACTCCTTTCCCTCTGGTAACCACCAAACTGTTGTTTATGAGTTTTCGTTCATTTGTTTGTTTGTTGCTTTCTGTTTTATATCATATATATATATATATATATATATATATATATATATATATATATGTGTGTGTATATATATATATATGTGTATATATATATATATGTGTATATATATATATATATATATATATATATATTTGCATTTTTAAGGTTCTGATACATTTTGCCAAATTATCCTTTGAAAATTCCTGTCAACAAAGTTTGAGACTTCTCTTTCTGCACTCTTACCAGGGTTGGGAATTATCATTCCTCTTATTAGTGCCAGCCTTAAAGACAAATTTATTAGTAATTCATGCAAATGCAAGAAGAGTGGCAGAAATAAAATAGTATCTATGAAGATTTAAAAGTGGAAGAGATTATAGCAAATCAGGGGGAATGAGAACCAAGAAAGGAGGTAGATGATATGGGTCTTAAGTAATAGAGAGGATTTCAACAACAACAACAACAAAAATGGAAGAGATCCCAGATAGAGAAAACATCAGAAACAAAGATAAGATTAGAAACATTTTGATTAGAATGTAAGAAAGAAATAAGACTAAAGGTAGAATGAGACCATATTGTGACACAAAAATGGTAAATAGAGTTCAAGTTTGTCTAACACTGGTGTTAATAACAATTTGGAAGCTATGAGGAGAGTCATTCATTTATTCAAGAAGCTTTTATTCATCACCTGCAATATGCCAAGTGCTAACATCACCAATGAAAGAAAGCCTTATCAGATTCCTCTGATTATGATCCTTATTATAAACCTGAGGGATTTTTTTTTAGAAAGATGTCATTTAGAACTGAATTCTTAATCCTAAAGAGTTAGAGTTAAAATGAAAACTTCAGTAGTGTATATGGTAGGACCTGGCCAATCACCAAATAGAAGCAAGAAATGAGCATGTCACCCAGAAAGGTACCACCATCCTCTCTCATCAGTGGGTTAGTGATGGGGAAATTGCAATGTGCAAAAATCCACAACATGTCACAGTTTTAGGCAAAAGTTTTTAAAATCCAAACTGGCTGCTTTAGATTTGTAAAGAACTTTTGAAAAAGGAGAACCACCACACACCTTCTTCCTCCAAAGACTATGAAGGCAAGCTTCCAATGTTCACCAAGAAACAGTGTGTGTAAAGGCTGCAAGATCAACCCTGGAATTAAAAAGCAAATAAACAGAACACTGTACAGGGTCAATCTCAAAAGGGCTGTGCTGTTCTCTGGACAGAAAGGAGCTGCAGGCTGGTATTTCAAAAGAACCACAAATTCCCTATCTGTACCAAATGGGAAATAATAATTTTATTGCATAATAAATTAAAAATGAATCCACTTCTTTCTCCTTATAACTGGTAAGTACTGATGATGTGGTCTTTGTAGCCAAAATGCCATTCTTCAGTTAATGCATGAGAGGAATGTGTGAATCTGTGTGTACAATTATCCAAAATGAAAGTGTAAGAACAAAGTGAAAAATATTTCAAGAAAATTAATTTTTGAATAAGAAACAAACTAATGTTCTTCAGGGGTTCAAATATGCTGGTGGTGTTGGCACTGCCCCCGTAAGATTTTAGTGCCCATGAGCAAAGAAGCACAGGGCAGCTCTGAGTACCTCTCTATCTCCATGCACAAGAGGAAAATATAAATATATTTATAAAGATCAGTTTAGTATTTTATCACTTTCAGCCAAAGACTATTTGAAGACTTATAAAGAATTGATGTCATATGATTGTTCAAATAAGGATCAAGTGGGAGCAAAGTTGAGTGATTTCTTAGTAGAAATGCTTAAAATGTATTTAAGAAAAAAGATTTATAACAGAAACAAGTCATTATGCTATTTACCTATAATATGAATTTTCATTATTATTTTTAAAGGAGTTAGGATGTATTAGAGTTTTAATAGTAAGATATAGTTACTATCACACAATCAATAACCTATCTTTTCTGCTTTAGTTTCAAGTGGATGCTAATTTTATTTATCCCTATAAATATTCTGCTTTGTTCTAAATACACATAGAAGATTAAAATCCAACATGAAAGACCCACTTGCCTAAAGACTTCATTGTCTATGAAATTATTTGACCATCTTATTTGCAATTCCCACTTTATCCTGCTTTTCTTGATTCTTGTTTCCTCCAGAGCCTTTTACTCTTTTAAAATATTAAAATTTTATATGATACAAAAATTTGACCATGGAAAACAAAGTTTGTACTGACAGCCTGGAGGTGGGTAGGGGAAAAGTCTATTAGATATGCCACACAGCCAAGTTGTACTCTAAAAGCTATTTTTGTTCTCTCACATAGAAAATTTGATCATTATTACACACACACACACACACACACACACACACGAAAGACATCTGGTATGTAAGCCTTGTGCTCAGAAAGACTTTTTGCTACAATGACAAAGCTCTGCTTTCCAATACAATCTACAAGACAGCTGTCAGCATTTTTTAAGCTGAACCAGAAAATGGGCAGGCATTTGCTAAGGAACAAGAGTACCTCAACTGACTGGGACTCAGCCATTGACGTCAGTGCACATTAGCCAAAATACTTTCCCCTCCTCCGTAGCCCCAAACTGTAAACACCCTGCTAGTGTTCAACTATCCTGAAGCAAGTGAAAGAGATGCACACTTTCCCAGCACAGCTGCCAGGTTGCCAGAAAAGCATGTTCACTCCCCTAACTAGTGTGCAGAATTGTCCATGTCCACCTGGTGCACAGCCTGTAGCAGAGAGAAAACACATAAACAACACAAGTCTGAACATACAATGCAGAATGATCCTGGGAACCAAAAACACAGTTCAAACTGCAAAGAGTGCTTTTCCTTTATGAACAAGCAAAATTCATTCATTTCAATGTTCCTGTATTTTTCTATCACCCTTTTTGCTTTAACAGTTAGGGACACTTATATGTTAAAAATGAGTATATTTTATTGCTTCTATGAAGCTTGATCATGATAGTTTACTTCTTACAGAATTTTTATTCACAGCATTGGCTTTCTATAGGGAATTCACAGTAGGAAATTCTTGGTTGTCATTTCTTACAGTGCAACACCGATTACAATAAAACTTTCAGATGACCTTATAAAAGAATGGATCAAGGGAACCAAAAATGGAATGAGCTGCTGGAAATCTAAAGGTATTACCCAGCAATGAGGAAGATCTCATCCCTCGGGCCAATTTTCAAAGCTCTGCCTACTTGTGGAAATGTGTGAGTGGTCATTATTGACAGGACGAGAGCACATTACCAGGGAGCTTTCTCCCCCATTGCTGAGCTGTACCTTCTACAGCGACCTGCACTGTTGGCAATAGGCCAAAACCTAGCCAGCATGGGAAGAGGAGTAGGAAGTAGGCAAAGAGGAAGCTTACTGCTGGGACATTTTATTTAATATCAGGCTCCTAAAAACATACAATGTTTCTTCTCCCATCTCCTGCCCAGGTAAGGAGAGAAAACATCGCCCATATTTTCCTCTTTTTTTTTTTTTTCCCCTGTCATCATCAAAATGCAAATCTCAAAGAATTTACTAGGATCATGAGAATTGGGCATAAAATTCTATTTCATAATTCAAAATCCTCAACAGCACAACAGAACAGTAATAATACTGAAATGGCATGCTGAGCATTATTGGGACTTGCTGGAAATAAATATAAAACTCTTCTTACTAAATATGCCAGGACCCAATCTAATACACACGTCAGGACATTGGACAAAAGATCAGAACATTACAGTATCTACGCTCTTCTGAGAGGATAATAATCTCCGGAATTGGAAGGGTGTCAGAATCCCACCTCTGACTCTTAACAACTGTTAAGATTTCAGAGAAGCTACAGACCTGCTCTGCTATTTAACTTCCAATTTGAAAAATGGGAAAAACAGCTCCTAGAAGCATTAGTGTGCAGACAGAGAAAGTGCATGCTGATATCTGGTACATAGTACATATAAAAGGAATGGTAGATAATATTTTTATGTCATATACCAAATGTTAATAAATTACTCAGAGTTTTGAATGTTTGGATATCTGAACCACATCTCTATTACACAAGGGTTCGTGAACACTTGGAGGGTTTATAAAAGCAAGCCACATTCCCAATGTTTATCTTAGAGATTCTGAGATAGTGATGCGGTGTGGAAGCCCTGAGTCGGGACCCTCTGTTAAGTTCCACAGTTGTATCTACTGATTAGCTAGGTTTGGGAACACTGGGATAATGAATCCATGTGAAAACTAAGTTGCAAAATTTGGTTTTCAGAGAGACGCAGAGTTCTAGCGAATGATCTGGGGGTTATAAAGGGCTCATTTCTATTTAAGCCTTGTTCATTAATACAATCATCTTTCTCAAATTATGATGGCCTGTAGCTAGAATACAAGTCTCACACTCACTTCATAAAAGCTATACTCATCCTTTGAAATTTCTAGGTGAATGGTATGTACCCCCAAACCCATCACTGGTACTATATATTAGTATTTTGCATGATTTTCAAGTATAATTATGACTAATAAGATTATTAATTTTAATATATTATCAGCTGTTGTTTGAACTCCTGGACATGCAATGCTGGGATTATGTCAGATCCAGATCTCTGTCTATATTCTCTGTTTTTACTTTCCATTCCCTTTCTCATCCCTGCTTTGTTAAATTTTTTTTCTAATTCTATTCCCTGGTTTTTCCAATTGCAATTTCCCATTTAAAAAATCCCATTTTTGGTCACAAATCTGGAATTAATAAACTTCTTTTATTCTGAATATCTCAAAATGCTCTATAGACATTAACATCCATGATATTCTAAATGTGGTAAGTGATAGATGAATAAAATAATCACTCTCTTAGGAGAAGATTCAGGCTGTCAGTCCAGGTCACAAGTTCCGATATGGGGTGTAAGGTCCAAGAACGTCATATTTATCAAAATTATAAAATGTGACCATATGTACATCTACATGAGATGCCAAATAATAACAATTAAAATTAGTTCAATGTATAAAAGAGAAAACATTTATTCTAAATATCTAAGTTCACTAAGCTCTTAAAATTTGGAAGAGCCTTTTTGGGTCTAAACATTTATGTTTCTAATTTCTGATCTTTTTCCAATAAAGAATTGTTTTGGAAAATATGAGTAAGACCTATTTTGCAGCTTTTGAATATACAGGGAGCCAAAACAAAAAAAAAAAGTGAACAGGGATTGCAATAGGATGATTCAAAGCATATTTTTAAAAATGACATTTTGAGTGAAGATTCTTTCTCACAAGGGATTACTTTTTTATAAAGAGCAGAGAAAAATTTTAAGGTGAGATTTTAAGAAAGAAAAGTTACATCTGAAAACACAATATATAAAGCAGAATAACAAAGCTGCTACAAAGCCACTGTTCTCAAAACTGCCTGGTACTGGTACAAGAACAGACATATAGATCAATGGAACAGAATACAAAACCCAGAAATTGACCCAAGCCATTATGCTCAATTAATATTTGACAAGAGGCAAGAGCATACAATGGAGTTAATACAGTGTCTTCAATAAATGGTGTTGGGAAAATTAGACAGATACATGCAAAAATGAAACTAGATCACCAACTTAAACCATACACAAAAATAAACTCAAAATGGATGAAGGATTTAAATGTAAGACAGGAAGCCATAAAAATTTTAGAAGAAGCCATAGGCAGCAAAATAGCAGACATATGTTGTAGCAATATCTTTACCGATACAGCTCCTAGGGCAATGGAAACTAGGGAGAAAAATAAACAAATGGGACTATATCAAAATAAAAAGCTCCTGGAGAAACTAAGATGGCGGCATAGATAAACACCGGGAAATTGCTGCTTCCCACAACAATCGATAAATGCATCAAAAACACAAGGTGGACATTATCTAGAACTACAGGAGGGCTGGCTGAGTGTAAATTCTACAACTAGAAGGAAAGAAAAGCACACTGTGAGCGGGAGGAGCTGCGAAGGTGGAGTGCAGAGGTACGGGGGCTCGCGCGTGGAAAGGGGCTGGCACCTGAGGACGCGGCTGTCTTTTTGAATCCGGAGGGAGACACAAGCTCCCGACGGCTCTGAAATCCGGTTCCGGGAAGTGTCTGGGGACCCAGGACTCATACGGGGAGATACTGGACTGTCTGGCAGCAGGCGAGCTTGAGAGCGGCTTTCCCTCAGAGGTGCTTGCAGCCATTGTCGGGACACTGGGACTCGCGACTCCTTAGGGCGGGGCTGAGGCTCCGCCATAGCTGCTTTCTCCGCCCTTTGATTTCTTGAGACCCCGCCCCGCCCACGCTGTGGCAGAGGCTTTTGCATATGAATGCCCCGGCCATTTGCAACCTGTAATTACCTAACCGCAGCCGGGCCAGATAGACCCAGAGCTTCCAAGAGAAGGCCCAAGGCCCCACAGCGGCTTGCATTGCTACACAGCTGAGCATCATCAGGGCACTTCCAAACTCCAAAAAAAAGGAAGGGGAATCTGCAATTCTCTTCGTAGTTCCTGCTGTGTAACCTCAGGCAGAGGCTAAATTAGCACCTCCTTAGATCCAAGAGCCACTGTACCCAGTGGTCAGAGGGGAACCATCCAGATCACAACTCCTCAGATCCATAAGGGACACACTCAGGGTGCAGTCTCAGTGAGCACCAAAGCCCCACTGAAGCAAGTCTTGCCCCAGAAGGGTGTCTCCAGCACAGAAGTTCTCCCACTGCAGACACAGCTGATTCTCGCTGCCAATTGCCCTGGAGGTCAATTCCTCCCAGTGATCCTACAACAACCAAGGCATAGCTACAACAAGACTGTGCACAAAGCCCACGAGGGGGTGCACCAAGAGTGTCCACCTCAGGTAACTGGGGAGGCGGAGCCACTGGGCCCTACAGGACACCTAGCACACAAAGCCACTCTATCAACACAGGGAAGCAGCCAAAATGCGGAGACAAAGAAACAGGTCACAAATGGCAGAAATGGAGGAAAGCAAACGACTGGATATAGAGTTCAAGGCCACGTTTATAAGGTTTTTCAAGAATTTTATGGAAACCGCCGATAAATTTAATGAGTCCCTCAATAAGTATAGTGAGACCCTGGAGGACATGAAAAAGGACCAACTAGAAATTAAGCATACACTGACTGAAATAAAAAATAATCTACAGAGATCCAACAGCAGACAAGAGGATCCCAAAAATCAAGTCAAAGATTTGAAATACAAAGAAACAAAAAATACCCAACTGAAAAAGAAAAAAGAAAAGAGATTCCAAAAATATGAAGATAGTGTAAGGAGCCTCTGGGACAACTTCAAGCGTACCAACATCAGAATTATAGGGGTACCAGAAGAAGAGAGAGGGCAAGATATTGAAAACCTATTTGAAGAAATAATGACAGAAAACTTCCCCCACCTGGTGAAAGAAATAGACTTCCAAGTCCAGGAAGCGCAGAGAACCCCAAACAAAAGGAATCCAAAGAGGACCACACCAAGACACATCATAATTAAAATGCCAAGAGCAAAAGACAAAGAGAGAATCTTAAAAGCAGCAAGAGAAAGACAGTCAGTTACCTACAAGGGAGTACCCATACGACTGTCAGCTGATTTCTCAACAGAAACCATGCAGGCCAGAAGGGAGTGGCAAGAAATATTCAAAGTGATGAATAGCATGAACCTGCAACCAAGATTACTTTATCCAGCAAAGCTATCATTCAGAATAGAAGGTCAGAGAAAGAGCTTCACGGATAAGAAAAAGCTAAAGGAGTTCATCACCACCAAACCAGCATTATATGAAATGCTGAAAGGTATTCTTTAAGAAGAGGAAGAAGAAAAAGGAACTCTTACCATTTGCCACAGCATGGATGGAACTGGAGAGCGGATAAATACCACGGGATCTCACTCATTTGTGGAATATAATGAACAACATAAACTGATGAACAAGGACTGATCCAGAGACGGAGAGGCATTGATTGGACTGTCGGGCTTTGGAGGGAGGGTAGGGGAGGGTGGGGGTAAGGGGGAAAGATCAACCAAAGGACTTACATGCAGGCATATAGGCCTAACCAATGGACACGGACAACGGGGGGGGAGGGGGGGTGAGGGCATGATCGGGGGGGTAGAGGGTAACGTGGGGACAAGGACACATATGTAATATCTTAATCAATAAAAATATATTTAAAAAAATAAAATATAAATAAATAAATAAATAAATAAATAAAAAGCTCCTGCACAGTAAAAGAAACCATCAACAAAACAAAAAGAAAGCCCACTGCATGGGAGAACATATTTGCCAAGGTTATCTCCGATAAGGGTTTAATCTCCAACATTTACAGGGAACTCATGCAACTTAACAAAAGGAAGATAAACAATCCAATAAAAAAAATGGGCAAAGGACCTAAATAGACACTTTTTGAAAGAGGACATACAGAAGGCCAAGAGACATATGAAAACATGCTCAAAGTCACTAATCACCCGAGAAATGCAAATCAAAACAACAATGAGGTACCACCTCACACATGTCAGAATGGCTATCATCAACAAATCAACAAACGACAAGTGCTGGAGAGGATGTGGAGAAAAAGGAACCCTCTTGCCCTGCTGCTGGAAATGCAGACTGGTGGAGCCACTGTGGAAAACAGTATGGAGTTTCCTCAAAAAATTAAAAATGGAACTCCCATTTGACACAGTAATTCCACTTCTAGGAATATATCCCAAGAAATCAGAAATACCAATCAGAAAGGATATATGCACCCCTATGTTCATAGCAGCACAATTTACAATAGCTAAGATTTGGAAACAGCCTAAGTGCCCATTAGTGGATGAGTGGATTAGAAAACTGTGGTATATCTACACAATGGAATACTGCACTGCTGTGAAAAAAAGAAGGAATTCTTACCATTTGCAACAGCATGGATGGAACTGGAGAGCGTTATGCGAAGCGAAATACGCCAGTCAGAGAAAGATAAATATCACATGATCTCACTCATTTGTGGAATGTAATGAACATAAACTGATGAACAAAAGTAGAACCAGAGACATCAAACAGACTGTCCAACCTATGAGGGAGGGCAGGCGGTGAGGTACGAGATCAACCAAAGGACTTGTATGCCTGCATATGAACATAATCAATGGTCACAGACAGCAGGGGGGTGAGGGCATGTGCTGGGGGGTGGGAGTGGTTGGGGAGAGGTCAATGGGGGAAAAGGAGACTCATGTAATACTTTAAACAATAAAACATTTAAATTTAAAAAGAAGAGTTGAAAGTTTTCTATTTAAAGAAGCAACACACACAGATACATATACATAAAACCACACAATCAATATAAGGTCTACTTGACAATCATATGTAAACATCCAAAGAACTTAAGTGCTTCTTTTGGCTTCAATTCTCATTCACAGTAAATGCCATATAATGTGAATTGCATGGGGAGTCCTGTGGGTTTGAGTTTTTTCCAAGTTGGTGCTATCACAATTGATCAAGGGTTAGGGAAACAATTAGATGGGATACATTTATTAAAATTTTATCCCAAGAGAGTATTTTTTTAACAGATTCCAATACATTATCTACCACAAGAAACAGTCATATATATACTGGTATTTACCCTGTTTTTAACACTCTTGATGCTGGCAAATGAAGTATATAGGAAATAGACCTAAGCCACAGGAAGACTAGAGAAATTACTTCTATTTGTTTTTAATTTTTTTCTTCTAAAAATGATTACCATATAAAAATAATGACTAAAAAGTTCCTAGAATAACAGGAAAACACCCATTTTTCATCAGTAATTGAACATTGGTAACAATTTTGCTTTTATCGTTCTAACAAATACTGCACATAATGTTGAAATCCTCTGACCACTACCCTTCCTTCTCCCAGGCAACCACTAGCCTGAGTTTGATGGGCCACAGTCTGGCACTCTGGGTTTCATGGCTCCAAACTTGGCCTTAAATTAGAGGCTTGGACATCCTGCTCCACACAAATTGTGAAATTTTAGACCCCATGCAAGGGATGCGGGCCAGGCTGCAGTCCTTCATGGTGATTTTTCCTCTTCATTGAGTGGAACTAATATAGTCTCCCACTCTCTGTAAGGTCCCACCCCCAACTTTCCCCTGTTGGGCTCCATCTGGTCCTCCACCTTAGTTAACACAAATTCAACTCCTCCTAGGTAGGCACTGAAGCTCCAGCCCACTTTGCCCTAACTGGGCTAGGCTTGCCATTAGCCCCTACTCTGAGGTACTTTCTCTCTCTTTACTAGCCCTTGGCCATCTACCACCCCCCTTCCCCCCCCCCTTTTTTTAGCAGAATGGTTTGTTTTTGATATTTGTAAAACTAATTCTCTATGAATTTTTTGTTTTGGGGATGTGGCAGGTATTTTAAATACATCTTCCCACTCCATTCTTGACCTATAAAACCCATGTTATGGAAAAATTAAAATGGGTGTTAAAACAAATAAGCTTAGAAAGAAATAAAACATCTTAACTTTTAAAACAAAAGAAAAACATATCATATAACTACTATAGAAAACACCATTCATTCATTACATAAACATTTATGGAGTATCTACCATGTGCTGAGGAAATAGCAATGCAAAAATATTTCCAGTGCTTCCTTTTAGTGGAGAAATATAGATTCTATAGATAGATGATAGATGATAGATAGATAGATAGATGATAGATAGATAGATAGATAGATGTTAGATAGATAGATAGATAGATAGATAGATAGATAGATAGATAGATAGATAGATAATAGATAGAGAGATGATAGATAGAGAGATGATAGATAAAATAAAGATAGAAAAATAAAGTTGAGAAGAACATTGGAGAGTGCTGGGGTTGAAGGAGCTTTGCAATTTTCAGATAAATTGATCAGGAAAGACTCATTCTGAACAAGGAGAATGAGCAAGTCTGGCATCCATCTGATGGAAACTATTTCAGTCATAAAACAAAGCAAGTGCTAGAACCCTCAGACAGGAGCTTGACTGGTGTGTTAGAAAAATAAGTGCCCAGCATGACTGAAGTACAGAGGCTTAGTAGGAGAATAATGGGATATAAAATCAAAGAGTTAATGTGGTTAGACTCTATCAAGCATTTTAGGCCACTATAAAGACTTTGACTTTCACTCTGAATGAAATAGAAAACCAGTATAGAATTTGGGGCAGAGAGGATATATATGGTTTGACTTATATTTTATTATGATCACTAGGCAACTCTTGAGAATACACAACAGGAAAGAGCAAGTACAGAAGCAGAAGACTGATTGTGTGGCTATTGCATCATCTGGGCCAGAGATTATGCCAGACCACCTGGAAGCAGTGGTGATGATTGAAAAGATAGATTATCATGAATTTTGAAAATAGAATGAACAATTTTTGCTGATAGATGAAATTTCAGATACAAGAAAGAGAGAGATAGAGGATAATTTTTTTTTTACCTCAACACCTGAAAAAATGGAGTTGACAGTTGGTTGAGGAAGATGGCAACAGGACGATGTGAGGTAAAGGAAATTGGGAACTCAGTTTGGAATGTATTAATTTTGAAATGGCAGATAACCACATGGAATTATAAGTAAATAGTCAGAAATAAGAGTTGGGGGTTGGAGAGAAGGTTTAGCCTGAAGATTATAAAGAGAGAGTTAGTTTGTAGATGGCATTTAAAACCAGGAGGCTGGATGAGAATACCAAGGCTAATGTAGATAGAAAAAGAAGCACGATGTAGACTGAGCCCTGAGACACTAGAGCATTCAGAAGTTAGAGATGAGGAGAAATAACGGAGACTAAGTAGGGGTGGCCAGGGATGTAGGAGAAATCCAAAAGAAAGTGGTGTCTGAGAAGCCAAGTAAAAACAAGTGTTTATAACAGCAGGAAGTGATCAGCCTTGTAAAATGTTTCTAATAAATAAGATAAAAACTGGGACTCTGTCATTAGAGTTAGCAACCAACATGTTATTCATTAATGACCTTGACAAAAGTAATTTTAGTAAGGGGTAAGGTCAAAAGCCTGTTTGGAGAGAGTTCTAGAGAGAATGGGAGAAGTGGAGTGGCTAAAGGGAAGAAAGATGATAGAAAAATCAGTTTTAGAATGTTTACCTATAAAGAGAAGTATATAAATGAGAAGGTACCTGAAGAGGAGGAAGTACGTCAAGGGGGGTTTTCTTTCTTAATGGAGTGAATGTGAAAGTTCTCTTCTAATTGATTTGACAGTGGTAAGAGATGGTTGAGAATAAATAGTGAGGGTTGGGAAGGAGATCTTTTAAGTCTTGGAAGAGGATGAGGAATGTTGACTACAAATGGTGAATGAACTTAAAGTCAGACTAGTTAACCTGATTGTAGCTATTCTGTGGCTGTATTCATCTTGGACACTGTAGGTTTAGAACAGCCAAAGAGTTGAATTTTTACGCAGTAGGGTTTTACCAAATGAATAATGTACTGTGAAAGCAGGGCAAACTTGATGTGTGTGCAAGTAATGAATAATAATGAGCCATGGGATCTAAGCTGTATAAGGAGTGAGAAATAAGGGAATGAGTTGTAATGTTAGAGATGGTTGTTGGAGGACAGGACGTTGAAGGCTGATATTATGGGCAGAAGATTGTTGGTAATGATAGGGTATAGGGTATGACCATGGGAGTGGGGACTGAGATAGAAAAAAGGATAAGATCCTTCAAGGAGAAAAGGTCAAGGAGTTGAGATACCAACATACGGAGAAGATCATCTAGGTAGATATTGAAAATGAGCCTGGGGCTAACCCTTGGAAGGGGAGTGAGTAACCTACAGATGAGTGAGAAGATTCACTGATGACATAAGACTGGGGATTTGGGAGGGAAAACTGAAAGAATGGTCTACAACTTTGTGAATTGATAAAAATATCCCTTGTCTGCACTGTCCAATACAGTAACCACTAGTCACAAGTGGCTATTGAGCAGGTAGGTAGTGGGCCTAAGGAACTGAAATTTTTATTTTTTTAAAGTATTTTTATTGATTTCAGAGAGGAAGGTAGAGGAAAAGAAAGATAGAAACATCAATGATGAGAGAGAATCACTGATTGGCTGCTTCCTGCATGCCCCTCACTGGAGACTGAGCCTGAAATCCAGGCATGTGCCCTTGACAAGAATTGGATCCGGGACCCTTGAGTCCACAGGCCAACACTATACACTGAGCCAAACTGGCTAGGGCTGAATTTTTTTTTCAATCCTCACCCGAGGATATGTTTTCATTGATTTTAGAGAGAGAAGAAGGGAAAGAGAACGAGAAAGAAAAACATCAATGTGAGAGAGAAACATCAATTGGTTGTATCCTGTACTTGCCTGATCAGGGATCAAAAATGCAACTTTTCTGTAAATGGGATGATGCTCCAACCAACTGAGCCACCCAGCCAGGGCTAAACTTTTAATATTATTTAATTTAATTAATTTAAATTTAAATAGCCACATGTGGCTAGTGGACAGTGCAGCGGTGAGAAGTGAGGACATCTACCTTAGCATTAGACTAATGGACCAAGGATATGGAGAGGAAAGTGTTAGTTCTTGGGAAGCCGGTGCAGGAGGCAGTGTCAGGAGAGAGCTAGGTTTCAGTTAGAAAAAGGCTGAGGATATAAAAAACACTTTTTTAGGAGTGACTGTGCATTCCAGAGGGGAGGGTGAAAGAATTTCAGGAGTTCAGGAGGGGGAATAAATAAGGAAAGAAAAAGAGATGTAGTCATCATTCTTTCTATATGCATTATAATTATTCTGGTCTTTATGCCCTTTGAGGACAAAATCCACATTTCATTAATTTAGTGTCTCTTAGAGAAACCTCCACATTGTCTTGCACAATGTTGGCATTTAATAGATATTTGTCAAATAATTTTAAAAATCTCTGGCAGATAAGGGAATTCTTATTGATAGCCTGTAAAATATAGAGTCTGGACAATATTTATACTATACTCTATACTGATTGCCGAAGTCACAAATGATAGATAGGATCTCAAATGTTCATCTACGCTCAACTATGTCAACATTTTCTATGTGCCAGTTACTGTGCTTTATAGATATTATGTCATTTAATCCCCCTAGTAATCCTATGATAGGCATTAATATCCACCTGTTACATGGGACCCTACTGAAGCTTAACAATGTAGCTATTCTGTCTAAAATCATACAGCTAGTACATATGGCTAAGATTAAAAGGAAGATTTTCTATTTCGTAATACTTCATAAGTAAATAACTTGATATTCTGATTCTGAGACCAGCTGGCTACACATGCTGGTCTTTTCTAGTTATTCACTATTTTCACTCTTTATTCTTTCCTTCATTAAACACCATCTATATTTATCTTTCTTATTTACCTGTTTATTTTCTTGCCTCTCCCTTTACTTCAATGAAGTCTGCCAAAGCTCAAAGGTCTGTGTGCTTTTTTCCTGCTGCATTTCTACCACTAAGATCAGCATCTGCCTATTGGTAGGTTCTAAATAAATATTTTATTCAGTGAATTAATTTCTCAAGAGAAGAAACTTTATTTATCTTTGGATTCTGGTGCCAAGCATATAAGATGACGCATGACACATGGTAGGTACCCAATAAATGCTTATTACCTAGAAGTGCCATAATAGGAAATAATCCTCTGAGTAATTTTGGATAAGTATATATATTCATCAAAGAAATAATAAAATATTATTTTGAAAGTTTTAAAAAATTCCTTTCTGGAAAAAATCAGAATTGATTTTTATTGAAGCAAACTACTTTTGAAGGGAGAAAGAACTAAGAGAAAATAATTAAGTCCACATGATTCTCTTGGTAATATTAACAATTTTGCATGTGGTAAAATATAAAGTGTATTTACCATTTTTCTTGAGTGTCACTCTTCTAACTTTTTTCATAATAACAACTTTTATTTATTGACCAAAGCCTAAGTGCTAGACATCACTAGGCACCTTACAAAAATTATATAGAACTGTGTCATTTAATCATAAAAACTCTTTAAGATGGATGTAATTAACCTCATTATGTAGTTGAAAGAAGTAACATGGTCAAGGTCACAGAAACAAGGTGAGCTTGGATTCCAGCTTGGGTCCCCTCATGTCACGGGGTCATTCACCAACAAAAAGCCCATGCTTCCAGAGTCTGATCCTCAGTCTATACAGTCCACACAACTTTATTTTTGCAGTTTTTCTAAAAAGTACTGTTATATCTTCCTACTGCTAAGTAGCGGAATGGCTAAACTTGGCATAAAACGATCTAAAGGGGAAAATTCCAGACGAGCACAGGGACCATTTTTTATTTGGTAACTACTGCTGCTTCCTCTTCTGTCTACTGTTTAAAGTTCAGTGTATTCAAGTACTGGACCCCTTTCCTTCTTTTTCAAAGGTCTTTCTGACCAATCACCTTCTCATGATTTCAGCTACTCCCTATGTGCTACCAGTGACCCCATGCCCCAGACTCCACACCACATTGCCAAAACCCCATTCCAACTTTATAAGCCCCAAAGACATGCTCAAAGTTGAACCTGACATCCTCACCTGACACTATTTTTCATACTTTGGCCTATGACATCACTGTGTAATCAGCCACTGAAGCTAAAATATTTGATAGTTCTTGATTCTTTCTTATCCTTATGTTATCACATCCAATCAAGTCACCAACCCCAATCCATTCCACGCCCTAGATATTCCATTTATTGACTCAAAAACATAACATATTTATGGAGAACTCATCCTGTGACCAAGATGCTGGTTATCTCTATCTGCCTTCTGCTCCATCCCCAATACCCCTGCTCAGATCAAGGCCTTCATCGCCTCTTCCTTCATTTTGTAAAATACCATCCTAGCCTGTGTGCAAGTTTCCAGTTTCCTGACACACCCCATGCATATTTTCCACTGTCACAAGAGTTACCTTCCTAAAACACAAATCTAATATTCTAACTATTGTCTTGAAGGCACTTCTTTCTCCCCTAGAGCCCATAAAGGTTACACTTTGATTCCAACCTTCTTTCCTGGCTCATCTTCTGTCCTCCGCCCACCTATGTTCAAGCTTCTCTAAAAGGTCACTGCTTCCCCCCCAAAAAAAAACCACGTACTTGCCTGGGTGTTTCTTTGTAGATGTTGTAATCTCTGGTAGCAATTTATTTTCCTCTTACCTTTGCCTTAGACTTCAAGATTCACTTAAAATATTGCTTTCACTGTGAGGCCTTCTCAGATGCTCCCAAAAGACTAGATCACTCTCTTCATTATACTGTCAAAATAAAGGGTGTCAAAAAATCGTAACATTACTTATTACTGAAGGAGTGAATATATAAATACACAATGACCAGACTATGCATAAAAGTAGAGTTTTTATCTGCAACCTGGCCAGAAAACCAACCCTCTTATCTACAATAAATGGTCCAGGAAGCCAGCCTGCTATACATCAGACTTGTAGGACATCAGACCGCTATCTCCAATAACAATCCAGAAATCAACACAATTGCTTTAAAAACCAGCCCAAAATGGCCCCAGGACTTGATTAACCACTGACAGCCTCCTTAATTCTTGTTCCCACTTCCAACTTAAGACCAACCAGAGAAAGCCAAAATTGCAACCCTAGCCAATCACATGAGATGCTCTGCTTCTAGTTAGCCGGCCTACAGCTTCCCTTGTCAATAACCTCAATCAGGACATACCTGAAGCCTTCCCTTTTTTCCCTTATAAAGCTTTTTCACTCCTCTGCCTTTCTTTCAGTATCTGCCAAAATTCAATGGATTTCCTTTATATATAGCAAGCTCTGAATAACTGGCCTTTGCTTTTCTCATTTGGTGGGTCTTCCTTTGTTTCTATCTTGCCTAGCCAAGGCCTGCCACATAAAATTACTCAATAAATAATATTTTTTATTGTTCTTATGCTGGTTCTTGTTTGCTGGTTACTGCCACCAGAGGATGCTGTCCACAATGATCCAATCTTATTGTCATAAATATTAAGTCATATTTCCTTATTATCCAGTTAAAGTTTGTAGGATCTATAGCAGTGATGGCGAACCTTTTGAGCTTGGCGTGTCAGCATTTTGAAAAACCCTAACTTAACTCTGGTGCCATGTCACATATAGAAATTTTTTTATATTTGCAACCATAGTAAAACAAAGACTTATATTTTTGATATTTATTTTATATATTTAAATGCCATTTAACAAAGAAAAATCAACCAAAAAAATGAGTTGGCATGTCACCTCTGACACACGTGTCATAGGTTCGCCATCACTGATCTATAGTGATGTCCCCCCTTTAATTCCTGACAGTGATAATTTGTGACTTCCCTCTTTTAGCTAATTGCTGATAAGTTGCATCACTCTATCTTTAAATTTTAAAAGTCCTTCTTATTTGGAAGTAGTCTGATAAACCTAATCAGTGCGTGTATCTGACTATATTAGGACTAAACTCCATGTTCTAATCATTACAATCATTTGTATGATGGAAATTCCAAGTCTTGATCCCTGCCTCCATCCCACTGTGAGGTGGATTTAACTAATAAAATTAATGGAACAAACATCATTGAAAGATGAACAAAGGGAAGTGAAAAACAAAATTTTTCTTTAAAAATTACTTTCTGACTATAAAATTAGTATATGTTTATTGTAGAAATTTTGAGACATAAAATATAAATATGATAATAAAATAAGCCTAAATAGCATATTTTGATGTGTATTCATCTAGTGTCATGTACTTTCAGCCCAAAATCTCTTTTTTTAAAAAAATTGTTAAAATAACTTTTTAAAAATATTTCTATTGTAAATGCCTTGCCTGACTCCAACAAGTGACCTCAGTTTTTCCATGTTTAAGCCAAGCTTTGCAATTTGCTTTTGGAAATTAGTTGGATCTTAAGAATTTATGTATATACTTGCTAATTCATTTTTTATGACTATTTCTGAAGTTCCCATTTGCAGGGACAGATGCTCCTGCAGTCTACCAATGCGGTTCTTTCCACTGATAAGATTCTGTTAACTTATCCTTTGGTATAAAATGTATTCCAATTCTTCATAAATTTTTGCATATTCAAAATACCATATATTAACCAAGGTAGCAATTTATGGTTACAATTGAGACACACACACACACACACACACACACACACACACACACACATTCTTATGTTGGCATTATCAAAAAAAATTCTTAGTTGCAGTTCAATTTGCATTTTTATTTCTTGTCATTGCCCTTCCCACTTCCTAGTGGAGGTGTTAATGAGCAGTAAAACAGGCAGAAAACAGAGGAAAAAAAGGCAAAGGACATGGATGGTGTGCACAGTGTATCAAAGAGTAAAATATAAATTGGTCCTTATTCCAAGCTATCATCATTTGTATTTGCAACAGGTGAACTTTATTCTTTTTTCTATCTGACTTGGCTCCCTGTGAATACCATTTACAGATCTATTAGCCAACTTTTCCTAATTGTCATTACATTTCTGACATTCATAAGTGTCATCGAGAAATATAGATGTCTGTGGTATACATATAGCCTAGGTGTGTAGCATATACTATCCAGATTCAAGTGCACTCTATCACATTCACACATCTCCATCTTTAAGTAGCATGTGACTGTAGTCTTAGGCATCAGTCCTGACAACCAGATTTTCTTTGTTTCCTAGCCTCAATTCTTACCTCGTGCCCCTGGTAACAAGGTTGCTAGGTTGCTACTTTATTGCTGTCTGTGACAGAGTCCTTATCATGGAGATCCACCTCCTGCCTTATTTTCCCCAGGACCTGCTTTCCCTTGAAACCCACCCTGGTGGCTAAGCCCCTATTAAATGTTTGTAAACTTTCTTAAAGCTAATAGCTAGCCTTTGTAAATTTCTTAGCTCCCTTTCTGCTCAGTTCAACCTTTAAATGACTCTTTCTGTTCATGTTTCACTCTGAATACATATTATCTTCTATATTCTGCTAAGAGATGTCTAGTTTCCCATATTCCAAAGCTAGGTCCATGTTCCCCACCACTCCCTCTCTACCTTTATGCCCTATGTGACCAACCAAGTTCCAGATCCCATCCTCTCAGGCCATCCTTAAGAAAGCTCATTAGGGCTATGTACTGAGAAAAAAATGGTATACCTCTGAAATTCTATAGTAAAAACATAATTTCTCTAGGTATCCTGTTCAAGACAACTGCCAAATATTAGAAAATTACTTTCCCTGATACAAATATGCATATGTATTCTCCTGACTAGAATGTCTTTTCTGGACCACAACTACTGCCCAATGGCTCCTGCCACCACTGAGAAGCCCTCCCTTCCGCTGCCAGGGCTGGGCGAGCTTCCTGAGCTGACCCTCAGATGTATGTTACCAGAGAAACAGCGTTATAGAATATTGTTATGTGTAGTTGACATAGCATCATCCCCTGATCCTCAATAATTAAATACATAATCTGAAATTTGCAACAAGGCCCAAAAGCCTAACCATCATTTAAAATGTTGTGTCAGTGGAATATCATTTTGACTTCCAAATAACCAATGCGAAACTAACTTTGGTACCTAACATTCATGATATGAGCAACTTACTTATTCTGCTTCATAGGTAGCCAAAATTATTTCAACAATAATAGCTGTGCACGTACATTGTTTGAAAATATATAATTAAACGTTACAAGTGAAAGCAACAGCCCTCATGTAAGCAAACATGCAATTGTTAGTTTGAGTTTTGCTCTTTTGCTATTATAAGCAAGCGATCTTGTAACCATTTAGTTTTAATTCTCCCATTGGGACAGAGAACATAATTATTGAGTGAAGGTTCCTAACTAATGAAGAAGAAAATTCTGGCTTGGTTTTCAGCCTGGAAAAGGGTCTCTTCCCACTAAGATCCAAGGATGGTTCTCAGTAGTACTTAACATCCCTATTTCACAGATGAGAAAGTTGAGAATAAAATAGAAATATCTGAACCTGA
Source organism: Myotis myotis (assembly GCF_014108235.1). NCBI lineage: Eukaryota > Metazoa > Chordata > Mammalia > Chiroptera > Vespertilionidae > Myotis > Myotis myotis. Next base: position 23,960,631 of record NW_023416379.1, on the reverse strand, counting down.
AATAAAAGGAATACAAACAGTGCTTCACACAGTATATATACTTTAATGCAGTATAAAGCACTAAAACAATCAATTCAATCAAAATTATAATACAAAAAGAATCAAACTATAATAGTACTAAAGAAAACCATAGGAGAAATCTTAATAACCTTAGAGTAGAAAGACTATCTAAGAATGACAAACGCAGAAGCTCTAAGAGAAAAAAGTGTTGAATGTGATCACATAAAATATATTTTAAAATTACTACATGGCAATAAAAGAGAAAAGAATTAAAAGTAACATTATAAATGACACACTGAGAATACATATATGCCACTCACATTCCAGAAAAGAGATAATTTCTGTAATCTGTAAAGGACTTCTTCTAATTAATAAGGGATAAAAAAAGATAATCCCAATATAAAAGTGGGCAACAGACAAGAACAAATAGTTCACAATAAAGTAAATGTAAATTATTTTAAACATATTAAAAGAGCCCCAACTTCATTCACAATAGGGGGAATAGAAATTAAAAGTACTATGGCAAAGTATTTTGTACTTACAAAATTGGCAAATATCAAAGAGTGGATAATCTATTGTACTGCCAAGGGTTTAGAGAAGCAGTCACTCATATTTTTGTAATGGAAGCACATAGATAAAGCCCTTGTGGAGGGGAATCTGTCGGAATCTGTCCATGTTTAACATGTACAAGGCTTCCACACCTCGTGAGACACAATGAACCCGCAGCGGCATTCATTGCAGCTTTGCCTGTAGTAACGGGACAGGAAGCAACATAGCAGGTAACTGCTTAAAGACCTATGATGCAGTACTGAGCAGCCATTAAAAAAGAGATGAATCTACATGTGCTACTGTAGAAGTCCTCAAAGATATACTGTTAATTGAAAAACAAGCAAAGTACAGAACAGTGCATATGGTATTTTATTATTAGTGGAAGAGAAAAACAATGTGTCTATATCTGTTTTTAAATATACACAGAATCTCTTTGGGAGGCTACATAAGAACCCAGCAAAAGTAATTTCATTCCAGGGATCATCAAGAAAACAGGAATCTGCCCTAACTGGTTTGGCTCAGCGGATAGAGCGTTGGCCTGCGGACTGAAGGGTCCCGGGTTCGATTCCGGTCAAGGGCATGTACCTGGGTTGCGGGCACATCCCCAGTAGGGGGTGTGCAAGAGGCAGCTGAATAGATGTCTCATACTCTGTATCCCTCTCCCTCTCCCTTCCTCTCTGTAAAAAAATCAATAAAATATATTAAAAAAGAAAACAGGAATCTTATTTTAACCACTAACCTTTTTACCTTTTAAATTTTAAATACATACCATGTGCATGTATTAACTATTACTAAAATTGAATAAAATATGTTCAGTTGTTAGTGAGCAGGGGTATCTGAATCATGTAGGACACACAATTTGTAACTATTATCCTGGGGCCTAGAATAAATATATAAGTGAAGTAACATCCTTGATAAGTTTTATCCAATTAGCCCTTTTCTTATTTGGCTGTTGTGACCCATGAACTCTAGGGCTTTTATTATAGATGAGGCACTGTTTGCAGAATGAGGCATCCATAACTTTGTCCCAGTCCCAGATCTATACCTTGTAAAGTTGGCATATATCTCTATATCTATATCTATATCTATATCTATATCTATATCTATATCTATATCTATATCTATATCTATATCATCTATATCATCTATTGATATAGATATATTTGTAGTTTTAAAACATACCCATAAATTTTGATAGCCTTTCTTCCTTTGGAGTTTAATTCCCCTCACCTTGAGTGTGAGTTGGGCTTAGTGGCTGACTTCTAATGAATATAATATGGTGAGAATGGTGTCATATCACTTCCAAGACGAGGTCATAATAAACATTGTAGTTGAAGTCTTTCTCTTTTGGGTTATTTTCTCTGAGTAAACTCAAAGTTCCATGGCATGAGGAGAACTCCATGGGGTAAGGAACTGAGGCCCCCAACCCATAGTCTTATGGGAGCCACCTTCCAAATGGAGTTTTCTACCCCAGCTGAAAGGATTGAAGCCCCAGTAGATGTATAGCCTGCAACTCCATAAGGGACCCTGAGCCAGAACCACCCAACTAAGCCATTCTTGGAGTCCTGACTCTCAGAAACTGTATGAGATAACAAATTTTTTTGTTTTGTTTTAAGGTGCTAAACTTTAATATGACTTATTCTGCAGCAATGGCTAAATAATAGACTTATCTTTTGCTCCCCTCCACCCTGCTCCTGCCCCCATGTGCCTTGAAGCTCATCACACAGACACTGCTTGCCTTTCAGTTTGGTCCAATTTCGGGGAAAATGAACTCAGATAGCCTCCACAGCAATAAGTGAGAGGAAGAAGTCAAGAGAGGTGATAATAATAACTACAGGTTCTGGCAAAAGAGAGAGAAAGCATGAGAGAAAAAAACATGTCAGAACATTCCTTGCACAATTCTCAAAATACTACATAATAACTTTCTCAAAACCTGCTGACTTGAACAGATGTAGTTGGTTTCTTTCAGGATACTTCCCACCATTTACTTCCCCAATTTCATTTTCATCTTCTATCTCAAAACCCAGGTGGTACACAGTCTGGCTTTTAGAGCTGAAAATGTGGAAGGAATCAGGGTTTATATAATGTTGCAGCATCGACAAAGAATATTTTGTTCCATGCACATGTTAGGGGTCCACAGTCAACAGAGTAAGCGGCATTCAACACTGTATCTTATAAGACCTTCATAACCTCACCCCCACTCTCTTTCCTCACCCTCACCCCCCAATTTGGTAGTATTACTTCTGAAAAGTTCTTAGACTCTCAATGGAACTGCACTTTTTAAAGAAGTGTTTTCAAAGGACAAGACTGATTTTCAGTTCACACTAAGGGCCGTTCTTAAACACACATGAAAGCATGGAACTTTAAAATCATTTCCTTTGACAGGCACACCTCTCTGCAGTATTTTGTTTGTTTGCTTACTACTAGAAAAACAACACGGCCAGGCATTGTTTCTGCTGAGACACAGAGCTTGTCCCGTGGCCCGTTGCTGCTTCACCTGACAGAGGAAGGAAACCATTGCACTCTCATTCCTACCACCTAGCAACATTTAAATCACACTTCCCTGCTAATGGAGCTCATAAACAGAGTGCCAGAGGCTGTACCCATAGAGCCACCAAGCTGCCACTGCCTTTCATCCACCATGTGTATTGGGCTCCCACCTAGACTCTAGATGGATAGATGGTGAGGAGTAAAAATTTGTCAAGGCTTCCCAAAGTAGCAGATGCTGTGTTAGGTTCTCTATAAATGCCTTTTACATAGATATTCTCAGCAAAAAGGTAAGGAAACTGAGGTTCACAGAGGTACAGTAACATGAGTTCACACATTAGTAAGTAGCGAAGCAGAAATAATTTAGATCTGGGTGTATTTGACTACAAAGCCCATGGTCTTTTTGTGGCACCATGATTTTTCATTCTACTATATAATACTAGAGGCCCATTGCACGAAAATCGTGAACTCCGTTGGGGGTGTCCCTCAGCCTGGCCTTCACCCTCTCACAGTCTAGGACCCCTCGGGGGAATGTCTGACTGATGGCTTAGGCCTGCTTCCTGTGGACATCCTTAGCACTGCCACGGAGGCAGGAGAGGCTCCCGCCACTACCACTGCACTCGCCAGCCGTGAGCTCCGCTTCTGGCTGAGTGGCACTCCCCCTGTGGGTGCACACTGACCACCAGGGGGTAGCTCTTGTGTTGAGCATCTGCCCCCTGGTGGTCAGTGCATGTCATAGTGACCAGTCATTCCACCGTTTGGTCAATTTGCATATTAGCCTTTTATTATATAGGATAACCATGACAAAAATAATATATTTTACAGTATATTTTCAAAACAGAAATAGCCTGAGAAAAACATTTTAGAGCCACCATAACTTAAAGAAACTGGCTGATACTTAAATACCCTTTTTTTGCAGCTATTTACTCCAATAACCTACTAAACCACCAAGTGGCCTCCTGGAGGAATTACCAATCAGGAGGTCAGACCTGAATCTAATGGGCATCCAGTCTTATCTCTCACTACAAATTAGTATGGGCCTGGCAGCCAAGAACACACAGGTAACCAGTTTTTAAACCAGTTTTGTTTGTTTTAACCCAAACTGATGGTCTATAGGGCACTGAACTCTGTATGACCTGTGAACAGGACAATGCAGAAGAAAGTATTGCCTAATTTTCAAGCCTGAAGGGCGAAGGATTATACTCCGAATCTACAATTCACCACCAGAAGCAGGGTCTGAGAAGCTAGCCAATGGGCACCATTCTCTCTCCGCTGGAAAAGCCTTTTAGCTGTGACAAGCCAGAGGGCCATGGAGCAGTGGTCAGCTGCACTGCAATTTGTTTCTGAGATGACAAAGAACAGAAAGTACAAACAGGGCAAGGTTGGAGACCTCAGGCGGAGGCACTGGGTGATCCCAGTGCTGCTGGGAGCCTGAACCGGGTCGTGCAACTTCTTTGCTTGAAAGCCCTCAATCAGGCAGGACCTCGGAGGCCTACAACTGTAATTTCAAACCTCAAAAGAAAACAGGACCCTCTCAAACTTTTATTTTGCTGAGGAAGCGGATGATTTAAAAAAGTCTGTTTGACACATGCCTATCTGACTTCCCAGTTCCCTTAGGTTTCCTGCAAGTCAGCCATAAAGCCATCCCCCCACTTGTTCTGACAGGATTTATGCATGCTACATCTGGTAGTCAGCGAGCATATTTTTCTTCCTTTTTCATTGAACCTCTGCCCATACACACATACAGGGTCTCATTTTAATAGCGGGATTATTCCCTGTGTATTTAAATACACAGGAAACAGGAAATCATCTAAAAGAACACAGTGATCTCATGGTTATATCACTTTTCCCCACAAGCCCATTAGAGACAACGACAAGATTCTGGAACTTATAGCTTAAGAATTCCTCAACCTGAGGAGACTGACTGACCTTAAGTTCCCTTTTCTGGTTCTTAACATAGTACAAATTAAGAAAATGAAATAGCACATGTCTTCCAAGACACGGGAAAGAAAAGATTTTCCCCCCCAAAATAAATCTGCATTTGGCTCTCAGAAATGTCAGAAGACACTCTCACATTTGGGTGGCTGCCTGAGGAAGGAGTCAGAGGGTCTAGGGCAGTGATTCTCAACCTGTGGGTCGCAATGCCTTTGGGGGTCAAATGACCCTTTTACAGGGGTCTCCTAAGACCATCGAAAAACATATATAATTACATATTGTTTTGTGATTAATCACTATGCTTTAATTATGTTCAATTTGTAACAATGAAATTGGGGGTTGCCACAACATGAGGAACTGTATTAAAGGGTCGCGGCATTAGGGAGGTTGAGAACCACTGGTCTAGGGCAAGCCCTCCCTTGGGAGAGCAGGGAAGGTCTGCAGATACGCAAACGTAGCTTACAGTGGGCCATGGGTTCTCTCAGAGAGGTATTTGGAAATGTAGAATCCTGTTAGCTAATAAGTACCAACATGCCTGGACCACGTTCCACTTAATCTTCACAGAAACGACATGAGTTAGATATTCCTAGCCCCATTTTACAGATGAGGAAACCGAGGTTGGGTTCTTAAAGACTCAATGTATTGCAAGGGAGAGTGTTTCTCCCAGTCAGAAATTCTCTCCATGGATTGGGGTCTCCTAGGTGCTTGCACACTGCACCCCGGGGAAAGGCTGGAGAACACACTCTTCTCTACAGACCCCAGGAATGTAACTTCCCAGGCTTCTTCCTGACTCTACTAGAACAGAGAGCAGAGATGCTCAAAGCAATGGTTCTGAGAAATGGCAGCGCTAGAGGTCCTTTCTCCATCAAAGAATAAATTAGGTTCTGTACACCTTGATGTATTCTATCACTTTCAACATTGCCATCCCTTTTTAGTGTGCAGGTCAACTTTTGTTAACTTGAATGTTTGATTGCTCTGATTATTTTGTTCTCCAAACATGCCAGAGATTAAACATTTGTGAAACTAAGACTCTCTTGCTTTGTCCCTGGAACAACTCCCCTACTCGAGACTCTTCAGTAATGTCCAGGTTTTCCCTCACCTTGTTTGCATCAGACATTTTCCTAGTTCTTACCCCACTTCCTTCTCTATGAATGTTCTTTCCCCCTCCTCTAAAAGCATCACCATCAAAACCGAGTTTAAATCTTCCCCCCAAAATCTCCATTATTGGCTTCATGTGGATTTTTAACTCCTTGCACGTGCCCTTGACTCCAGTCTATGCAACCTTAAAACTATTTAACTTTGCACCTATTCTCAACCCTTTGTAACTAATCTCTGGCCATTTTCCCTATAACACTCTTTGTCTCCCTAACCTTATTAAATCTCTCTGCAGAGTGGGGCAACATCACTACCAGCCTGAATCTTGATAGCGAGTCTGCGTATCATCATGTAGACCAGTGGTGTGCTGGGGCCGGCTTGTGCCTCCCCTGTTGTGCTGCATATTTTTTCCCAACACAGTTTTCAGTGACATCATGTGGGTAGCCTGAATTTGGCCATGGTGAGAGTATATCTATCATGAATATTAGCAAAAGCTACAAATCAAGGCTTTGTTTAGAGAGCCACTTTACCAGCCCAGTGTCGTTGCTACTCAAAGTGTGGTTCACAGACTAGTAACATCAACAGCACTCAGGAGCTTGTTAGAAATACGGCATCGAGCATCTCACCTCATGCCTCCTGAATCAGGTTTTTGAAATTTTTAACAAGAGCTTTGGGGGATTAGTTTGCATCAAATTAACCTGTGAGACAAAGAGCTTCCAAAATCGCCTCTTAACGTCTAGAATTGATCCATTGTACAAAGACTATATGCTCAATAAGTGTTACATCGACTGAAATCCACAATGTGACACTGTTGCAATTCTCAAGGCTGCTTGCCAAAGAGCAAAGACATATCTGTCCTATTTACAGTTATTGCTGTAAAACTCGAAATAATTTGTTTTTCAAAGTTTGACATGGGACAATGTCCAATAGCTGGAAGAAACCTGGATTTTTAATATTACATTAAGGACACATGAAACTAATAAGGAAATTTAAAACGATTTTCAGACATGCAAAGTGGCAAAGCTTTGGGAAGAGGCATGGAAAATCTTTTCTTTTAAGATGCAACCTTGATGGATACATGGTACCTAACATCTGCACAAATCAACGAAATGTAGAAACCAGGGGCTAACAGTAAGACAGCAGCTGTAGCATGTCTTTATTAATGGATTATCCATTGGTAAGGAGAGTAGAACAAAAGATCCTGGGTAAATTCCGGGTAAGATATTAAGAGTAAGCCCAGAAGCACACATGAATTTGCAACACCAAATTCCAATCTCACAGAAGTTTCTGAAGAGCTGCATATTTGTGAAAGAATGCTTGGTTATGAGCGCATGTGCTTTAAGGTCAAATGGGTTGAGTTCAAATCCCAGCCCTGCCGTTGACTAGCTGCATGATCCCAGAGAAGTAGAGAAGTGACTCTGTACCACAGTTCCTTACCTAGCAAATGGAAGTGTAAAAGCATTACCCACAGCTTTGCCTCTGATGGTTATACCAACCCACACCCTCTGTCCACCTGTGGCTAAGCATACTGACTCTGGAGCCAGGTTATCCCTAACACTAAGTGTGTGTGTGACCTTGGGAGAATTCCCTCATTGAGAAATGGCACTAGAGTAATTAAGCCGATCTATGTACAATGCTTAGAAGAGCCTCTGCCCCAAATTAAGGGCTCTGTGAGCACATTACGAGGGGGTTTGATTTAAAAATATATTTTTAGGAGTTTCTGGCCAAGATGACAGCATTGGTAAAAGTGGTACTTGGGACCTTCCACAACCACATCAAAATTACAACTAATCTACAGAACCACCATCATTCAGAACCACCTGATATCTAGCTGAACAGAAGTCCTATAACCAAGGATATAAAGAAGAAGCCACCTCCAGACCAGCAGGAAGGTTAGAGACAGGAAGGAGTGGTCCCACACCCACCTTTGGTGGATAAAAACCAGGAGGGATATCTCGGCTGCCGTGGACCCCCCTGAGAAGTGAGGGGTCCCAGCCCCACACCAGGGCCTCCAGCCCAGCGTTCCAGTGCCAGGAAAAGGAGTCCCCATAACTTCTTGCTGTGAAAAGCAGCAGAGATTGCGGCTTAATGAGAGGAGGGCTGCTGGAGTCCCAGGCATTCCTCTTAAAGGCCCCACACACAGACTAACTTGGACTCACTCACTCACTCTGAGCTGCAGTGCTGGAACAGCAGGTGGAAATGCACCAGGGACACATAGGGAAGAACGGAATTGTCTGGCTTCAGGATAAGGGCTGCGGGGTCAGCTTTCTCACAGACAGAGTGCTGGCACAGGCCATTGTTCCTTTGCTGGGCCCATGTCCTAAGAGCAGGCAGGTGGGCCCCATATCTGAGTTTCCATCAACCTGGCTAACACTGTTGGCCCCGCCCTGGTAATTCCCTGAGGGATAGGCCACCCCAATAAATTCAATTAAAATTTTTTTTAAAGATATACAGTGACTAAGCAGCTAACAAAATAAGACCCTTATACTGTATATGCTGTCTGTAAGGGACTCACTTCAGATTGAAATACACACACAGACTAAAAGTAAAGGAATGGAAAAGACCTATATATATAAAAAGCCAGCAACCATAATGCCATAACGACTGGAACCACCAGTCACTATGACACCCAATGTGGCCAGCAAACTGGCCAATCAGGGGGTGGGGCTGGCCGGCCAACCTTCCGTGGCCCCTGCCCCAGCCAACCCACCCTGATTGGACTCTCCTACCCTGATTGAGGGTGGGGCTGGCAGGCCAAACCCACCTCCCTCCCCCCTACCAGCCCCGCCCCAGATCAGCCACCACACCCCAATCAGGGCAGGGCCAGCTGGCCACCCAGCCATGGCCCCTCCCCAGGCCACTGGCCCCCAATCAGTACCCCCAAGCGCATTTGGGGCTGGGGCCAGCTGGCCCACCACCCCCAGCCCCTCCCCATGACAGGCCCCAACCCCAATCGACCCTCCAACCCCAATCGGGGGCGGGGCCCACCAACAAATCGCCCGCAGCCACTCTCCCCAGCCAGCCCAGGCCTGATCAGGCCCCGATCAGGGGTGGGCCGGCCAGCCAACTTCCCGCCATCTCCTCCTCCCAACAGGCCCACCCTGATCCACCCTGATTGGGGCTGGGCTGGGCGGACCCCACCCATGCATGAATTCATGCACGGGTCCTCTAGTAGTTCATAAAAATGGAAACAAAACAAAACAAAATAAAGCTGGGGTAGCAATGCTTATACCAAAAAAACAAGACTTTAAAACAAAGGCTATAACAAGAGATAAAGAAGGACCCGGCAACTCTACTTTTAGGTATTTATATGAAGACACCCAAAACACTAAACAGAAAAGACATATGCATTCATATGTTTATTGCAGCATTATTTACAATAGTCAAGAGATGGCAGCAACCTAAGTGTATCAATAGATGAATGGATAAAGAAGAAGTGGTACATATATCCAATGGAATATGATTCAGTCATTGAAGAGAATTAAATTTTGCCATCTGCAACAATATGGATGGACCTAAAGGGTATTATGATAAGTGAAATAAGTCTGAGAAAAACAAATGCCAGATGATTTCACTTATAGGTGGAATCTAAAAAAATAAACAAACAAGTAGAACAGAAACAAACTCATAGGTACAGAGAACATTTTGACATTTGCCAGATGGGAGAGAGTGTTGTGGGATAGATGAAAAAAGTAAAGGGATTTAGAAGTACAAATTGGTAGTTACAGAATAGTCATGGGGACGTAAAGTACAGCATAGGGAATATGGTCAATAATATTGTAATAACTATTAATGGTGCCAGATGGGTACTAGATTTATTGGGGTGATGACCACTTTGTAAGCTATATAACTGTCTGATCACAGGTTTGTACACCTGGAACTAATATTGTATTGTATGTCAACTGTAACTTTAAAATAAAATAAATAATTTTTTTTTTTAGATTTCCAATAATATCCATCTGTCATTAATCAGCTCGAGTTGGAATAATTAAAAAGATATGTATGTCCACAACTCTGCAGCTTTAGAAACCACAGATTCAGGAATGTTTTCAGTAACTATGTAGGGGTATCAGAGTCAAAGGCAATGCTTCTCAATGTCTTCTGAAGAACTTTAAAACACACTGAGGACTGGTTGCCCCCCCAGAGTTTCTGATGTAAGGAGTCTGTGGTATGGCCCAGGCATCAGGAATCCTGAAATCTCTCAGGTGGCTATTATGTGTGGCTAGGATTGAGAACCACTAGCCCAAAGGCACGATTAGTAGTTGTAAGGCAAAAGCACGTAGTAATTTGGCATAACCAGATTGACAAACTGGAATGGCTTCCATGTGGCTGTTACCTGTTTTGTTTCTAGGGTTGGTCTGCTAACTCTGTAGATCTGGAACTTGATAAGGGTGTGCTTATGCAAGGCCGGGGGAGGGGGAGTTCAAAGAGGAGGAGGTCACTCACCAAAGACAGATTTGACCAGAAAGTCAATTAATCATTTACAAGAAGTACAATCACTTTCCAGAAGAAATACTTACTGCGGGAAGCCAAGTTAACATCCCAACTACTTGACAAATCTATGAAATCAGAAAAAGGTCCAGAAGTCTGGAGGGATGCCATGACCCTGAAGCAGTAATAAATCAGATTCTGGATTCTACACTGATGGGTCTCAAAACTTTGCTAAATATTAGTATCACTAGGCCTGGGCCATACTGCAGACCAGCTAAGTCAGAATCCCTAGGGGTTGGACACAGGCATCAGTACTTTTTTAAAAACTTTCTAAATGATTCCAAAGGACAGACAAGTTTGAGAACTCATGAGATTATTATTTGCACGAGGTTCTTAGCTTTCTGTTTTCCATACTTTAGTTCATTTGATAATGCTTACATTTACATTAAAAGTACTTGATTGATAGGAAACATGTTAACATGCTCTAACCACTTCCCTCTCCCCCAAAAGTAAAATCTACAAGCTTCCTTTTAAATAATAAGAACATAGTTAATTATTGCATTCTTATGACTGTTTGGCATGATAAAAGTATCCCAAATATCAAAGCTGTGGGAAGTACTGGTTCATGCCTGATTTTAGAAGACAGGAGTTATTTATTTGAAGTTAATTGTCATTTATAGTGTATATCTTATATAACTACAGAGAAAAAGTGAAGTCACAGGTTTTGTGACTCCTTTCATGACACCATGTTGCAACTATAATCACCAGTGAACTGGCACGAACAATTAGCAGTGCCTCTTGTCACCTAATTATAACAGAAATGCTCTTTTCATTGAAAAACTGGTAGAGAAAAGAGAGCTTTCCCCATCTCTCTCCAGTTCATTACCAAGTGCAGTGAATTGCAAATAATAGGTACTCAGTAATGTTTTCAGAATTAAGTTGCCTTAAAACCTTTTCTTCCAAGTTTAGTTCAGACTGTGATAAGTTAAACAACACTGCCATATTTTGTCTAAAATCAATAAAATATTAATTGCCAAAAGAACCCTGATAGGAACATGAATAGGAGGCAGCAGGAATTTCGCAGTAGTTTAAGACTACTTTGTGACTTGGGTAGAATAATTAACCCTTTTGCATCTCAATTTTCTTCATCTGAAAATGGGAGATAATACTAGTGATATCATAGGGTTATTTAGGCATTAAATGAAATATGTGTGAAGTATAAGAGCATAACTTGACATAGACATTTATACAATCAATGTTAGATGCTATTTTTATTTGTGTAATATCCAATAGGTTATAAAAATCTGGCTGGAAATAAAATATTGCACCATGTGTTTTACCCACAAATCATGGGGGGGAGGGAGCGCTTTAGAAATGCCCAAAGTATTTGAATTTAGAGTTGAAGGTCATTTACATGCACTTATGACTGGAAAGGACTTAACCTTACCTGAATTTTAGTTTCTTTATAGACTCTGTTACTATAAAAAGACATCCCTCAAATTTCAACCAAATTACACATCCAGGACTCCTTAGAACAGTGTGTTTATTTTTAATTTGAAGGTGCCCTTGGGTGTTCCCATATTCACAGGCAAAACCAAAGACCTCAAAAGTGTTCAAGGCTTGATTGGCCAGCTTGTGTTGGAATGTAATTTGCATCCCATACCTTCCTGAGCTCCCCTGAACTGGAACTCAAACATTTCCCTGTTCAAATGGCTCTGAGAATCAGATGTTTGTTAGTTAATTTACTCAAGACCAAATTCTAAACAGACAACCACAAAACTAACTACTTTTCCCCACTGGTTTAAGGAAGTTTCTTTTGTTGGCACAAACATAAGATTTTATCTACCATAGTAATTCTATACTGCTTGAAAATAAAATCTTTCTGTTCTCCTTCAGTCACCTAGGAACTTGCACAAAATCTCTCTAGCCTTATAAATAAATTCATGAATCTTGAGTAAAAGAATTAAGCAGAATACAAAGGAAAACAAAATTTGAACAAATTCTGTTTTCCTGGGCACCTGGATCCTTTTAAATTAAATATGAAATACTATAAATTTATTCTTATTTTAATGTGTCTTTTATTTCTCAGTCATTCTTCCATTGGGATGTGTTTACTTAAATGCCAAGTTCTGTATATTCCATGAAGAAATCCAAGAAGCTTAAGAAATGGCCACACATCTCAAAGTTTTTATAATTTCACAAGAAGATAAATAAAAGACAGAAAACAATTATAACAAAATATGATTAAGTATCAAATAGATGTCAAAGGAATTCAGCTAAGGGATTGATTAGGGGTTAATTTGTTCCCTGCAGGGGAAAAAGCATGGGAAAGCTTACCTTCATCAAACCTGTAAAGTTAGAGTACATTTGCAGCAGGCAGAGGTACTTGGAGAGCTTATTCAAATGGACAGAACAGTAGAAACCAAGGACTGCACATTTAGATAGTCAGAAAATAGTAGGCAGTTTTCCAGGTAATATTAATTAAATGCAACATTTCCAAACATATAGAAATAGATACAAGTATTATTAGATATTACATATATAGCAGAACTCAAAAGCAAAAAGGGATATCTCCACATAGAAGGAACATAATAAACATCAGGAACAAGAGAAATTACAGGTCTCAAAGTCTGGGGTTTTCAAGGCCATTCAAGGCCAGAATCTGGCTCAGGAAAATATGTTGCAGAGCAGGAATCAGAACTGGACTCCCTGTGCAAAATCAGGAGAATCCCAGAAAGCATGGAGGAAGCAGAACACCTGCATTCTCAAGGTAAGTGCTGGAAAAGAGCCAACAGCCCCACCCTGTGGGTGAAGAGGTCTTCTAGGGATATTGGAATCCCAAGACTGAGCTGCATGTGGCAGTGGGAACGGAATGCTCATTACCACTGCCCTCTGACATTACCAGGCAGAAAAACTAACACACAAAAAATAATTCCGTGTCAGTGAGTCTTGAAGGTACTGGTACACAGAGCAGTGGAAATCACCCCAGGGTAGTTATCTGAAAACACACAATCTAAAACAAAAAGGACACTAACATGAAAGACAGTTCACAGGACGTGAGGAGCTAGCAATAAGAGAACAATATAAAAGGTAGTTTACAATAAGAATGTTTATGATATTTGAAACAGAAAAGAACTTGCATTTTTAAAATAAAAACAGGAAGTTATTTTTAAAAATATATTTCTATTGACTTCAGAGAGGAAGGGAGAGGAAGAGAAATATAGAAACATCAGTGATAAGAGCGAATCATTGATCAGCTGTCTCCTGCACACCCCACACTGGGGATTGAGTCTGCAACCCTGGCATGTACCCTGACCAGGAATTGAACCATGACCTCCTAGTTCACTGATGCTCAACTGCTGAGCCATGCTGGCTGGGTAAAAACAGTAAGTTATTAAACAAGCTCTAAAAAGCCAAGTAAAAGTATAGTCATTAATTTTTTTTTCATTTCAGCACATTGATTATACAGAAGACCAGTCATATTTGAAGATAAATTAGAAGATAGAACAGAACATCTCTGTAGCATGCTGGAGAGAGATAAAGTAATAGAAGATATTAAAAACAAAGTTAGGAATCACAGAAACTCTACTAACTGCTTCACAAAAATTCTAAAGATGTAAACAAAATGTCGATAGACAAAATTCTAAGATGCGATGGAGAATTTTCAAGAAATTAGAAGCTATAAGTTGTAAGACTACAAAAATCCACCGAGAGTCAAGAAGAATAAGTAAGAATATGAAAGTAAAGGTCTGTGCGTGCCAAAAATGAAAGTGTCAAAGTTTAGTGAATAACGTGGTTGAGAAAGTCATTTGGGGTCAGATAAAAACTGTGAACACCAGGCCAAGGACAATATCTTGTAGAAGACAGGCACCATTAACAAAGCAGTCGGTGGTTGGTCCACTACAAAAAAAGTGATGCTTTTGTACATTTGAAACAGGAGACAGCAGTGATACTTCCCAGTAAAGAGTAGTTTTCTATCCAAATTCTTATTTTATATCTTTTCTATATTTTCTATATAGAAAATATAGATTGGATTTGTGTATGAAAATGATCACTTTGGGAGCAATGTGGAGGGTGGATAACAAAGGGGGAAGACAGGCCGGGATACCAATGGGAAGAATACAATAATCCCAGCAAGAAATGATGAAAGCCTCAACTGAGGCTTCTGAACATTGCAGATGGAGAGGCAAATGTGGTTTTTGTTTGTTTTGTTTGTGGTATGGAACTCTTTTTCTCAAACGAAATCTTATGTGAACCAACACTATAAAACACACAACTGCAGAGCTGATGAAGATGGAAGATGTGAGTCACTCTGCCTCCCCTCCCCTTGCATCCTGCAGCCCCTCCTCCGGTCCCTCTGAGAAACACAATGTGAAAGCCACTGCTCTAGAGAGAGATGTTTAAGAAGTAGAATCAATGTTTCCACCCACTTTATTTACTAACTCTTCCAGTGTCTAATCATCTGTAGTGTCAAGTTATTCTTCACTATTTAAAGTAAATCTCTGCAAGTCTTCATAAGAGGTTTTGCTTTGTTTCTTTAGGCATCAAATAAATATTGCACTCAATAAAGCTCTCAGTGTGTCTCTAGCCTCTGCAACCAACATCAAAACCCAGTTAATTATAGTCTTGTGTAAGCAGACATTCTGATCCTCTATTTCCTGAATCAATCTGGGTGTGATGACTTTGGATCCAGAGTGTGTAAACAATTCGGCAATATTAGATCTCACGTATTCTCATTCTACAGCCACCTACATGTTTTCAGTCTCTCGCTAGAAATGTATGATCGTGTACAAATATCAATAACTAGCCCTGACTCTATTCTGAGCTAAAGCTTGCATTTATTACTGGACATATTTAATTAGGTTCTGCAGACACCAGCACTGGACAAAATGAACCTTATCACTCTCTACCCCATACCTATGCTTCTGCCAGTTTTAGTCACTAAATTGAGTACATTGGTACCACTTAATACTTACCCAATAATCATATCATCCTTTTTTGCTCCTCTCTCACTCCCCACCGAATTACCTTGGTCATTTGTTGTCTCCACCATTCTAAGACCACTCACTGCTGACTGCTCCCTTACCTTACCTGAACCTAGTGTGACAGAGACTGGAATGCTCAGCAAGCATTCCATCTGCTTTCCCCCACCCCACAGCTTCCTGTGGTTAGGCAGAGCCACGTAACTGGTTGTGACCACAAGAAGAAATGGCATGTGTCAAATTCATCCCGATGCATAGAAGAACCAGGGCACAACCCTGTAGTTGCCTCTTTCCCTGCTGTTGTGATTAAAAATGCCATGTGTTCCAGATGGTGCAGCCAAACCTGGTGTAGCCTGAGTCCCTGAGTGATGTGGAACAGAACCCTTACTGACCTTTGTGGGGCATACAGAAAGGGTGGGAAATATCCTTTGGTTGCACTAAGCCAATAATATTTAAGCAGTGGTTGTTACCACATCAGAATCTAGCTTATGCTGACTAACACTTAGTGATTGGTCCCATCTTCAGGACAGCCCTGCTTCAATACTCTACACAGTCTTAAAAGTGATCTTTCTAGCCCAGCCTCTATGGGCAGTGGTTAAGCATCAGCCTATGAATCAGGAAGTCACTATTCAATTCCAGGTCAGGGCACATGCCCAGTTTGTGGGCTCAATCCCCAGTAGAGGGTATGAAGCAAGAAGCTGATCAATGGATCAATGATTCTCATCATTGATGTCTCTCTCTCTCTCTCTCTCTCTCTCTCTCTCTCTCTCCCTCCTCTCTCTGAAATCAATAAAAATATATCTTTTTTTAAAAGTGACCTTTCTAAAATGAATGTATTAGCATGTCATAAACACTTCACTCTTATGTCTGGCACAAAACTCTTCAGTGACTTTTCCTATTACCTACACCGTACACTCCAAAGTCTCTGGCACAATCTATGAAGGCTACAACATGCCTTACAGTTTCATCTCCCATGGTCCTGAACACTCTCGCGGGGCCCACCTGCCTGCACTTCCTCTGGTGATCTTGTTCACGCACTCTGGGCCTTGAAGAGTGTTGCTGACTACATGTAACATTCTCCCATCCTCGCCCTAGTGTGCCTAGCAAACACTCCTATCCCCTCCTCTGACTCAGACCCATTTTCTCTGTGGATGCCATTCTTGACTCCAAGAGGCAGAGGTGACCCCACAACATTCTGTACTGAGCTCCAAAACACATCACACGGAGCATAATTCTGTTTTTCTTTCTTGTTCTCTTTGTTCCCTATCCTCCTGCCTTTGGACTATTCCATCTTACCACTAATTCCCAGTTACACAAAATTCCTCATAATGAATGCCATGAAAACAACCAACCAAAAATTAAATTAAACACAAAAATCAACACTAAAGCTTTCACTGAGTTGTACAAAATAATGTAACAGGTTGCATTCCTTTCTTTTCCACTCAATTTATTGAACAAAGAGAATGTAGGTACCACAGAATAATTCTATGTACATTTAGATATTTAGTTAATTTCTTTTTAATGATGGGCATAATTATATAGAAGAAGAGGGCCTGAGGAAAGAGGAATTCAGCTGAGGTCCAATTTTATCTATCTGACTATTATTTGCTACTGATGTGCTGGCAAAGCCTAAGCAATTACCATTACCTACATCTAAAATGAATGGATTTGTAACTTCCATAACAATGTTTTTGGCATGGTAATGCGGAATATTTGCTTCTTTTTAACTTGAATATTTTCTATTCTCTTAGTCATTATGATTGGTTTTATTAAAGAAATAACAGTTTAAAAATACATAATTTCACCAGGTTTGATCATCACAAAAATGCTTTATGCTTTTTAATGACTCTGCATGGAAAATATGTCAGGAAAAAATTATAAGAAACTGATTTTGCCTTACTTATGAGCACCAGTTATAGGAACTATATACAATAAATTATTTTTTTTTGCTTTAATTTTCTGACCAGGCACTTCTAAGGATTTCTGATCTAGGGATCCTTAAAGTCACTGGCTTTCAGCTGCAAAATGGGAAAGTCTCTGAAACTATGGCTTGAAAAGGGTCTAAAGACTCAAAGAGCTATGATTTCTAAAATTCTTTGTTGTTTGACTCCAAAGCAACTGCATATAAAATAAAACTTTGAAAAACTGCAGAAGAGGGAAAAGACCAAATTAGAAATTAAAATCAGTTGATGTATATTAGTCAGTCAAGGAATCAATTGACACAGTGTTAGGACCATTACAATTAAATAATATCAGAATGTATATAGAATTCTAAATTTACTAGAATTTCCCCTCTGCAGTGATGAGAAAAGGTAGGAACTAGACTCAAATGATAAAGCTGAACTTCTCACTCCTACAGTTTGAGAAGTTCATCTATTTGTCCATCTATTTTTTGTCACAGATACACATTCCTTCATGAAGCAGCTATTTATGGACCAATTATATTTTACAAAACATTACGATAGTTCCTTTAGCTTAAATAATACTTGACCTAGTTCCTGATTAAAATGTATTGAAATTCTTAAAACATTAATATATCAAGGCTTAAATTCTCAAATACTTCAACAAAGATCACACAGAAGAAATGCCAGGAAGAGAGCCAGTGACTCCAGTGATTCCATTTGCTGACTCTCCCTGGTATTCCTTGTTCTCCACATCTCATCCATTTAGCTGTATTTTACAAACCTTCTCATTAGCTTGGACCATTTTGGCAAGGATTTGATTTGGCAGCTTAACGTATAGCCTTTCTCTCCCCTAGAAATGTAATATAGTATTCTGTAGCCATAATACATAACCACCTTTCATGACCCATATGAAATAAGGGAGTGCAGATGTAAAGAAGTTGGAAGAAGATGGAAGGGAAAGGGAGTGGATATTGGAGAAAGAGAGCATATCCACAGCTCTCTTCTCTCGTTCTGTAGTGCAGCACATGAAAGAGCCTTGGGCAGGTCGGGTGCCAGCTGGCCAGCAGCACTTGTGACTGCAGAGGCAGAGGCCATCCACAGATCTGCGTCCTCTTTAATCCCACAGCTCATTATGCAGTCGCCTCACTTGGCCTTCCTTATGCTCTGTTTTCCTCATTTCAGTACAGAGGAAACCAACGCTAAAAATGTTTTCTGCGTATCACATTAACTTTATTTCATCCTGATTTACACATCTCTCTCTTGGAGGAAAAAGAAATGTGGTTTGGTTCTCTGATTTGTTTCCATTAAACTCCGTTCTCTGTCGGGTCACTTAATCCCAGAAAGGTTCATGCTAGATGTATGTGTACTGCTTCATGTTATTCTGTACCCTGTCATCTTCGCTTCCTTTTTGAATCATGTTTTGTTGGTTCTACTTCAAATTATGAAACAGATTGCCCCCAGATGACATGACATCATGCATTTTTAATGGATACGACATGGAAATTAAATGCTTTTAAACTCTTCTGAAACAGTAGTAAGATGGATCTATTACCACACTGATTTCATTTCTAGTAGAATATTTAATTTAAAAATTTATAGCAACATGTCAGTAAATGGCAGGCTTCCAGCTACCATATGTGGAAACCACCTTCTAGAAAAAAAAAAATGTGTGGACATTAATGCAAGATGCTTTTGTCAACCTGATCACCCTTTGGTGTATATGTCATACAATGGCTCTTGAAGGACAGAAATCTACTTTTTCCCTTCCACCACTCTCACATCTGGATCTAGAGTATAGTGGATGCTCAATAAACATTGAATGAATAAATAAATGGTGGAACATATAAACTTGAATACTAGCTATGGATGGTAGAAATGATGAAGAATCTCTTTTTTCAAGTTCTCAAGGTAAACACCTTAATATAATAAAAATGGTATTTGCCTTCAAAAAATGAGAATTCACAGTTGAATAGTTTCCATCCCTCTAAAGTTTCTGGAGAAAGTGTCCTTTGGCTACCACTCGGACCTAATTCCCTACTGCACCCATCCCTACCCAAAATTAGTTCCAGCCCCTAGACTCTGCTGTTCCCTGCAAACATGCCAAGAATATTGATACTTCAGTGCCTTTGTTCTTCCTGGTCTCCTGTCTGGGACGCCCTTCCTTCCAATATCCCCCTGGCATATTTCCATTCAGGCCTCTGATCAAGTATAACCTCAGAAATGTCATTCCTAACCCCCTCACTCAAAAAGTACACTTTCCGATCACTTTCTCTCCAGTACTCATTGCCATGTGACATCATATATATTAATTCGTTTATTTTCTGTCTCCCCCACTAGGACATGAACTCCATGGGAGCAAAATCTTGTCTGTTTTGCTCACTGTATGTCCTCAGTGTCCAGAACAGTGTCTATCAATAAATATGTGGTGAATGAATAAAGACACTTAGGACTTTTTCAGTTAGCAAGATGTTTAATAAAGAGGTAGCACCTGTGGTAGAGAGAAAAGTAGTCTGGGGTGAGAAGGATTCAGTTCTACAATTTACTAATCAAGGCCTTGGGAAAATTATTTAACTTCACTGGATCTCAGATTTCCTCTCAATAAAAAAGGTGTAACAGTTCCTGCACTGAGAGACATGAGAGAATAGCACTTTTAGAAAGAACAGAGACAGAAATGGACATGTTTTCCAAAGTGTGAAGCCATGTCCAGCTGGCGTTAAGGAATACTAGTTAGGAGTAAAGTGAGATTTCTAAAACTCTATATCTTAACTATTGTTTTGAATGTTATTGCGCAGTTTTCTTCAAAGCAATTATTTATAGCAAATTAATTAAATTTTGTAATCTCAATTTAAAAACTGCAAAGATACATAGGAAACCTTGAAAGATCCTTGATTTCCTTTAGAAGCAAGAGGCACAAGTTTTTCCTTGTGGCCTTGCCTGCATCCCTTTAGCAGCCCCTCCACCCACTTCAGGAGATTCTGGAGGGGCCTCCAATCCAGGACTCCTCTTTTCCACTATGGGAGAACCATGTGACCTGGGCTGGCCAGTTAGCATCCTTTAATCTGGGACTGATACCAGCTTTGGCCAACAAACAAGTCTCTTTCCTTCTGAGAAGACTGCATGCTGGTTGCCCTATTGTGTGCCATATGGAAAGAAAGGACCGTTTGAAGTAGGAATGATGCCAGCACAGTCAAAGTAGATAGATGAAGATACATGAAGTCCTGATGACATTAAGCCTGTCTGAAATCAACTCTACCTGTTATACCCAGACCTTTGAAGTTATGCCAGTCAATAATCTTTAAGTTAGCTTGAGTTGTCAGAGGCTTAACACATACAGAAGGATATGGAGAAAACTGTGAGTTTGTGTTCTGTTCTGCAGAAAACAAGAAGACAAAACTTGACCCAAAGCCTAACAGCAATAGGGTAAAAAAATGTTTAACTAATTCCTACATTTCATTAAAGAAAAGTCATTTTACTCCTGATCCTCATCAAGTTCCTATTTTCATCATGTTCTTGCTTCTAGCCCCCGGCCAGAGGAGTCCCAGTAGATGCTTGGAGCTGAAGAAATTCCTAATTTCACTGGCTGGTGAGGAATGATGATAGAAGTCCCAGCGCAACTGCTAGAAGGGAGCCATATTTCTGTCATCCAGACTTGGATTCTGAAGATATAATCTTTACCACACGAAATCCTTAACACACTAAACAGATTAATTCTGAAACAATACTTATTAAAGTCAATTGAGTTCAACAAGTAATAGTGTCATAAAATAGTATTCTTTGGTTTCTAACAATTTAAATATCTAAAAACTATTCTTAGCTCATGGGCAGTAAAAAAAACAACAAAACAGGTGGTGGGTTGAATTTAGTGTACAAGCTATAGTTTGCCAATCCCTGATCTAAAGTGCATTCTACAGAATTTTAATCCTTGGAGATCTTCTGTGACCAAGGGTTCCATGATATAATCAGAGAGGGTATAGTAATAGTACTTTTGATTCTGTCATTGCACAGCTAATTTTGTGTGCTTTTCAAGATGGTTTACAAATTTTAATACGCAAACAAATTACATGGGATCTTGTTAAAATGTGGATTCTGATTCTGTAAACCTGGGTGGTACCAAAAAGCCTGCATTTCTAACAAACTCTAGGTAATATAGGCAATCCCTGGGTTCAGGGTTCAGGAAGGAACTTCTTGCATTGCACAAATTCAGCGAAATTCAATGACCACTGAATAGCAGAATCTGTCTGTTCACAGAATCCCCAGGCAATTCAAATGCCTGTTCAAGTCTGAGAAGCACAGCTCTAGAGCCAATTCCCATGAACACATGTTCTTGATGCATTAGAAAGTCAGTCGAGCTGTGCTAAATAATCTCTACCGCTAGTGAAACACCGTCTGAGTCCCTTTGAATAAGGAAAAAAGAAGAGAAGAATATATTTCCCTTCCAAGACTTGAAGGGAGCACTACTACACCTTGAAAAGTCAGACATGACTGATGAGGTAATCCTGGCCTAAAATCTACAGATGAATCCACATTGATATCCCGCAGCTAGAGCTCAGAGGTCAGTTATAAAAACTTCTTACATCAGGGACTGGCAAAAAGAATTACATAATAGAGCCACACAATATCTTTTCAAGAATGCTAAAAGTTGTGATGAAACTATTGCCACTAATGAAAACTGGCAGGAACACAAGTAGTGAGTAATCAGTAAAGCCAAACCCTACACCTGCAGCACATCATTTGGGGAGTTGGCAGGAGGTGGTAATCAAAAGCTCTCTCCAACCAAAGGTCACAGAACAGAGACACATGCTCTGAAAGCCTTACAGTTACTATAGAAGGCGCATGTACATAAGATAGAAACTGTCTGAGGTTATGTGATAAATATTTGTTGAATGATATGAAGACTATCAGACTTATGTTCTGAATAAAAGAGTTGTCGTTTGTGTGATTGTTGTCCTAAATTTTTGAGTGAACAACTGTACCAGCCCTTGGATTCAGGAATGCTGTAACCTGGCATTTTTATTTGGTGGTGGTGAAAATGGGGCTTGGGAATGGGCTTATGTTTGTAAGCCAAGTATTAAAAATCAGCAAGAGATGTTTGGACACCAAGCTAAGATGCTGGGTTAGGGGAACCATGGTCTTAGTGATAGGAATACTGAAAGGTCAAGAACAGAACCAACAACATTGAGCTCTTGAAAAGTGGTCACTTATGGACAATAAACAAAGGCACCTACTCAAATAAAAGAGAACAGCGCAACTACATTAACTCAGAGTCTAGCCTGGCAGAAGTGGGTCTTTAGAGGCCACTTGAGCCCTGGAGAACTTTCCCTGGGCACTGCATGAAGGAAGGGACTTGGTACATACACTTTGTTCACAGACCTAGCTGCCTAAATTACCCAAGTCTTTTATTACCTTTCCCCTCATTTATTTTTTCAATGCCTCTCTTCAGGCCTGGCTCCCCTTTCCCCCATCACAACTATGTTTTTATTCTTAGTTTTAGAGCACACTCTATCTCTTCTGGCTATAATCCTAGCCATTTATGACAATAGTTATACTTCTTCATTTTTTCCAGGGAACAAAGACCATCTTTGAATAATGTCTCTCTTTGTTTCACAGCCCCAGAATCATTTGGTATTTATTATCTGATCCACCTTTGCAAGCAGGGTCAACTCTCTCCACCTGATCAGAGCAGATTCATTTAATAGTCGGACCATAATCTTTGGTTGACCCTGAGCCCTCATTCTGTATCTTTTCATGTATATTTTCAGCTGTGCTTCTCTTGATGCCACCACTAGATAATTTCTTATGTGGGCAAAAGTCTTCTTTTACTTTTTAAACATTTGCAAAAAGTGAAAGCCTTATATTCACCAAATACTTTCCAAATTTTGATGACTGAGTGACTTTTAGGAAATAAGAAACATATTGAATGCCAACCATATACCCAGACTGAAAATAGTTGCCTAGATGTTGGCTGATACATTCTCTAAAACAGCAGAGATCACTCATTCATTATGAAACAACATATACCCACATCTTGTACTTTCCTTCCCTGAGTCAAAATCAGACAGGCAGCTAGCTAACTTTAAGGCCAATAAAAGTATCAAATGACATGCTTTATAGTACCCATATTCATTATATAGACTACAGCCCCTGGGAAACAATTTGTAACTTAGTGGAACTAAAACTATTGAACCTTGTTAATAAAATAAGATAATGTCTGCAATTTTAAATAAATACATTTTCTATGTACTGTAGGGCCTTGACTTAGGAGTGTCCCGACTAACGAGTTTTTTGAGATACCAGCTGTCTCTCCGCAGATTTTTTGCTTTGAGTTGACAGAGTAATTTGAGTTAACGAGCGCCTTAACGAGCTTCTTAACGAGCTCGGTCTTGGAACGAATTAAACTCGTAAGTCAAGACCCCACTGTATAGTTAATTTTTATACACATTAAAAATTTTAAATCTTTCAATGTCAAAAAATTACATTTCCCTTTAAAATACAAAATTCTATTTTCAAGAATGTTTTTCTCTATTAGTCAGTACATAATGAGTCATGCAATGTCCTATAACTTCTCAAAAATGTAAGGGGGAAATAGACCACATCATTAGTTTAATTTTTCATCTTCATACTTTAAATAACTACTGATCAAACCTTGACTTCTCTTTTGAGGTAACTAGTCAATCTTAGTGATTTTAAGCTGAAATAACAATATTATTTAATTTTGCCAGAATGTTAATTTTTAAAGTCTTGACATGGATCCAGTCTGGGAGGACTGAAGCCAAAGTGAACATCCTGTGAACTCTGGATGAACAATTCATTTACATCTGGATGTTCTCATTGAATTTTAATAGTGTTCTTGTATCTCAGGAAAAAGAGCTAAGTTCATGTCTATGCAAACAAAAAAGGGCATAAATATTAATTTTGGTATACACATTTATTAAAATTATATATTTAGATATTTTTCTTTATAGGAAATACTGATTTCAAAATGACATTTTCTAAATAATAGTAAGAGAAATCTATAATAATGAAAGTGTAATATTCTAATTAGACTGGATGTCCTTCTGGACATCCTTCCGGGCGACCATCCAGACGAAGCTGGGGCTGTGAGGGAAGCCTGGATCCCGGGTGCCAGAGGGAAGCCGGTATTGGCAGCCAGGGGGAAGGAAGGCCTACTCTTGCACAAATTTTGTGCATTGGGCCTCCAGTAATACTATAAAATGACCTTCGTATTTTCCTTCTATATTTTAAAACTATGCCTTGTAATAATTCATGAGCACTGAAATACTCAACAGCTGCAATTCTAATCTCAAATCAATATTTGCATTTGTTCTTGCAAATAAATGGGATGATTTTATCGCAATAAGTTCAAGCCACTAATCATTATCTTTATAATAAAATTGCATTGTGTTTGCTAACTTTCTGTGTATAGAAACTATATTTTATTAGATAAAACTTATAATACATAAGATGGTAGGGTAGGTATCATCTTTTTAAAAAAGTTTCAAATGTTAAGTATTTTTGCTTACTGTAAAAAGATTAATTGATTTAAAACTAAAATAGTAATTCAGTTTCTTTTATGTAGTGATTATGGTAATTCTATTCCTAAAGTTGAGAGCTGTAACAAGAAAGAAGCAAAGTAGTGAATCTAAGCATTCATTCATTTACTTTTATCTCACCAATTGTTTTCTATCATGTTATAATGTTGGAGGTGAGGTGGTAAACAAAACAAATACATTTTCTGCCTTCCAGGAGCAATCAGAGTTGCTTCAGGAATAGATGATAACCAACAAATTATGAAATTAATTGTTGAATTAGAATTGTGGTAAGTGAAATTAGGCAGAAGTTCACAGGACTGAGGAACTTCCAGCTTCTCTGGGGAAATGACATCCAACTCAGGTCTACAGGATGAGTAAGAATGAGATGAAAGGAATGGGAGGTATATGAGGCAGAAGGAAGATGGTGTGAGCAACAATGCAGAGATTAGAAGGAGACACTTAGAATATGGGATTTATAGGTCTGCATGAATGGTATATAACAAGGGAAAGGCAAATGTCAGAGCTGAGACTTGTGAGGTTATCAGGGGCCAGATCACACACGTCACTGTCTTATTAGGAATTTTGGCCTTCATCTTAAGAGCAATGGATTGCTAGTTATTAAGGAATCTCAATAAAGGAGAAGCACGATATGATTTTGCATTTTAAAATCGTCCAATTGGCCACATAGTGGAGAATATATTGGGATGGCCAATAGTAGATCAGAGAGACCACTTAATAGTCTTTTCTAAAAATTTAGCCCCAAAATAGGGGTGGTAGGAATGGAGAATAAAATAAATGTCCAATTTAGTGATATTTAGGAAGTAGAAGCAATAGGAATTGGAGAGTGATTAAGCCTGGGGGTTGAGGAGGTTGGGTAAAGAATGATGTCCAGGTTGCTGGTGTGTGATGCCATTAGTGGACATTGGTGTATTCACTGAGATAGGCAACACGAGAAGTGGCTCACAGTTGTTGTTGTTTTGAGTGGTAGGGGAAGAAGAGACACAAACAGGAATTTAGGTTTGGCACGAGTTTGACCTACCTATGAAACATTCAGGTAGAGACAGCGAGTAAGCAATTTTATATGCCCAGAAATCAGAGTTGACATCAATTTGAAAGAAGTGAAGCCGTGAGATTAGGTGAGATTGTCTCAGTAGGGATTCTCAATAGAAGTTCTGCAGAGTCCTAGGGCCTGTGAGGTATCACCAGGGCTCCTATTTGAAAGAAGATTGAAAAAATATTATAGCATGGGGGTTTTTAACTCCAGGTGCAGTACAACGTGATGGGCCGTAAATGAGCATTCCCATTAGCAATTTTGTTAGAGGATTTTCGGTCCCATACAGCCATGGGCAGTGGGACAGCGTTCATTGGGATGAGTCCATTCTCCAATTTTGATGTCAGGTGGGGGGAGGCCTTTGACATCTGATGAGTGTTCTTGTTGCCCAAAGCAGAGGAGAGTCAGTATATGGTGTTAATCTGTCTCAAATTACCTTCCCTGTCTCCTTTTATGCACAGCCAACTGTCTTAAGGAAGCAAATAAGCTGCCTATCTAATAAAAGAGTAATATGCAAATTAACCACCACTTCTCGAAAAAGAAGGCGGCACCCACAGCCAATAAGGAGGAAATATGCAAATTGATGCAACAAAGGTGGTGGCACTGGCTGGAGAGTGGGAGAGCAGGTGGGAAGGCTTGGCTAGGGGTGATCAGGCCAGGAGGAGAAAGCAGTTGGGAGTGATCAGGCTGGCAGTGGGAGAAGTTGGGGGAGAGCAGGCCGGCACGGTGGGCCAGTTAGGGGTGAACAGGCTAGTGTGGGGGGGGGGCAATTGGGGGCAATCAGGCCAGCAAGGGGGGTGCAGTTGGGGGTGAGAAGGCTGGTGGTGGGGGGGGCAGTTGGGGGCGAGCAGGCTGGCAGGCCGAGTGGTTAGGGGCAATCAGGCAGGCAGGTGAGAGGTTAGGAGTCAGTGGTCCTGGATTGCAAGAGAGATGTCCTACTGCCAGTGGGATCAGGCCTAAACTGGCAGTCGGACATCCCCCAAGGGGTCCTAGATTGGAGAGGGCGCAGGCTGGGCTGAGGGACAAACTCCTCCCCCCCCCCCCCCCCGCATGAATTTCGTGCACTGGGCCACTAGTTACTGATATAATAGAAAATCAGAAGAAAATTTTTCATGCTAAAGAAGACATTTATACACACCAACAGTAACCTGCCCCCTGCTACTGTTATAGTAAATGCTGCAAAATGTGGATTATGTAGGATAATGATAAATTGCATTGTGAGGTTTTCACATTTCTTGAAATTTCTTGAGATACAGTTAGTTGTTGTGCCTGTTTTAAATTTTATTTGCATTTGTGTTTCACAAATGTGTCTGATGGTCAGGTATGGTGATTTCTGAAGGTGAGATATGAGATGGAAAAGGAGGATTCTAGGCTTAGGCCTATGACCAGTTTTGATAAGGTTAATGAAGAGTGGTTATACTAGTAATCCTCTGAGTCAATTCACTGTACTAGCGCAGCAAGGGACCCAAAAGAAGTTCACCTCTACAACAGAAGCTACTTATAAAACAGAAATTTTATGTCCCAGCTGTCCTATCCACTGTGTAAGTCTGTGGCAAACAACTAAAGAGGCAGCAGTAACTCAAGCAAATATTGAAAAGACACATACAAATTACAGTCATTGAACAAGGAAAGATGCTGCTCATTTTTAAAAGAAATTTGAATCTCAAGCAGGATAAACATTTTGGTTTTTAAAAATTCACATTCAGGGAAAAGGCTCAGAAAGCAAGTTATAAGGAATTATTGGGAGCATGACAAGTAGGAAAGGGAAACTTTGCATAGATGGTGAGAACTTAATAGCAGGTAAAATTATAGTTAGTGAAATGTGAGGGTAAGATTCTGTATAAGAAATTTAAAAAATTCCACTCTCAACCAGTATGATATGTTGACATATTGATTATATGCCACAGGTTTTGCAAAATAAACTGGAAAATAGCAGCTTCTCTCGTCAACAGGATGAATAAATAAATTTCACCAATAAATGCCATGCTAAAGAATTTGTAAGATTTGTAAATGACAGTGAAAGTTAAGAAAATGTTTTCTATGCAAATGCTACTCAAAACAAGGAAAGGACAAGCTGCATTAGATGTTTATATTCATATCTGAAAACTGAAGTTCTATTTTGCAAAAATTACATTGACATCCATGTTGATGGTGCCCCAAGAAAAATCTGCATCCACATTGAAATCACAATACACTGTTTTCTTTCCAGAGAGCTACTGGTGTCAAAAACTCTTGAGTACAAAATGGAAAAATAAAATAAAAAGCCTGGATGATACTATAAAAATTATTATCACCCAGCCGGTGTGGCTCAGTGGTTGAGTGTCAACCCAGGAACCAAGAGGTCACCGGTTTGATTCCCAGTCAGGGCACATGCCTGAGTTGCAGGCCTGATTCCTAGTAGCAGGTGTGCAGGAGGCAGCCTATCAATGATGTTTCTCTCTCATCAATGTTTCTATCTGTCTAACCCTCTCTTTCCCTCTCTAAAAATCAATAAAAAACATTTTTAAAAATTGACAAACAAAGACCAGTTCATTGAAGATAGTTTTAAGACAGCATAAAAATCTAGAAAAGGAGCACCTACCCCTTCGACATACAGAAATCCAGTGGCTTAACAGAGAGACCATTCTCCACTTTAATTTTCATTAATTTTAATTCTAGTTTTTAGAATTATAACAAAGTGGACAAATAAGTAATTCTTTAGAGTACAGTATAAGGATAACCAAATCATTTGTTACTCTGGAACACTTAGGATAGAAAACAAATTTTTTAAAGGCACCTATTTGTTTATATGTCTAAAACTTTATATTCAACTGAAAGTTCTTTAAGGGAAAACTTGTTTTTGAGTAATCTGAACTGTATCAAATTTTTTATTTTTCAGGCTAAACAGGATGGAATATCAACAGTTACATAGGATTCAACTTATTATCATAAACACTTATCACATGATAGGTACTTGATAGACTCTTACTAAATGAATGATAACCCTCACAATTCAGGCATGAATCCCTCTCTATCTGGGAAATGCATGATAGGAAAGGATATCATCAGCTTGAAATATTCAAAAAAGCAGTTTTTGACTGCAAATTCATTACTGTACAAGCACAAAAATGTATAATTATCAAGAGTTGTTGTCAGCTCCTCGGGCACTTAAAACTAAAGAGAAAATGAACAAATGGGACTAAATCAAAATAAAAAGCTTCTGCACAGCAAAAGAAACCATCAACAAAACAACAAGCCCACTGCGTGGGAAAACATATTTGCCAACGTCATATCTGATAAGGGCCTAATCTCCAAAATTTATAGGGAACTCATACAACTCAACAAAAAGAAGATAAACAATCCAATCAAAAAATGGGCAAAGGATCTAAATAGACACCTCTCAAAAGAGGACATTCAGAAAGCCAAGAGACATATGAAAACATGCTCAAAGTCACTAATCATCCGAGAGATGCAAATCAAAACAACAATGAGGTACCATCTCACACCTGTCAGACTGGCTATCATCAACAAATCAACAAACGACAAGTGCTGGAGAGGATGCGGAGAAAAAGGAACACTCGTGCACTGCTGGTGGGAATGCAGACTGGTGCAGCCACTATGGAAGACAGTATGGAGTTTCCTTAAAAAACTGAAAATGGAACTCCCATTTGACCCTGTGATCCCACTTCTAGGAATATATCCCAAGAAACCAGAAACACCAATCAGAAAGGATATATGCACCCATATGTTCATAGCAGCACAATGCACCATAGCTAAGATCTGGAAACAGCCTAAGTGCCCATCAGTAGATGAATGGATTAGAAAACTGTGGTACATCTACACGATGGAATACTATGCTGCTGTAAAAAAGAAGGAACTCTTACCATTTGCAACGGCATGGATGGAACTGGAGAGCATTATGCTAAGTGAAATAAGCCAGTCAATGAAGGAAAAATACCACATGATCTCACTCATTCAGGGATAATAAAGACCATTATAAACTTATGAACAATAATAGATACAGAGGCAGAGCTGCCTCAAACTGATTGTCAAACTACAGCAGGAAGGCCAGGGAGGGTTGGGGGGCAGGAGGGAGGGGGGTAAGAGATCAACCGAAGGACTTGTATGCATGCATATAAGCATAACCAATGGACATATGACACTGGGGGGTAGAGGAGGCCAGGGGATTGTCAAGGGTGGGGAAAAAAAAAAGGACACATGTAATACCCTTTATAATTCTTTAAGCAATAAAACAATTTTAAAAAAAAGAGTTGTTGTCAGTTTCTGATAGTATCAACAAGTCAACTGGAGAGAATCCAGAATAATCACTTTGTTGGCATTCTAGAAATGCCAGGGTTGCAGAAGTCAATGAAACATCAGCCAAAGGGAGAAAAATCCACACTTAAGGATGTACCTTCAATTACTGAAAGTAACTTTGGTTTTTTCCCAGTTTCATTTTCAACCAGAATGAAAATAAAACCCTAGGGAAAGTCTGTGAACCCTAAATAAACAAAATTTAACTTTCCCCAAGGAAATGTTGAATTTAAATTTGAATATTATTACACACCTTTTGGCAATTTGTAAGTTTGCCATACCAAATAGGAATTTCAGTTTTCAAACAATTTTGGAATTTAGACCTTGAACTAGTTCCCAATCTAAATCACAGAGCACCATCCATCCTATACACATATAACCCCCTCAACTATCACATTACCCTATTTCTTATAGCATGGGTCACTATTGAAAATAAATGTGTGTTGAATAAATGGGTGAGTTTATTCATTTTAAAAATATTTATTAATCCCTTATCATGTAAAAATACTTAATTATCTGTTTCTTAATCATAAAACTTTCTTAGCAGACGATAGCTTTAATTCAGGATCCAGAAAATATTTTCATCCTTTTGATCTCGTGTTAAATATATAAATTGTATATATATATATAAAACCTAAGTGACCGGTCAACCTTTTGACTGTTCGACTGGTAACCATGATGAGCACTGACCACTAGGGGGCAGACGCTCAATGCACAGGCACTAAAACATGGAACAGACTGATGAATCTCAGAGGGAAGGGAAAAGAGAGGAGGGCAGGAAGAGATTAACCAAAGATCTAGAGGTCCGGTGGACGGATTCGTGCACCAGTGGGGTCCCTCAGCCTGGCCTGTGGGATTGGGCTGAAACTGGCTCTTTGACATCCCCTGAGGGGTCCCAGATTGCAAGAAGGTGCAGGCCCAGCCGAAAGACTCCACCAGTGCACGAATCCATGCACCTGGCCTCTAGTTACGTAATGAAAGCTGATTATATTGGCTGTGTATTTTGATGAAGCCATAATAAATTACTAATTTTGAACCAAATATTTGAAAAGCCACATGTACCCAAGCAAACAAGATGCCTCAGTAGCTCCCCTAGTTAGTCACTTTTGAATCTGAGCTCCCATAAAAATTCCAGGCACAACACTAAATACTGTATGCATCATCTCATGTGATCCTCACAGACATCCTTGTGATGGGTACTATTGTTTACCCCATTTAACTTGTGAGGAAATTAAAGCTCAGAAAGATAAACTTTCCCAAGGTGACATGACGAATAGATGATAGAGCTGAACTACAATTCATACCTAGGCTGCATCCCAAGCCCTTGACTTTAATTTATATATTTTATAGCTTCTCACTTAGGAATTAAAGCCCCTTCTTTTTCAAAAATTGACTGCTGTCTTATCCTCACAAGAGGCCATCAGCACCAGAAGAAGTGGTGAACTTCCTCCCTGCTCCTAAGAGAATCATGTTTAAATATATTTTCCTTACAGGCTCCCTCTGCTTCGTGAAATATGGAGTTTTATACTATGTTTAAGAACTTAAAAGGTTTACCCAAGATCCTGGCCCCCATTCACAAATCATTCTGTGTCTTGGCGCTGTGGCCTTGACTAGAATGACTGCACCCTTCTCCCTATCAAAGACATAACTTTATACCTTTACTTCTCAACTCTGCTCAGGACTCGTCCTCTCAGTGAAGTGATTCCTAAATGGCCATACCTCACTCCAGGGCAAAAATATTCGCTTATCACTGTCGAGAGCATTGCCAAGCTCTGAGGCTGCTGAGGGGGAAGCCTATCTGTTTCTCTCCCCTGACCGAGTTGGTATTTGTTCTCTCGACATTATTAAATTGCAGCCCTGAAAGTAAAGGTTCTGCAGTAAGTGTGCTCCCAGTAGTTACTGAGTCCAGACTGAAATTTGACAAGAGACTGTGTCATTCTGCTGAAAAGCAGAACTCAGTTGACAAGGTCACTGAATCCTTTCCTGCCTTGGGTGTTTGCTTTTACTGGCCACGCCACAGCCCTGTGCCACCTCCAAAACCAGGAAGCACATGGTGTTTCCTGTCCTTCCTGCTACCTTGCAGGAAATGCCTGACTTTGGCTCATCCAGGATGTATTGGCTGAAAATGCCGGCAGAAGAGACTGGGGAGGAGCTCCCACCACATCCAGACAGTGGGGGGACTTTGCCTGGCCAGGTAACTTCATTCACTTCTTCCTGCTGTTCCTGTTCGAAGTCATATCTACACCTTAATAGTGACCTTACAACGCACTCGTATAAATTTTACTAGTCCATTTAGATGGGAAGCCTAACATCAAGAGATATTAAGTACTTCCACTTAAAATATTCATTTCTTTTTAAAATTCTTTCATATTAAATCATTACAGTCCTCCTAAAATAATGAATTATTTTACAACTATCAGAAAGATTATTTTCATTTTTAATAGAAAACAGAAAGAAAACAAATAAATTTGGAGCCATAGAGGAAAGAGTAATATAGCTAAAAGTTAAATATAATAGCTAATATTTATTGCACTTTTATTACTGTGTTAGTTCAGACCCTCCAAGAAGGAAATGCCAAGGCAGGATTAGATGGGAAAAACATGTGCTGAGACAAGCACTTGTGAAGGATAGGGGGCAGAGGAGTTGGTGAGAACTTATATTATTCAGATCTAAATAGATTTGTCTGAGTTTTGACAACTCTTTATTTTACTTCTGGTTACTTCGTTTTATTTTTTATTAATAAAAAATAACTAGCAAGCCCTAGCCAGTTTGGCTCAGTGGATAGAGCATTAGCCTGCAGACTGACGGGTCCCTGGTTCGATTCTGGTCAAGGGCATGTACCTTGGTTGAGGGCACATCCCCGGTGGGGGGGTGTGCAGGAGGCAGCTGATGGATGTTTCTAACTCTCTCTCACTCTCCCTTCCTCTCTGTAAAAAATCGATAAAAATATATTTAAAAATAAATAAATAAAAATAACTAGCAAGTTTGCCATAAAAAATCATCATATCAGACATTAGCACATGAATTGTTTTTATTATAATCATGCGACATTATAATAAAATGACCATTCCCAGACCATTCCCAATGACAAACCAAAGGATTTTCTCCTGTTGATGAAACTCTGACATCAAGCCAGTGAAGGCATAAAATGATTGAAGCTGCAGTTACATGAACATAATGTTTATTATTATGTGTAAACGTGTAGGCATATAAATGTCTCAGCTCTCAGGGCCCAAGTCTACAACTCCAGGGCTAAATGGGAAACTGAGGCAATCATACAAGCTTTGCAGAATAGTGAAGGGCAGGTGAGAGCAATGAGCACATGGTTTTAAGGTTTTAATTAGCCTTTTAATTCTTCAATATTTTTCCTCACTTGAGCATAAAGGCCATTCTGCAGGCTTAAACAAACATTCACATACTCATAATAGCAATTAAGAGAAAACATTTTAAACATGTTGGATTACATTAAAAATCTAAAAACAGACAAAATTCTGATTACTACCTTGAATCTTATGAGTGTTATTTCACCCCTCAGGGTGATATATAAATTTAAAGCAGAGGACTCAGTGAAGCACAATAGAAAGGAACAGCTGGTTAGGGGCTGCACAGTAATAACATGGGCCAGTTTTCATGAAAATGAAAAATAGCACATTTAACTAGAGCCTATAAGCTCAACTTCTCATCTCTGATTATTTCATGGCTAAACCAAAAGGTTCTCCCATGTTTTCTTCCCTTCACTTTTGGGCCCAATCCTGCAGCCCCAGATTAAAGGCAAAGAAAAGACATGAATCTCAGTCATGTTATCAGCTTTCTAAATCTAAATTCGAAACTCATATTCATTCAAAGTCAATATGCACACTATATCATGAGGGAGAGTGTTTTGTTCTAGGAACCCAAAGAAAGAATGCCAATTATAACTTGTATTTACATAGCACCTAACTTAGGAGAAGTTCAAAGCAAATGCACGTGTGAGAAACGTCAAAGCCACCAGCCAAACAGGAAAGCTGTGGAGCTTCTTTTCCATTCGAAGTCAGCCATATAAGGTGGGGTTTCCTTTTATGTTCAAGTTTAGACATCATCAGAAAAGTCAAACCACAGAGAATGATGAAGGTTGTGCTAAAATGTGGTTGATGTTTATGTCTTCTATGTGGAAAGTCTGAATCAGCTCCTCAGAGAACTTTCTTTATTGTCTCAGAATTAGAAGCATTTATTGCTAAAAAATAAAATAAAGTAAAATAAAATAAATATAGCACTCTTGATAAAGCCCAGCTTGATACCTAAAGAGTCAAATAAATCATTAGTATGATCTAAACAGCTGCTAATAAAAATTTTTTAAATCTTGAAACTGTCAATAGAATAAGGAGTTAGAATCTATTCTTGTTTCTTTCTTATAAGGGACAATCTATATAATAAAAGCCTAAGCAATTTTTACGGCAGAACGACCAGAACGACCGGTCGCTATGATGTGCACTGACCACTAGGGGGCAGATGCTCATTGCAGGAGCTGCCCCCTGGTGGTCAGTGCACTCCCGCAGGGGGAGTGCTGCTCAACCAGAAGCCAGGCTCACGGCTGGCGAGCACAGCAGCGGTGGCGTGAGCCTCTCCTGCCTCTGCGGCTACACTAAGGAGCAACGAGATGAGCAGTAAGGAGCCAGCAGGCAGGCAGTAAGGAGCGAAGGGGTGCCAGACTGCAGAGGGCACAGGCCAGGTTGAGGGACCCTGACCCCTCTCTGCCCACTCCAAGTGCAAGAATTTCATGCACTGGGCCTCTAGTAATATAAAAGCATGAGTTTATGCAAAATTATTGGTTAACCATTGAATTTTTCTATGCTCTTTTTGGATTGAAAAGATAAATCTCAAAACTCAAAAAACATTCAAGATATAGTAGAGAGATATAGTTTGTATAACCAAAATACAAAGTTACAGTACTATGTGTGTTCACCAAAAAGAAACTTTGATTCTGTAGTTAGAGAAGTCAATTATTTCCTTTGCCTTAAAGGGCAGTTGTTATTTAACAGACAGAGATGAGGAAGAGAATTGGGGAAAAAAAAATTCAAGGAGGGTAGAATGCTAGTAAGACAAGATCATGAAGTAGAAAAAGTGTGACATTAAAAAGGGAACAGTGTGTCACACAATGTTATGTGTCAATTGTGTCTTAATAAACCTGAAAAGAAAAGAGAGCAATGAGTGGCCCATATAGTAAAAGTTGGGTTAGGGTCAGAAAAATGACAGAGCGAGTAGTATTGAACTTGAAAGTCAGAATGTGAATCCCAGCTCTATCACTTAGTAATCTTGTGTAATCTTTAATAAATTGTATAATTCATCAAGTCTCTATTTCTTCTTCAGCAAAATGCAGTTAATAATAGTACCTTATATCTCATATGATTTCTGTGAAAACTGAGATAATCCCTGTGATGGTCACAAAGGCAGAAAGTATGTTGAATTCATCTTTATATGACGAGAAGAAAGCACAGTGCTTGAAATATAGTACATGCTCAATAAACACTAGCTTCCATGATTATAATGAATTTTTAGATTATACAAGAAAGGTAAATACAGAGCACCAAGGCCTTGAATATCAAATAAAGGGGTCTGGGTTGTATATAGTGAAAAAAGGAGAGATATTAATAGGTTTTGTGAACAGAACACTGCTTAAATTAATCTAGCAACTAAATTGTAAGGAGACTAGAGTTAGGACTATCACTAAGAAAGCTAAAGAGAGCCTAAACTAGAATGGTGTCTGTAAGCATGGAAAAAGAGAAAGGTAGGAGAGATATCTTGGAGGGCTTGAAAGAAAACCATAAGAAAGCCATAAAACATTCTCTGTATATATTTAAAAACAAACAAAAGGGCTGAATTCAGAAATGACTTAAACTCACATTAGACTGACCACTGGGATAATAAAACAAACTCTAGGACTTGAATAACCTTACTAGTTCCAGCTAAATTAGACATTAGGGTAGGTAGCTTACATCTTAAGAAAAAGGTCAAGAAACAAACTATTTCTATGAGCTAGATTTAAATCTAAGTCCTAAGGGAGACATCTATAATAATCTATAGTAATAAAAAGCATAATATGCTAATTAGACCGGATGTCCTTCTGGATGACCTTCCGGACAAAGCCAGGGTTGCAAGGACAGAGCCACTTGCACAAAATTCGAGCATCAGGCCTCTAGTTTATTTAATAAAAGAGTTAAGAATACTGACAGTTAGCCAAACTGCCAAGGTTCAATCCCAGCCACACCACTTTTTAGTTATATAGCAAGTTACTAACCACTCCATACCTCAGTATACTATATCTATAAGGTACTTGTATCTACTGGTGTTTAATTAATACCAGTACCTATTTCATAAGGGTTTTGTGAGGATGATATAATACATCTTAAACACTTAGAACTGTGTCTAACACATAATTAGCCACTAATAAATTTAGTTATCTTAATTCCTGAGTTATTCATATTTGATCTGGGAAGAGATGTACTGGTAGCATGTGGATCAATCCCAAATGCTATGCTACTTTGTACTGGTTGACCCATATACATCATGATGCACCACTACCCTAATAAATCTGATTAATTTTCCAGTTCTCCTCACCTGCCATATACCAAAGGTACAAGGTCTGACAATTTTACATACAAATCAAAATATTCTTCCTTACATGCATTATGCATGTCTACGTACAGTGGAAGGGCCCTAGGGACCAAGTATTATGGCTTCAGATGACCGAGAACAAACTTATTATAACAAATATCTTATTTGGGTTTGAAAATATCAGATATTTTTAATATTTCCATGATTTTAAAAAGTAATCTTTTCAACTGTGTTATAGAAACAATCCATATTAAATGTTTATCCTATATAGGGATTTAAAGAAAACAAACCAATACAAAGGATCCTACTATTCATCATCACACAGTAGACAGTTCTACGTAGCCAGTGTATAAAAGTACAAAATGTGCATGAGTTCATAAATAATGAAATATTAAAGTATTTATCATCATATAATTACTATATAAAATGTATATTCTAAAGTCTTTGATGAGCCTTTACAAGCATTTGGTGATTAATTACTATTTAATGATGGACCACCCAGCCCAAACAATTCCCTAGATTAAAACTGTTCCCTGGATTAATTCAGCATTTGCTGAAATTTTAACTACCCTGAAGTATCAAGTTAGTAGGCTTTGTGATCAGATCATTGTGTTAGCATAGTGTTATCATAGACATACTAAATAAATTAATTCCTTTAGCCACTATTGGGCATAAGCTAAATGCATTGGAAATCCTTGTTTCTTGATACCTGAAAACACAAAGAAGGAAGAATGAGCTACAGGTTTTAAAAGCAGAATTCAGAAGGCTTACAAGTAATTATTGCAGGTAACTACAACTCAATGTCTAGGCAACTACCTTATTCCACTAAACATTTCCTTTACAGCAAAATAGAGTTAACTATATCTCAACCTATACCACACTAATCTGGAAGTGAAAATCATAAATGCCTAATGATATCCACTGGAAGTCAAATTGACCTTTACAGAAAGTAAACTCCAGATGTGTGCATAATTATTCTTCAAGTCAACCCAAAAAGATTAAAACCACATCTGTCTAGATAAAGCAAACCATGTTTTCATGTCACTTTATAATAATAAGCAACATGACTAAGCATCCACATCTGTTATCCCCTTGTTTTTCTCCTTTATCAACAAATTTAAAAAAAACAACATGAAAGAAGTGAATCTTTAATCGAAAGAAAAAATAAAATGCCCCACCTTTTGCTTATTGATATTGGCAAACATATTGCTAAGCTCTAAACTCAAGAGAACTTACAATTACCTGAAGACCAAAATACAATAACAATATTCAAAATGCTTTGTCCTAGCTGGTTTGGCTCAGTGGATAGAGCGTCAGCCTGCGAACCGAAGGGTCCCGGGTTTGATTCCGGCCAAGGGCATGTATCTCAGTTGCAGGCGTGTGGGAGATTGTGTGTCTCTCTCACACCCGGAGTGGGTCAGAAAAAAAAGAATTCTTTATTACTTGCATGCCTGCCTCCACCCCAATAGACTCTTATTGCTTCAAAAAATAAAATAAGCTGCTGCTGCTTTGCTTAATATTATGGCTAGTTAAACTCTAAATTAATTTTCTTACTTTGTACTAAAAAGCAGAAAATATTCAGTGGATCTTCAAAGTATATAATAAAATGATTCTTAGAGTTTTATTTTTAACTGCTATTCATTATTTTGGTTTAGTTTATGAAATGTCTGCATTAAAAAGGAAATGTTCTGCATACCTTTGGTTGATTAATGACTCTCCTACTAAGAGGAGGGTCCTTCATCAAAGTCATGTGACAAATGAAATTCTAATGAGAAGCATTAATGTTTTCTGACTTCTAACAATGCTCCATTCATCAGGTCAGACTCATTTTTCTATTAAGCATGAAAGAAAGTATGACAAATGTGGAATCCTTTCCAAACCAGCCTTCTCTACCTCCAAAATGGCTTTACCATAAAACCTGAAATATTTCCTCTTTTTACAGAAGCAAGCAAGCACTAGTTTTATGAAAACCATGGCTGGGTATGTATGTGTATATAACAGTATAAAAGTATCCATGCCTTCCTTATTAATACTCTTTCTATACATTTGAATTTCTCCATTTAATTTTATTCTCCAGGTCCCTTTGCTTGAAAGGAAACAAGCTATCATTTGTGATGTGACTGGACAAGTCATTCCTTTAAAAACTGTAACTATTTTCCATGGGTTGTTTGGATTTCACGACATGAAGTATTATTATCCTCGATCTAATTATAGTGAAATACTCAATAACACTTTTAAAAAATAGGAATAGATTTTTAGTCTTTTTATGGTTATAAAAATACCTGTTAATACATGAAAGTACAAAAAAAAATGTATTTTAAAACAGTAAAAATTGCCCAAACCGGTTTGGCTCAGTGGATAGAGTGTCGGCCTGCGGACTGAAGGGTCCCAGGTTCGATTCCGGTCAAGGGCATGTACCTGGATTGCAGGCACATCTCCAGTAGGAGATGTGCAGGAGGCAGCTGATCGATGTTTCTAACTCTCTATCCCTCTACCTTCCTCTCTGTAAAAAATCAATAAAATATATTTTTTAAAAAAAACAACAGTAAAAATATAAAGTCACCCATAATCCTCTACTTTGAAGTACCTTGGTAAATATATTTTCATATATTTAATGCACATATAACTATATGAATTATATGAATTATTAAAATGGGGCCCTAATTTTCACTTAGTCAATAGAGCATGAATTTCTTTCATGACAATAGATATAAGCATAATTATCTTAATGGTTCACTAGTAACCTATTGTGTGGATATAGCAACATATATTTTTTATAATTTTATAGCAATGAAATTTAGAACATTTCAGGGTACATACCCAGGTTGCAGGTTCGATCCCTGGTCAGGGCACATATGGGAGGCAACGGGTCAATGTTTCTCTCTCTCTCTCTCTCTCTCTCTCTCTCTCTCTCTCTCTCTCTCTCTCTCTCTCTCCCCCTCTCTCAAAATCAATAAAAACATATCCGTGCTCACTTCAGCAGCACATATACTAAAATTGGAACAATACAGAGAAGATTAGCATGGCCCCTGTGCAAGGATGACACACAAATTCATGACGCATTCCACATTTTTTATGCTAAACGAAATAAGCCAGAAGGAGAAAGATAAATATTACACGATCTCACTCAATTGTGGAATATAATGAACAACATAAACTGATGAACAAAAATAGATCCAGAGATAACCTTGGAGGGAAGGTGTGTGTGTGGGTGGGGGTGGGGGGGTGTTAGAGATCAACCAAAGAACTTGTATGCAGGCATATAAGCATAACCAAAGGGCACAGACAGTAGTGTGTGTGTGGGGGGGGGGGGGGGGAGGAGGGAGCTGGCTGGGGAGAGGTCAATGGGGGAAAAAGGAGACATATGTAATACTTTCAACAATAAAGAATTTAAATTTTAAAAATACAATAAGTGTTTGATGAATGAAAAAATTAAAAAAAAAACACACACAAGCATATCCTCAGGTGAAGATTTAAAAAATTAAACTTTAGATCTCTAACAAACTCAATTTAAATAATGAAATAGGATAGAATGGAGAGGCACCTTACTCCTTTAGAAAGAATTTACCATAAAGAGACAAATGAAGTTTGAGGAAGTCCTCAAAAGGAGAACACTTTTTATTAAAATTTTAATTTCTTTTAAAATATTAAAAGGAAACTTTAATGTTGGAAACAACTAATTTACTACATGTACTAGGCTACTCCCTTAATTAAGTTTCTAAGGAGATATTTCTAAAAATTCTTGAATTACCTAATAGATTTACCACCTGGATCACTTATCCTTGCTGAGTTATAAGGACTCACTTATCTTTCTCTTTTTCCACCAGTTACTGTGAATTGAAGACCTATAGTGTATTACATTATCCTTTCTCCTATCAAAAACACCACAAAACGCTCTGATGCTTCAGGACAAGCACAGATGAGAAATACTATAAAAAGGGATAGATAAGAGCAACTGGCATAATTGAGGGATTGTGTGTGTGTGTGTTTTCTCCGTAGGCTCCAGAGCAGGGGTCCTCAAACTTTTTAAACAGGGGGCCAGTTCACTGTCCCTCAGACTGTTGGAGGGCCGAACTATAGTTTAAAAAAAAAGCTATGAACAAATTCCTATGCCCACTGCACATATCTTATTTTGAAGTAAAAAAACAAAATGGGAACAAATACAATATTTGTATTTGCATGTGGCCCGCGGGCCGTAGTTTGAGGACCCCTGCTCCAGAGTATTATTCTGTGCTAATGATTTCTGATTTTATCTTTAATTTTTGTTTATTTGTTTGTTTTGTTTTTACTCATGGAAAGGCAAACTAAACTTATAATATTACTTTAAGCACCAGCATATTAGAGCCCTTTTACTCTGTTCTGTATCTGGAAAGATAAACTGACCTAAGACCTTTTGCACTATCTGTAACTCTCCAGAACCAGTAAGGAAACCACAGAGAAAAAACACGTTTACGCACATCGGCACCACAATAAGACCACATAGGCTACAAGGTGGAAATAACAGGCTTGGTTTCAGTCCTGATGAACTGTACTTGCGATAGAAACATCCAAAAGCGTGGCCCTCCAAATAAAGCCTCATGAACAGCATTTAACCTGTAGTTAGCTGGCATGTTTTCTCAGCAACAAGTAATAACAAAAAGCTGAGCTTCCTGTCACCTGTACTGTATTTTTTTCTCCTGCAGGGATTTAATAGAGGTTTTACTATGAATTCTTAACTGAAATTAATAGCATTAATCTATTAACTATCAAACTGGCCACATCTATATTACCAACCTGGTCGCCTATAGACTCATCTCCTGTTCCCTGTGCAAGAATGACAATTCTGTTGTCTCTGCCATCTTTATGAGTAGCTAATAAAAACCAGTGTTACCAAGCAGTATGTAGTTGACCCATAAGTGAGGATGGAATCAGAGCCTAACCAGAAGGGTTATTTCCTGATTATTTTGTCTAGATAAAGCAATCTGTTTTGTACAATCTCTTTCTTGCACAGCCTGCTTCTTTGTTCTTGGCAGGCAGATCTGCCAGTTCCCCGGCCTGCGATCCTCTTTCACTGATTTTACACAAGTGGGTGCTGCTGGCCATTTGGGTCTTTATCTACTATAAAGGCACCAAGGTGTCCCTGTCATAGGGCTCGACTTTATTTCCTTCAAAGCATTCATCACTAACAGAAATATAAATATACTAGAGGCCCACTGCATGAAATTTGTGCACAGAGGAGGGGGTCCCCTCAGCCCAGCCTGTACCCTCTCCAATCTGGGACTGCTTGGGGGATGTCCAACTGCCGGTTTAGGCCTGATCCTGGGGCAGTCAGACTTCCCTCTCACAATCCAGGACTGCTGGCTCCTAACTGCTCACCTGCCTGTCTGCCTGATAGCCCGTAACTGGCTCCCCTGCCAGCCTGATCACCCCTAACCGCCTCTGCCTACCAACCTGATCGCCCCTAACTGTCCCCCCTGCTGACCTGGTCACCCCCAGCTGCCCCCCCCCTGCTGCCGGCCTGGTTGCCCCTAACTTCCCCCCCTGCCAGCATGGTCACTCCTTACTGTCCCCCCTGCCAACCTGGTCGCCCTCAAGAGCCCCCCCTGCTGGCTTGGTCGCCCTTCACTTGGTCAGGTAGAATAACTTGTTTAAAATTAAAACCTAGGCATTTATAAAATATGCTGTGTCAGCTTTATTTAGATTAGAATAAGTTTATTTCTATTTTATTGTTCTTTTTCATCTATTTCTCATAGGAGTAAAGGAGTGTCTCAGCCACAACTATTAAAACTTGACCCTGTGGTTTTTATGCCTCAGGCCAAACCAGGGAGAAATATACCAATTAAAAATGCTGGAGATGTTCCTATTCTTGCAAAATAGTACTACTGATTTCCAAATGGCTTTTCAAATGAAATTTAAAATAACCTGGGTTTCCTCTCGACTCCCTCATCATGTTTAGGTTTTCCTCTACTTTCATATGGAGCACACTTACAATTACTGTTTTAACATTCTTGTCTGCTAATTTTATCTAATTTCTGGATGATTTTCTGGGTCTGTTTTTTCTTTTCATCTGATTATAATCACATTTTCTTCTTTGCATGCCTGCTTAGTTTTGTGTTTGATGTCATCATTATAAATTTTATGTTTTCCTTTGCTGGGTTCTGTTGTATTCCTTTAAATAGCATTGGATTTTTTTTTTCTGATATGCAGTTAAGTTCCTTGGAATCAGGCAAATCAGTTTGTGGCGTGTTTTCAAGTCTTATTGGGGTGCATGTCAATATCGGCCTTTTGCACACAGCCAACTTATCCTTACAACTAAGGTGAAACTCTTCTGAGCACAGTATCCAATGCCCTTTGTATTACAAATTATTTCACTTGGATAGTGGAAACATGAACAGCCAGTTTGAGCTCTGAGAGTTTATTCTGCCTATTCTCTATGTGATGTGTTCCCACCCTTTAGCCCCATTTCAGTTAGCTTTACGGAGATCAGTATTTAACCAAAGACTTGTGCGAGATCTCTGCAGATCTCCAGAGCCCTGTCCTTATCTGCTGCTTCCTCATTGGTCCACCATCCTACAAATTCTAGATGACTTGGTCTTTGTGCACTTAAACCTCTTTCTCCTCAATTTAGCAAGCCCCCTGGTCTCTGATTGCACCCTCCCTAAGCTAAACAGTATATGCAATTGGAGATCTCATTTTTTTTTTCTTTAGGGCTCACAATCGTGTTATCTTTTGTCCATTGTTTTATTAGTATACTAGAGACCCAATGCATGAAATTCATGCAAGGGGCTCAGCCCTCACAGCCACGGAGGCTTGCCTCAGCCCTCGCAGCCACGGCTTCATCTGGAATGTCGTATGGTCTAATTAGCATATTACGCTTTTATTATTATAGACTAGAGGCCTGGTGCACAAAAATTTGTGCACTTGGGGGGGAGAGGGGGTCCCTCAGCCCGGCCTGTGCCCTCTCGCAGTCTGGGACCCCTCAGGAGATAACGATCTGCTGGCTTAGGCCTGCTCCCGGGTGGCAGAGGGCAGGCCCAATCCCTAGGTGCAGCCCCTGGTCAGGCTCAGAGCAGGGCCGATTGGGGAGTTGGGGCGCCGCCCCTGTCATGCACAGAGCAGGGCGGATTGGGAGGTTGCGATGCCACCCCCAGTCACGCTCAGGGTAGGGCCGATTGGGGGGTTGGGGCACCGCCCCCTGTCACACTTAAGGCAGGGTCGATGGGGAGGTTGCAGCGCCACCCCCTGTCATGCGCAGAGCAGGGCCAATCAGGGGGTTGGGGCTCTGTACACTGTCACGCACAGAGCAGGGTCGATCAGGGGGTTGGGGAGCTCCCCCGTGTCATGCACAGAGCAGGGCCCATCAGGGTGTTGGGGAGCACCCCCCTGTCATGCACAGAGCAGGGCCGATCAGCGAGTTGAGGAGCTCCCCCCTGTCACTCACAGAGTAGGGCCGATAGGGGAGTT
The DNA here is from genome assembly GCF_014108235.1 of Myotis myotis. Taxonomy (NCBI): domain Eukaryota; kingdom Metazoa; phylum Chordata; class Mammalia; order Chiroptera; family Vespertilionidae; genus Myotis; species Myotis myotis. The sequence continues at coordinate 23,916,341 of NW_023416379.1, read as the reverse complement.
GGGGCACCACCCCCTATCACACACAGAGCAGGGTAGATCAGGGGGTTGGGGCGCCACACCCTGTCACATTCAGGGCAGGGCCAATGGGGAGGTTATGGCTCTACCCCATCACACACAGAGCAGGGCCCGTGGGGGGTGGGGTTGGGGCGCCACCCTCTATCACCCACAGAGCAGGACCGATCAGGGGGTTAGGGCGCCGCCACTCTCACACTCAGGGCAGGGCCGATGGGGAGGTTATGGCTCTACCCCGTCACACACAGAGCAGGGCCTGTGGGGGTGGGGGGGGTTGGGGCGCCGCACCCTGTCACACACAGAGCAGGGCCGATCAGGGGGTTGGGGCGCTGCACCCAGTCACACACAGAGCCACAGGGTGATCAGGGGGTTGGGGAGCTCCTCCCTATCAGGCACAGAGCAGGACTGATCAGGGGGTTGGGTCGCCTTCCCCTGTCACGAACAGAGCAGGGCGGATAGGGAGGTTGTGGCCCCGCCCCCTGTACACACAGAGCTGCAGGGCGATCAGGGGGTTTGGGCGCTGCCCCCTGTCACGCTGATCCCAGTGCCGGGAGGCCTCGCGGCTCCGCTGATCCCAGTGCTGGGAGGCATATTACCCTTTTACTATATAGGATAGAGGCCTGGTGCATGGGTGGGGGCCGGCTGGTTTGCCCTGAAGGGTGTCCCGGATCAACGTGGGGGTCCCGCATGGGTGCCTGGCCAGCCTGGGTGAGGGGATGATGGCTGTTTGCATCTGGTCACACACCCTTCAGGGTGGGGGTCCCCACTGGGGTGCCTGGCCAGTCTGGGTGAGGGGCTGAGGGCTGTTTTCAGGCTGGCAGGTGACTGAAGCTCCCAACCGCTCCTTTTTTTCTTTTTCTTTTTTATTCTGGGCCAGCTTTAGCTCTGAGGCTTGGTTCCAGCTCTTAGGCCTTGGCTGCTGAAAGCAGGTATCTGGTTTGTTTGAGTTCTATAATTGAAACACTGTTTCAACTCCAGCTCTGAGATCCCGGCTGGCTGAAAGCAGGTTTCTGGGGTTTTGTTTAGCTTCTATATTTGTAACAATGTTTCAAACTGCAAGCTCAGAGGCCGGCAGCAGCAGGCGGGGAACGTTGGAGTCCTCCGTCACTGAAGCAAGCAAGCCTCATGTTCGCTTCAAGCTGCCTGGCTGCCAGCCGCATCTTGGCTGGCAGTTAATTTGCATATCGCCCTGGTTAGCCAATGGGAAGGGTAGCGGACGTTCGGCTAATTACCATGTTTCTCTTTTATTAGATAGGATGGTCTGGTTTTCTGTTTGCTTCAGGTGGAATATCCCTTTTACTCCATCTTGGATGGAAGGGGAAGGGACACATAAAAAGCATTAAAATTGTGTTCAAAAGCTTTGTATTTGCATTGACTCTATTTCAGTGGTGAAATGCAGGAATAGTAAAAGGCACAATATTTGAATGCCAGGAAAGTGAAATACATTGAGAAACAAGAAACAGTGATATGCTTTTTAAATCATCCCTTCAAACATCCTAGCATCTAGAAAAAACATATCTGGGTGTGTTGGATCTAATTTTAATTTTTTTAATTTATTTTTTTATTTTTTTAATATATATATTTTATTGATTTTTTACAGAGAAGGGAGAGGGATAGAGAGTTAGAAACATTGATGAGAGAGAAACATCGATCAGCTGCCTTCTGCACACTCCCTACTGGGGATGTGCCTGCAACCAAGGTACATGCCCTTGACTGGAATCGAGCCTGGGACCCTTGAGTCCGCAGGCCAACGCTCTATCCACTGAGCCAAACCGGTTTGGGCATGGATCTAATTTTAGTTGTTTAAGGGAATGAGGATATTTCCTATAACTCTTTTTCCCTTTAGTCAAATGACACTTTTCCAAACTCTGCATCCCTACTAATTAGGGAAATCATTTTGAATCAGAAAAAACAATTATTTCAAAGAGACTTAAAATGAGAAATCCTGCCCTACCTGTATTTTCTCCTCCTAGAAGGAGAAAGGGTTTTCTAGGAAGTCACTTTAGTTCCATCTTCCTCACAGAATCAAGTAACTGTTCCACATTGACAAAAGAAATGTCATTAATATAATATTTCTGTCCTGTCTAGTTTGCAGTGCTCCTCTCATATTAAAGTTGCTTTCTAAAAGCAATGCATAATTTCTGCCTCTTTCAACTAGACTGGAAATTTCATACTTGTGAATTACCCAAATTTACACCCCAGAAACTCTTAAGTGCCTACATATCCCCAAAGAGTCATTAAACTCACCAGCATTTGCTCCTTCTCGCCAAACCCTTGATGTACTCATCACTCTGCTGATCCATCTCTATATTTGTTCCAGGATAAGAGATGCTTTGAGAGGCGCTCAGCTCTATAAGTCTGTTGGCCAAAATAGTGCCATACTGATGGTTTAGTAGTAACCAATGTGGGATAGCACTTACCCTCGTGGCCTCGTTGTTGCTTTTTAGTATGGTTTTAAATGTGCCAGAGCATTTCATTTTTCCCACAAAAATCCCACATGCACAAGATGGCCAATAATGTTTGTTCCTCTTCAATTGCAACCAACCCATATATATTAAAGCCTAATATGCTAAGTGACCGACCATTCTGTCGACCTCTTGGTTGACCACTTGACCAGTTGCTATGATGCGCACGGACCACCAGGGGCAGGTGCTCCAACCAGTAGGTTAGCTTCCTACTGGCGTTCAGCTGATCGGGACTGGGTAAGATGGGCCAGGCACACCCTGGAGCCAACCTCCCTCGGTCCCTCCCCAGGTTCTAAAATGTTTTTTCTAATTAATTTCCTTTCAATGTGCATGAATTCGTGCACTGGGCCTCTAGTAGAAAAATAAAAACAAAAGAATTCTTTTTTTTTTTTTTAATATATTTTATTGATTTTTTACAGAGAGGAAGGGAGAGAGATAGACAGTTAGAAACATCGATGAGAGAGAAACATCCATCAGCTGCCTCCTGCACACCTCCCACTGGGGATGTGCCTGCAACCGAGGTACATGCCCTTGACCGGAATCGAATCCGGGACCTTTCAGTCCGCAGGCCAACGCTCTATCCACTGAGCCAAACCGGTTTCGGCTACAAAAGAATTCTTGTCTCTCAAAAATAAAAATTAGAAGATGGGAACACAGAAAAATTGTAAGGATTACCAAAAACTAAGCTCAGCATAATGGAAATCCTAAATTACAATTATTAAAAGGAAATCAAGTAGTATAACCCTAGTTGTTTTATACAAGTAAATATAATTCAAGTATACTTCAATAAATGACGAAAGCAATTAAAGAACTATGCATCAATAAAATAGTTTGTTTTAAAAGATGAGTTAAATACAACCACCATCACGCCTCAAATTCACAAGATTTGTTATAATTTTAAGTAAATTACTAATGGCCTGGGGTACGAAATTCATGCACATTAAAAGGGAATTAAATAGTTGAAATATTTTAATATTGCTATTTGCCCTTTCTCTATAATAGAAGTGTCAGAGATGAAAGAAAATTAGTAAAATGTATATGAAAATCTCCCTCCTGTCAGAATCTGGGGCACACCGCGGGACCCAGAGTCAAGTCCCCACCCACCCATGTGTGCGAGACACAGACCCGGCTAGCCCTACCCCCGTCAAGCCCCACAGAGTTTGGGGCGCAGCCTCAGGTCCCCTGTCAAGCCACGCCAGGCAGGGGGCACAGCCTCAGGTCCCTTACCCCGGTGCCAGGGCAGGGGGCATGGCCTCAGTTCCCCCAGCTCCGGCGCTTGGGTCGGGGCACAGCCTCAGGTCCCTCACCCCCGGTGCCAGGGCAGGGGGTGTGGCCTCAGATCCCCGGGCCCCGGTGCCAGAGTGGGGTGTGCAGCCTCAGGTCCCCTGGCTCCGGCGCTTGGGTCGGGGCATGGCCTCAGCTCCCCCAGCCTGGCCTCAGGTCCCCCGGCCCAGGTGCGAGGGTGTGAGGGATCAAGGGCATGATGACCATTTACATATTAGCTCTTTTTTATATAGGATTACATTGATTATCAAATTATTTCTTCAAAGTGAGTGTCAATGTAAATTTTAAACAAAGTGAGGTATCTTAAATTATGAAATATGAATTAGTAGTAATCTTACTAATAGATGAAATGCACTTTAAAATACTTTAAAAAGTGGTGAAATAATTTATTTGCTTAAGTTGTATAAAGCAGTTGCTCTCTGTTTCATCAGAATAGGGGAACCAAGTAGAAGGTTCATAGGGCAAACATGTTTGCATTGTTGGGCCATTTTATTGACCTACTGTAAAGTGACTGGATTTTAAAATGAGACAGTCCTTGGTTCCATTACTGACATTATTTCCTGAGAATGATACTTGGCATGTAATTGGAGCTTAGTAAATATATGTACAACTAGAGGCCCGGTGCACAAAAATTTGTGCACTCGGGGGAAAGGGGGACCCTCAGCCCGGCCTGTGCCCTCTCGCAGTCTGGGACCCCTCGGGATATAACGACCTGCTGGCTTAGGCCTGCTCCCGGGTGGCAGAGGGCAGGCCCAATCCCTAGGTGCAGCCCCTGGTCGGGCTCAGAGCAGGGCCGATTGGGGAGTTTGGGCACCGCCCCTGTCATGCACAGAGCAGGGAGGATCGGGAGGTTGCGATGCCACCCTCAGTCATGCTCAGGGTAGGGCTGATTGGGGGGTTGGGGCACTGCCCCCTGTCACACTCAAGGCAGGGTCGATGGGGAGGTTGCAACGCCACCCCGTCATGCACAGAGCAGGGCCAATCAGGGGGTTGGGGTGCTGGCCCCTGTCACTCACAGAGCAGGGCCCATCAGGGGGGTTGGGGCTCTGTACCCTGTCACGCACAGAGCAGGGTCGATCAGGGGGTTGGGGAGCTCCCCCCTGTCATGCACAGAGCAGGGCCCATCAGGGGGTTGGGGAGCTCCCCCTTTTACTCACAGAGTAGGGCCGATAGGGGAGTTGGGGCACCACCCCCTGTCACACACAGAGCAGGGTAGATCAGGGCGTTGGGGTGACGCACCCTGTCACACTCAGGGCAGGTCTGATGGGGAGGTTATGGCTCTACCCCGTCACACACAGAGCAGGGACCATGGGGGGCGGTTGGGTCGTTGCCCTCTATCACCCACAGAGCAGGGCCAATCAGGGGTTTGGGGCGCTGCCACTGTCACACTCAGGGCAGGGCTGATGGGGAGGTTATGGCTCTACTCCGTCACACACAGAGCAGGGCCCGTGGGCGGGGGGGAGGGGGGGGGTGGCGGGGGGGGGCTGGCTGGTTTACCCCGAAGGGTGTCCTGGATCAGGGTGGGGGTCCCCACTGGGGGGCCTGGCCAGCCTGGGTGAGGGGATGATGGCTGTTTGCAGCTGGTCATACCCCCTTCAGGGTGGGGGTCCCCACTGGGGTGCCTGGCCAGTCTGGGTGAGGGGCTGAGGGTTGTTTTCAGGATGGCGGGTGACTGAAGCTCCCAACCGCTCCTTTTTTTTTCCTTTTCTTTTTTTATTCTGGGCCAGCTTTAGCTCTGAGGCTCCAGCTCTTAGGCCTCCGCTGCTGAAAGCAGGTTTCTGGCCTTTGTTTACCTTCTGTATTTGAAACAATGTTGCAATCCTGCTGGCTGAAGCCCGGCAACTAAAGCAGGTTTCTGGGGTTTTGTTTTGCTTCTATATTTGTAACATAGTTGCTTAGAGTTGCAGCTCAGAGGCCGGCAGCAGCAGGCGGGGAACGTTGGAGTCCTCCGTCACTGAAGCAAGCAAGGCTTATGTTAGCTTCCAGCTGCCTGGCTGCCGGCCACCATCTTGGCTAGCAGTTAATTTGCATATTGCCCTGATTAGCCAATGGGAAGGGTAGCGGTCGTACGCTAATTACCATGTTTCTCTTTTATTAGATAGGATGAGTAAAATAATGAACTGGGCAATTAACATACCATGTCTTTTCCATAAAATTGAGGCAATATTAATTAATTCTCAGAGTAATTATGAGAATAAAATTGTAGATAAGTGCTTCTGCCATGGTATATGCTTTCTGGTAGCATCAGCATCTGATAAAAAACTTCACTCCTTGTGAAGGCCCATCTCCTTTAGCGTTTGTATTCCTTCCTCTCTATCTGCCATTTCCACATCAGTCAAATGATTTCTCTAGTTAGGGTCTAAGATTCTTACAAGCAGCAAGTTTGTTCCATTGTCTGGGATGTTGCCAGAGTGTTAAATCCTATGCTCCATGAGAGCACACCAAGTCAGTAAGTTTTTGTTTGTTTGTTTGTTTTTTTACTGTCTAACTTCTGGGCTCCATAGATTAAGCCTTGTCAAAATCCAATCACGACTGTACTCCCTGAGCTCTACCGGTACATGTTAAGTAATTTGTGCCACTCCATAGGTGCGTTCTTTTCTATCTTATCAGGCCCAGCACATCCACAGTAGGGTTGCATTGGGATTTAACCTCAGTTACCAGCTTGATAACCTGGAGAGAGGGTAGGTGCATTCCTGAAGGGAACACTTGTTGCCATGGGGGAGAGGCTTTTGCATTATCTTCCAACAATGAGAAATGATAGTCCTTAATATGGAGAAAGGAGCCATCTCTGTAAGTTCTGAGCATCCTGAGGACCTGTAGACCCCAAATCCCCAGGGACATTCTCCCAGTTGTCTCCATTCCCTTCCCAGGGTCCCAGGACCTGCTTTGGCTGAGCATTTAAGCCCCTCTGAGGCTCTGTGACTTTCCAGATTCCTGTGTCTACTCCTTGGCTGGGTATGGCCCTCCCCTATAGAATATAATGTCTTATTTGTAAGCTTCCCCAAAGCCCCTCTGATGCTCAGTCATTGGCCTGGAGCAGCCTGGCGGATCCGTGGCCTAAGCATTCACAGGAATAGTCACTGAAGGCTACCCCCATGCTCCCTATAGCTGGCGTTCTCAAAGGAGCTCAGAGCAGTGCATGTCTGTGGCCTCCACACTTGGTGTGTTTGAACACATTGAGAAATGGCAGGTGATCTTCAGTCCTCTCGGGGACTTTGGGAATAAATTGATGAGCATATAGAAAACTAAATGTAATAAAGACAGTAAGTAGGGAAAATGAAAAGCTGTATAAGAAAGAAATATGATCCTGATAAACTATGATTCAGTGGTGAATTATAACTGAATAATTATAAGAAGAAGATAATTTAACCAAGAAAAATATACCAAGAAACTAAGATGGCTGCATAGATAAACACAAAACAGACATCATCCAGAACTACAGGAAGGCTGGCTGAGTGTAAATTCTACAACTAGAAGGAAAGAAAAGCACACTGAGAGCCAGAGGAGCTGCAGAAGTAAAGTGCAGAGGTAGGGGGCTCGCGCGCGCGGAAAGGGGCTGGCACCTGAGGACGCGGCTGTCTTTTTTAATCCGGAGGGAGTCACAAGCTCCCAACGGCTCTGAACTCTGGTTCCGGAAAGTCTCTGGGGACCCAGGACTCATACGGGGAGAAACTGGACTGTCTGGCAGCGGGCGAACTTGAGGGCGGCTTTCCCTCAGAGGTGCTTGCAGCCGTTACTGGGACACTGAGACTCGAGACTCCTTAGGGCAGGGCTGAGGATCCGCCATAGCTGCTTGCTCTGCCCTTTGATTCCTTGAGACCCCGCCCCACCCAGGCTGCAGCAGAGGCTTTTGCATATGAATGCCCCGGCCCTTTGCAACCTGTAATTACCTAACTGCAGCCTGGCCAGACAGACCCAGAACTTCCAAGAGAAGGCCCAAGGCCCCACAGCGGCTTGCATTGCTTCACAGCTAAGCCTCATCAGGGCACCTCCAAACTCCAAAAAAGGAAGGGGAATCTGCAGTTCTCTTCGTAGTTCCTGCTGTGTAACCTCAGGCAGAGGCTAAATTAGCACCTTCTTAGATCCAAGAGCCACTGTACCCAGTGGTCAGAGGGGGACCATCCAGATCACAACTCCTCAGATCCACAAGGGACACACTCAGGGTGCAGTCTCAGTGAGCACCAAAGCCCCACTGAAGTAAGTCTTGCCCCAGAAGGGTGTCTCCAGCACAGAAGTTCTCCCACTGCAGACACAGCTGATTCTCACTGCCAATTGCCCTGGAGGTCAATTCCTCCCAGTGATCCTACAACAAGACTGTGCACAAAGCCCACAAGGGAGTGCACCTAGAGTGTCCACCTCAGGTAACTGGGGAGGCTGAGCCACTGGGCCCTACAGGACACCTAGCACACAAAGCCACTCTATCAACACAGGGAAGCAGCCAAAATGCGGAGACAAAGAGACAGGTCACAAATGGCAGAAATGGAGGAAAGCAAACGACTGGATATAGAGTTCAAGGCCACGTTAATAAGGTTTTTCAAGAATTTTATGGAAACCGCCGATAAATTTAATGAGTCCCTCAATAAGTATAGTGAGACCCTGGAGGACATGAAAAAGGACCAACTAGAAATTAAGCATACACTGACTGAAATAAAGAATAATTTACAGAGATCCAACAGCAGACAAGAGGATCCCAAGAATCAAGTCAAAGATTTGAAATACAAAGAAACAAAAAATACCCAACTGAAAAAGAAAAAAGAAAAGAGATTCCAAAAATATGAAGATAGTGTAAGGAGCCTCTGGGACAACTTCAAGCGTACCAACATCAGAATTATAGGGGTACCAGAAGAAGAGAGAGGGCAAGATATTGAAAACCTATTTGAAGAAATAATGACAGAAAACTTCCCCTACCTGGTCAAAGAAATAGACTTACAAGTCCAGGAAGCGCAGAGAACCCCAAACAAAAGGAATCCAAAGAGGACCACACCAAGACACATCATAATTAAAATGCCAAGAGCAAAAGACAAAGAGAGAATCTTAAAAGCAGCAAGAGAAAGACAGTCAGTTACCTACAAGGGAGTACCCATACGACTGTCAGCTGATTTCTCAACAGAAACCATGCAGGCCAGAAGGGAGTGGCAAGAAATATTCAAAGTGATGAATAGCATGAACCTGCAACCAAGATTACTTTATCCAGCAAAGCTATCATTCAGAATAGAAGGTCAGAGAAAGAGCTTCATGGATAAGAAAAAGCTAAAGGAGTTCATCACCACCAAACCAGCATTATATGAAATGCTGAAAGGTATTCTTTAAGAAGAGGAAGATTAAAAAGGAACTCTTACCATTTGCCACAGCATGGATGGAACTGGAGAGCGGATAAATACCACATGATCTCACTCATTTGTGGAATATAATGAACAACATAAACTGATGAACAAGGACTGATCCAGAGATGGAGAGGCATTGATTGGACTGTCGGGCTTTGGAGGGAGGGTAGGGGAGGGTGGGGGTAAGGGGGAAAGATCAACCAAAGGACTTACATGCAGGCATATAGGCCTAACCAATGGACACGGACAATGGGGGGGGGGGGGTGAGGGCATGAGCGGGGGGGGTGGGGGGGGTAGAGGATAACGTGGGGACAAGGACACATATGTAATATCTTAATCAATAAAAAAAATATATATATATAAAAAAAAGAAAAATATACCAAAAGGATTTAATCAAAAACTATGTTGGAAGGATGGGAATGTGAAAACAGAGAAGTTGGGACTAGAAGAGACCAAAATTCATATTTTCCATATAAAATGTCACTAGACAATTTCTAGAAATTAATAATCCTATATAATAAAGAGGTAATATGCAAATTGACCATCACGCCTCACACAAGATGGCCACCCCATGTGGTCACAAGATGGCAGGCAGGGGAGGGCAGTTAGGGGTGACCAGGCCAGCAGGGGAGGGCAGGCGTCCATCAGGCTGGCAGGGGAGTGGTTAGGGGAGTGGTTCTCAACCTTCCTAATGCCACAACCCTTTAATACAGTTCCTCATGTTGTGGTGACCCCCAACCATAAAATTATTTTTGTTGCTACTTCATAACTGTAATTTTGCTACTGTTATGAATCATAGTGTAAATATCTGACATGCAGGATGTATTTTAATTGCTACAAATTGAACATAATTAAAGCATAGTGATTAATCACAAAAACAATATGTAATTATATATTGTGAAATATTTATTTCTAATTACAAATTTGTGCTTTCCGATGGTCTTAGGTGACCCCTGTGAAAGGGTTGTTCGACCCCCAAAGGGGTTGCAACCCATAGGTTGAGAACCACTGGGTTAGGGGGCGATCAGGCTGGCAGGCAGAGGTGGTTAGGGGTAATCAGGCAGGCAGGCAGGCGAGTGGTTGGGAGCCAGCAGTCCCGGATTGTGAGAGGGATGTCCGACTGCCAGTTTAGGCCCGATCCCACAAGGGACATCCCCCAAGGGGTCCCAGATTGGAGAGGGTGCAGGCTGGGCTGAGGGACACCTCCCCCCGCAGTGCACGAATTTCGTGCACTGGGCCTCTAGTTAAGAAATAACTCTATAAGCAGTTACTTTAAAATATTAAGATAAATAATAGCAGCAACAACTGAAATGATTGAGAGTGGTATCATTCGGAAGCAGAAATCTTTGGTGAAAAGAGGTTTAGCAGAGGACTGCTCTTTTTATTTTTTTTTTTCTCTGCTCTTTTCCCTTTTAAACTTAAGCCTATGATATTACTTCACTTTTTACAACTCTCTCATGTTTACCTTTGGTTAAAATATTTAAATTAAATTTTAAAAGGAAATAGAGAGCTCCAATACTTAATTGTAAATTCTAATGAATGATTCAAGCATTTCTCAGATATTCTGCCACTGAAAAGTACATTAATATTTATGTTGTATACATAGCCCATTCATTAGTGCTTTTACTCTAATTTTGTATTTCACTAGAAGTGTTTTAGAATGCAAACACTAAAATATCATCGCATGGTGTTAAGGGATTTTTTAAATGTTTTTCAGTCAGGCAGTGGGGAGTTTTATGGGCTTTTTAGCTCGTTTTCTGATAATACACACTTGGCTTAAGATCCACATGTGTCAGCTGTTATCAGCTGCCTGTGTGCGTCACTGAGTTGCTTTGTGGTATTATCTGTGGCCAAAGGAAACACAGAGGAAATCATCACAGCAGCTCCACACATTTTAATCAATTTTTTTAAAAGTCTGCTCCCTCACTGGTATTTTCACACAGCAAACCTATTATAGCAAATTTTTAAGTGCAAAACAAAACGAAATTTATATGAATTCTGATAGCTGCTAATTCAGCCTTAAAAAGAGAATTTGTATGACGTCAATAATTCGGAAAAAATCCTCTAGTCCCAAAATTTGCATTGACCTTTTCCACAATAGTGTCACACTTTTGGTTACAGCCGTTTCCGCAGTCTTTCCCTCTCTCTTTCACACCGGATCAGGAAAAGCCTCATTGTCCAGTAGGCAAAATCAAAACCCCTTCACACCCCTGGAAAAAAACAGGTTTTTCAAAACTCAGTTTTGAATGGAAATGATAAGCAATATTATCATTATATGTGCCAGGCATTAATTGCTCCATAACATGAGGTGCTAGAATTATTCCATTTATCTTTTATATCAAATTATGGATCTGAGCCCTCACCCACCTGGGTAAGGAAGCAGCTGATCAATATCGGTCATTGGTATTTTTTCCCTCTCCTTTCAAGGGGCTGAACAAAGACCTCAGGGCTGACAAGGTAAGAGGAAATGGGAAGGACCCAGGTTCTTATTCCATGGTGGTTGCCATCTTATTGTCTTTCCTGGAGCACAACGTCCACCACACCATGCTTCTACTTCCCCATTATCAGGCACTGCTGACGAGCAGCCTAGAGATGGCGAGGCAGTTCCTTCCTGAGCCTTTCGATGGGCATCACCCCAGGCACAGGAACTCTGGTGCTGCCCACAAGGCAGCAATTTCTAAGATTTCATCTTCACAAATGCCTTCATGATAATTCTCCATGGGACCAGTCAGCTCCCATTTGTTTTCCCTTTTTGTTTTTTTTGGGTAAGTCTGCTCCACTAGAGCAGGGAAGAGGTGGGGCATGGCGGAAACTGCTTCATTAAATTATTAATACCTTGTCCTGTCACAGTTATTAAAATGTTTTGGCTGCTTGTCCAATTTTCCTTACAGTAATAAAGAAAGTGCATGCATGAATACTTATTTTCGTGCTTGAAATAATTGCAGTAATCCCTTTCCAACCATGGTCATGAACAGTTCTGGGACTGTCAAAATGGTTGGCAATATTTTTTCAGAGAAAATAAAAGGTTGGACAGGAAAAAAAAGTTTAAATGGCTAAATATATATAATATTTAAAGGCAGAGTAAAATATTGTCCAAAATAAATATTTATTATTAAAAACATGTTCTGGTAGGATATCTTCATGAGCTTCTTTCAGTTGTTCTAGAACTACTGCTGCCCTGTGATCTGTTGAGGAATATGTACTCATAAGCTGGTTAAAAAGAATGAGGAACTGCCCAGCCAGTGTGGCTCAGTGGTTGAGTGTCATCACAGTTGATTCCCGGTTGAGGCACATGCACAGGTTGCGAGATTGATCCCCAATGTGGGGTGTGCACAAGGTGGCCGATGGATGATTCTCTCTCATCATTGATGTTTCTATCTCTCTCTCCGTCTCCCTTCCTCTCTGAAGTCAATAAAAATATATCTTTTAAAAATATTGAGGAATTATCACCTACTTGCTTGAAACTTAAGGTCTTGCATTTGTATTCTTCCTATATATAAACCTAAAGGCCCTTCTCTACAGAGGTATGAAAGGCAATTAAAAGAAGAAATTGTATAGAAGTGTCAAATTTATTTATTCTTCTAAATGGAATAATGCCTGACTGAACCCCCCTCACCAAGGATGGCAATTTGTATATTAGATATTATTAGGAGTCATTCACTCCCTTTTACAAAATGCTTGTGCCTTTTTATGTTATCAGGATGATTAAGAAGTATTATTTTCCCAGATTAGTCTTCCGTACATTTGTTGAAAGGATAAAATTTAAAAGAGCTTTCCTCACGGCATACCTCCATAGACCTACATGTCTGAAAGAGAAAAGAGGATTTAGCATTATTTTTCTGTATAAAGATCACTGAAGCATCCGTTAAAATTCTAATTTTTGGCTGCAATCCCTGAATGGGTCTGGGACAGGACCCAGATATTAGTATTTTGTATATCTACGAACTTTAAGTGATTTTGATATCCAGATTTTGGGAGCATATGCAAAGAACAGAACTAAACCTTACATATATAAAAGATTTCAGATATTAAAATTTGTTACAAAAATGTAAATCACTATAAGTATACCCCAGAGTTCCAAAAAACTTTGGTTGGCAAGATATTACTATAATTTTGTGAGATATAATTTTATATATAGGGCCCTCTGCTTTTTGTTATAGTGGTAAAATATACTAACAAAGTTTACCATTTTAAGTACACAGTTTAGGGGCATTCAGTACATTCACATTATTGTGTGACCATCCCCGCCATCCATTTTTAGAACTTTTCATCTTCCCCAACTAAAATCTTTACCTATTAAACACCAACTCTCCATTCTCTCCCATCCCTCCAGGCCCTGGCAACCACCATTCCACTTTCTATCTCTGCAAATCTGACTACTCTAGGTACCTCATTTAAGTGGAATCATAGAGTATTTGTCCTTTGTGTCTGGTTTATTTCACTCAGCATTATGTCCTCAAGGTCCCTTCATGTTGTAGTGTATGTCAAAATTTCCTTCTCTTTTAAGGCAGGATAATATTCCTTTGTACGTATATATCACATTTTGTTTATCCATTAATCCACTGATGGACACTTGGATTGCTTCCACCTTTGGACTACTGTGCATTATACTGCTCTGAACATGGATACACAACTATCTGTTCAAATCCCTGCTTCCAATTCTTTTGGATATGTGGCCAGAATGAAATTGCTATAATTCTTAAAATACTCTTCATACGATAAAGGAATGCCTGTTTGTATTTTACTTGAGAATTTTCATGCTGATTTTTTAAAGTGACAAGTATAAGACTGACCTCAGATTTGTGACTTTTCTCTACTGGCTCTTTTCTTCCAGGTCTCTACATTTAGGTTTTGTTTGTTTTTTTTCCATCTTCAACATGGTCTCCCGTGACAAGTTCACTATTCCCGTTACTTCAGTTATTTTCTCTTGCTCATAGTTTCCAAATTCACCTTCAAGCCCTGGACTATCTCCTCCAATTTCTGTTGTCTGATGAGCCATATCTTTTTGTGAATGAATAAGCTATTTCCCAGGAGCATCATCCCATTAGCCACTTCCGCTCTCCCCTGGATCTTCGACCTCTCTGGTTCCATCAGCTCTTTCCTCAGAGGCTGTAACTCTGCTTAAAAACAGACACTCCTGCCTTATTTGAAAGCAAAAACACTGACGCCTATGTTTCTTCTTTTTAAACATATTTTTTTTTATTGATTTCAGAGAGGAAGGGAGAGGGAGAGAGAGACAGAAACATGAATGATGAGAGAGAATCATTGATTGGTTGCTTCCTGCACACCCCTCACTGGGGATCAAGCCCACAACCTGGGCATGTGCCCTAACTGGGAATCGATCCATGATCTCCTGGTTCATAGGTTGACACTCAACCACTGAGCCATGCTGGCCAGGCCCACGTTTATTCTTTTACTGGCCTACCAAACCTGTTTCAAATGCTAAACATAGGCTCCTGCATACATACATGCACACAGCACACTTGGCCTTTGCTCTAATTAATGAGCAGGGTAGTGTGTTCTCCTTACATTTTACCCTAATTAGTAGACGCAATAACCAGGGAAACAGTCCTAGTTTTCAACTGAGACAGAAAATAAGAGGTCTTTCAGCTCAAGATTAAAAACAGGGCTGTGTTATTTTCCTCACCCCTTTATTACTTAGATAACATGTATACTTCCAAATTAATACTTCCCTTTCAGTGATACACACATGCATATATACATGTGTGTGCTCATGTGGACTTGCGCGCGCGCACACACACACACACAGAAACACACACACACACTCTGCACCCCTCCCCCCCAGCCCCTAACACACACACCTTTCAAAGTAGCAGCCTGTCTCAGACTTTCGCTCGTGCCTAAAGCACAAGTCTCTGGCCAGGTCCCTTTGTCCTGCCAGCTGCCAATTGCAGAAGCAGTTGAATCACTTGCTCGAATTGACCAATGGCCAAATGGCCCAAGGCTGGTTGAAGTCTCAGGCCTTCCAAGAACCAAAATGCATAAACCATGCTTCAAAAAAACCCACTGAAATCTCCAAAGTCAGACTTTTAATTCAGTAGTTGTATCCTCACCAGACATGCTCACAAACCGTGTGCTTACTCCCCCTGGTTGTAGAGCTGTGGAAGTGGAGTGAAAGGCAGGTCAAGATGGAGCTTCAGATGAGACCCTACCTCCAGCTACTGCATGCAAAACAGTGTTTGGGGATGAAAGGATAAATCTTTTACTAAAGTGGCAGGTGGTAGAGGGTGTTTCTTTACTTTCAACAAAATCAAAATAAGATAATAGAAGGACAAGCCAAATTTTAAAGCCCGAATCCAAAAAGTAGGAGGAACCTCTGGGTTTTTTAATTAGAAATCCTTACACATTTTACTCCACACCCCATTGAAAGACCTTATGTCTCACACTCTCCTTACCTTGACTACGAAACCTCACCCCAAAAGCCTTCAATCTCTTGTTCCATTCTCTCTAACCACCACTGTATTTCCAGAACAGCACTGGAGCTACTCTGCCAAGGCCATTAATACAAAACAAAACACAGAAAAATACTACTAAGTCTATTAAATTAGTGTCTTTAATAAATTATATTTTGGTGGTGGTTCAGTGAAGCTGGCAATTTCATGCATTATTAATTGCACTCTAAAAGTGTGTCATTATTCTCTAAAACCATTTGGCTATATATGTGAAGAACCATCAGAAAGTTACATACTTTAACTTAGTAATTTTACTTCCTAGTAATATAATACAAAATGGATAAAAGGCAAATGTGTATATATACATATATAAATATGTATTTGCAGTAGTGATGTTTTAATAAAAAATGTCTATCCAACAAATGAGCAATGTTTAAGCAAATTACAATACAAATACTTGGACTATTACTATGCTAGCATTATAAATAAGGTTGTAAAACATAGTAAATACAAAAATGCACTAGAGAACTAAATACAGATAAATACAACTGTAACTTTGTAAAAATCTGAATACAAAAACCTGTGAGGATGAATAGCAAAATTTGCACAACAGTGGGTTAAGGTAGTGGCACTGTGCTTTTGCCTCTATTTGAGTAGTTTCTAACATTTTTGCATTATTTTTATAACAAAAAGTGTCTGGCATTTTTAAATGGTTAGCATCAGATAGTCATATAAAATTATTAAAAGAGCTTTACAGTGAGGATGAATACATATTCTTTTATACATAATAATTGTAGTTGCTTTTTAATGCATATGGATTATTTTTCTAATTTGGAACTAATCTAACATTATCTCAAACAATCTAAAAATGTAATGCTTTTACTGCATTTTGTCTGCAAAACCAGTTATTTTATAGTCTATTGCCTAATGGATGTCTCGAATGTGTGCAAATACAATGGGTTTTCAAGCTCATTCAATTTCTAGCCATATCTCTTGAATGAGGCTTGAAGTTTACATTATTTTATCCCAGATACTAATGGGATGGTTCTGGCTATGTAATTTTCCACAAGACCAAATGAAATCTTCACAAATTATATGGTTGTGATGCTTTTATCACTATGTATGTGTGAGACTAAGTATCAAGTAGCAGTAAAAAAATTCATATAAGAAAATAAAAGGAGTCTAGAGCAGAAGTGAAAGATTTTGTTCCACTGATTATGTTCTAGACAAAGAAATATGAAAGATGCAAATTGGCTGAGAAGCACTTTTATTTTATGTAATGGTTATAAAGAAGTATCATACCAGAACAAATGCATGCAACTCCTCAATCCTGTTTGCAGATAATGCATCTTGATCATATTACTACAGAGGACCACATAGACAAAATGAACAAAAGTTGTGTGGGGTGGCAAATTAGGGAGAAGCGTTGCAAAAGCAGGGAACTCCCTTCAATCACCACTCCTTCCCCATTTTCTGTCTGAGCTAAAGAGTGAGAGAGTTCTTTACAGACTCCCCTGGGAGCTCCAGAGTTCTCCAGTCACTTCCATATTTTGTAAATGAGCTGTCACTCTCAGAACGAAAAACAAGAAGAAAATTTTTGTATCCAAAGCACATTACAGGTGGAGTTTCAGCAGGTTCCCATGTGTTTCCTCTTTGCCAGTGAAAAACTTGGTGGAAACCAGATTGGCATTGCCAGGCCTCTGGATGTCCTATCTGCCATTCAAACAACCACTGGATGACCAGACCACAGCCCAATAAGGAAATGTCCTTTCCTCCCTCCATGTCCTCTGAGCAGCAGTCAACTTGAATTATTATAGGACTTCAATCTGTATTTCTCAGGGTTTTAAGATACTTAGTCTCATCGTTTTAAATGAAATTGTTGCTGTTGGTGGATTCTAGCATGCCAAAAGCTCTATGAAGGACAAATAAGTACATATTAATAAAATAATGGTAACTATTATGTTACTAATATTGGAATCATTAAAAGCAGTATCACTATACCTATTTACTTTTTACTATGTAGGGTTACTAATTAGTAGGATTATTAATAAGATTCCTATGTTTTTTGCAAGAAGCTGGTCCATCCTTGCTGCTTGACACAGTCGCTGCAGGGAAGAAACATCTGCGCAGCATATGTTCCAAGGGACCTGGCGTATTTGGCATACTGTTCTTAATATGTTTGCTCCCCTTCTTAGTGGTATGTGTTTTAACCAAGGTCACCTCTCCAAGAAAGGTTGTTTCCCCAGGTGGGGATTTTTCCCTGGAGTTAGGGATTAACAGGACTAAGGAAGGAAATAAATCAGTAAAACCCCTTAACTACATGCCAGGTGGGTAGTTCATCACTTTAACTATGAACAATCACGCTTAAACTACATAATCTTTACTTAGGATAATCTCCTTCAGTTACTTCCTTGTAGCTTAACAGAACAATAGAGTAGTGACCTTGGAATGGAGATAACAAAATAGAATGGATAGGATTAAAATCAACTGGTATAAATACAGATGTAACAGGAGAATAAATAGAGAACCTGACTAGAGAACCTGGCTAGGCTGCTGATCAACTGAACGCTGTCTCCGTGTCATTCCTTCTTCGCTGACTCCATCCACACCTTTGGGAACCCCTAGACTTGCTGGGGCTGGACCCCAACAGTTTTTAGTGGAAAAAAATTTGAAACATTTTTGAGTGGCATTTAAAAATGTCTATTATAATTTAAAATGGTCATACCCTTTGTGTTTGGCTCAATAATTCTACTTCTAGAAATATGTTCAGCAGGAAACACTTGTAGCAGTGTACAAAGATGTATATTCAATGACATTCATGGTAGCATTTCTTGTAAAACTAAAAATATAGATATCACTCAAATGGTCCTCATAGAGACTGGTTAATCAAATATGGCATACTCACTCAGTGGAATACACTGGCAATCAATAAAAAAAAATTAGTAGCTCTTTATGTACTGATATAAAAATGTCCAAATCAATAAAAAAATTTTTTTAAAAAAAAGCCCTGACCGGTTTGGCTCAGTGGATAGAGCATCGGCCTATGGACTGAAGGGTCCAGGTTTAATTGCGGTCAAGGGCATATGCCTGGGTTGTGGGCTCAATCCCCAGTAGGGGGCATGTAGGAGGCAGCCG
This sequence comes from Myotis myotis, assembly GCF_014108235.1. Lineage (NCBI taxonomy): Eukaryota > Metazoa > Chordata > Mammalia > Chiroptera > Vespertilionidae > Myotis > Myotis myotis. The sequence continues at coordinate 23,897,708 of NW_023416379.1, read as the reverse complement.
ATCCATGATGTTCTCTCATCTTTGATGTTTCTATCATCTCTCTCTCCCTCTCTGAAATCAATAAAAATATATTTTAAGAAAATCTCCAAAATGTACTTCAAAGGAAAAAGGAAAAAGAGGCCTAACTGGAGAACAGTATGTAGAGTACGATTTCTATTTTTATTAAAAATACACATTCCTATGTAGATATTTAAATAAATATGTACCTTTTACTGCTAAAATAGGTTCTTTCTGTGGAACAATACAAAAAGAATTCTGCTTTCTGTGTTTTGCAATGTTGTGGGGCTTTTTACATTTATTACTATAATAAGGAAAAAATAAAGATTCATATATATATTTTAAGACTCTGTCCCATTTGCCCTTACTGCAGCCTTTTTTATAACTGAGTTTCCTGGAAAACCTGTGCAATGCTGCCAGTACAATAATAATTCAGAAAATGTCATTCCTCTTTTCAAACCTTCTGATAAGCATTGTCTTCCAAAATTTTCTACTTTGAAGTCCTAACCCCCAGTACCACAGATTGTGAATTTATTTGGAAATAGGGTCATTGCAAATGTAATTACTTATGTTAATATGATGTTAGTAGGATGGGCTCTAACCCATTATGACTGGTGTCCTTATGAAAAAGGGGAAGTTCGGACACACACACACACACACACACACACACACACACACACACACACGGAGTGGATTCAAACTCCATAATCCACCACTGAAGACCTTTCTCACCTTTCCCCTGGCATTCATTGGCCTATACAATCTTTCCAGATGGAAATATCCTATGCTTTCTCACTTCCATATTTTTGTTTACACATTCTCTCTCTCCACTCAGTACATAAAAACATTATAGTATGTAAAATTATCAACACAAATTGTAAAACATAATCATGGTCTTGTTTTTGTTATTATAATAACCAAAATATTGATTTCATGCAACTTTATCCTTTCCTTAAAATTGTGGCAACAACACATTTTTTAAGACAGTCTGCCTTTAAAATTTGCCTCAAGGCATGGGAGGCTAGGGGAGGTTAAAGGGGAGAAGAAAAAAAGGAGACATATATAATACTCTTTGTAATACTTTAAGCAATACAACAATTAAAAAATAATAATAAATAAATAAATAAAATTTGCCTCAAATGTTAAAGAATTATCTAGCTCTTCAGGTACTTCCCTCTTTTTTCCTCCATTTCCAACAAATGTCCACATATCTCTTCTCAATCTATAAAAATTGTGCTCATCTTCCTAAGTTGCTAAAATCTTACTACCGCTCCTGATTATCTTAATATCAGGGTTTCTCAACCTTGGTATTATTGTTGACATTTTTGGCCAGATAATGATTTGCTAGGGGGTAAAAATATGGATATCCTCAAATGGTCCTCTGCATTCTGCACATCTGGCCTCTTCCCATTAGATTCCGGTAGCACACCTTCCTCCTTTCCCCACACCACCAGTTGTGACAGCCAATATGTTTCTAGAAATTTCCAAATATCCCCTAGTGTGCAAAATAGCCCCTGGTTGGGAACCACTGACCTATAAAGCATTCACACATTCCCTTGGGCCATAATAACATAAAGGGCTTCATTCTGTGTTGCCAGTGAAAAGCTTTTATCATAGTTCACTTTATTTTCCCACCTCGCTTTTTCCCCACGCGAAGGATGAGAAAAACAGTATCAGAAAAATGGAGATTTTAGAAATAGAATAATCATATTGTGCTTTGTTTGGTTGACAGAGAATTATTCAGCACAGTTGTTGTTAACATTTCAACAAAACTTGGTATTTATTAGAGAAGGGAAACAACTATAAAAGATAAATGTGTTCTTGTTCTATTATTTCATTGGTTATATGTTAAAGAAAATGAAAATCTCTCTCTCAAGGGCTTCCTAATGGAACCCAGTGATTCACCATTTCTCAAGAATAGACTTCACAATCAAATGAAGAAAAAGCAGTCCTTCTAAATGAACAACAATACCTTGTAATGAAGCAAAATCTAGCAACACGAAACAAAAATAACCTGTTCTAATACTAGCCTGCCGCTGGCTGCTGGTGTGCAGCCAAAATTTAGCTGTCGCACTTGGAATGACTGAGGAGTGAAATCAACTCTTGATTTTCCATGCTAATGGAGACAAATATATCTGACCTAGAAGGTCATCAATCTCCATCCATAAACTCAAGTGCATGAGAAATTTGTTTTTATGATTCAACCTCATTTCTATGTCAAGCCCTGATGCTGAAGGCAGGGTTAGGAGGTTGTGAAAATTCTATTCAGTACATTTAGGACTCCTCTTTCTCCCAACACTATCTGGGAATTTTGCCATTTCCCTGGGTTTCTGCCAAGGAAGGGCCCTCAGGCTAGTCTGTAACACAGAGGGAGAAGGAAAGGTACAAATGGAGGCCCTGGGGATGCAATCTGCCTCCTCTCCTGCACCCTGACCCCAGTTGTCCCAGTCAGCTCCGGAAGCCCAGCCAGCAGGGATTCCTGGTGGGACGGGTGGGCCTGGCAGAATCCAAAGGAGAGGCTCTAGCAAGGCCTCCAGGGGTTCCGAGGTCTAAGGTGGGCCTGAGGCCCATCCATTAGTATTGTCATCACATCCTCTTATTTTCCTTTACTCTTGTTTCCTACATATACTAGGAGAATATTTTCCTCTCCAGAAGGGGAAACAACATGATATTTCTCCCACATAATTTGTCTACACACAGAGATTCTCCATTGTCTTAAAGGTGTGAGCTTTCGCCAGTAAATTTCTTGGATTTGTGGTTGTTGTGGTTTTTTTTGTTTTGTTTTTCTGATTTTTTCCATGTTACATCCTTTTCCTGAGACACCAAGCAGAAAGCAACTTCACAGTTTAAATGGCTGGGAGTGGGATTAATCAATAAGATTTATATTCCTAAAAATATTAATAATCAAAATACTACATGTATTTATATTCTTATTTGATAATGAGTCTATATTTGATAATGTCTGATGTTTTGAAAACTCAATCCAAACAGAATAATGAAACATATGATGATACTTTTCCCACCTGAACACCTTTGTGCATTTCATTTAAATTAAAACATTCATTAGTGCTGCTACTGTGTACATAGAAATTGAAGAGTCTATAAGAGATAAATCATATATTATGTAGATAACTCCAATAAGTGGATATGAAATCATAAACCCTGAAGCCTCTCAATATTTATACCTAAAGAATACATAGGACATGTGTTGTAAAGTTAGTCCTCTAGACACTAATTGCATCTTTGAGCATCTAAGATGTCTCCCCAAACAGGACAAATTTGGGTCATAGAGGGTACTATTAAGACAGATTTCCTGTCTCCTACCAGGCAGCTCCTTTTTCCACCATAAGGCCAAAATCTTGGGAACTAATTAATCCTGTTCCCAAAGAAGAATCTCAGGATTTCTTCTGAGCAACTTTAACAGTGAAGTTTCTCTGGCCACAAGCAACAGAAACCAATTCTAACTCACTTAAGATTACAAAGAATGCACTGATTCCCATAGCTGGAAATCCTGGAGCTAGAATGGCTTTATACAAACTTGATCAGAACCTCGTCCTTAGGGGTGCGAGATGGTTCCTGACATCACAGGCTCTCACCTGCAGCAGCAGAGGGACTAGCCAGCTTCCTCAATTGCTTGCTGGCCCAGACGTTTGATCCTGGGCCTCTTGCTGAACTATGCACTGCAATTATGGGAACAGAATCACACACTGATAGTCTAGGCAGAGGTCAGCACACTTTTTCTGTAAAGAGCCAGAGAGTAAATATTTCTGGCTTTGCCAGCATGTGGCCTCAGCCACAACTACTCAACTCTGTTATTGTGGAACAAAACAGCCATCTCTATATATAAAAGCCAAGCGACTGGAACACCAGAATGACCGAACAACCGGTCGCTATGACATGCGCTGTGGCGGCCAACTGGCCCAATCGGGGCCTGATCGGCCCCACCCCCAACCTCCTGCTGCTCCCATGGCCAGCCCTGCCCCCGATCAGCCCCCATTGGGGCCGGGCCGGCCAGATGCCACCCATGCATGAATTCGTGCACTGGGCCTCTAGTATATAAATGAATGAGCATAGCTATGTTACCATAAAAATTTATTTATATAGACTGAAATAGAAATTTTAGATAATTTTCACATATCATGAGATGCCATTGTTCTTTGGATTTTTTTCTCTGCAGTTATTTACTGATGTAAAATCCATTCTTAGCTCGCAGACTTTATGAAACAGGTGGCATGCAAGATTTGGTCTAGAGGCAGTAGTTTGCAACACCTACTCTAGGGGACCCACTTCACTTGAAACAGAGACTGAGACTGAGGGACAAGTGGGTCCCTCAAAGCAAATTAGGGTAGTGAGTGCTGAGCAACAAACACTATAAATGTCCACCCCAGCACTGTGATGCTTCACAATTTTAGCCATGAGGCTTGAGAGGGTATAGCCCAGTGACCTTGTAGAACTCACCCTGAAGCTAGAAGTATAATGAATGGCCCACCTTCAGCTCTTCATTGCTGCTCCTACCCCATACCACTCACCACTAGAGTTGTCCACGAGGTAGAGCCCATATAACTGTTTACTTATTTTCTGTGGCATCAACAATACACGTTCCCAGTCAAAATAGCTTTGCACATCCGAATGTGGACCACTTGGTCAGTGCTCAGCCCCCGTGTTACTGACACCAAGTAATTATATGGTTTGGGGAAAATCAATGTGTCCTTTCATTTACTCAACAAAGAACTAGTTATTGATCCCCATCCATCATTCTAGGCTCTGGGGATAAGCAGAGAACAAAAGATTTTTTAAAAAGCCATGAAACTTATTAATTAATTAAAAGTAAATAGAGAAAACAGAAAAATAAAACAGAGAAAGGAGTTAGGGAGTGTTGAGTATCATTTTAAATAGGTGGTCAAGCAAAGCCTTACTGCAGAGATGACATTCAAGCAAAGGTTTGAAGGAGAAGAGGGAGTGAGCTCTCCAAACATCTGTGCTAAGAGTTATTTTAAGCAAAGAGACTAGCAAGTGCAAGGGCTCTGGGGCAGGAGTGTGACATATTTAAGGAGGTGAGGTTAGCTGGAGCAGAGTGAGGGAGAAGGCAAGTAAGAGGAGATGAAGTCAGGGAAGTAGCAAGGAAGGGTCACAAATCACAAAGGGCCTTGGAGGCCATTGTACCAACTTTGATTTCTACTCTGAGTAGTGGTAAATGATCACTTAAGAGACTGAGTCAAATCATGTCTTCTCTAAAACACTAGGTGTCTTGGCCTCCACTCTCAAGCAGAGAACATTTCACTGGTTGAACTACAAATCTGTCTTCAAAACAACAAGCCTCCAAGTATGGCCTATAATAAACTAAGGCATCAAATAGCTTTGCAGAACAAATGCAAGTATGGTTAGGTCACATATCACCTGCTCCAAGCTGACTCCTGAGTAAGCAGACATCATCAGGGGAGGCCAGCTGACACACCCAGCACTGCACAAAAGTTGTTGAGAATAGTGCTGTCTGTGACCTGTGGCCTAATGTTACATTCTGCCTCTGCAAACCAATTACCGTACTTCTTTTCATTCTGGAATATGTCCATCCTACCCTTTGGCTGAAATGTCTAGTGCCAGCATTGTGCACATTCGCTTAAATTCCTCACTCAGCTGCCTTTCCCACTGCTGGATTGAGCAATAGGAATAATATTTGTGCCAAGAGGTAGCAGAGATGTCACCAGATACCAATGTTAGCCTATTTTTTTTGGCCCCATATTCTTCATCAAAGACAGCACCAGGCCTCTACCCCTCTGTCCAAGCCATGATAAACCACCAGTTCGCAGTGCTACCTGGGGGCTACTCTGAGAAGTGCATATCTGAGAGCCTGCATGTGAAGTTTTTATATCCCAGACCACCATATGATGCTAGAAAAGAGATCTATTATTCTACAATGAAAGGGTTCCAAGATGACCAAAGATATTTGGTAAATCCTGGGGCTCAGAGATAGTGGCAGAAAGTAATTCCTCATTTCCCCCACATTATCTGCCCAAATAACCATCTTTACCCAAACAAGGCAAGGATTTGAATGATGCTCTTTGTGACCTTATGGATGCTGAAGTTCATGCTTACGGCTGGCCAGCTGCTCATCTATCCTAACTCACTCTAACCCTAACCCCATGTTTTTAAAATAAGCTGAACAGTAGTATCATGGTGGAGAGGGTAAAAAAAAAAAAAAAATTACCAATGCCTGTGCTTCTCCCAAAGAGTTAACAAGGAATTTCTGTGAAAGGGAGGGGGGGGGGGGGGAGGTTCAAACATCCCTTGGGGTGATCATAGTGTGCAAAGTTGAAAATCCCACACTACTTATCAAAATTAATGTTCCTGTTTCTTAAGTGGGAGCTGCACTCATTCAAGAAAATTCAAGGACAGAGCAAGCTTTGTCCCTGAACTTAATTCAACAGAAAACTAGTCCCAGGCAAGGCCGGTTCTCTTCGGAGGTATGGAGGTTCTTCCCTTTGCCTTTGCTCTGCAACACTACAGCTAAAGCAAAGCTATAAACCCATCCCTTGCCTATTCCCCACTCTCCACCCCCTGGAATAAAAACATTGATGTAGTTTCTCTGTCTGCTTCTTGACAAGCAGTCTTGTTGCCTTTGCCCTTGTAATTCCTCCTCCTTGGAATGTAGCCCATGGGCTGATCGTAGTGTGCAAAGTTGAAAATCTCTACTTTGCATTTTTCTCCTTTCCCTTTGTTACCTTACTAACTTTTGCTCACGGCAATACACCTTCCCTGATTACAAGAAAAGACCATCTATTTGCTCTACAAATTTTTATTGTTCCCTGCTTTTTTGCTATTATAGCACTTAGCACATTATGTGATACTGCTTTAGATTAAGTCTAAGACACTATCAATGATGAGATACACTATTATTTCATGGAATGCTAAGGAACAAAAAGAAAGCTGTCAACAAAATTATAGCAATGCTTTCTTAAGACAAAACTTTTCCTTTCATACATATTGAAAGAATTCTTTTAGTGCAGTTTTGAGATATATCAAAGAGCCCAGGGTTTTGTTAGCACTTCTTATTTAACCAACTAATAGTCTCAATTTTTCTTCAATTGAATCACCTTGTCACAGAAAGTAAAGCAACTGCTGTTCAAACTGAGAAGGAAGTTTCTGATATTGGTGATTGACATGCAAATGATAGTTCTGCATGATGAATCGGTCACATCAACTCCTTTTTGTTTTGAAATGTCTTTTATGTCTTCAAAAGGATTAGGCAATTTCTCCTGCCTTTAGTTGAATTGCTTGCATGTGGTAATAATATTTCTCAGACTTTAACATGCATTTTTGTCACCAGGGCATTTTCTTAAAATGCAGATTCTGATTTTGTAAGTCTGGGATGGGGCCTGAAATTCTTCATTTCTAGCAAGTTCCTAGGTGATGCTGATGCTCCTGGTGCAGAGACCACACATAGTTTAGCAAGGGGACAGCCAAGCTTTCGCATATATCTGCTACAACACCTTGCACAACTTATTCAACTTGTAAGTATTTTCCTTTCTTAAGACTCATCAAGCATTTTATTAATTTGCAAGAAAATAAGAAATAGGCGTCAACCCTTCAACTATAAATATTAACCACACTGACAGTAAATACATGTCCCATTGTAGTTGTACCAAAAGGCTTTCTGTTATTAAAACTGAGGTTAATTAGCATTTGAGTGACAGTGAATTATTATTTGAATTTGGGCAGACTCCATCCAGTCACTTAAAGCAGAGCATGGCAATTGGACAATACACAGATTTTTATGTGTGACTTAATGTATGAAATCAAGGTCTTGCATACAGTATGAAATCTGAGTCATAGTTCATTGGCCCAGATTTCACATTTAAACTAGTCCCAACAATTTAAACATTAAAAATTCAGTTATGTTGATCTAAAAAAAAGACTTATTGTGTGATTCCTTGAGATTCTGGTAGTAAAAATTTGCCTTTTCATACTTTATGATTGGTTTACTCCTTCACTCCCACTGCCCTGAATAACCTGTGTATCATTTCTCCTTTTCTTCTGGGTGATGGTTCAAGTCAAATAGAAATTCATTGTCCCTATATTATTATTCACTTGGGCCTTTTATTCATGAGCATCTCTGATACAAGTATGTCAGTCTCCCACCACCAAAAAGAAATGAGGGGAGAATTATATTTAGCATACTACAAAAGCATTTCATGAAACAGTATGTTCATTAACACAAGTTGGATATATGCATAAAATAATACTGAGGATCTTATGTAAAATCTCCATAACTACAGAAAATTAGATTTCAGGACCTGATTTTTAACTTCCAAAACCATGGTGCATAACAAGATAGATATTCAATTAAGAAAAGCCCTCCATCTAAAGCAATCTCTTTGAGATAGAAATGGATGTTTACAGTCCAAAAGCATGAGAATTTAAATAGAGAATTTACATTTGGAGGCTGGAAAGGACCATAGAAATCATCTTGTTGAAATCCCTTCATGTTCATAGGGTTGGGGTCTTTAAAGGTCTTTCCATTCTTACAATTCTAATTTTCTTTATAACCTTAACACTCTTTATTCATATGAAAATGTAAGATTTGTCAAACACTTGATTCACAATAAAACTTTTTTAAATATATATGTTTAACCTCACAAATATTTTAAGTTAAATATTCCCCATTTAGGGAAAGGAAGTGAAAAGATCATTAGAGAAGGTTCTGCCTGTACCCTGTACCCCTATCTAATAGAACACATTAAAGAATGAAACCAATGGCCCAGGCTAGGAAGATATACATCCAATAATGTTACTACTCAAGGGTACTAAAAGTAACATTATTTCTTATAACATCTACAGAATGAGAAATCAAAGACAAATTCCATTTTTTATGTTAGGGTAATATATTTATAAGGTTGAGGGAAATGCTTATAAAGGTGTGGCAAATATCCTCAAATTTTAAGCTACTTTTTTTTTCTAAAACATAATTTAATTCTTTTTTTAATATTCACATTTGCTGTAAAGAAAATAGAGGGTGTTCCTTAAAGAACACTTCGTTGCAAAACTAGTTCCTTACAGGCATCTGACTACTACAAAAAATCTTCCCAGGAAGTGGACCTAGCCACATTTTCCATCACCCAGTACTTTTGGTATTTCTTTCTTCACCCTTCCTCAAGCAGATAGTTACTGAGTGCAGCCTCTTTTAGGTCCCTGTTCTATTATTCTGGAATGTGCGACACCTGGAATTGTCAAACCAGGACCTCAGAAGTGTTATTGTGCCTCTAAACAGGGTCTAATTTCTGGCAAAAGGAGCTTAGTTATGGAGGTCAGAAGGTGCCTGTTTGTGTTTCCCACTCTTTTAAGTTCATACAGTGGATATCTATCTATAGGATGGATGGCCCATACAACAGATGGCTACAAATGTCCATAAATTTCCTTGGCCCTAAATAAACCCTGCTTTTCAGTTACTTATCTTCATGTCTAGCTGGAGCAGACTGGCAGATCTTTCTACTGAGTAGGCAAAAAAACAGGACACAAAACCTTTACAATTCCTTTGCAAGAAGGATGAAAAGTCAGAAAATCACACTCCCACAATATTGGAGCTTTGGTGACCTCTTGTGGGGTAATTTATTAATAGCCCATAATAAAACAGTTCCCAGAATGGAATCTGAGGTGTTTTCTTTGTAGGTCTAGTAAGTATACCCATGGGCCTGCTGAGACCCAATGGGCCTATTGCAACCTAGAAATACCTATACTACATAAACTTATCAATAAAGTGTTAATAATTGCATCAGGTTATATATTCAACAGAGCTTATCTGCATATAAATACACATCAGGAGTGATGTACATAAAGTATTAAATACATTAAGGCATCCTAGAATCTTCTTTCCATAGGATAGGAAGGGACCTTCCAACCGCCCATCAAATATTTGGTAATCCTCTGTGAGGGGCCCAATCACAAGGGAGTTTGGGAAGAGATTATAGGTAAATCAAAGCTAACCCTTTAGGTATGGTATGTGTTCAATAAATGAATTTGTAGAAAAAGTAAATACTAGTAAGAATTATCTTCCTACTTAATAGTTAAAATTATTATCTTTAGGTCTATAACGAGTAATAAAATAAATCAGGACATCTTCCAGCTAGATTGCTTGTTGATAGGAAGGACAAATTTACTCATCTAGAAAGTGTCCACACACACACACACACACGCACGATCCTAAGCTGATAAACCAGGGTTCTAGCTAGTAAAATAATCACAATAGCAATTATTTTGTCTTTTCTGATTAGCAAACACTTCCTATGGCAAATTCAAAGAATAAGTCAAATTTGGTTTTTCTTCTAGTTACTATTTAACCTATTTGTTACCTTTATAAAGTAGCCACATTATAAAACAATGACCATTAATAAAGATATTGATTTTCAGAATTTCAGAATTCTGCTTTACTTCTGAGTTTATTTTTTAGATTTCTGTTAATAAATTATTTTTCATGTTAGAGATTTTAATGTAACATAACCACATGGCAGGCAAGGAAGCATTATTGTTACTTTATTGTCCTAGTCTATATATTCTGCATCATTTGTATATATTTGTATGTTGTAATTTAGTGCCTAATAAAAAACACACAGAGATACCTGGTAAATATTGACCAGTATGAATGAATAATATTATATAAAAAATTTAACTAGATTTTCATTCAGAGAAATTTGTTTAAATTAGTTAGCTTGGGGGGAAATTTAATTTCAGTAAAAAATGCATCTTGATTATATGGTAAGAGTTTTTAACTAAGAGAATTTGTACCCACAGAAAAAGTAGACAGGAGAATAAGTAACCTTGCTAAAAACACCAGAAAATAATGAGTAGAAAAATAACCGCATGTTCAGTTCTGTAGCATTGGTGACCCTAGTTAACCTGTAAAAAGTAAAAAATAATGATTACTATATATCATAGCATTATTACTACATTTTTTATTGATGCTTCTTTCACCAAACATTTGTAGATCTCTACTGTGCCCAAGGCAAATGTTGAACATAAAGATTTAACTCATCCCCCTTTTCCCTGCTAGTGATACTGAAAGTGGGCTCTGCCATCAACATTGATGGCTGGCTAAATGCAGGCTCTGCTGACAGAGGACACTGAGAGGGCTCTGCAAGTTTGAAGAGGGAGGCAGGTTTTGTTCTGGTGGTGTTTTTCTCCTATGGTCCAGCAGGGGGGTCCTGCCGGTGTTTCTGTCAGCAGCAGTGCTTTGTGCTAGGGTGGCAACCACACCCACTGCTTAGAAGTCTGAATCTCCCCCTCTGGGCACCCTTCTTGGGAGGTTCCTAGTTTCTTATTCACTTTTCCCTCAATTCTGCTGTTACTATCTCTGTACACTTTAGAGTTCTCTTTTACCAATTTTAGTAGCTAATACACCTTTTACTTAGCTCACAATTATTTTCTCCATTCAAATTACTGGTGTGGTTTGTCCCTGTCAAGACCCTGGATAACACAATAGTCAATAAAAATTTGAACCTTTAAGATTCTATAAAAATAAACACTAGACATCAGGTAAAACTCTCAGATTGCTAAAGTAAAATGTTCAATGACTGGTTAGAAGATAAAGTTGAGAAAATCTCCCAGAAAATGGAACAACCAGTTAAGAGATGGAAAATATAGGGGTGAGGTTGAGGTGTGGAAAGGGGGAGAGTGAAAGGGAATTGTTTATTACGTTCTGTTGTCTCCTATATGACTTTATTGGGAAGAGATGGGTAAGGAAGGTAGGAGCGATGCAAATGAGGTAAACTGTGTCTCTTAGCAGTAGACTAAGGCAATACTTAAGTGATGAATTAAGAAATAGTGATAAAAACAAAATTCAACTGAGTAAATGTTTTAAAGATCTAATTGACTCAATTAGGTGATTCATGAACTGGGCTATGAACAAAAGAAAAGAATGGATTATTTTTAGGCCACAATATCATCTTTTTCTTGGGGGAAGGCAAGGTTTTCTGTGTTTGTTTTTTCTATCATGCAGATTGCTTCTTTTTCCTATGAGGGATGGAGAGGGTCCAAGTTCCTAATTACCTTACTGGTGCTTGACCAGAAAATCCCAGATTGTTTGTTTAAGATTACATTTCTAAAAAATATTAAAACAGCAGTTAGGTCAGGTATTAAAATCTAGATTTGTTATCATGGGCTTTGGCGCAAGTGACACCATTTAGGGCCTGTAGGCCTGTGGTTTTGTCTTTAACAAAGGTAATCACCAGAAGAAACAAAAGCAGAAACTGTTTAAAAAAGATTACTCTCTTACTCTCAGGAGCAGCACTTTGGGAAGGAAGTGGTGAACCAGGGACATCATTTTCCCCTACAAATCTTTCTGTACTATTAATGTCTCACTTTAATAATAATTTATTCTAAACATTTAAAAAGACATAAAATTATAAATTATGCCAGGTTAGGAGAGAAAAAAAAATGGAATCATGAAGCTAAATTATACACAAAAATCATGTATGTTTAATTTTACATACTCATTATGTAATGTTATATGTGAAAACAAGGAAAGTCCCTTCTCATTTGTGGTAGAGATATCTGGCCTGCATCCCTCAGACACATGTAGGCCTGGTCGTTACCCATAGCAGGGTTTGGGAAGCCCCTCTTCTCACACTTCACAAGAGAGATGAAGCTGATTCTCAAGCTAGTAAATGCATACCATTTGAACAATAAGATGAAAATGTAAGCATTAGCAGTCACAAAAGGCCTTACAACTCAGGAACAGCAATGAGCATCCGAAACATGCCCTTTGTTCAATCAGAGGGCCTCTCATCATAGACGACAGATGAGCTGTCTAGAGAGTAGTCTTCAAGGACAGAAAAGGGCTCTAGGTTCTTGTGCATGCTCTATATAAACTCTGGTGGTATGGGCACCATTCTATGCCGCATTTATTAACCTAGAAACTGTATTTTTCAGTCCTGGGATTTAATGCATCTCACTCTGATGCAAATAGAAACAAAATAATAATAAATTTTTATTTTTATTTATTATTCTCTGAGCATAAATTTTTGTGCTCAAAGAATGTTATAAATTTGAACTAGTAGATTAAGCATCAGTAAATTAAATGGTTTGGATAACAAATGGGTACATAACACATTGTAATAAGGAGGCCTTACCTACCTTTGAACTGTGACATTCTAGGACCCATAATGATATATATTGATTTGCTGCCATCTAGTGCTCATTGCTGTAGAGATCTAGAATGAGCATAGTTGAAATGAAATTTTAAAAATTCTTTCCTTAGTCTCTGCAGCAGTCCTGGGTTTCTTTTGTGTGTGTGTGTGTGTGTGTGTGTGTGTGTGTGTGTGTGTGTGTTTTAATGGAGACTTCTGAGACTTAAATAAAAACATTTTCCTAATAAAATGGTATTCATGTAGACAACAAATTTATAAATAGCTTTATACACTGTGGAAAGTTCAGTGAACTCTGATCTAATCCATATCTATAGGTTTGAGGTATCTTAGTATGTCATCCCACAGAAAGTTTATAAGGAAGGCTTAACTATTTCAGTAAGTCATCTGCTAAATTTGAATGTGAAGGCAATTACTATTAACTCATAAAATTCCCAGCAACATGTATTAAGACTTGAAAGAGAAGACACTCCTCTTTATGTAGTATGTGAAAGAGATAGTCTGCAGAAAAAAAATTTTTTCCCCAGAAAATCAGCTAAAAAGGCTGACTAAATTGCATCATTGAGCTTACTGAAAAGTAAAAGAAATTTCCAGGGACCCAAAAGGCAAGAGAGAATTTAAACAAGAAGTGATAAGCAGGGACTGAAGGCATTCCTACCCCTAGGGCATTTGCTAATACCCTGAATGTAGTCCTAGAATATAATGGCTTCCCAACATACAGGATATGAGTCCTTGTTCAGTGTGGGAACTAATATCTTCACATCAAACTGGAACCTTCAAAAGACTACACCAGTAAAAAGGATGCAAGGAGGCTTGACTATCTGGGCTAAAGTTTGGGAAGAGGAAAAAATATCTTCCCTCCGAATTATAAACATAGCTACTCTTACATGTGATTTGGGTTCAAATCTAAACTAACCTGATAGTTTGTATATGGGATTTAAGAAAGGAAAAAGGTCAAAGATTACTCCAAGATGTTTGGTGTCTGGCTTGAGTAGCTGGAAAAATAGAATGGTCACTATGTGACATAGAGAAAACTTCAAGTGAGGTTTGTCTGAGGAAGCCAAGATTAGGAGTTCAGTGTCAGAAAAGCTGGGTTTGAGAGGCCTATTTGACTTCTAAGTGGAAATGTCTAGCATGCAGTTGAAGTGCAGTCTGAAGTGCAGTCTGAAGTTCAGGAAAGAAGAGTGGGCTGGGGAGATACTTTGGGAATAGTCTATATGATAATGGGACAATAGAGACTGGAAGAGAGCACCAACCAAGTAAGTGTAGACAGAGAAGTGGTCCAAAAAGTTAGCTCTGGGATACTCCAATATCAAGAGGTCAAGGAGATTAGCAAAAACTAGCAAAGGAGATCTAGAAGGATGAAAAGCTGGAATATGTGCAACCACCAGTTAGAAAATATAATGAGAATTTACTTCATTCCAAATAGCACCAAAATTATATAAAATATTGAGGAATAAATTTAATAATACTATGACAGACTTATATGAAAGCTCTCAATTTTAAAAAACCCACCATAACACCTTTTGACATTTTTATTATAATTGATAAAGAAGCCCTGGAATAGAAATGCTGTAGAATGAAGCCATTCAAATGATTAAGACAGATACATATTACTGACATAAAAAAACCTTTTAGGATAGTAACACTTGATAAAGACAAAAAAAAAAAAAAGGTGGTGAGACAAAAACTATAGTATGAAACTGTCTTTATAATTTGATATGTTTAGTATATATTCATGAAAGAAAGTCTGGAAGAATGTATAAAAGATTCTTATCAGTGATTAACATATGGCAGGCTTTCAGTATCTACTTTATAAACATCTGGATGATTGAATTTTTAGTCTGAGCACATATGAACATTATTAACAAAGTTAGAATTTAAATGAAATTTATATGGCATACATAATTGCATGGAAATAAAATTATAACATAATATTAATTCAAGAAAGCAAAAATGAACATCCTACATATGGTATGACCAGTATTAGAATATGCATGAAAAAAAAGACTGTAAAGTTCTCCAGAAAAGCTGATGGCGATTCTCTTTGGGTAGTAGTACTGAGTACTCTTTCCTTTTCTCCTGGTGCTATATCTCTCAAATTCTCTATAATGTGAGTATTCCTACTTTTATTATTCCTGTTTACCTTGAAAATTTTTAAGGATACAAAGAAAAAGTATAATAAAATACCAGGTATCTATCAATCAGCTTCAACCACCACCAAATTTTAGATATGCATGTGTCATCTTTCTACAATCTGGTTGTGTGTTTTTTTTGGGGGGGAGGGGTATTTTAAAGCAAATCTCAGATATCTTGCCCATCTATTCTATGTATTTTATTTTATTTTTTTATTTTTATTTTTTTTAAATATATTTTATTGATTTTTTACAGAGAGGAAGGGAGAGAGATAGAGAGTTAGAAACATCGATGAGAGAGAAACATCGATCAGCTGCCTCCTGCACATCTCCTCCTGGGGATATGCCCACAACCCAGGTACATGCCCTTGACCGGAATCAAACCTGGGACCTGTCAGTCCGCAGGCCGACGCTCTAACCACTGAGCCAAACCGGTTTCAGCGAGTATTTTAAAAAGTCTATTTTTACATCACCACAATACCATTATTTCATCTGTTAAGAAATTAACAAAGATTTCTTAATATAAATACATAGCCCATACTGAAAAATCTGTGCCTACAACATGTCTTTATATAGCTGGTTTGTGCAGAATGAGAATCAAAACAAGAACCGCTCGTTACATTCTGTTTTGCCTTCAGAATCCTACTCCAGCAGTGTTATGGGCTGAGTTGTACCCCCAAAATTCATATGTTGAAATCCCAACCCCCAGTACTTCAGAATGAGACAGTATTTGGAGATAATGTCCTTAAAGAGGTAATTAAGTTAAAATTAGGTCATTAGGGTGGGCCTTAATCCAGTATGGCTACTGTCCTTCTAAGAGGAGATTAGGACACAGACAAGTACAGAGGGAAGACTATGTGAAGACAGAGGGAGAAGGCAGCCACATAAGAGCCAAAGAGAGAGGCCTCAGCAGAGACCAACCCCGCTGACACCTTAATCTTGGACTTATCTTACATGGTTTACAACAACAGCATCTTACCTCATATCCTTGTATCTAAGTTTGCTTTCTTCCCATCCACTTTCCACACTGCAGCCAGAGTTTCTTTAACAGGTGTACATCTCAGCCAGTCTGATAAACTGGGGAATGTATTATTAAAATAATTCCCAAATCAGAATGTACCATCAGAGTTATAACCTCTCTTTGTAAAAGGAGGTACTTATATCACAGTTGTTAGGACAAATGAAAAACACATTGAACACCTATAATGCGTAGCTCTTAGGAGGAGCTCAATACAGGGGTGGGAAAACATAGGTTTACAGTTGTAATATAATAAATAAATAATACAAAAATAAACTGTTTTGTGTAATCACAACTGTAAACCTACTTTTGTCCCCCCCTGTAAATGTCATCTATCCCCATTCACAAATGATCATGAAGTAGCGCCAACTATTTGATAGATACTATTGTTGATGCTGGGGCTAAATAAGTAAAGTACAATGCAAATAATTAAAATATTTTATAGAATAAGCATCCAAAGCTTAACAGGATTTATATATGTACACACACACACACACACACACACAGCAGGAGTGTTTAGAGCAGCGGTTCTCAACCTGTGGGTTGCAACCCCTTTGGGGGTCGAACGACCCTTTCACAGGGGTCACCTAAGACCATCGGAAAACTCATATATAATTACATATTGTTTTGTGATTAATCACTATGCTTTAATTATGTTCAATTTGTAACAATGAAATTGGGGGTCACCACAACATGAGGAACTGTATTAAAAGGTCGCGGCATTAGGAAGGTTGAGAACCACTGGTTTAGAGGAATTAGTCAACCTAGTTAAGATTCAAAGGATGGACAACATTTGCGCTGAGATATGTAACAGTCGAGGGATTTTCAGGGAGAGGGGACAAAGTGTGCAAGAATTAGGGCATGAAACGATATCAATTGTGGTGGTGCACCTACTTCAACATTGCTGAAGCACAAAATTGCAATGAGGCAATGAGAAATGAAACTAGTCAGGCAGATGGACTAGGCAAAATAACTAGTTTTCTTCTCAGATCATGAAACATTTTCAGGAGAGTGGCATTATCAGATTTACATTCTTAGTAAAGTCATTCTGGTTAGTGATGTGGAGATGGAATTCCAGGGGTCAAAACTTGAGTCAGGGGACTACTAAAGAGGCCCTCTCACAATAATCCTTGGGAGATGCCCTGAAGGCTGGCCTTAGGCAGTGGGCATTGAGATGGATAAGCTATACCCGGGGGTGTTATAAACGTAGAATGGACATGATTTGGGTGTAAGATGTATTTAAGACGCTCAACAGGTAATTGACTACAATACTGGGAGGATGGTGGCGGCTTAAACCACGATAGAAACCCCAGAAAGGTTTTGAGTGAAAAGAGAAACAGTTCGGTTTGAGACGCATTGGACTGGTAATTTCTGCCTTCTCACGGGACTTGGAGAAGCAAATGCGATATGCTCTGCAAGGTGTGGCGATGCCAATGCAACTGGGAAAGGCTGGCCTCCAAAGAGATACGCTTAACGCTCCCACGGTGCGGCCGAAGCAACAGGTCATACTGCATGACGACTCCTGCAGAGAGCTGAAGTGTGGGAGTGATTTGTCGGGTATTTTTCCAGCCGGGCTGACTCGGAACTAAAGATGGCGCCTGTGGCAGAAATTAGAAAGTGGGAGGGGGCACTGGGCGTAGAAAAAGATGACGTGTTTCTTTTTGTTCTAACACATACTGATAACTTAGCGCCAGACGATCGGTGGATAATGTTTGCCTTAACATCTGGTCTGCAGTGCAACTCTCCTTCCGCACGCTGGCCGGCGGGTGCGATCGCGCGGGGGCCTGGCGAGCCTGTTCCTTCCCCGCATTCAGGTTTCTCATCTTCCGCGGGGTCCACGACAGCCTCGCCGGCTCCCTCGTCCCCGTCCCGTTTTTCCCAGCGCTGGCTACAGTTCTGGGCTGCACACGTGCTTTTTTGGGGGTGGGGGATGAGTGCAGGCTCTCCGGGGCACCCGCGCATTCCCGGGGTCCCTTTCCGCTCCAGCGGTTGCGCATACTTCGCGGGCTCTAGGGGTGCGGCGCGCGGCCCCGGAGCGCGTACCCGGCCGCAGTCTCCGGCGGGCGCGCGCCCCATCCGCGGGCGCCCCACCCGCGGGCGCGCGCCCCTCCGCAGTCCCCTGGGGCGCGGGGTGGGCGGCGCGGGAGCGGAGCCGGGAGGGGCGCCATAGCAGCTGCGGTCCAGGCCCCGCCGCGTCGGTTGTCCTGGGAACCGCGGGGCAGCAGTGATGACGTCAGCCGGTTGCGCGAGGCCCGCAAGGCGGCACCGGGCCCGCTCTCGGCGCCCGGGTTTCTGGCGGCTGCGTTGCCGGTGTGGCCGCTAAACTGCCAGCCCGCCCCCCCGGCGCGCGGGGCCGCTTCGCACCGTCCCGGCGTCGGGTGCAGCGGGACGGGCTGTCGGCCGCACCGCGCCTCCTCCCCGTGAGTACGCGGCAGGCCTGTGCCGCGCCGCCCGGGGAGCGGCGGCCGGGGGCTGCTCGGGGCCGTGGGCGCGGGGGCGCCGCCGAGCGGACGGATGTGGTTTTGGGAAATAGACGTGCTTTTCCGCTCCCTTCCTTCCTTGGGCTCCACGGATCTGGAGTGTCCGCGTGGTGTCCCGACGGAGTGCATGCAATCTTTGCGTTTCCTACTCCCGGTTCTGGTTTAAACGCGTTCAGAATAAGAGAAGTACGTTTAACCCCCTTTCGGATGCCGCCCTGGTGCTGATATTGAACCTGTGAGTGCCTTCTTAATGACATCTGAGAAGGGGTGATGGAGGCGTTTCATTTTTAAGAAAAAAGTCAAATTACCTTAGTAGGGTCTTTTCGATATGTGTAAATACAGGGAAAAAAGTAGACTAAGAATCTCTACTGTGAAACATCTGCTGATTGGAGTGTTTGGCCTCTCTCTCCCCCCTCCCCCCCCTTCACCTGTTGCATTAATGATTGCTGTCACTGAGCTTTCAGGAAGAAGATCACGTAGTTTTAAGACTATGGTAAATTTTAAAAAGATATTTGAAATAATTCGAATACCAAAAGTATTTTTAAACCATGTTTAGAATCTTGTTTATTTGTGTAGACTATCATTGATTTATTAATTGAATTTTGTACAAAGGGTTTTTGTTTATTTTTTCCCCCTGTGCTATAAAATTCTTTAAGAGTTATCCAAACCTCACAACTTTTTCTCCCCTTAATCTTTAGGGATGTTTATTTTGCCTGTGTACTACTTAGTTGTTACCTAGCTCACATAATTAGGTGTATTTATATAATCACTCTTTTCTTTTGTTAGCATTTCTTCTCAAGAGTTTCCTGTCCGAAGTACCCTAATACCGGAAGACAATGATAATTGCTGAGCCGACCCCAAGTAATGTTTTCCTTTTCTTTTAAACGTTTTTAGTTTTATTCTTAGAAACATATGCATCTTGGCCCTGGCTGGTGTGGCTCAGTGAGTTGGGTTTCACCCTTGCACCAAAAGATTGCTGGTTCGTTTGCAGTCAGGGCACATGCCCAGGTTTTGGGCTCTATCCCCAGTAGGGGGCTGTGAGGAAGCAGCTGATTTATGTTAGGTTCTCACATTGATGTGTGTCTCTTCTCCCTTCTCTCTCTAAAAAATCAATAAAACTATTGCACATGTTGTGTTCTAATGTGGGAATTAATGTTTGTTTTGGACACACCCCCATCTTTAAGTAAAGTTGGCAATTCAGGAAAATATATATATATGTGTGTGTGTATATATATATATGTGTGTGTATATATATATATATGTGTGTGTATATACTGAATTTACCCATAGTTCTGGTACACAGTGTCACACACCTACATATTTATTTGAGAAAGATGG
Source organism: Myotis myotis (assembly GCF_014108235.1). Taxonomy (NCBI): domain Eukaryota; kingdom Metazoa; phylum Chordata; class Mammalia; order Chiroptera; family Vespertilionidae; genus Myotis; species Myotis myotis. The sequence goes on along the minus strand of NW_023416379.1, from coordinate 23,877,607 downwards.
GATGAATGCTTGTGCTCACCTTCTCTATTGCAGCAGCATTTTCAGCGGCAGGTTCAGTGATTTTAAATTCATTATCTGTGAATGTGCTCCCCACCAGCCGACTTGACTAACACAAGAGTGTGTGCACTTGGGAAAGTCAATCCTGAGATGGAATTTGGTTTCTTAAAGGTGCATTGCAATGTTCATTTTTTTACTTGAAACACTTTGTAAAAAGTGTAACATACCCAGTTACATATTTATTGCCTTTCAATTTTTTAAACTTTTATTTCAAATATGTGACTATTTTATTCAAATGTGATCCAATTTGCTTCACTTTATGTTGGACTCTAATGTATTCAAGTTATTTACATAAGATTGAGATAAGAGAAATGGGTATAAACCCGATGACATCATTTTGTCTAACAAGTATATTATAATTTTTATTTGGAACTTCCATATTCCAAATAAATCCTCTTTGTTTTAATAGGATCCTGAGTGAGTTAATGCTTTACATTGCAACTCAGTGCTCTCCATAAAACTGAGATTATACCCACTGGTGAGACTTTTATGAAATGTATGTATACAATACAATTTATTTATTTTAAAGTTTGGATTATTTTAATGGGTGCTTTAACAGATTAATGAATAAGATAGATGTTATCAACCAGATATTAACATTTAGAGATATTTGAGAGTTTGATATTAAGTTTTCTACTTGATGTTGGTAGTGAAGGTTAGCATGTATTCAATGGATGGCAGTTTAGGACTCAACTGGACAAAGTAAATAATAATTACAACATATGGTTAGTTTTCGTTTTTAATCATCAAAATGGATGTTTTATTCTAAACAGTCAGAGGCAAACTTTTTCTTAAAACGCAAGCCAGTAGATATTTTAAGCTTGGTCTCTGCTCCAACTACTGAACACTGCCATTGAAGCACTAAAGCAGCCATAACAATTCTTAACAGTGGGCATGGCTTTGTTCCAATAAAACTTTATTTACATAAACAGGTGACTGGCATGCAGGCCTTGTTTGCCAACATCTCCTCTGGGACAGTCATTCATTCATTCATTCAGCATTTATTTAATACATGTTTGAGTATTTCTTCTATGCCAGAGTCCGTAATAGCAGCTAAGGATATAGTTGTACACCACAGAGTACAGTGGAAGGCACAGATGGCATATTTATTTATAGGTATACACAAGTAATTACACAGTTTCAAGCTGGGTTAAGTGCTGTGAAGGAAAAGAATTGTCTGCTTGCTTGAGAAGTGGAGAAATTTAGCTGAAATTGTCAGTAACGGCTCTACTTTAGAGGTATCATTAAACAGGCATCTTCACACCAGCCATGCAAGGAGTGAGAAGCATCCACCACCAAGAAGCAGCCTCACATGGGGAGGAACTTGTTCTGACAGAGGAGCTAGAAGGGCAGTATGGCCAGAATGTAGGGATCTCAGGGGACATTTGTCTTGATTTGAAGCTGTAGGGGTAGGTAGGCCAGAAAGTATGAATCCTGCGGCACAGAGGGAGGGCTTGTTTTATTTCTGTCTTAAGTGAAATGGGAAACTCACAGGGTCCTAAGTAAGAGAATAACAGGATTTGATTTATATTTTAAAGGAAAAAAGCAACTTCCAATTTTTTATATTGGTTGAATGTTGATTATTGACTAGGCAAGTGTTGGCCGTTTTTCATGGAAAATGATCTTTGACATAAGAGTATTCTGATATTACATGTAAGGAAGACATTTAGAAATGTTAACTAACTTAGCTAAGGCCATATAACTAAGAGTAATAGATGCTACTGTGAATCATAAATAAAAAGTTAACTTATCAAAGGAAACTTAGAGGTTGCAAACCAAAAGGTAAGAGGGATATAGATGAGTGTGGTGTCATCAAAGCCAAAAGAAAAGTTTTTTTTTTTAAGAAGAAAGGACTGGTTAGTTGTTCTAATGTAGCTGGAGAACTCATGTGGGTACTTATAAGACTGTATTCTTTAACATAATAATGTAGCTATGTTATAGTAGAGTTATTTAGAAAATAACATGAGTCTTCATTATTTGTAGTTGAGAGTGAAGCCAAAGTAAAAACCGAAGTTCATTTTGAGGAATTGCTTAAGACTCACAATAATCAAATATACGAAAGAAAAAAACTGAAGAAAAATATTGGCACGTCTGGAGAAAAAATCTCAGTGAGTAATTGATTATTTGGTAATGGTGACTTATGTATCTGCGTAAAGTTATGACTTTTCATATTAAAACTCTAAGGAACTTTGGAAATTAAAAACAGTAAATTTATATCATGGTTAATAACACATGATAAAATAAAATTTACATTAGAATTAACATCACTTTTGGAATATTGAGCTCAGCATTGAGTGCTGTCCTACAAGAATAACATAGACAAACTGGTGAGAGTGACAAGGGGGTAATGGGGAAAAATCAAAACTAGCCATATTACACATATTTGAAGAAAATAGAAATCTTTAACTCAGAACAACTTAGAACATAATATCTTCAGATAATCCATGAAAACTTAAGGCGCTAATTATCCTTTTGTACTTGAGGTACACTTCAAATGATAGAATTTTTGACAGCACAGTTGGAAGGATTAAAAATACAGAACTCAAAGCAATACTAAATCAGCAATTAGCTACAACCTGATTTCCAGGGTACAATAAAGAGTCTGTAATAGTATCCACAATTAGTGCAGATCTATTTAGTCTTCAGACTTATCTCATTATTTCAGTTGCACCTTTTACTTCTTTGACCACAGTCTGTTATGTGCACAGACACATAAACACTTCATGCATGTTCTGATAATTGGTACATAGTTGTGTGTTTTTTGGGGAGGCGGCGGAGGGAAGTAGTTTAATAATGAGTTGCAGACATCCTTCATTTCACTTATAGCAAATTTACCCTATAGTCATGTGACTTGTTTATTTTAATCTGTCTGGTGGACATCAGTGTACACTAGCATTGTAAATTCTCAAGTGAGGCAACAATAAGTGCTAACCTTGGCTAGAAACCAGCCACACACATACGAGAGGTTCATAATACACCAGTGTACTACTGCACGCCAATTTAGAATTACTGGCAGAATGGGGAAGATGAGGTCTCCCCTAATGCATACTGTCCTAAAATAGAATGTGCTTCCTCTGGTGGTACCATGATACAGGATGGTAGGGAATAGTGACATTCAGGGGATGGAGCATTGCGTATTGGTATATGCTTCCCCTTAGGCAACGTGGTGTCCATTGGTCAAAAACAGAAAGAATGCTGGACACAATTGTCTGCAGGATATTTTTATGGACTCAGTCAAAGTAGAGCCTCACATTTTCTCTCACTGTCAGAACTTGGCTTTTGCATGTCCAGCCAGATAGGCTCAGGAAATGGGCAGAGGATAGTACATTTACCTAGCGTTCAATTTAGATGCTGGGGAGGGACAGACAGTTGTGAGGTGACTAAGCATAATCTACTCAGTCTCCTTTGGTAAACGCCAGGCCATTCAAGGTATCTTTTCATTCATAGATAAGTAGCCTAGGAAAAATATTTAGAAATATTTTTCTCATCAAAAGAAGGAATATTCCTGGGGGAAATTTAAGTATGTTTTGTTCATTATCACTGTCTAACCTATATCATCTTGAGTTTCTCCTATCTCATTTTATTCTTATAAGTTATTTCATGGAGGTGATATCTGCTTCTATGAATGACAATTTCTAAAAATTTTATTTTGTATATTAAATTAACTTTAAAGGGTAGAAAATATTCTAGATTCTCCAGCTATTAATAATATCCTTCAGTCCGGCTAGAGTGGTTCAGTTGGTTGAGTGCCGAAAGATTCCTGGTTCAATTCCTGGTCAGGGCACATATCTGGGTTGCAGATTTGATCCCCAGTTAGGGCACATGCAGAAGGCCACAGATCAGTGTTCCTCTCTCACATTCATATTTCTCTCTTTCTCACTATCCCTTCCTCTCTCAGCATTTCTTCAGGTGAGGAATATATATATCCTTCAGTTGATTCTTGTTTTTATTCACCTTTATCAAGCACAACACACCAAGGGCTCAGCTCAGTTCCCTGGATCCTGCCAAGGGCTGGTCCTGAAAACAGGCCTGCCTTAGGATTTGCAGGCTTTGAGCAACCCACATCTGCTGAGTTAACCCTTTTCTGCACAACCTCTAAAAAGACTGATTAGGAAAAAAGGAAAGAAGGCAAAAATTACCAATATTAGTAATATCAGAGAGGATTCATTTCAGTGCAGATGTTTCAGACCTTACAAGGATAATAAGGAATTACTATGAATACCTTTTATGATCATAAATTTAGCAGCTTATGCAAAATTCACAAGTTACTTGAAGGATGCACACTACCAAAGCTCACTCAAAAAGAGAATGATAACTTAAATCTTGTGGTGTGTTTTGTAATGGAATCTGTAGTTAAAAACCTGCCCACAAGGAAAACTAGGTGGGTAGTTTTTTCAGCTGGCTTCATTGTTAAATTTACCTGGTATTTGAGAAAGAAATAATAATTCTATACAAACTCTTCCAGACTATTTCCTTCATTACTTTCCTCATAGTTTGTATAATATTGCCACTATATTTCTGGTATTCACTGGGAGAGTAGAAAGAAAAATTTACATATGCCCCATTTTAACATAATGGAAATCCAAGGTTATTAGGTATGAATATATTCATAGAAAAGACAAAAATAAGGTTCTGAAATGATTAGCAGTATGTGAAGCAACCAGAGTTGAGATTTGGGTCTTCTTTTTCTCTGTATTTTCTGTTGTTTTGTATTTAAAAAAATTTTTTTAAATGAAGCATATATTGCTTCTATAAAGTGGAACATGTGAAAATAAACTTTTTTAAAAGGAAAATTATTTTTATTAGATTAGACTAAAGAAGATTTTTTTTTGGAGGATTCAGCTTCATAATTCATCCTTAAAGAATAGATAGGACTGGGAACTATGTTTTAGGTAATCAAAAGAGTCTTAGAAATGGTAAAAAAAGATACACAGGGTGTGGCAAAAGTAGGTTTATAGTTGTATTTGAAACAAAGTTTATCCTTGTATTATTTATTAATTATTGTATTTTCCATATGAAGAACTGTAAACCTACTTTTGCCCCCCTGTATATAGGAATACTAGTTCTTTGAACATTTTTCTGTCTTTTCGCATATATTAGATATTTTCTAACTACTTTTAAATGTGAGGATTTTCAAAAATTGAACTTCAATTTTTATTGATAAGCTCATGCATTTCTGAGAGAATTCTTCATTTTGATATTGGCTTCCATTTTTAGCAGTTTGGTTTTATCCATTCTGTTTTCAACACATATCTTAAACTTTTATTTCTGTCACTCAGAATTTTAATTCTGACACCTGCAGTGGTTTTGTTTGTTTTTTGTTTTTACATCCAACATGCTTTGGAATTTTTTTAAATTCTTACTTTGTTTCTGCTATTCATTTTCCTTCATTGTTAATATTTCTGTTTTATTGGATTCAGTGGCTTTTTCTTAATTGTGCCACTTTCTTTCAATGTTTGTTAGTTTTTAGTTGTCTAGGCATCTATCTAAGTAAGTCTCTCTCTCTCCTGCCTATTGGTTGTGTTCAACAAAGTCAGCTGCTCCTGCTGTTGGTGAACGGAGCATGCCGCCACATCTCTCTGTGCCCAGCTGTTTCATCCTCAGTGAAAGTCGCCATCTAACAAATGGAGGTGGAGGACAGAGTTGTACCTCCCAGCTCCTCAGCTGGTTACCTTCAGCCTTATCCCCTCCTTCACTTTGTAATTTCTTTACTCTGAGTGTGTGGCCTCTCCAGACTTTTTTCTGGGGAAATCTTTCCCTGTGGACTGTGGTTTTCTCTGGGAGTTTCTTAATAGATTTAACCCTGCCTGCTTTTTAGCCTTAGGAAATTTCTGAAAATATTTATTTTATTACTAGTAACATTCCTATTTGATTTCTAGCCTTTTTTTATATTAAAAATATCTTACTTTAAATAATTTTGATTGGGGAAAGAGGTACTGGTGTGTGCTTCGTCTCTCATTTGATTTAACTTGGTAATATTTAATCTTTGCAGTATTTTCAGTGATACATTTGGACTAATTGCAGGTTGATCCTCGAGCTATACACTGTTGGTTTTAGAATGTGATTATGAAGCAAGATAAATGACCTGTGCATGTTTTCTGATGGGGAACCTGAAGTTAGCTCAGAGGCCCGTTTACCAACTTCTCCTTATTAGGGTATGGATCATTCTGCCAAAGAAGAAATAGCATTTGAGATTGGAGCAATTAACTTCTTAAAAGTCATTAAGGACTTTTTCACATGTTAACTCATTTGATCAGAAGTTACCCTCAGAGATTGCCAATCTAACGTTGCAAGAATGAACTAGGAGAGTGCTTATCAGGTGCTCTAGAATGTCACTGTTCAAGTAAAAATATTACATAATTTTTCCAATATTACACATTACTGAACACTAATCATTGTGTTTTATCTTTACATAACTAAACTACGCTTTGCTGAAACTTTGTTATTATGTCATCTCCTAGCTTGACACTGTTAGAAGCAATCCTCGGACAATTAAAGAAACTGAAAGTGATGAAGTAATTGCTGCTAACACTAATAACACAAAGAAGAGCATGCGAGTCATTAAAAACAGACCAAGCAATCCACAGTCAGCAACTAAAAATCCAGATGATGATGGGAGTGTACAGGAAGACAAGCAAGAACAGGCAAATAAGTTTACAAAAACAGTGTGCCAGGTGACTACACAAGAAACGGAGCAGGAAACTTCTGAGAAAGTGGACTTTCTACATCAGAAAGTTCAGTTGAGGTTACAGCCAGGTTTTGCTGATCACAGAAGTGAGATGGCAAATGAAGAAAAAGGAAATAATTTAGATGAGGAAGAACAACTGAAGCAAGTATACCAGCTCCAGGTAGCCGAAGAAATGGCAAAGGAGATTAAGAAGAAAATAAGAAAGAAACTCAAAGAACAGTTGACTGACTTTCCCTCAGATACTTGCTTGCATGATGACAAATTGAGCAGTGAAAAAAAAAGAAAGAAAAAAAAGAAAGCTCCAATCCTGCCTGATGCTGAAACAAGGTACTTTATATTCATAAATATAAAATGTCTTCTTAAAAAAAAACCTATTTCAGCTTTAAATGATATCTGTAGTTTCACAAAGAAAATTCTTAAGACTTTCATTTGGACACATTGCCAGTACAACAATCAATAACAGCTAACGTTTTACAAAAGTTAACTCATTTATTCCTTATAACAACCCTATAAGGAATAGTAATATTATCTTTTGTAGATGAGAAAACTGAAGGGTTTATGTTACAGAACCAGTAAGAAGCTGAGCCAAAACCTTAGCAGTGTTGCTCCAAAGACTACCCTTAACTACTCACTTACATCTGCTTTTTAAATAATACAAACTGGATTACTCCCCCTTTTTTTGAGTTATAAATACCTGTTTGGATATATGAATATAGCATTTTCCCCTTATACAAATAGCATTTGCTCATTGTAGGACGTACAGAAAAAAAGAAAATAAAAACAATCCAATCATCCAGACATGATTACTACTGGTATTAGCAATTTGGTATTCTACTCTTTTTCTGTATATGATGCTTATATAGGTATGCTTGCATAAACAGTGTGAATTGTGCCTATATTCATACAATATGTCTCTGCTTGGTGAAAACAAAATAAAACATGTCCTTTAACTACCATAATTTATTTTCTTTAAATCCATATTTAGGTAAACACCTTGAAGTGGGAGCATTCAGTATTCAACTATTGCCTGGCACACAGGGGCAGTTTTCCCTAATGTCCTCATCTAAAAATAATTCCCCTTTTATCAAAAGGTAGATAACCAGTGGTAACAAAGAGAGGGCAAATAGAGTTGCTAAAGAGATATGCTAGTATATTTATTATCAGTTGCAGCAATAAAAATAATCACACACACACACACACACACACACACACACACACACACACACAAAACAAAAACAAAAAAAACTACTCCAGAATTTAGCACTTTAAAACATCAAGCATTTATTGTCTCATCAGTTTTGTGAATTAGGAATCTGGGTGTGGCTTAACTGGGTGTCTCCGACTCAGGGTCTCTCACAGGCTACAGCCAGGATATCAGCTGGGGCTGCAGTTATCTCAAGACTTGACGGGGTCAGGGAGGATCTGCCAAATGACATTGCTGTTGGAAGGCTTGGAAGATCCATTTCTAAGCTCACTCATGTGACTGCTGGGAGGTGTGAGGTCCTGACTGGCTTTTGGCCAGGGACATCAGTTCCTTGATATTCAGACCTATTAATGTGGGCTACTCACAATGGTGGGCATTTGCTTCTCCAGAGAGAGAATTCACAGTCTTTGGAATCTAATCCTATTCATAACATCTGTTACTTTTGTTGTACACTTGTTTACTTAGAAGTATCAAAGGAAGGGGATTACACAAAGCTATGAATAGTAGGAGGCGGGGATTATTGGGGGCCATCTCATTGGCTGTTACCACAGTATATTATAAGTTTTCTTCTCATAGCTACCATATGAATTGGGAAGCCATGCTCACTATTAGATAAATTTAGTTCATGGCCCTGGCTGGTGTGGCTCAGTTGGTTGGGGGTGTGCACACTGAGAGGTTTCCAGTTTGATCCCCAGTAGGGGGTGTGCAGGAGGCAGCTGATCGTTGTTTCTCTCACATTGGTGTTTCTCTCTCTCTCTCCTCCCTTGCTCTTTCTAAAAATCAATGAAAATATTTTTAAATAAAATAAGTAAATAAATTTAGTTCATAAATTTTAAATAAAGCCATGGTTGATATAACAGTGACATGCAAAGGGTATTGTTTTCTTTAAGTAATAGTATTTGATGATGTACTAAAATATGGCTTTCTGAGATGACTAATTAAAATCTTTTTTTATTTTTTTTATTTCTCAACCTCTTTATTGAAATATAATTTTATATATAATGGAAGTCAATTTTTGATTATTTAGATACAGATATTTTTTACTTGATAAATTATAAACTTTACTGGCTGGTTTCTCACTACAATATTTACTTCTGGGATGCTACCCTTTTACTATTTATTAGTTAATCTGATGCACATTTTCATTTTCAGCCTTCTGAAAATGTAGTGGCACACCAGCAACTGGAAAACAAGCAATTTTTAACTAAAAATGAAAGGTTGAATATCTGAAGCCTTTTGAAAACAGAACACACTGAGAACACATGTTTTGCTTTTAAATAAAGTAATTTAGAAATGTCGTCTTTTATTTGACAGCAAGGTGAGGATGCTTTGATCAATCCTATGTAAAGACAGATCCATTGCTCATAAAATACAATTTCATTTCCCCCTGGTGTTTAGAGCTTAGTTTAATTTGACTCCTGGGGCATATCCATATGTCTAGTTTGACAGCTAACCATTTTAGTGCAAAAGAAAGCATATGTACCTCCTAGTTGGAAATAATATTGATTTTAAGATTATCCTTGCCTCTAGTCACTGTTCACTTTGCTGCAGTATGAATAATGATAACATATAGGTAATGACATATACTTCGGTTATACTTGTAGGACATTGCCCTTTGATGACACAATTCAAGGTGAACAAAAGAAGGAAAGTCTAGTTGGAACAGTTACTTCAGATAATCATCATGATGATGAAATAACCACTGTGGAACAAAATGTAGATGACAGCATGCAAGATGAGACAAAATTCAAACCAAGGAAAAAGAAAACGAAGCCTAAAGCAGGTTTGTTATCCCGATTAATTGAAAAATGTGTTCCTTGGTAGAAATAACTTGATTTTAGAACTTTCAGTCCTTAAAACTAAAAATTTTACAGGGATATAATTTAAAAAATCCAATATAAAATATTTGGTACTTGTTCTTGTATTCATCTAGATTAAAACAGTTTATTATTTGTGACTGTGATAAGTTAGTATCTATCTACTTGAGTCATCTCTAATTCCTGACTTAATTTAATTCAACTCTAGAATGACATTAACGTTGTGGTTGCTGTAGCATAGAAGATTTCTTCTTTCTACCATTGAGTTTAGAACCCTAAATAATTTAGACTCATAGTTGAAAGCTATAAATGGTCAACAGCCAGTAAACATTTCAGATGTTGAGGCTGCATGCTTCTGTCAAACATGGGGTCTTCCCAATTCTTCAGCCTAAGTTAGCTTATGTCCTTCTTTTTCTTTTTCCCTTCTTGCTTGCGATCTTCCTCTTTACTCATATCTTTCCTCTTATTTTCCTTTACTCTTTATTCTTTCCTTTTTCCTACACCCTTTTGTTGTTGTTGTTTTCAGTTTCTGTTTAATTGGCCAAAAACTGGCATTATCCTAGGCAGTTTCAGAATTTATGGTACTTATTCATTGGATTATGCAATTGATGATGTTTCATGGTTTCTGTAATTAAATTTTGGAAAAGTGTACATATTATAAATATACTACTTAGTGAATGTTTACAGACTGAATATGCATATAGAATCATCATCCAAATAAAAAAACATCATTGGCACCCAGAAGTCCTCTCAAGTCCCTTTCCAGTTCATTGCCCTTTTGGAGCAAACACTATCTTGGCATATAAACACTGTCTTGACATAAAAAATAAACGCATAGTTTATTTTTGCCTGCTTTTCTACTTTCAAATAAATAGAATCATAAATACTCTGCTCTTTTGTGTCTGGTTTTTTTCACTCAAAATTATTTTTGTGAGATTTATACTATGGTTGCATGTAGTTAAACTTATTCATTATCAGTTCGGTTTTTGTACTGTATAGATATCCATTGTATAAATATAACACAATTAATTTACCTATTGTATTGATGGACATTTGAGTATCTTGTTTTAGGTGGTTACAAATAAAGCTCTAATGAATATCTAGTCATGTCTTTTGGCAAGCGTATGTATACATTTTTATTGAGCATATTCTTAGGAGTAGAGTTACTATGTCATAGATTATGTGGACTTTTCACTTTAATAGGTATGTCCCATTTTTCCAGAGTTGGTTTACCAATTGATACAGGCAGTATTTGAGAGCCTCCATTGCTCTATATCTTCACTAACATTGGTGTTAATATTTTGAAACGTTAGCCATTTTTAGCTGTGTATGTTTCATCTTGATAATTTGATTTCCATGATAACTAGTGAAGTTGAGCATCTTCTTCATTTTTGACTACTTGGATTTCTTCATTGGTAAATTTGTTCAAGTTTTCAGTGTATTTTTTTAATGGAATTATCTGTCTTTTTATTAATTTGTGAGAATAATTTATGCAGCTAGTCATTAATCTTTTCCTATGTAAAAATATAGCTGCAAGTCCTTCAGCTTACCTCTGAATGCATCGCCCTTCCTTGAATGTTAGTCTATACATTGTTTCTGTACTTTTCTCATGCCTTTAAAAAATACTTTCCTGATGCCTTTAAAAGCAAAGTCTTTTTAATTCATTTGGCTTTTCAAGTTTTTATTATCAGAAGCATTGATCTACTACATCCTCTCAGAAGCATAAATTACAGTTATAAATGTATTGAGTGATATATATATTCCACTTGGACAAGACCTAGATAAAATTATTTTTATCTTTGCTCTCTTTTTTTTTGTTGTTGTTGGTCCTTATTAGGGAAAATAAAGATTCCTTATTTTAATGTATTAGGAAATGCAGTGTTTTACTCTTAGAGTGTTGTCTGATATTGCCTGGCTTTTTCTTTTGTTGTTTAAATATATTTTTATTGATTTTTAGAGAGAGAAGAAGGGAGAGGGAGATAGAAACATCGATCAACTGCCTCCTGCATGCCTCCTATTGGGGATCAGACCCACAACCTGGGCATGTGCCTTGACTGGGAATCAAACTGATAACCTCTTGGTTCATGGGACAGTGCTCAACCAACTAAGCTACACTGGCTGGACTTGTCGAGATTTTTCCTTGAAGTTTCTTTATTAACAAAGACAAATAACCATGAATCATTAAGATTAGGCTATCTGAAAATTCAATTTACATTGTTGAATATATTGTGGGAAAAATGAATTACAGTGTTGATTTTCTTCCATACTTGTAGTTTCAGATGATACTGAAGACACTGAGGGTGATAATGGTGTTCATGAAATAACAAGTCGAGATAGTCCAGTTTATCCCAAATATTTGCTTGATGATGACCTTGTCCTGGGAGTTTACATTCACCGAACTGATCGACTTAAGTCAGATTTTAAGATTTCTCGCCCCATGGTAAAAATTCATGTGGTTGATGAGATTACTGGTCAGTATGTCAAGAAAAATAATAGGTAACTTTTTAATTTTTTTATCGTACAGCCAACCCATTGAATTGAAAATGTCTATAGTAGAAGTCCTCATTTCTGCCATTGAAAGTCAGTGTGAGCAGGGCTATGGATTTGTATTGGAGAACAGTTTACCAGTTGTAGGTGTTCACCAACAATTCACACCGATCAGTATGTTTTATAGAAGAAATGGAGAGCATCTGTTAATTTATTGATTCATTTTAAGTGGAGGAGAGTTGAGAGAGTTTCTGCCAAGCTTAATGACTAATTTATGACATTAAACTAGCATTGTAAATCTTTTCACGTTGCACTGTAAATGCATTAGTTTTCTAACTTCATATTTTTGTTTTGAAGTTATTATGTTACCTGGATCTCAGGTGAGATAAATGAATCTTGAATTTAATTTTATTCCTACTATTACTTCCATAGCTAATGCGTGCTTGAAGACCCAAATAAAAAATACAATAAAATAAACAATTATACTAGAACTAGAGGCCCGGTGCACGAAATTTGTGCATGGGGGGAGGGGGACCCTTTAGCCCGGCCTGCACCTTCTCCAATGCGGGACCCCTCGGGGGATGTCCAACTGCCAGTTTAGGCCTGATCCTGAATCTGGGACCACTGGCTCCTAACTGCTCACCTGCCTGCCGGCCTGATCGCCCATAACCGCTCTCCCCTGCCAGCCTGATCGGCCCTAATCCGCTCTCCCCTGCTGGCCTAATCACCCCTAACTGCCCTCCCCTGCCGGCCTGATCGCCCCCTAACTGCTCCCCACTGCTGGCCAGATCGCCCCCTAACTGCTCCTCCCTGCCAACCTGATCACTCCCTAACTACTCCCCCCTTCTGGCCTGACCGCCTCTGCCTCAGCCCTTGCCACTGTGGCTTTGTCCAAAAGGATGTCTGGAAGATGTCTGGTCTCATTGGCATATTACCCTTTTATTAGTACAGTGGGGCCTTGACGTATGAGTTTAATTCGTTCGGTGACGGAGCTCATAACTCAAATTACTCGTATGTCAAATCAAAAGTGAACGAGTGAGACACGTGATGCTGGGCTGATGTTGTGGCGTTCACTGATGTTCACTGCGCCAACTAGCGGTGGGGTATCTGAAGCTGGCTCATAACCCGAATTTTAGCTCACAACTCAAAGCAAAAAATCAGCTGAGAGACAGCTCGTATCTCGAAAAACTCGTTAGTCGGGACACTTTATAAGTCAAGGCCCCACTGTATAGATTTAAAAAGCTATCTGCTTGGAAAGATGGCAGTGATGAGAAACATGAGGATTATCAAAAAGGTCATTCACTTATTCAGTTGTCTTAGGGCATATAAACCTTGAAAGGTTTACAATCCTATTGTGTCATTTTTTTATTTAAATATACTGTACTATTTTATTTATGACAAACTCATTTAAGATTCTGAAGGAGGTACTTTATTCCAGCTTTGAATGCTGAAGGTATAGTCATACCTCTCACTTTATATTTCTATAATAAAATAATTATGTGAAACCAACTGATAGTATGTAAGTGCAAAAGAAGTACTACCACTTCAAGTCTCATAAAATTTATAATTTTCTAGATGGACAATCAAAGTAATTTTTCCTTATGAATCATGGCTATTCATTATTTCTAGTTGCCTCACTTTGAATACCATATTTTTTTATTTTTTCTTACATTCTCAAATTTATAAAGAATTGTGTTAATAGAAATATCTTTTTTTGAACAGTGAGCGGCCTGTTTCATCTTACTTTGAAAAAGACAATGTGGATTATATTCTTCCTATTATGACCCAGCCATATGATTTTAAACAGTTAAAATCAAGACTTCCAGAGTGGGAAGAACAAATTATATTTAATGAAAACTTGCCCTACTTGCTTCGAGATTTTGATGAGAGCCCTAAAGTCATCCTGTTTTTTGAGGTATGAATTAAATAGAGCTGTTCAAACTAGATTTTTAGTTATTAACAGTCGTCCCTCGGTATCCACAGGGGATTGGTTCCAGGACCCTCTGCAGATAGCGAACTCTGTTGGTACTGAAGCCCCTTTTATAACCTGTATTTGCATATAGGCTGCAGCAGGGTGTGGCCACACATCACTTCATTCACATTGATTCAGCATAGTGCTCAGTGCATGGCAAATTCAAGTTTTGCTTTTTGGAAATTTCTGGGATTTTTTTTTTTTTTAATATTTGTGATGTGCTGTTTAGTTGAATCTTCAGATGTGGAACTCACAGATACAGAGGGCCAATTGCATTGCAAAAATATAAGCTATTGTTTTTAGTAGTTTAATATACAACCAAGTAGTATGAGAATTTAGTTTCTATTATAGTGTTATAACATGCAGTGGAGATACAAGTAAGAGATACAAGTAATAGCACATTTGCTGAGGATTTACTAGTGCAAGTATTTAGCCATTGGATTTACTCTATTATTTAATCCTTAGAACAATGCCAGGATTATTAACTGAAGTGTTGAATCTAATCTGTATCTATGTAATTCTACATTCTCAACTTATTTCACGGAGTGTAAACTCACTTAATATCAGACTCCCGAAGAGTTTGTATACTACTAAGAGAAAAAGGTGAACATACACATATCACTTGACTAATACAATGTAATATATAACCAAATGAAGTAGAACTTCTTGGATGTGAAGGTTAGTGGAGGGTCTGATCAGTTAGGGAAAGCTTTATGGAGTAAATAGCCTTTGAACTGACATGCTATTCTAATTTTTTACTGCAAAAGAAATAAAAGAGTGTAAAGTGATTTTTTGAAGTGTAAAGTGATTTTTCTCAGTTATTCCAATTTTAAGTGCAGGTAATTTGAAGCTAGTTTAAACCTAAATACCACATTTCTTTTAACTAACCCATGTTCTCTTCCCATAAGCAAAAGGAAGTTGAGAAAACCTATTTTCCAGTTTAAGCAAGATGGGGAATTTTAGCATGGAAAAAGCAAGGCATGACCAGAATCAGTGATTGCTTTTGTAATTACTTGTTGTTTTTTAAAATACTTATCTTTTTTTAAAATAGATTTTATTGGTATTTTTACAAAGAGGAAGGGAGAGTGATAGAGAGTTAGAAACACTGATGAGAGAGAAACATCGATCAGCTGCCTCCTGCATAACCCCTACTGAGGATGTGCCCGCAACCATGGTACATGCCCTTGACCAGAATCAAACCTGGGACCCTTCAGTCTGCAGGCTGATGCTCTATCCATTGAGCCACACCAGTTAGGGCTGTTTTTATGATCTTTTAGGTGATCTATGTGTGTTTAGGAAGCAAATATTCCACCATTTACATCTGGTTATGTATGATTTATGCAAAGCTGTGGTTTTTTTAAGTGACATAATTTGTATGTCAAGGAATTTTTTCTTTGTCATAGAAATTTGTCATTTGTTAATATAATATTCTTTCATATTCATTTTACTAATATGAAATTTAAGAAAGATTCTTAGATTATAAACACTTTTGGTTACTTCTTAAGTTTTAGTATAATGTGTTATTGTTTACAAAACTAATTTTTTTTTCTTAAATATATTTTTATTGATTTCAGAGAGGAAGGGAAAGGGAGAGAGAGATAGAAACATCAATGATGAGAGAGAGTCATTGATCAGTTGCCTCCTACACACCCCTGACCATGGATCGAGCCCGTAACCCAGGCATGTGCTCTTGACTGGAATCGAACCCAGGACCCTTCAGTCTGCAGGCCAACACTTTATCCACTGTGCCAAACCAGCTAGGGCCAAAACTAATTTTTGATTTCCACTTTTTAAGGGTGTTTTGAGGACAACTTGATAATATCTACCAGAAGTCTTTAAAACTTATTGCACTTCTAGGTATTTCTACTAAGGGAAAAATGACAACTATACAAAGATGTATGTGCAAGGGTATTTACTTAAGCACTATTTATAATAGCAAAAATTTTAGAGATGTCTTTTCAATCAGTAAGAGGTTTGGTTAAATAAATTATGGTATTTAATTTAATTTATGGTAATACATGGTATATGTACATATTGACTTGAAGAGATATCCACTATAAAGCATATCAAAATAGTTTATGAAATAACATTGGATTTGTAGTAGTAATATAGAAGTATTTAGGAATGCACAGAAAAAGGTTTAGATAATGTGTGAACCTATAAACATGTAGATGTTAATGTTAATCATCTCTGTATCTGGATTACAAGTTGTTTTTACTTTGTAATTATATTTTATATTGTCAGTATTTTTTCACTGAGCATGTATTACTCTGAAAACAGGTTTAAGAATATAAAGAATAGGGATGAGTGGAGTCCACATTATTTTTTAAAGCATTCTTCTGTAAAGATTTGTTACCTCAGCTGAACTTTTGATAAATACCAGTAACTTCAAAGTGATAATTTCGAACGACCCTTTCACAGGCGTTGCCTAAGACGATCGGAAAGCACATATATAATTACAAATTGTTTTTGTGATTAATCACTATGCTTTAATTATATTCGATTTGTAACAATGAAAATATATTCTGCATATCAGATATTTATATTACGATTCATAACTAGCAAAATTACAGTTATGAAGTAGCAACGAAAATAATTTTATGGTTGGGGGTCACCACAACATGAGGAACTGTATTAAAGGGTTGTGGCATCAGGAAGGTTGAGAACCACTGACCTAGAATATAGATAGTCTCTGTGGCAGGTTGGTAATAATTCCATGAGCTTTGGCATCCAGACAGGATGGAGATATGTGAAAGAAATTTTCTTGAGAAGCCTAATTACAACATTTATACAAAAAGAAAATTCTCAATTTCAGGAAGATGATCCAAGTAAGGACCCAGAGATAAATAAGACCATGAGTTTTTAAAAATAAACAGTCCTTCGAAGTCTGCTCTCATAGATTAAAAAAATGATCAAAGTTTAAATATTCTAAATCTTGTGTACTAGTATTTGTGCCTAGACTATATTTAAGGTAACTAGTATTTTGTCTTGGATTTTAAATAAAACTTAATTAAAGATCCTATATAATAAAAAGCTAATATGCAAATTGACTGAACAGCAGAACGATTGGTTGCTGTGATGCGCACTGACCACCAGGGGGCAGACGCTCAATGCAGGAGCTGCCCACTGATGGTCAGTGCATTCCCACAGGGGCAGTGTCACTCAGCCAGAAGCCCTGAGCTGGGCTCATGGCTGGTGAGCGCAGCAGCGGTGGCAGGAGCCTCTCCACCTCCGCAATAGTCAGACATCCCTCAAAGGCTCCCGGACTGCGAGAGGGTGCAGGCCAGGCTGAGGAACGCCCCCTGCCGCCCACCCAGTGCACGAATTTCATGCACCGGGCCTCTAGTTTATTAATAAAAAATGGACCTCACTAACAGTATCAATTAATTTAAAGGTTAATGAAATTAGATGAAAGTATTTCTTCCTATAAGGAAAACTTTAAAATGAACAAATGATTTTTCCATTTTCATAATATATTATTAGAAAATATTAAATTTTAGGTAGCCTAGTCTTCTGTGAAGTAATTTTTAAATATTTATTTACAGATTCTCGATTTCTTAAGCATGGATGAAATTAGGAATAACTCTGAAATTCAAAACCAAGAATGTGGCTTTCGGAAAATTGCCTGGGCATTTCTTAAGGTATGTTTTTATTCTGTTTCAAACACTTTAAAATAATCTTCTAATCTGATTGGTTGCTTTTCCCCAAGTTACTTTGGTTTCGTATAAGGAGTTATGATCCAAGGTAAGATTGCAGTGGTAGAGTTACTAATTCAAGCTTGGGTGATGTTCATTTAGATTCTTAAACATTCATTGAGTGCCCAGTTTGTGCCAGGTGCATGGTTTGGCTGTAAGGATACAGCATAAAAAAGGAACACACAACTCTGTTGTCATTTATTCAACTTAACAGATATTATTAAACCCTTTGTGTGTGCCAGTCACTATTCTAGTCATGCCAGCCAGGGCTAACTAGATCCTTTTTAAGTAGGTATAATAAAACATTTTTTAAATGTAATGAATGGATTTAATAAATTTAACCATATTAATTACTATTTGAAAATGGTTTTGACTTTTTAAAAATTAAAACCATAAGATTTTACCATTAAAAATACTGATACTAAACAAGTGGAAAATTTGTATCTGTGTTTAAATAATATGTATTTGGTTTTTATCATTGTTATCTTGAAGGTATATTGACCACCTTCTATGTGGAAAGTAACATTCTGCATAGAAATATAAAATTTTTTGCCGAAACCGGTTTGGCTCAGTGGATAGAGTGTCGGCCTGCGGACTGAAGGATCCCAGGTTCGATTCCGGTCAAGGGCATGTACCTTGGTTGCGGGCACATCTCCAGTAGGAGATGTGCAGGAGGCAGCTGATCGATGTTTCTCTCTCATCGATGTTTCTAACTCTCTATCTCTGTCCCTTCCTGTCTGTAAAAAATCAATAAAATATATTTAAAAAAAAAAAGAAATATAAAATTTTTATCAACCATCTGAAGTTGTATACGCAAAAATAAAACTGTCAGGAAAATATTTTAATTTAAAAGTTTATTTGGATTACTTTTTGTCAAAGTGATTTGGAACTGTGGTTAGCCAACTGTATCAATGTTGTTTCCTTTGCTTTGTAAATCTTAAGGAATTTCTGTATGCCATATTCATCTTTTTAAAATGAGTTTGTGACTATATACTATTGCTTTATCTGATTTATTTATTGTCAATGAACATAAAGTGTTATTTGAATTTTTATTTTAAGCTTCTAGGAGCCAATGGAAATATAAACATCAATTCAAAACTTCGCTTGCAGCTATATTATCCACCTCCTAAGCCTCGGCCACATGTAAAAGTCGTTGAGGTTTTCGAATGGTGGTTAAAATGTCCAAGAAATCATTATCCATCAACGTTGTATGTGACTGTAAGAGGATTGAAAGTTCCAGAATGTGTAAGTCAATAGCACATGTAAGCGTTATGTCCTCTGTTGTTGAGATTAAATAGTAGCATGTTTTCCATTTCTAAAAAGATAAGATCTCTAGAATTATTTTAATGAATTTGTAGAATAGAAAGTTACCTTCAGAGATGATGTATTATCCTGTAATAGCTGATACTTAAAAGATACTTAAATGAGTTTTAAATAATAAATATAGATTTCATTGTTAGGAAAAATGTGTTGTTTTTTTAAAACTGTGGTGTTTTTGTTTGTTTTTAATCCTCACCCGAATCTATGTTATTTTTGGTGTTTGTTTTGATGTCTTTTTATTGATTTTAGAGAGAGTAGAAGGGAGAGAGAAAGAAACATTGATGTGAGAAACATAAATTGGTTGCCTCCCATATGTGCTCCGACCAGGGATCAAACCTGCAACTTTTTGGTGTACAGGATGGCACTTCAACCAACTGAGCCACCCGGCCATGGTGATAATACTGTTTTTTAAAAATTAAAGATAAAAGAATCATGTAAAGCAGGAGTTGACAAATATTAATAAAGGACCAGATAATATTTTAAACTTTTCAGACTTTATAGTCTGTGTTGCAGTTACTTAGCTTTGCCTTTGTAGCATGAAAGTAGCTACATAGACATATGTAAGTGATAATAAAACAATTTGAAAATGTGTTCCAATAAAACTTTATTTATAAAAAGTCAGCAGGATAGATTTGACCTGGGCCATAGTTTGCAAACATGATTTACAGGCACATTTTTCACAATATATTTAAATAGTTATAAACAGTATTTCTGCTGCTGTTTTCCATATATTAAAATTACTAGAGGCCGGGATTTGTGCACTGGTGGGGTCCCTTGGTCTGGCCTGCACCCTCTTGCAATCCGGGACCCCTCGGGGGATGTCGGAGAGCCAGTTCCAGCCTAATCTCCGCAGGCCAGGCTGAGGGACTCCACTGGTGCGTGAATCCGTGCACTGGGCCTCTAGTACATATATAAGATCTTTGGTTAATCTCTTCCCACCCTCCCTTCTCCCCTCTTCCCTCTGAGATTCATCAATCTGTTCCATGTTTCCATGCCCGTGGTTTCCACTCTTGTGTTGAGCATCTTCCCCCTGGTGGTCAGTGCGCATCATAGCTATTGGCCAGTCTGGTCAGCTGGTCAGCCAGTTGCTTAGGCTTTTATATATATGGAAGATAATGATCTAGAAGGGGGTCCTAATATACGGTGACATTATATATGGGGTCCTAGTATATACGGTGGGATTTTAACTTTAGGTGGTGGGCACACGGTGTAATATACAGGTCTTGTAACATAGAAACCCACACCTGAAACCTGTATGATCACGTTGATCAATGTCACCCCCAATACATTTAATTTAAAAAATTATAATGATCCTAGCAAAGAATATGTCCTAAAAGGAGCTGAAACTTTTGCTTTTGTCTTACTTGCTGTAACATATTTCAGGACAGTTGCATATTCTGTAGTTGATATTATAAACTGTGATTACAGAGTTGGTTTGCATTGATTTGAGTTAAATCTATTTTTAAGAAATGAAAGATTTAAAAAACTTTAGATCTTAATGATAACAGTTTCGTGTTATTAAAGCCAGAGATACCATCTTATATCAGAGCCATGACATAACATCTGATAGGTGTTGGTGAAGAGGCAGAAACAAAGGAACAGAGTTATTCAAACAGTATCATGTTACCACTTGAGTTCTGTTTTTTTTTCTCTTTTCTCCCAGCTTCTAAGGCTTTTTGGTTATAGGACAATAATTTCAAGCAAGTTTCACTTTATTTAGAATAATGTGCAAATAAAAGTCGAATTTTTTCTGGATTACATTTCCAAGTCGAATTTTTTCTGGATTACATTTCCAAGTCGAATTTTTTCTGGATTACATTTCCAAGTCGAATTTTTTCTGGATTACATTTTGAAAACATTTCCATATTGTCTGTTTCAATATTTTAAAAACCATCTATGCTAGGAAAGAGAAAAAAATTAACATGATATATATTTTTCTATACATATTTAGGTAAAGCCATCTTACCGTTCTGTGGTGGCTCTTCAGGAGGAAAAAGGTAAACCAGTGTATTGTGAGCAACAGCATGAGTCAAGTTCAGTGGACACAGAACCCGGACTAGAAGATTCAAAGGAAGTAGTGAAGTGGCAACGACTGCCTGGGCAGGTGACGTGTTTAATGTTGAGTTCATTTAGATATTTACTTATTTACTAGTAATTAGATTGCTATTTACAACTCTCAGATTATCCTTATTTATAATCACATACTGTCTTTACAATAATTCACTTGACAAGTAATGATAGAGTGTTTATCATTTGCATAAAAACACTATCTAGGTTGTTTGTTTAGGACCTGGAATACAAAGCAGTTTTATTAGTTTGCTAGAGCTGCCATAAAAAAGAAAAAAAAAAAAGTGCAGACTGCTTGACTTATACAACAGAAATTTATTTACTCATAGTTCTGCGGACTGGAAGTCCCAAGATCGAGGATTGGCAGGGTTGGTCTTGCCTGGCAGATGGCTGCCATCTTGCTGCCCTTTCATGGTCTTTTCCCCTTGCCTGTATATCCCTGTGTCTCTTCCCCTTCTAACCAGGACCCTCCCTAACAACTTCATTTTAACTTAATCAGCTAGTTCAGGGATGGGGAACCTTTTTTCTGTCAAGGGCCATTTGGGTATTTATAACATCGTTCATGGGCAAAATTCCCAACTTAAAAATTAGCCTGCTATATTTGGCCAAACATTTAATTAACTCATCCATAATGCCTTGGCAGGGCCAGACCAAATGATTTCACAGGCCTTCTATGCCCTATGGGCTGGACATTTCTCACCCCTGAGCTAGTTAAAGACCTTCTCTCCAAATGCTGTTACATTCTGAGGTACTGGGGTTAAGGCTTTAACAAATGAATTTTGGGGTACACAATTCAGCTCATAACAAGTAAAAAGCACACATTCTTTTATATCTCTAAGAGGTATGTCTCCTAATGGATTTTATTATTTTAAAATGGTTTTTAATGGATTCATAAAACTTTTTTTACAGTCCCTGGCTCCTTCCTTAATCACATTTTGGTGGAGATATGTACATGTATATTCTTCTACCACAAGTAGAGCAGTATTTAAGCTTGTACTAAATTTTTCTTACTTGGTTAGTATATTTTGTAGTAGCAAGAAGCATTGCTGATACAGTTTTGTAAATCATTTACTTGTTTCCACAGAGACTGGAGTGGTTTATTTTATGTCTGAGCCAATACCAATGCAGTTTATCTAAAAATCTTAACTTATGCAAACATTCAGTATATACATAAGGATGATTGTTTTCCCAGACTGTCTCATTGTCTGTGTTTTGCATCACTTTTGACATTCTTTTCTTTTTAAAAAAAATTTCTTTAAATTGATTTTAGGGAGAGGGAGAGAGAGATAGAAACATCAATCAGAGAGAATCATTTTTAAAAATTAAAGATAAAAGATATGTTATTTTTGGTGTTTGTTTTGATGTGTGTTTTTTAATTGATTTTAAAGAGAGTACACCCCCACTGGGGATCAAGCTGGCAACCCAGGCATGTGCCCTGAATGGGAATTGAACCCCGGACCTTTTGGTTCATGGGTCAGTGCTCAACCACTGAGCAATGCTGGCCAGGCTTGAGGTAGACTTTTAAAGGATGGCCATATTAGGGGTGGGTGAAGAAGGATAGAGAAAGGTATTTCATCTAGGGCCAAAGTTGTAAATAGATGGGAAAGGACTGAGGTATTCATCAGACACTCAAAAACGTGGCTGGCTGGCAATGAGAGTTTGTAAGAGATAGGGCTGTGTGATAGATTAGCAGGCCCACGTTGTGGAGTGTCTTGAATGATAGCCTAATTAGTGATTGTGTGGGATGTGAGATATTAATGGAAGATTTCTGGGTAGGAGAGAAGCATTGTCTCAATCATATTTTAGGACAAATTGATGCTGGCAGTGGCATAGAGGAGATCTTGAAGTAGGATACATCAGAATGAGAGAAACCTACCAGATGGCAGGCAGTTGCAGTCATTGATGTGAGATGAAAGAGTCTGACCTTGGGAGAATGGTGGCAAAAATGAAAAATAAGAGATGACTGTAAGAAAGAATGGAGCAGCATAAAGAAGGGGGAAGGGTCAAACATGTTGAGGCCCTTTATTGCTATGAAACTTTATTGGCTTTTCTAAATACAGTGTCAAACCTTGGGAATACAAAGAAAATGATAGTGGCTTTCAGTGATTTTAGCTTAGGTGGTTAGGCAGTTTTCCTGGGAGCAGCAGCATCTGATTGTAAAACCTCCTGACTTTTCCTTCAGTTTTTTCCTCTTTTAACCTCATTTTCCTTTTCAGATGGAGAATGGAGGGGGAAAATGTGTAGCATGGTGCCTGGTACATTATAGGTACCTAATAAATGTCTACTGAATTTTTCACCTTCCAGGTAGCTACTCATAATGCTACCTCCTAATAATGCTGCTAAATCTTGATACTACTTGTGAAAAACCTGGTACCTATCTAGAATGCAGGCCCTTGAAATAATAGTCTGTGATGAGGCTCATTAAGCTGGTCTTGACCCTCTGAATAATCCTTATTAGTTATATATAGTAATAATGGTCACTCATAGGGTTGCTGTGATGAATATATGAAAACACATGTGTAATAAAGTACCACATTCTTGGCATATAGTAAGGGCCCAATATACTAATATGTTTAGTTAAACTTTTAGAATAATAAGAAATACAGGAACTAAGACTCACTGAAGTTTGGAAGAGGCAGAATTAGAACAATAGGTATTAATACATGAAAATTTTTGGTTTCATCTGCTAATAGGGAATGAAGATAAAAATTAATGAAGAAATTTTAATAAATTAGTGAATCAGAAACCAGTAGGAAGTGATTCATTAGTTTGGAAATACATTTTGGAAGGTAGCCACAAATGATGGTTATTTTAAGAGATAAAAAGAGAGAAGTTAGCCCTAACCGGTTTGGGTCAGTGGATAGAGTGTCAGCCTGCAGACTCAAGGGTCCCAGATTCGATTCCGGTCAAGGGCATGTACTTTGGTTGCGGGCACATCCCCAGTAGGGAGTATGCAGGAGGCAGCTGATAGATGTTTCTCTCTCATCGGTGTTTCTAACTCTCTGTCCCTCTCCCTTCCTCTCTGTAAAAAATCAATAAAATATATTTTTTTTAAAAAAGAGAGAGAAGTTATGCATCCTGGATTTCAGCTAGGCCCTAAAGGGCATTTATGGCCTCAGAACAAGTTTATGGCTCAGCGAAAATCACGTATTAGTTGCTGTCATGGAATAAGAGTGTGAAGTATGCCTAACGGGTTTGGCTTGGTGGATAGAGCATTGGCCTGCGGACTGAAGGGTTCCAGGTTCTATTCTGGTCAAGGGCATGTACCTTGGTTGTGGGCACATCTCCAGTGGGGAGTGTACAGGAGGCAGCTGATCGATGTTTTTCTCTCATCGATGTTTCTGATTCTATCCCTCTCCCTTCCTCTCTGTAAAAAATCAATAAAATATATATTTTTTTAAAAAAGAGTGTGAAATACATTTTTTTGTGTGGTTCTATAAAAGCTATAGGGTAGTGACCGCTTTGGAGTGTCAGATACTGAAATTTTCTACTCATTTTAGGTGAATTAAGTACTAGTTAGATATGGAGTATAAATTGAGTTAATTTTATGGAGAATTGATTTTCTCTTTAGACAGTAAAATAAATTGCTGTGGTTTCTCATCATTCTGCTTACTTGCTTTTCTCTTCCTCTTCATCACCATAAAGGGACTTAAAACCAACTATAGTCAGTGAAATTAACAATTAGCCTTCATATTTTAATGTTTCTTAATTTGTTTTTTAAATGTATGTTTTTTAGGCTTGCCGTATCCCAAACAAGCACCTCTTCTCACTAAATGCAGGAGAACGAGGATGTTTTTGTCTATCTTTCTCTCACAATGGAAGAATATTAGCAGCAGCCTGTGCCAGCCGAGATGGATATCCAATTATTTGTTAGTAATAATCCTATTTGCTTAATTTTATTGGTCTTTGGTTTTTAAAATTCATTGAAACTTTAATTTGAATTATCCCCCAGCACTACTAAATTAAATAGATTTCTTCAAGTAAAGTAACAGCTCTCTTTAATAATTTTAAACTTTCCTAGACAATATGTTTTTAGAAGTAGAATTTTACACTTTTCTATTCTATATGTTTTTAGAAGTGAAATTTTTACATTTTCCTAGATGATATGTTTTCAGAAATAGAGTTTTACACTTTTCTATACGGTATGTTTTCAGAAGTAGAATTTTACACTTTTCTATACAATATGTTTTCAGTGTATACTGAAGGATGGTAAATTATTTTTAAAACATGCAGGAGGATTTTTGTAAGCATTTTATATTTTAAACTAGTGACCTGGTGCACAAAATTTGTGCACATTAAAAGGGAATTAATTAGAGGAAATATTTTAATGTTGCTAGTTGCCCTTTCTCTATAATAGAAGTGTCAGAGATGAAAGAAAATTAGTAAAATGTATATGAAAATCTTCCTCCTGTCAGAGTCTGGGGTGCACCACGGGAACCAGAGTCAAGTCCCTGCCCACCCATGTGCACCTCGAAATTACGCGAGACCCAGACCCGGCTGGCTGCACCCCCACTGGGTTAGATCCAGACCCAGCCGGCCCCACCCCTGTCAAGCCCCACCGGGTGGGGGGCGCAGTCTCCAGTCACCTGGCCTGGTGCCAGGGCAGGAGCTGTGGCCTGAGGTCCCCTGGCCCGGGCCGGGGGGTGCGCCTTGAAGTCCTCTGGCCTGCGCTGGGGCAGGGGGCATGCCTTGAGGTCCCCGTCAAGCCCCACCAGGCGGGGGACACAGCCTTAGGTCCCCCGGGCTGGGGCAGGGTGCATGGCCTGAGGTCCCCCAGCCCGGGTTGGGGTGGGGGGCGTGCCTTGAGGTTCCCCTTCAAGCCCCGTGGGCGGAGGGCACGGCCTGAGGTCCCCTGTCAAGCCCCACCGGATGGGGGGCATAGCCTAAGGTCCCCTGCCCTGGACCGGCGCCACGCAGCCTCAGGTCTCTGCTGATTGCTTATTAAGGCTCGTTATGGGAACTCGCCTCTGCTTTGGGCACAGCCATCTTGACCGTTATGGTGTGATGGTCAACTTGCATATTCCCGCTTTCTTAGATAAGATATACAAATTTAGAACCAGAAGGATAATAAATCTCAGGAGGAGTTTTAGTCTAGTTTAGTCAGTCAGTAGCAGTACTAATTTGAATTATGAAAGTCTTCAAATTTGTAATGCATTAGAATAATAATAATTGGCTTGGAGGACCTGAATTAAGACTTCTTATTACTATAGAGAAGTCAGCAGAAAGGCCAAACCCATTCTCAATTTGCCTTTAAAAACTATAGGAAACTGTGTTAAGAAATATCTGTATCTCTTCGGAGATTTTTTTTTTATATATATAAATGAGCATTATCATACTCTTCTAGACTTAGAGGCATTGTTACTTTCCTTTACTTCTTGCGTAGTAATGAAAACCAGCTCACCTCAGTTCCTCATGGGTGTCTGTTTTAAGCACTGCATCCTATAGAACAGTGGTTCTCAACCTTCCTAATGCTGCGACCCTTTAATACAGTTCCTCATGTTGTGGTGACTCCCAATTTCATTGTTACAAATTGAACATAATTAAAGCATAGTGATTAATCATAAAAACAATATGTAATTATATATGTGTTTTCCGATGGTCTTAGGCGACCTCTGTGAAAGGGTCGTTTGACCCCCAAAGGGGTCGAAACCCACAGGTTAAGAACCGCTGCTATAGAACATGCCTCAGCTTCACACAGTTATTTCTTTGTTGATTTGCTTTTTTTCAGCAGGGACTTATAATTAGCTTGATTAGCATTTATTAAATAAATATTCTTCCTTATGAAATAATGTTAGTTTTAAAAAATACAAAATTCTTTGTATAGTTTGATTACAGCTATGCTATTTTAAAAATTCACCAAAACTTATGCATAGGGGGAAAAAAGATTCTTAGGAAACATACTCCAGAATATTAATAGTGATTTCATTCTTTGTGGTAATGGGAGAATTATTTGCATTTTGATTTATATGTTTTCAACATTTCTGTGATAAATATGTGCTACTTTATGCTTTAAAAATCTTGTTTAAAATGCTATATAAATTTAGCTTTACTTCCTGCTTAAATCTTAAAATACAGAAGAAGAATCTTTTTTTATTTTTGATTGATTATGATGTCTCCTTGGAATTTGTTTAGCTTGTAGAATATGCAGATTAATGTTTTTCACAATTTTAGTAATATTTTTGTCTTTATTTTTTAAGTGTTCTTTCTGCCTCTTTATATTTCTTCTCTTCTCCAGGGACTCCCGTAATTTCTGTATTGGTACACTTGATGGTGTCCCACAGCCTCTGCATTTTCATTTGTTTTTCTTTATTCTTTTTCTTTCTGTTCCTTAAATTACATAATCTCTCGATTGACCTGTCTTCAAGTCCTGATTCTTCTGCCAGTTCAAATCTGCTGTGAGCCCCTCGCAGTGAATTATTTTAGTTATTGTGCTTTTCAACTCTATAATTACTGTTCTTTTTTTTTATAATTTCTATTTCTTTATTAGTAAGAAATTCTCACACCTTAATTATTTAGACATTGTTTTCTTTAGATCTTTGAACATATTTATAAGCATGGATTTAAAGGGAAGACTAATGTTAGGCTTCCTCATGAACAGTTTCTATTGACTGCTTTTTGTCTGTGTATGGCCATACTTTTCTGTTATGTTTTTCTTTTCACACCCTCTTAATTTTTTTGTCAAAAACTGGATATGTTAGATATTGAAGTGTGGCAGCTCTGAATTCATATTCCCCCACTCTACCTAGTCAATCAGGATATGTTGTTTTGTTTGTTTAGTGACTTTCCTGGACTAATTCTGTAGTCCTTTGCCTTGGTCATTTGTTGCCACTGAAGTCTCTGTTTGGTTAGTTTAGCAGTCAGCTAATGGTTAGAGGGAGATTTTTTAAAATGCCTTGAGTGAATAGGTCTCACAGAGTTTGCTGTGAGGTTATGAAGGTGTTGTATTGGAATACACTTTCAAAACTTTAGCCTTAGCCTCCACACACACAGCCTTTGCTTATGCCAGAAGTACTTCTGTACTTAAGCGCAGTTAGTTTGACCACTAGGTGGAAGTAGAGACTTGGAAACTTCGTTGTTCTGTTAAGTCATTATCTGAGATCAGTGACTTTTCAACTTGTGTTCCAATAGAATTTTTCAAACATGTAATACCTAACTATTTATTCAGGGGCATTGACCTCTCTACCCTTAGATTGTGAAATTTAAAAATGACACCAGCCAACGCAACGATAGTAGTCCGATGTGAACGAATCAAAAGCATACCTATTATTTTGGTCAGATAGGCAACAAAATATAGTTTTTGGTGTGCTGCAGAATTTTAGCAATTAGTTTCTCTGTGCCGTGAGATTAAAAAGGTTAAAAATTGCTGTCTTAGATGATGTTATTGTATACATTAATATAGCAATACTATACTGTTTATCAAATTGGTTGCCTGTCAATTCCTTTACTAAATCTAAAATTTCAGTGTTAGAATTTTTTTCTGACAATAATACAATTTAAATTTCTTGTTACTTCAAATAAAATTTTGATTACTTCAAATAAAATTGAATCAATTTTCAGGTAAAATAATACCTCTTTAATGAAAGCCCAAATTATAGAATCTTTTAACTGAATTATAATTTAAATGTTATTTATTATATGATTAATTGACTATCAAAGATTATTAGGAAAATTGCTTTGGAGAAATGAGAATAATTGTTCATTGTAATATATGTAAAATTTTATGTGTAAATTCTTGTGCCTAAAACAAGTGAAAAACTATTTGTGAGTAGATTCTGAAATATTTTATGCTGAAAACCTTTGGTCATATTCTTAGAGACAGTGCTTACTTTACAAATTATTATAAATTTTGAACTTGTATATTATTGTATTAAGGATCCGCTGTCTGGAAACCTACTAATTTTTTAATATTTTCATTAGTATACGAAATTCCTTCTGGACGTTTCATGAGAGAATTGTATGGCCACCTCAATATCATTTATGATCTCTGCTGGTCAAAGGATGATCACTATATCCTTACTGCATCATCTGATGGCACTGCCAGGTTAGTGTGTTTGTTTAGTATTCAATGTGTATGCTGTTTGCCATCAAGAAAAGCAAAGAGAATATAAAGTGATAGAACTACTCTTATGCTTCAGTATGTTTGTTTATCAAGGGATTATCAGGATTGTTGATTAATTAAATAAGTAGTAGTAAAAACTTTTTCTTGAAGACATATTTGCAAAATAAATTTATTTGTGTAATATATAATATTTCTAGTCCTCACTGTCTTTAAATGATCATTATGTACACTGTTCATGCTTTGAGGTGAGGTTATTAAACAACTGAAATATTTCCCAGGACACAGTGGTGCTCAGTACATAGTGTAGGGCTGTGATGGCGAACCTATGACATGCGTGTCAGAGGTGGCACGCGAACTCATTTTTTTGGTTGATTTTTCTTTGTTAAATGGCATTTAAATATATAAAATAAATATCAAAAATATAAATCTTTTTTTTACTATGGTTGCAAATATCAAAAAATTTCTATATGTGACACAGCACCAGAGTTAAGTTAGGGTTTTCAAAATGCTGACACGCCGAGCTCAAAAGGTTCGCCATCACTGGTGTAGGGTAAATAAATGAATATCACCTATGTTTTAAAAACTTTATAGTTTGTCAGATATTTGTATTTTTTCAAATGTGAGCCTTAAAAATAACCCTTTTCAATTTAATAAGTTTCATAATAGAATATTTTAAGAGCTATTTTTTAAAGTTTCATTTACATTTTTTTTTGTAGCTGCTTGATCTGCCTTGGATGTTTCTAAAATTATTGTTAGGCAGCTGTTTAAGATGCTTTTAAATATGTCCTTTATAAATGTCTTTTTTGTTATTGTTGTTGTTAATCCTCACCTGAGGGTATTTTTCCCCCCATTGATTTTTAGAGAGAGTGGAAGGGAGGGGGGGGGAGAGAGAGAAACATCAATGTGAGAGAGAGAAATTGATTGGTTGCCTCCCACACACTCCTACTGGAGTGGGGATCAAGCCTGCAACTGAGGTATGTGCCCTTGACTAGAATCGAACCCGCTGCCCTTCAGTCTGCAGGCCGCCGCTGTAATCACAGAGCCAAATTGGCTATGTATGGTCATACAGGGCTTAAATATGTCCTTTGAATTTGATTCCAACAAGTGGTATTTATTATCTCTACAGACTAGGAAACTGACATTTAGAGCAGTTTGAGATCCACTCTGATTTTACTCTTACTTATGCTTCCTGTTCTTTTAAATACACTCTTTACAGATACTTCTAGTATCTGGGTCCCTTTTTCTACTAATCTTATTGGCTTCCTTCTCAATACAAAATGTCTAATTGATTAAGATGGTATCATTACTGTTTGTTTATATGTAAATGAAATAGACGACAACTGGTGACAATGGATTTTTACCTCTCTGTCTATCTGGGAATCTACTACTATTAGTTACTCTTAATAATATCCTCAAGAATGGCATAGCCGTTCTGTCAGATGCCAGGTTATGCCAGAGAAAAACACGTAACCTTACTAAGACCTGACTGGGTTTGTCAATCTGAAAATCACTTGAGTTTTCATCTCTTCTGAGCAGTCCTTTTACTCATTTTTATTCAGCTCTCCTTTCTCACCCCTCTGGCAATAGATCTAAACCTTACAATGCTTCAAGTTCTTTACACTAAACCATAATCTTCCTATTTTCATTAGATGACTGCCTTCAGTTTACAGTGAAATTTAGCCAGGCATGAACTTCCTATATTTCCCTCTGGTTTCCCACCTAATATCTATAAACTGGAGGCCTGGTGCACAAAATTTGTGCACTCGGGGGGGAGGGGACATCTCTCAACCCGGCCTGCACCCTATCACAGTCCAGGATGTCCGACTGACAGCTCCTGCATTGAGCATATGCCCCCTGGTGGTCAGTGTGCGTCATAGCAACCTGTCATTCCACCATTCTGTTGATTTGCATAATAGCCTTTTATTATATAGGATGTACCTGCCTTTACTCTGTCCATCTCTCTTAGCAAAGAAGTATGGGTGCCTTTAATCGCAGCCCTTTAATCTACAATCCTGTTAACTTCTATTTCCTACATCTCTTGACTCTTTAGTATCTTTCTATTTATTTTGCACTCTCATTTTAGAAATACAGCACATATACGATCTCCAACCATGGTTCAAAAATGGAGTTTCAAAATACGTTAAAAAATGTGCATCTAAGTAAGTGGACCATTGTAGTTCAAACTCATGTTGTTCTAGGGTCAACGGTATGCTCAAATCTCATCTTTAAAAAATCTTTTTCTCAAGTCTTTCTGCCTTCCAAATACCACATCATTTTTCTTTCTACAACATCAAGAGCATCCTACACACAATTGCCTTTACTTCGGCCCAGTTAGTCTGGCTTTTACTCCACCATGCTATGGAAACCTTCTTCAAGAGGTCACCATTTATTTGCTAATTTCTAGATCCATTGGCCATTTTTAGTTCTTACTCTCTTGCCTTTACTACAGTATTTAATTATTGACCAGTCTTGAAATATTTTCAATTTATGGCTTTTATTGACAATCTCTTTTTTTTCTTTTTAGGACTCCAACTAATTCTCATTCTCTTTCTTTAGTTCCTTTCCTCTACCTATTCTCTATAGATGTTTATCTTCAAGATTCTTTACCTGATTGTCTTCCCTGGTTTGGTGTGCTTATCCTGGCCTCTCTTGCCTTTCCTGGCTTTGAATCCACTTCTAAGCCAATGACCTTTACCTCCCACTTATTTCTGAGATTGACTTTCTATTCCACACCTCTGTCTGGATTGTGTCCAGTGGCACCTCAAGTCCAAAACCAAACTTACCAAAATCACCAAACTCTGTCTTCCTCTTTTAGTCCTTTTATACTATACTAGAGGCCCAGTGCACAAAATTCATGCACAGGAAGGATCCCTAGGACTGACTGGTGATCAGGGCCAATTGAGGCCTTCCAGCTGCTGGTGGGGCCTTCCTTCATTCTGCACCACCCCCTGGTGGTCAGCGCATGTCATAGAGAGCAGTCAAACACCTGGTCTCCCAGTTGAACTCGTGAGGGGACACTTTGCATATTCACCTTTTATATATCCTATCTAATAATAGACAAACATGGTAATTAACCATACCTCCGACATGCTTTCCATTGGCTCATCAGGGCGATATGCAAATTAACTGCCAACCAAGATGGCGGCCGGCAGCCAGGCAGCTGAAGCGAACAGGAGGCTTGCTCGCTCCAGTGATGGAGGAAGCCAAGGTTCCCCGCCTGCCTCTGCCAGCCTCTGAGCTGCACTCTTAAGAAACAATGTTGCAATTATAGAAGCTAAACAAACCCCAGAAACCTGCTTTCTGCCAGCCGGGCCTCAGAGCTGGAGTTGCAACAGTGTTTCAATTATACAAGCCAAACAAACCCAGATACCTGCTTTCAGCAGCCAAGGTCTCAGAGCTGGAGCCAAGCCTCAGAGCTAAAGCCAGCTCTCAGCTCCAGTGACAGCCATAGAGGGTAAATAAATCCCAGAATAAAAAAAAAAAGAAAAAAAGGAGAGGTTGGGAGCTTCAGTCACCCGCCAGCCTGAAAACGGTCCTCAGCCCCTCACCCAGACTGGCCCACCCTGAAGGGGGTGTGACCAGCTGCCCAGCGGGGACCCCTACCCTGAAGAGGGTGTGACCAGCTGCAAACAGCCATCATCCCCTCATCCAGGCTGGCCAGGCACCCAAGTGGGACCCCCACCCTGATCCGGGACACCCTTCAGGGCAAACCAGCCGGCCCCCACCCGTGCACCAGGCCTCTATTCTATATAGTAAAAGGGTAATATGCAAACTGACCCTAACAGCAGAACGACTGGGAATGACTGGTCACTATGACACACACTGACCACCAGGGGGCAGACGCTCAATGCAGGAGCTGCCTTCTGGTGGTCAGGGCGCTCTCACATGGGAGGAGCTCTGCTCAGCCACAAGCCAGGCTGATGGCTGCCAGTACAGCAGTGGTGGTGGGAGCCTCTCCTGCCTCCTCAGCAGCGCTAAGGATGTCCGACTGCAGTTTAGGCCTGCTCCCCACTGGCAAGTGGACATCTTCCGAGGGCTGCCGGGCTGCCACAGGGATGTCTGATTGCCATCTTAGGCCCAATCCCCCGGGAAACGGGCCTAAGTGAGCAGGTGGTTATCCCCTGAGGGGTCCCAGACTGGGAGAGGGCACAGACCGGGCTGAAGAACCCCCCCCCTCCCCTGAATGCACAAATTTTTGTGTACCGGGCCTCTAGTATATAGATTTTTTTTTTTTTTAATACATTTTATTGATTTTTTACAGAGAGGAAGGGAGAGAGATAGAGAGTTAGAAACATCGATCAGCTGCCTCCTGCACATCTCCCACTGGGGATGTGCCCGCAACCCAGGTACATGCCCTTGACCGGAATCGAACCTGGGACCCTCCAGTCCGCAGGCCGACGCTCTATCCACTGAGCCAAACCGGTTTCGGCAATATTTTTAATAACAGCCTTATCCACCCTGTCTCCCAGGCTGGGACTCAAGAGTAGTCCTCATCTTTTCTTTTCTTTCCACCATTTATTTCTATGTCTAAGTAGTACTAAAGTCTGTCAATTCTCTCTCCTAAAGGGCTCACCATTCTATCATCCTTTTTATCCTCACTGCTGTGGCCTTAATTCAAGCCTTTGTTACCTTACCCTCCTCCAAAATCATCTTCCATAATGTCTTGATTTTAAAAAATCTCTGATTACCACTGCCCTTTAGAAAATGTTCTAGTTCCTTAGCATGGCATGACAGGCTGTCCCTCATTGGCCTTATATTCCTCTCTTGTGCACTTCTCATTAATGCTTTGCCTTATCCACACCATCTTTTGAAATATCATTGACATCTTTGGCATCTCCATGCCTTGTTACCTTACCTATTCTTCCTATGCTTAAATGCCCTTCCTGCCCAACTCACACAATAAACATTTCTGTGCCTTTTGTGAGCCATTGTGGGCTCATAGACATCCTTCAAAACCCAGGTCAGATTTCACCGTTTCTTGAAGTCATCTTGGTTTCCCCACACAACATGTAATATATTGTAATAAAGTAAGCTTTTTTCTTTATGTAGTTTTGAAAGTGATACTAATTTAGGACTCCTTACATCATAAAAATATTGTGAAGGATTAACTGAGTGAAGAAAGAAACGTGGTGGCTAGAGTGAAAAAGGCAGTGAGGTTCTAAGAGAGGGAAGGAATACATACAATGAGTAGGCCCAAGTTGAAAGGAAGATAATTGCGATGCTTGAAAGTGGCAGCAGTATGGGTTTCTGCCCCTGTCTTTCACCCCTGTCTTTCACCCCTGTCTTCCTCGAGATCACTGTCACTTGTCATCAGTAGTATTTCTTTAGTAATTGTTTCCTACCTGGATAGTTCCAGGCCATAAGGATTTAACCTAAATCTCCTTTTTTAGTTATCTTCAATCATCAAAGACTTTTCCATGTATAATGGTCCCAAATAGGCCCACCCCCTCTCTCTTCATATACTGTTTTAATTTTGGTATGGTTTTTCTTTTCCAGTTGTAGTAACTTTTTTGTTACAGACATCTGGTCTTTACAAATTTGTGTATCCTTCTTTTCTGTCTATGATGAGCCTGATATTTTCCAAAACCCATTAATACATTTGTTTTGATCTTGGATTCTACCATTGATTGTGTGACTAAAGCTACCATTGATACCAGCTTTGTTTTCCCATAGAAAGCTTCGTTTTTATTTTTAAGCTAGGGGCCCAATGCACGAATTCATACACCTTGAAAGGAACTGTGGGCCACGAGGCTGTGGAGGGCACAGGGGCGGGTCTCGGTCCATCCTCCGAGCTCCTGCCTGGCCCCTCCTGCCGCAGCCCCTGGTCCCCTGTCTGCCAGCAGCCCCACTCTTGCTGCTGCCTCTCCCATGCACTGATGGTGCTGGCAGCGGGTGCAAGAGGTGGCTGCTGGCCCCAATCGCCCCTCAGGAGCAGGGGGAGGTGTTATATTTCATGTAACATAAGTTCACTGAAAGTATTACTATGGTTAAAGTGTTTCTATTCTGACACATGTGCTTTGTTTATACTTGAAAACATGTTCTTTCACTTCCTTCATTATTAGTTTGGATTCATAGTAGTTGAAGATCATATTCTGTATTTAAGCAGCTGCTGAGAAAATTCATAGAATGTTTTTCTCGAATAGCAACTGTATTTTTTTTATTGACTTAATTTTCATTAGTTCTTAGGCAGTAATTAAAAGGATGTATTGTAAATCCCCATATTAAAAGATTAATGTATTCTTCAAATTCTAGTAACTTAATCTTTTAAAAGTCCAGTATTCTAGCTCATATAGCACCTGTCTGTTGCTAGATTTTACCTGTTTTTACACATTGATTAGAATTGACATAACAGCTTAACCCTTAGAGTTTACCCTTTTGTCAAGACTATAGCAGTGATAATAATGTTAATATTTTTAATCACCCATTTTTTATAGGTAGAGATAATGAGAGTGCTTAATATTGAGTTGTCTGTTTTCTGGCATTTTAATCTTATTTTACTAAAGTATTTATATAGTAATTTCATTATGGCTTATAGGTCGTTGAGATCTTCATGTTTATCATCTGTATTACTAATATAAAGTTAATAGAGTATCCTATTATCTAAGCCTCCACTATTAAGTTCTTTGCAAAAGCATATTCATAACCTAAATGGGAAATCATTAAAGTTTCTCCCTGTTTCTTATTTTTATGTTGTTGTATTAAATGCAATATTTTACCAATTATTTGATGTGTATTTGTTTAATCAGTGTCAAAAGTAGATAGATTTTACAAAGACAGACAAATACAGTTTTTAATTTGATAGTATAAATTATAATTAGTAAACAAATTCACCATTACACTTGATAATAACTGTAAGATATAGCTTTGTCAAATGTAAAGAACCCCAGTCATCAAATACGTGATTATATTAATTTTTAGTTACAAAATTTAAATTTAGTTTATCATTGTCACTTGCTTACTTACATCCCATTGGCTATACTGGTTCCTAGAGAAACTTTTAAAGAAACTTGTGTCTTTTAGAAGCAACATATAACTTTTTATCCTTTTCCAGGATATGGAAAAATGAAATAAACAATACAAATACTTTAAAACTTTTACCTCATCCTTGTTTTGTCTACACGGCTAAGTTCCACCCAGCTGCAAAAGAGCTGGTGGTTACAGGATGTTACGATGCTGTGGTACGGATATGGAAAGTTGATATGAAAGAGGATCCTGCCATATTGATCCGGCATTTTGACACTCACAAGAGTTTCATCAACTCTCTCTGTTTTGATATTGAAGGTATGTCAGTGAACATATTCCAAATTAAAGCTAGTTGTATGAATAATTAAAATTTGCTTTATCTTACTAGGATAATAAATATTTAAGCATGAGAGGGAGTTTATGTATTGATGATTGTTTGTGTATACTGAGATTTATGCATATTTTGCAGATTATATGATAGACCTGGGCATAGATTTGGCACTGAAGGAGTTGTGTTTGTAATTTTAAAGTCATTAAGTTCCTAAACATTTAGATTTAACTAATCTTCGCTGTAACAACCAGTCATGTTCCAAATTTCATAAATATATTTTATTGGGTTGGTGATTATCTCCTTAGTACTTTTCTTAAAATGGCCTTTTAACTTAAATGGTAGAAAGAAGATGAAGAGAAAATCCCAAAAGAATATTGAAAATATAAATTTTAAATGTACTAACATTATTATTTTTTTTTTAATTTAGAAGCATATAGAAGGGAAATTTGCAATTATTTAAAGGTTTATCTTAGTATATGAATAGTGTAGATGGTGATTTAAAGATATAAAATATAGATTATTTTATTAACTGAAAAAATAGAGAAATGTATTATATCTATCAAATAGTCACTTTTTTACATTATTTTAGACACTAGATATGTAGACTATAGCTATAATTAATTAGTATGGGATCCAGATTATAGTTATATTACTAATATACTCTGTTCAACTCTCAGGCTGTTAATATATTGGAACACCTTCAGAAAAGTCAGCCAACAATAGAAAGGCATCTGAAAACTGTCATTATAGAAGTAGCTCAGATTATAAAAGGGAGATGAAGAATTTCTTCATTATTTGGCTAAGTTGTGTTGCTCCAGTGGATAAAGATAAAGCCAAAGCTACAGAAGACAGATTTTCTTTGCTCAGAATTGGGAAAAAAAGCATCCTAATACATAGAGCAGTTTATCATTTGAGTAAGCTACTTTTTAAAATATGAAATTCAGTTTCTGAATGGCCATCTGTTCATAATGGTGTGTAAAACATTTCTGAGTGGGCATGAAATTGAACTTGATGGTATCTACTAGTAATGTTCCATTCAACTTTAAGGTGGGTGGACTTTAAGAATTAATGTTGCCCTGGGCAGGCAGCTCAGTTGGTTAGAGCATCATCCCAGTGCACCATGATTGTGGGTGTGATCCCCTCTAAGGACACATGCAAGAATTAGCCAATGGCCCTGGCCACTTTTGCTCAGTTGATAGACTGTTGGTCTGTGGACTGAAGGATCCCAGGTTCAAGTCCAGTCAAAGGCACATGCTCCGGTTGCAGGCTCGATCCATAGTGGGGGGCATGCAGGAGACAGCCGATCAATGATTCTCTATCGTCATTGATGTTTCTATCTCTCTCCCCCTCTCCCTTCCTCTCTGAAATCAATAAAAATATATTTAATAAAAAGAATCAGCCAATGAATGCATGAATAAGTAGAACAACACATCAATACCTATCCGTCTCTCTCCTGCCTCCCCATTCTCTTTTTTTCTCTCTCTCTCTCTCTCTCTAAAATAAATAAATAAATAATTTTAAAAAGAATTAATGTTAAATTGGCACACCTGTTATTTAATTTATTCATTCTCTGATCATTGAGTACCTGCTGGGTCTCAGGCATTATGCTAACAGTATGTATTATAATAAA
Source organism: Myotis myotis (assembly GCF_014108235.1). NCBI lineage: Eukaryota > Metazoa > Chordata > Mammalia > Chiroptera > Vespertilionidae > Myotis > Myotis myotis. The sequence goes on along the minus strand of NW_023416379.1, from coordinate 23,839,317 downwards.
GGTGTTTTTCTAGGAATATAAAGCAGATTATGTAAATTGATAAAGGTGAGCAATACAAATACATATTGGATAATTCAGATAATTTGTTTGGCTTTGGAATTTGAGCAATATACATATATACTATGATGCTCATTTCTTTCTGTATTAAAATCAGAGAAATCCAAAGGGAAAGAAATCATCAAAAATAATTCAAGTGGAAAGTTCATTTAAAGATAATTGGGATTTGAGTGTTAGCTGTGTTTGGTTTTCTGGCTCTTTAAATTGAAATATCTTCTGGTAGTCCTAGGATTCTTTGACTGTTTTACTGGAATGCTTTTTCCCAACTTCATACTATTTCTCTCTACCCCTCTGCATAACATTAATCAGTGAGTAATTTTATTTTCTTAAATAGGTCACCACATGTATTCAGGAGACTGCACGGGGGTGATTGTTGTTTGGAATACCTACGTCAAAGTTAATGATTTGCAGCATTCAGTGCGCCACTGGAGTGTAAATAAGGTAGAAAACCACATTTCATTAATTAAAGAAATTAGAAAAAACATTGAACAACACGGCCTTAAAATAAGGAAGGCATCAGGCATTCTGTTCTCTTTTTTCAAAAAAATTAAGGTTTTGTTATCATTAAAAGTCTGTTATCACTGATGAATTACCATGTCTTTCTGGTGGCTAGTTGATGATACAGTAACTTAGTGAAAACTTTATTTTGGCCAGGCTTTCCTTTAGTTCTCTTGAGCTCTAATGTGCACTCTGGCATTCAGTGCTTCATTACTGAAATGTATGTTTATATGTTATATTAATTACCATCTATAAGGAGTAATTTATGTTTCAACTTATTATTCCTCGTAATAGATTATAACAATTGTCCTTGTGTGAGGAACAGGCACTGTACATGTAAAAGAATTTTCATGAACTTTAGTTAAGTCTCTTGAGTCTCTCAGGTTTGTTTAAGAAACCATCTATTCATGAATGATGGCTCAGGATTCATGTTGTAGCTTAATTTCACACAATGTGAAAAGAATTCTAATTATCTATCTGCGGGATTGGCCAGTCCCTGAAGGCACCAGTTCCAATCATCTGAGTCTACAATGCAGAGTCTATTATTTGTGTTAAAAAGCATGTGTTTCTTTACCTCAGCATATTAACCAAAAGGGAAATTTACCTTGAAAATCTGCAGCCTGGTGTGGTTACTTGAGACAGTCAGAAGCCAAAAGTCAGGAAATGAGCTGGACTTTGCACTTAATGCCCCAGGACAAGCCAGAGACTGCAGCTTCTTACTGGTTCTCCTCAGCCAGCCGTGTGAGGGATGCTAAGCTGTGTCCCTCTGTCCTTTAAGGTGAAGTGTCCGTGTGCTGCCTTGATACAGAACCTGGGCTTCACAATTAGGCCTCTTCTCATTTAAGCATGAGTTTCATAAAGAAAAATATGTGCTGGGGGGTGGGGTGGTCAATGAGGAAAAGAGACATACGTAATACTGTATGTAATACTTTAAACAAACAAACAAATACATAAATAAAATATGGAAGAAAATATTACAAACACGAAGTCTGCCAGCACTTTCCTCGAATTTGTACCTAGCATTTGTTATGCAGTTTTCTTTGTATTTTGCACATTGGCATCCGGTGAGTGTTACTCCAGCTGCTGAAACCTCCAGCAGTGCATCTCCCCCCTCAAATGGTGGTTCTTCAGCTCAGTAAAGCCTCCATCCAGGGTGTCAGTGTTTGACTTTTCCTGCAACTTTAAAAAAACAGCTGACAGCAGGTCTTAGTGTCAAATAGCAATGGCAGAGGCTCACCTGGATTGTAGCAGTTTGGAGCCTACCTCTGCTGACACCAGCCCGCCTCTGAAGAGGGTACCCTCTAGGCCAGTGATGGCGAACCTATGACACGCGTGTCAGAGGTGACACACGAACTCATTTTTTTGGTTGATTTTTCTTTGTGAAATGGCATTTAAATATATAAAATAAATATCAAAAATATAAATCTTTGTTTTACTATGGTTGCAAATATCAAAAAATTTCTATATGTGACACGGCACCAGAGTTAAGTTAGGGTTTTCAAAATGCTGACACGCCGAGCTCAAAAGGTTCGCCATCACTGCTCTAGGAGAAAGGGGCAAAAATCAATACGCAGTCCTCAGGGGGGAAGAAGGATAATTTGTAATTCTGCCAACGTGTTAAAGCAGACTTCTCGTCGACTCTGTGGACTTTAGTCTAAGCAGTTTTGCATTTGTAATTTTTTTCTTCCTCCTGGTTTTTCAAACAAGAAGGACCTTTGGTTATTATTCTAATTAATGCCAAGCTTGTTCAGGCAGATTCTTCATCAGCGTTTATGTATTTCTTGTCATGATTAGTCCGGTGTCTTCTATAGCTGCCTTAAGTAACTATAAGAAAACACTGAAAATTACAATCTAAATTGTAATTATTTCAGAATATTTTGCTGATGATATATCTTTTCAAAACAAGTGGAAGTGTGTGAAGAAATAATCTGAGACTGAAACAGAACTTGAAAGTTAATTCTGCACTTTGAATTTATAAAAAAAAAAAATGGAAGCTTTCTGACATGATGATAAACAAAAAGTGCAAAGTTAAAAGATGTGTTTAGAGGAAGTGCTTCTTGTTTGGGAATATACTACCAAGACTCATAGTAACGTGGTGTTAGATCACAACCAAAAAATACATTTCATCAGCTTTATTTTCAACCTTAAACTGAAATTAACGGGAATCCTTTTAAACAATTTTAAAGCGTCCTTTATATTATAATTAAAACTTATAACTTAAAATAATTTTTACTTTTGTACTTTAAGAAGGGTTTAACATTAGACAAACTTTACAGTGGTAATATATAGTCCTTTTTCTATCATTTTAGGAAATTAAAGAAAGTGAGTTTAAGGGGATTCCAATAAATTATTTGGAGGTTCATCCCAATGGAAAACGTTTGTTAATCCATACCAAAGACAGTACATTGAGAATTATGGATCTTCGAATGTAAGTATATTTCACTATTGGCAGGTTAAGCACTCATAGAATAAGTAATGAATTAATTCATATTTATAAAATTCAGCTGTGATTCTCACCTAGACAGTTTTGTCCCTCAGGGGACATCTGGTAGGGTCTGGGGACATTTTTGAATGTTGTTTCTATACCTAATGGATGGAGACCAGAGGTACTGCTAAGCATCCTATACTTCGTAAGATGGCCCCCAGCAACAAAGAATTCTCTGGCCCAAAATGTGAATAGTTTTGATGTTGAAATGTAGTTAGTTCATTTTTATTTTCACAATTTAAAAGAACTGTCATGGAATATCTTTTATCTCTATGATACTGATATAGCATAGTATTATGATACAATGTCATAATTGAATGGGAGGGCTTTTGAATAATTCATCCTTGTTTTTTGTTTGTTTGTTTGTTTGTTTTATTTCTGAAAAAGGCCAATGAAGGGAAATACCTTTAGTGTAAGAAATACCTTAAGTAGAGTTCTGGGAGAGTCAGTATGGACTTCTGGTGTGCTTTTGTTTCAGTATTGAATTCTAGCAAAACAAAGGGGAGGAAGCTATGTTATCAGATTTCATTATTGCTTTTAGAAAGGCAAATGTGGCGATCTATGTTAGTTTATTTTGCAGTTCTCCTTTTAGAGCTAACAGGTAAGCCCTTAGATATTTATGTAGAATTGTCTAAGACACTGGCATGGGTGCTGGTGGAGCATGATTAGCAGTAGTAGCTCATCAGGAGTTTACAATCTGGGTGTACTGCCTCTAGAATGACACACAAAGCATTTAATTGGGTTAAACTGAGATCTTCTAGGACTGGAATCTGCTTATTCTTTTTTCTATACGTAGCACCCATACTATGCGGCAGACAGCAAGTATTCAGTATGTTATTTTCATTAATCCTCACCCGAGGATATTTTTTCCATTGATTTTTTTTTTTTTTTTTTTTTGAGAGAATGGAAGGGAGGTGAAACAGACAGAGAGAGAGAAACATTAATGTGAGAGAGACATATCGATTGGTTGCCTCTGGAATGTGGGCCAGGGATCGAGCCTGCAACCAAGGTATGTGCCCTTGACTGGAATCAAACCTGAGACCCTTCAGTTATAGGGTTGATGCTCTAACCACTGAACAAACTGGCTAGGGCCTCAGTATCTATTTTTAATGAATATAAATATATAATATAAGGATTACATTTTTCATGACAATAATGGTGGTGGCTATAATAGAGTCTTTCTGACAATAAAGGTGTTGGCTATAATATAGGCTTTATGGAGAGGCAGGCCTTTGAGCTTAATCTTGAAGAAAGAGAGAATTTAGATAAGGTGGAAGTGTATTAAGTAGGAAAACATGAAAAGTCTGGAATAAAGTTCAGAGGTGGGATAATATAAGTTGTATTCTAGGCAGAGGGAGTTAGTCTGTATGATTTTGTTACTCTCTTTTTAAGCAATATAGCTTTCAGCATTAAGATTATGCTTGGTCTCAGAGGCAAACTGCTTAGAATAAAATATGGCCTTTTCCACCCCTTGCTAGCTGATTTGCCTGTGTGTCTCTCTTTTCTCATCACTCAAATGAGAGAGATAATATATACTCATAAGAGTTTGAGGGGAATAAACTAGTTTATATATGTAAAGTACTTAAAATAGAGCATAGTAGAGACCCGGTGCACGGATTTGTGCACTGGCGGGGCACAGCCTGGCCTGTGGGAATTGGGCCGAAACTGGCAGTCTGCCATCCCATGGGGGTTCCTGGATTGCGAGAGGGCTCAGGCCAGGCCGAGGGACCCCACCGGTGCACAATAGGGGCTGGAGAGGGACTGTGGGAGGGCTCCAGGGTGTGTCTGGCCCGTCTCGCCCAGTCCCGATCAGCCGGACCCCAGCAGCAAGCTAACCTACCAGTCAGAGCGTCTCTCCCCAGGTGGTCAGTGCACATCATGGCAACTGGTCGAATGGTCGAATGAACAGTCGGACACTTTGCATATTAGGTTTTCATTATATAGGATGGAAAGGACTGCAGAAATGTTTGACTTTGTAACCTCAAGAATTTATGTTAAGATAATATAAAACTGCAAAAAATTAGATAATAGTATGAAGGTTACCAGAGAAAAATTGGGTGGGGATAAAGAGGAGGTCAAATTACGATTAGACTTTGGCTGGTGAGCACACAATGGAATATACAGATGATTTGTTATAGAATTGTATGTTTGAACCTTATATGATGTTATTAACCAGTGTCACTCCAATAAATTTAAAAAAATAAATAAAATAGTACGAAAATATGTATACAATATTTATTATAGAAATCGTGTTCATAGTAGGCGAAAGCTGGAAATAGCATGTGTTGTCCAACAATGGGAAATGTCTTAAGATACACTTACACAATAATATAACATATACTTATTAAAAGGATAATGCATAATCTACGTATTCTGACATAGAGGACCATTACTTGTGATTTTTTGCTGACAGAATAAAGCAGATAACAGAGCAGTGTATGTAATATCCTCTCTGTGGATCGGGGATGATAATAGCGCCTGACTGGCACATAGCAAGCATTAAATTAAAACCGTGTTAGCTATTTTTCATAAGCAAAAAAGCTTCGAAGCCTGTATGTCGTATTTAATAGATGATTTAATAATATGTCTGTCTAATGTTTCTGCAAGAACCAAGTGTAATTTTAAAAATTCATCACATGGAAAAAAATAAAAATTCTGTTCCTTTTTTAGTAACCAACTCAAATGCTACTTCCATAATGTAGTCTCTCTTTATAGCTAGAAATAATTTTTCTTACCCAAATCTACAAAGTACTCTTTCTTTTCTTCTCATGTGGCACTTTCTACATCCACTTACTGTATTACACTGATGCATTCCTTCTTTCTCCTACTAATTCTTAACTCCCTGAGCTCCGTACTCTGTTCTTCAGTCTGCATCCATCATAGAATGTTTCCCACTTAGCAGATTTTCAAAAATTGTTAGTTCAATGCAAATCAAATATTTAAAACTTTTTACCACCCAGATTTTACATTTGTAAAATCTTTTTTGTTTAAAGATTAGCAGCAAGGAAATTTGTAGGAGCAGCAAATTATCGGGAGAAGATTCATAGTACTTTGACACCTTGTGGGACTTTTCTCTTTGCTGGAAGTGAGGATGGTATAGTGTATGTTTGGAACCCAGAAACAGGTAAATATTTAATTAAAACTTGTTTTTATTTTTGAAGAAGTGTGAAACTACCATTTTATGGAATAATTTTCAAGGAAATTCTGATTGCAGGTTCTCCATTATGTTTTCCGGAATTGGAATGCTGATAATGGAAATCAGCTGCAGTCTAAATTTATATTAAATTCTGTTCTTTATTGTTTTGATATATTCATGGATTTTGAATTCCACATTATAATTTAAGGCTTATTATTTCCTTGTCTGTAATGAGATATGGTGGATTTTATAAAAGTATTTAATGAGGACTGTAATGTAAAATACAAGCATTACAAGCTGAATTTGGAGTATAAGTAGGTATAGAGTGGTGAAACATCTACAATATATTTTCATTAGAAACATTCCTGTTAAAGCTTTTGATGTCTGAAACTCAGTAACAATTTACCTGAATTACTATAATTCACTTCTTTTCCAATAAAATAAACTATTACATTGGGAAATTTATTTGTGTCTTACCTTTGCTATTTTAAAAAAGCTATAACTACATAAACATTTTTAGCAATAAATTGAGAGAATTTTATGAAATTCACTGTATAATTTCTTAAGAACAGTATTTAATTTCCCCTTGTTTATTCTGTTGGTCTTTCCTCTAGGCATTTTTGACTGGTCAGTTTGCTTGTGTTTTGTTTGTTTGTTTGTTTTGTTTTTCTTACTACATTTTTATATTTTAGCATCAATTCAAAAATGTTAAGCCTGGCCAGCATGGCCCAGTGGTTGATCATTGACCTGTGAACCATAGGGTTGCGGTTCGATTCCCAGTCGGGGCACATGCCCAGGTTGCGGGCTCGATCCCCAGGGTGGGGTGTGCAGGAGGCAGTCAATTGATGATTCTCTCTCATCACTGATCTTTCTCTCTCTCTCCCTTTCCCTTCCTCTCTGAAATCCATAAAGTGTGTGTATATATATGTGTTATGTATATATTTTTTTAAATGTTAAATCTCTTTTCCTCTTAAATAAATGGATCTAGAGTTTTTGCTTTTTGAATTCTGCTTTTCAGAGGTTTCTTAGACGTCTGCTGTAGGCCTCTTTTAGCCAGTAGTAATCATATATATTTTTAAAGGAGATGATACCTCAAACAGCCTCTGGAAAAAAATTAATCCCCACCAAGCCTTCCCCGGCCAAAGAGTTTCCTCAGTTTTAGAGTCCTGCAGTTCCTCCCTAGTTCTCTCTGGAGTTCTTTGTTAGCTGGCATCTGCTCAGCCCTGTCAAACCTCAGAGTCAGGTACCTCTAAACTCAGTCTATTTTGTGCCTTGGAAATCTTGTTGAAGAGTTTGGATTGAGAAATAGAAAGAGGAGGGCCAACAGAATGAAAAAACATATATAATTATGTAATTCAGTAGTACTCAAATATTTATAAGTATATGAGGTTTGCATGTAGAAAACATGAGCTTTATATTACTTTCTATAAATACTTTCGATAAGTTGTAGAATAATCTTCTAATAAGAAATAACAATACACATTATTGAATCTTTTCTTATTTAGGAGAACAAGTAGCAATGTATTCTGACCTGCCATTCAAGTCACCCATTCGAGACATTTCTTATCATCCACTTGAAAATATGGTTGCATTTTGTGCATTTGGGCAGAATGAGCCAGTTCTTCTGTATGTTTATGATTTCCATGGTAAGTCCACTGCTTGATAAGTAAAGAATATTTAGAGTAACCTTTACATTTATACTGAACCAGGAATCGTGAATTCTGACAACTGTCATTCTTTATATTAACAAAGCTCTCTTGAATATATTGTAAGAGCCATGTACATAAATAGATTATATTATTGTTATATTATAGCATTTTATTTGCCCATAAGCACTATTATTCTGGAGTTTAAATATCAGCAAAAGTACACATCATAGTTGTGCCATTACATTGGAATCTCAGAAAAGTAGTCATCACTTCTTAAGTCAATTTAAATAAGCAAAATGCATCTAAAATTATCTGGGAATGGTAACTAAATCTAAAAGGTATTCCTGGCTGGTGTGGCTCAGTTGGTTGAGCATTGTCTTGTACACTGAAAGGTCATAGATTCGATTCCCAGTCAGGGCACATATCCAGATTGCAGGCTTGATCCCTGGTCAGGGTATGGGAGGCAACCAATCCTTATTTCTTCCTTCCTTTTTCCCTCCCTCCCTCCCCCCCCTCCCTCCCTCCCTCCCTCCCTCCCTTCCTTCCTTCCTTTCTTCCTTCTTTCCTTCCTTCCTTCTTCCTTCTTCTTCCCTCTCCTCTCCCTCTCCCTCTCCCTCTCCCTCTCCCTCTCCCTCTCCCTCTCCCTCTCCCTCCTCCCTCTCCCTCTCCCTCTCCTCTCCCTCTCCCTCTCCCTCCCTCTCCCTCTCCCTCTCCCTCTCCTCTCCCTCTCCCTCTCCCTCTCCCTCTCCCTCTCCCTCTCCCTCTCCCTCTCCCTCTCCCTCTCCCTCTCCCTCTCCCTCTCCCTCTCCCTCTCCCTCTCCTTCTCCCTTCTTTTCCCTCTCCCTTCCTCTCTTTTTAAAATCAATAAAAACATATCCTCAGGTGAGGAAATAAATAAACAGACAAACAAATAAATAACATTTAGGAAATATGGATCTTTAATGTGTTCAGTTGAATATTGAGTTAATTTCTTATTCTCTGTTTTTGTTTTTTACTAAAGCACATAGTTTTAATAAGTTGCAGAGTTTCTTAACATGAAAAGACAAAAAACTAATGTCAGTGAAAGCAAGATCCAGAATTATAAATCTAATATCATTGCTACTCTAAAATTACACTGTTTTATCATTCTGAGAGAGAAGGAAATAAAGACTAGACACATTTTTTCAGGAATAGCATGGCATTCTTAGAATATACAATTTATGCTATTTTTCATACATTTCTTTAATTTCTGTCCTGACATTAAGATTTCATTGTTCTGTATTGTATTGTCAGGGCTGTCACTCTCAAAATTCATTTTTTTCATATATTAAAAACTTTATTCATTTCTTTGATTTGTTTAAGATGTCATGTATCGTCATTCACTGTTTTTGCCAAACTGGGATAGCTTACACATAAATGTGGCACTAGTGGGACAAAGTGTTTTAAATTAATGAAATGTGAATGCTTAAGTTATTTGCATTAATACAGATTGAATTGGTAATGGTTGTGATAAGTCCTAAGTTATTAAACAATTAAGTTCTAACCCTGAAGTTCTTGATCACAGTATGAATTTTATTATGTCTTCTCAGGCAAATTATATGAGAAAATAATGTGTAAAATTGAGACTTACCTTATTTTGAATTACTTTGCAGAGAATTAATAATGAATTTCTCTAATGTGGCGAGCCGGCACGGCCATGGCATACTCAGGCCCACATTGGGCGCCATATGTGCCGCACCAGCTCTGCCAGGTTCGGTGAGCCTGAGAGGAGGTGGTGAAGGATTGAGAAGACAGACAAGAGAAGAAAGCTGGGTCTGGGTGGGACACTGTCCTCTCTGATGGAGAGCTAGCGACAGTGCCACGGACTACAAGCCGTGTCTTTATTTTATAGCCAGATTCCACGAGGCAAAGTAGGGGCGTAGTCAAGATATTTACAACATTCTCGTGAGTTTCCATCCTACTCAGTTACATGCACCTGAACTCTATCAAGCCCACATCACTCAGGCACGTGGGGCCACGTGTTCAGGCCATAGGTTCAAGCGTACAACTATAGCTGTTGGCTATAATTGTGCTGAGAGGGCTTTGCCCTCCAAGCTGGGACTTGCATGTGGCCATGAGAGGACTGTGCCTTCTCATTAGTCCGAGGCTTGAACCTGTCCAAACACTATAGCCGCTCTCCACACTCTGACATGTTCAGATTTATGGAACACTGTTATTAATAGAATTGTTAAAACAACATAATACCATTTACTGTTACAAGCAAAAATAAACACTGCCTGAGTATAGGAAAAGACAAATGGCTTTCTCAACTCATCCAATGTCCAAATCTGGTGTCTGGTTAAACCTTGTATCCTGAAACAGGTCTTTCTATGTGCTCCCCCAAATCTTCACATAAAGGAGAAGAACTCTACCTAAGGACTTTATAACTAGAACTGTTATATAGGAAATAGACTCCACAGTTATTTCCTCAGACTCAAGAGGTTTCATAACAGTCTTCATTCAATTTCTGATTTTTTTTTAGGCTTTTGAAATTTTCACTACACATGCAAGTTAAAGTTCCACTCTTTTTATTTCCTTCAGTTATTTTTGTTGTTGTTGTCATTGATAGAGGGATTTCATCATTAGATTAGCCCAGTCAGGTTAGCCCATATGGCTTTTAGACAATAGGTTTCCAACTAAGAGGTTCATTCTAGAAATGCCAGTAAAAGAGCAGGGTTTAAGGCTCAGTTCTGTTTCTTTTTTAATTATTATTATTTTTTTATTTCAGAGAGGCAGGGAGAGGGAGAGAGATAGAAACATCAATGATGAGAGAGAATCATTGATTGGCTGCCTCCTGCACGCCCTTGGGATCAAGCCACAACACAGGCATGTGCCCTGACTGGGAATCGAACCGTGACCTCCTGGTTCATAGATCAATGCTCAACCACTGAGCCATGCTGGCCGGGCTCCGTTCTGTTTCTTTAGTGACCTTGCACAAGGCTCTTGCCTTCCTAAAGCTCCATTTTCTTATCTAGTAAATGGTTCTCCTGCTACTAATACCTGTGCTACCTGTTATTGTGAAGATACTATAAGACGGGGACTATGGAAGTACTTTGTAAATTAATAAGCACTAGATTAAAACAAACAAAGAAAGGTAAAATGGGTTGTTATCATACTCATCCAAACAATGTATACTTGATTTTATGGGAACTTATGTTTTTATATGCTGGTAAGCATCTATATATTGAATAGAATTGAAAAGGGTTTTTTTCCCCCCTCTCTAATGCACTCTTTTGGTTGCCTTTTCCTTTTACTTTTTAGACTGTGTAACTTTTAGGTCAGTTGTAATAGAAAATAAATGTAACATTAAGAACATTGTGTTATATCCACACTATCTTAACATGGAAGAGGAAGGAGTTCTAAGTATTTTAGAAATGATCAATAATGCATACGAAATTAAAATTTGTGCAATGTATTTTGAACATGATTTTTTTATATTCTAACCTTTAAAAACAAATGAAAACTTAAAATGTTTTTAACATATTTTTCCAACTCTTTGCTGCTTATTTTTAAAAAGAGGAAGCTTAGGAAGAGGTTACATAATCTCAAGCAATCCAAGTTTTAGCAGAGTTCTTGTGCATGGTATATATCCATTAGAAAATGAAAGTTCTCAGACTAAAAGATTTTACTCATTAAATACAGGCCAGAATCATCAAGTCAAATAGTCTTTAAATATTTTATTGCAAATATAATGTGTGTGTGTGTATATATATATATATATATATATATATATATATGTATCTATGTGTGTGTGTGTGTATGTGTGTGTGTGTGTGTGTGTGTGTGTGTGTGTGTGTATTTATTTATTTTGCCCAGACTTTCTGGTCTGAAAATAAAGTTTACATGTAGCTTTACATAAATGTATTAATGTTACAAAATTTGAAAGATATAGAACAGTTACATGACTTTTAAATAGTATTTATCAGAGCTGCTGATATGTTCAGGTAATTTTCAAGGAAAATGGAGCAAGATTATTTTTTTTTTACAAGTTAAATAAGCTGCGAATGAGACCACAATGGTAGCAAAATGTATCATCCATCTTTCAGTTCTAGCAAAACCTGTGAAGAGTCAGCAAGCATCTTTCCCTTAAGCATATGTTCAGTTGTGGTCTTTTGGGTCGTTCATTCTACTGACTTTTTGCTTTTTTTGGTAAGAGATATGATTTTTACTTTCAGAAGGCAGTTTTATTTGCCTGATTTTGAAAGGGTTAATCATCTAGTAATACAAAATTTAGTCACAGAGTACCACAAATAATGTACTTTAAGGATTCCCATAATAACAGAGTACTAGTCACAGAAACGGCTTCTACTGAATGACATTTACAAGGCTAGACTTTAGCAATAATGTTCTGTTATTAATCAATATTTATCCACCTCAGTCTCTAGGAACCTGCTCTACATTTAATCATAATCATTGCTAATACTTACAAAGCACTTTCTGTATTTCTGGTCCTGTTTTAAGCAGTTTACACATATTTAATTTGTCACAACAATCTTATGAGATAGGTTCTATAATTATCCCATTTTATAGGAGCCAGGACTTGGATCCATACAATCTGTATTTGGAGACCATGATCTTATTTGCTACACTACACTGCCTTTTTGAGCAGATTTTCTTAAATGTTAGCTTTTGATTATCTATTAAGCAAACCTTTTTTCCATACAGTACCATTTACGTTATACCTCTCTGTGGAGTATGTGATTTCTTTGTATCATCTATGGTTTGTAGGAAGCAGATATAGTGGCTTATTCGTCTTTTTATTACCAGTACAGTACCTAGTCTGAATACTGACTTGTGATGAAGTACATGTATGTATTTTAAGTAGGATCAAATTAGGGAAGTTCTCAGCATTACTTTTGATAATTTCAGGTAATGAGCCTTATATTTCACTAGGTGGCAATATCTCCTGAGTCAGCATTAAGTCTGGAATGCTTTTCAGTCCTAGTCTTAGGTAAGACAAATCTTTATTGAGCACCTATAATATGCCATGTTGAACAGGGCTATGAAACCCATGAATCACACTCAGGTTTTCATGCTCTATTCCAATCCTTTGTGTTTCCTAAGTAGTTGATTAAACCTCTGGGAAAACTTCAGTTAAACTGAAAAGCAGTCCTTCCATTGACACTAAAATTATTTTTGTTATAGAATTCATATTTATTAATGACCACCTATATTGTCATTGTCGATAGCTTTATTTTTCACATTGTGACATGCTTTACTAGAGTTTAGAGCAATGTATACCTTCAGGTGCCTATAAAAAATTTTATTATATTAACTTACTCTTTCACCAAAAGTCCATGGTGTTTATAATGCCCTATGTGTAACACAGTACCTGTTATATTACTGATGTACACTAAATGTATAAAATAAGAATTACAGATTCTGTAAAATAGAATTTTTTCCTTAAATTGTATAAAAATATAGAATGAAAGGCATGTGTGGTTAACAGATTTGGGGCTAATAATAATAGTGGTAGTAGTAGCTAAGATCTATCAAGCATTTATTATTAAGTTCTCTATTCTTACAAGCATTTTACATATATTATCTCATACAGAACTCCCCAAATCCCACGAGATAGATACTATTAACTGTCCACATTTTGCAGATGATGAAACTGAGGAACAGGGAGAATGAAATAATTTGCCTCAGGCCACACAGTTGGTGATTGTTCAGCTACCATTTGATTCTGTGCTCTTCAACTCTAGAGACCATGCTCTTAACCATTACGCTGTCTGTCACAGCTGCTCTTGTCATCTTTGCATTTCCTGTATCCTGAAGTAATTTAAGAATGCAGTCAAATATTCCTCTGGTGAAATGTGGGTTTTTTGTTTTTTGTTTTTTTTAAATATATTTTATTGATTTTTCACAGAGAGGAAGGGAGAGAGACAGAGAGAGTTAGAAACATCGATGAGAGAGAAACATCGATCAGCTGCCTCCTGCACATCCCCCACCGGGGATGTGCCCGCAACCGAGGTACATGCCCTTGACCGGAATCGAACCCGGGACCTCTCAGTCCGCAGACTGACGCTCCATCCACTGAGCCAAACCGGTTTCGGCTGTTTTTTTTTTAATATTTAGGAGAACCCCTTAAGATTAAAAGGAACTTTGCTGCTCTAGTATTATTGTTAATAGTTCGCTCCTTTACAAATTTGCGGGGTAATTGTAATGCATTAAGCCATTCTCAATATAGTCCAAAATAAAACTTTCTTTATTATGTAGCATTACATTTTAATATATAGTTACTATGACAATATTTTTGCAATAGATAATGTCTAGTTGAAATAAATTTTATATCCATAGTTTTATGTATAACAATGATATTCTTGATGTTCTAATGATGAATGATTAGAAAACAAACTCAGATATTGTAATCATCATACTTGTATAAGATCATGCGGTAATAAAAGTAATTGATTGTAGGTTAGAGTTTTAAATATCTATTATTAGCCTAGTAGGATAAATTAAAAAATAAAATGCCATATTTTAAGACATGCCGTACTACCTATTTCTTGATCATATCCTGAAGCATCTATTTTAGTCTTCACTAATGGATACTTTGATTTGAAAGCTTATGTCATTTAAGGATTGAAGACATGGAAAAATTAGTCTTTAATGGCTTTGAGCATAAACCATAGTCCTGAATTCTTTACCCAGGCATTTTTTTATGCTTACATTGGTGCTTTTTAATGTGCACAAAGAAAGAAGAATTGTGTGGTGTTAAAATAAACAGCAGTGTGGTGGGAAAGGTCTGAGTAGGAGTGAGAGTATTGGGATTTTCGACAAAATGCCATCATCACATTTTGTTTGATCCTGGCCAACTGATTTAGCGTTTCTGCATCTGTTTTTTCACCTGTTGAATTTAAATAATACCTGTTCTATTTGATCTCAGTATTTTGTCAAAGGATAAAATGAAAGTACAAAGCATGATGAAGTTTAGCTATGTTAGAATTCATGAATGAGGCTACAGTTGAGAAATTCTAGCTATTTTCTGTAGCAATAGATGCATTACACATTTTCAGTGGAATAGCATGATGTGTGTTAATGAGTTGATAATGGAAAAGGAAACCAACAAAAGAACAATAGCTTGTACTTCAGGGAATTTAGTAATAATTACTATATGTTGGTCTTTTACTAATGGATTTAACAAATGATGGTAGTTGCTCTCCCATTTGGTTGGCTAGGAGACATGAATCTGTTATACTTTTTTTATAATTTTTTGAACAGTTTTTTTTTTAGTCACATCATTATTTCTACTTGATATATAAAATGTGTCAGGGAAATACAATACTACTAACAGGCCCTGAAATTACCCAGGCTACTAGAATTAAAGTGCTACTCAATAGAACTTCTTGGATTCATCCACATAGTATTTTAAAATTAGCTGAAGCAGGAACAAGTCAGGCTCAGTAAAATACAATATGAAACATTGTAAGCCCTAGATCATTCTTGTTTTAGTTCATTCAGACAGCTTATAAACAAGAGAATTTTATTTCTTACTAGAGGCCCGGTGCATGAATTCGTGCATGGGTGGGGCCGGTTGGGCCAGCCATGGAGAGGGGAAAGGAAAGTTGGCCAGCCGGCCCTGCCCCCAATTGGGGTGGGTTGGGCCGATTAGGGGCCGGACGGTTGGCCAACTGCCCGCAGCCCCTGCCCCTGGCCGGTCCCACCCCCGATAGGGATGGCCGGCTGGACCCCACCCATGCACAAATTCGTGCACTGGGCCTCTAGTATATAATAACAGGTCTTGAACAAAGGAATTAAATGTTGAACTAAATGGAATTCTTACTGTTAATATAGTATAAGTGAAAGAATATGCTGCTTTTTAGTTGTACTTTATTTTAAAGTTAATAACATAAGTACACATACGTATTAATAATAACAAACCTTGGATTCAATCCAAATGCAAAGGGCACTGGATTAAAATATCTTATTTCCTCCATTCTTCCTCTTATAAAGATAAAAGTCTTCTGAGAAAACCATGTTATTGTTTATAATTATTTAAAATCCAGGAGATATACAAAAGCATTGAACTTACATAAATCAAAGGATTGTCAATTCTGAAGACATTTTAAGAATTTTTTGTGTAAAATTTAGAATCCCAAACTATAGCTGATGGAGATAATTGTAGAAGTATTTTGATTGACAAAACATTATTTTAAGCAAATGTAGTTGCCACCTCTCTGTATTGACCTCCAAAGAGTCAGACCCCAAGCGGGGGTTGGTATCCTTGAATTCTCAGAGCCTGCTCTAGTACAGTTCTCACAAGAGGGGGTGAGACTGTTAAAATTGTGAGTTTTAAACATCAGGTTAGATTAGGGCTAAGTTTTAAATGTACAAAGTTAAGTTAGCACAAAGAAAAGAAAATAGTGAAGAAATACAGTTATTTAGTGGCAACATTATACTCCAATTGTGGCGTATGTAAAGGTGTTTTTAGAAACCTTTGAAATGTTAGATGCATAGAGCTTGAAGGAATTTCCAAAGTCATCTATCATAACCTATTTTTACAATCTGTATGATCTTGTACAAATAGGTGAATAATTTGTATAATGTCGGGGAGGGGAAGAATGAAAGGACAGAAGCAAGCAGCTTCTTTTTGTTTCTAGTATCTGAGAAACTATGTCTTTGTGAATATTTCTGCAGATGTTTTTATCTCTCTCGTCACAGTCACAGAATAAGAGGTGCTGAAGACAGAGAAGGGTGTTAATTTGACTCCTTTAAATCCAGTCAGATGTCTTTTGTATAGAAAATTCCCTTTAGACAATGGAAACGAATATTCATAATTTGGGGTTTATTATGCATCTGCATCCACTTAGACCATGTTAATCCGTTCTGAAAACCATCTTAATGCCGGGAAAAATGAAGGAACATAAATATTTAGGCAAAGCCTTTTGTTATTTTTCACTAGTTAAAAAATCTTAAAAAAAAAATAAATCATGCTTAGCATAGCATAATACTTAGAAAATACAGTTTGGCAAAAGGAATAAAATAAATACCCAAAGCTTGCTATCCTGTATAACATTGCTTACCTCAGTATATATGCTTCTGTGCATACTTTCTCACTCAGAGCTGAAATTGAAATTATGGCTAATATATATCTGGCAAATACAAAAACATAGGGAGTGAAAATTGCCACTAAATAGTTAAATTCAGCTTTACTTTCCATTCATAGCAGCAGAAATCAATGAAATGTTAAAAGGATAATTTTGTACAGTAAAGAAAGATCATGGAACATGATTTTCATGTGTTGATTAATTCATCTCTGACCCATCTACTAATGTTAAGCCTTCCAAATTCTAAACCATAGGTCACTTTTATATCTTCAAAGTTTCTCTTGTTCTTTAAACTATCTTTGAATATTTGAGAATAAAATTAATTTTCTTTTTTTAAAATATATTTCTTTATTGATTTCATAGAGGAAGGGAGAAGGAGAGATAGAAACATCAATGATGAGAGAGAATCATTGATCGGCTGCCTCCTGCACGCCCCATACTGGGGATCAAGCCCACTACCCAGGCATGTGCCCTTGGCTAGAATTGAACCTGGGACCCTTCAGTCCACAGGCTGACACTCTAGCCACTGAGCCAAACCAGCTAGGGCAAAAATAATTTTCTGATTAATTTTCTGAGTGTGCTGAAAAGAAGTCCAAAATGTGTACTGGAAAATAGTAGTCAGGCCCACAAAATCTAAGTGTAGAAAGAGCTACACTTCCATCTAAGAACAGTAATTGGTGTTAAGGAATGTGTGTCATTGAAAAGGTGATTATAAGCAGGTCTTCTCCCTCAGTAATGTTCTCTAATACCATCATCAAGGTCAATATAGAGAAAACACTAATTATTAAGCTAGTCTGCCGGGGTCCAAC
Source organism: Myotis myotis (assembly GCF_014108235.1). Taxonomy (NCBI): domain Eukaryota; kingdom Metazoa; phylum Chordata; class Mammalia; order Chiroptera; family Vespertilionidae; genus Myotis; species Myotis myotis. The sequence continues at coordinate 23,821,615 of NW_023416379.1, read as the reverse complement.
CCCAGCAGGTCCAGGGGTCCCCAAAGGTGTGGATGGAGTCGGCGAAGAAGGAATGACACAGAGACAGCGTTCAGTTGATCAGCAGCCTAGCCAGGATCTCTAGCCAGGATCTCCAGCCAAGTTCTGGTCTGGATCTCCAGCGAAGTTCTGCTGTTTATTGTCTTGTTACATCCGTATTTATACCAGTTGATTTTAATCCTGTCAATTTCTATTACAAAGGTTAGGGCGTTTCTTATCTCCATTCCAGGGAGTAAAGATTATGTAGTTTAAGCATGATTGTTTGTAGTGATTAACTACCCGCCTGGCACTTAGTTAAGGAGTTTCATCCCCTCCCTGACTTCAGGGCAAAATTCCTACCTGGGGAAACAACCTTTCTAGGAGAGGCATCCCCTCCCTGACTTCAGGGAAAAATTCCTACCTGGGGAAACAACCTTTCTCGGAGAGGTGACCTTGGTTAAAACACACAGCGCTAAGGGGAGCAAACATATTAAGAACAGTATGCTATATACGCCAGGTCCCTTGAAAGATATGCTGTGCAGATGTTTCTTTCCTGCAGCGACTGTGTCAAGCAGCAAGGATGGACTGGCTTCCAGCACTAGTCTTCATTTAGAGTGTGTGAATGAAGCAGTACATGAATATAAAAATACAAATCCTAAAAATTTTTATATGTATCTCAAATTCATGGTTGATAAAACCAATGTTGATAATAATTAAAAATTAATTAAAAATCACCCTTTTGTATATTATATTTTTGTTGTATATTATATTGGTACTATAAACTGTTTTTCTTCCAATGAATAATACATTATGAGCAATTTTCCCATCATGATAATTATATTTCTACTAGAGGCCTGGTGCATGGCATTTGTGCACTGGGGAGGGAGGTCCCTCAGCCTGGCCTGCCCCCTCCTGCAGTCCAGGACCCCTCGGGGTCCCTAGCGCTGCCTTGGAGGCAGGAGACGCTCCCCCCACCGCCGCTGTGCTCGCCAGCTGTGAGCCTGGCTTCTGGCTGAGTGGTGCTCCCCCTGTGGGAGCACACTGACCACCAGGGGGAAGCTCCTGTGTTGAGGGTCTGCCCCCTGGAAGTCAATGTGAGTTATAGACTGGTTGTTCTACCATTCAGTTGATTTGCATATTAGCCTTTTATTATATAGGATACATAGTTTTAGTGGCTGAATTTCCTTTCATTAAATGAATACAAAATGTCTTGATTACTTTAGCTTTACAATAAGACTTGAAGTCAGGTTGTGTACGTTCCCTTTGATCTTTTTCAAAGTTGTTTTGGCTGTTCTAGGTTTTTCGTTGGATTTTTAGAATTTGACAGTTCCTCAAAAAATAACCTGCTGGAATTTTGAGTGGGATTACATTGAATATATGGATCCTTAGGAGAGAATTAACATCTTAACAATATTGACCGTTCCAACCATGAACACAATATATCTCTTTATATTTAGGTTCTTCAGTTTTTCTCAGTAGCATTATGTAGTTTTCAGTGTGCATATCCTTCATATGTTTCATCAGATATTTCCCAAAGTATGTCATATTTTTATGCCATAAATGGCATTTTAAAAAAATTTCTTTGTTTCTTTGCTTCTTGTATGTAGAAATACAATTAATTTTTGTATGTTTATCACGTGTATTGAAATTTTGCTAAAGTCAATTATTCCAGAGACTTATTTTTTAAGATTCCATTCAGATTTTTTACACAAATGTGGGGCCAAGGCCTGAGAATGAATACCTCCTTCAGTTTTCTTTCTTACATTTTTCACTTGCCTCAGCATAGGCTTATCTCTGCATAGACAATCATATCTGTAAGGAAAGATAGCTTTGTTCCCTCTGGGTGTAGCCCATTTCCTGGTAGTTTCAAGCTGGAGGGCATATCTGGTCCCTTTTGTTCTTTTTTTTTTTTTTTTTTTTTTTTTTTAAATTAAATCTTTATTGTTCAGATTATTACATTTGTTGCTCTTTTTTCCCCCCCATAACTCCCCTCCTCCCAGTTCCCGCCCCACCCTCCGCCCTCACTCCCCACCCACTGTCCTCATCCATAGGTGCACGATTTTTGTCCAGTCTCTTCCCGCATCTCCCACACCCCTTTCCCCCCCAGGAATAGTCAGTCCATTCCCTTTCTATGTCCCTGATTCTATTATAATCAACAGTTCATTCTGTTCATCAGATTATTTATTCACTTGATTCTTAGATTCACTTGTTGATAGACGCATATTTGTTGTTCATAATTTGTATCTTTACCTTTTTCTTCCTCTTCCTCTTCTTAAAGGATACCTTTCAGCATTTCATATAATCCTGGTTTGGTGGTGATGAACTCCTTTAGCTTTTCCTTATCTGTGAAGCTCTTTATCTGACCTTCAATTCTGAATGATAGCTTTGCTGGATAAAGTAATCTTGGTTGTAGGTTCTTGGTATTCATCACTTTGAATATTTCTTGCCACTCCCTTCTGGCCTGCAAAGTTTCTGTTGAGAAATCAGCTGACAGTCGTATGGGTATTCCCTTGTAGGTAACTGAGTTTCTTTCTCTTGCTGTTTTTAAGATTCTCTCTTTATCTTTTGCTCTTGGCATTTTAATGATGATGTGTCTTGGTGTGGTCCTCTTTGGATTCCTTTTGTTTGGGGTTCTCCGCGCTTCTTGGACCTGTAAGTCCATTTCCTTCACCAGGTGGGGGAAGTTTTCTGTCATTATTTCTTCAAATAGGTTTTCAATATCTTGGTCTCTCTCATCTTCTGGCACCCCTATAATTCTGATGTTGGTACGCTTGAAGCTGTCCCAGAGGCTCCTTACACTATCCTTGCATTTTTGGATTCTTTTTTCATTTTGCTTTTCCGGTTGGGTGTTTTTTGCTTCCTCGCATTTCAAATCATTGACTTGATTCTTGCGCTCCTCTGGTCTGCTGTCAGGAGTCTGTATAATATTCGTTATTTCAGTCCGTGTATGCTTAATTTCTAGTTGGTTCCCCAATATAAGATCGAGGGTCTCATTAGATTTCTTGAGGATCTCACTACATTTATCGGCGGCTTCTAGACAGTTCTTAAGAGACCTTAAAAGTGTGGTTCTGAACTCTATATCTTCCATTGACAATTTTGTCCTGTTTCTTTGTCTCCGCATTTTGTTATGCTTCCTTGGTGCACCTCCTAGTGGTCTTTGTTTGCAGTCTTATAGTTAAATCTTGATTGTTGTAGCTAATTCCAGGGAGGGTTTGACCTCTAGGCCAAGTGGCTATGAGAATCAGCTGTGTCAGTAGTGAGAGAACTTCTGTCCTCTAGGGAGGTGCTAATCTAGCCTTTGCCTGAGGCTATCCGGCAAATGCCTGTGTGCAGGGCTTGGGCGGGGCAGGTCGCACAGGATCAACAGGGTGGGCCGGAGAGAGCAGTTATGGTGGCTCTCAGTCCTCTCCCCAGGGGCTCTGCCTCTCTGAGTACCAGCACCCGCTGCAAAGCTCGGAGAGAAAGCTGCACTCGCTCTGACCGAAGCCAGACAGTCCCGCTTCTCCCGTTTGAGTCTGGGTCCCTAAAGACTCGCCCGGATCTGGAGCTCAGAGTCTGCGACTCCCTCCCGATTGAAAACGCCAACCGCGCCCTCCGCCGCCAGCCCGCTCCGCACACTCCGCACCTCAGAATTTGACTTCAGCACTGCGCCTCCTCTGAGTGTCCGTATGCGTTTCTCTTTCCTCCTAGTTGTAGGACTTCCACTCAGCCAGCATTCCTGTGGTTCTGGGTGATGTCCCTTCCGTTTTTTGGTTTCACTTTTGAAGTAGTTGTTCAAAGCAGCAAACTCCGGCGTTAACCTATGCCGCCATCTTGGTTCTCTGTTCACAGTCTTATATCCCTTTTGTTCTTTTTTAGCCAGGGGTGAAAAAACTCGATTACCTGTCATTTGCTTTTTAATTATTATTACTGCAGTTTCTTATTTTATTTTAATGAAGACTCTTTAAATGTTCAGGTAGGAAAACTTGTCTATATTTTATGTTGGTGATTCTTAGTGTTTTCTGACTCATGCAGTCCTTTGATAGCTAATCTGATAAAAGTTATGGATCTGATTTCCAGAAACATTTACATACACACATTCATGTCTCTGTATGTAACTTCAGGAGTCTACAGAGTCTCTGAAGGCTCTTCTGTTAATTCCATATTATGAATCTTTGCTTTATTTATTTTCGTGTCACGCTTAGAAATGCCTTTCATTAAGGAAATTGGTTTTTAAATGGTTACTTTATATTTTTTCTCCTTTGTACATACAGACAGACATTTAAATTTTTTCAAATGAACTTATTTTAAATGATCAGATAATGTATGTTGAAGCATCCTAAAAACCATAAAGTGCGACATAGATGGTGTTGTTTTCATCATCATCATCAAAAACTTACATCCTTTGAGTCAGCCATTCTGCTCTAGTGAATTAAATCCAAAGGATTATTTAAGAAACAAATTAAATTATGAAAGTAATTGTTCACACATGATCTGTAATGAGGGAAAACAGAAAATATTGTAAATATTTAATAATAGAAAAATGCACAAATAAATTATGCTGCTTCATTAGAGGTGATATTGTAAAGCTTTTTAAAGTGATAATTATAGGCTCTGGTTGGGTAGTTCAGTTGGCTAGGGTATTGTCCTAGTATGCCAAGGTTGTGGGTTCTATTCCTGGACAAGGCACACATACAAGACTTAACCAGTAAATGCATAAATAAGTGGAACAACAAATCAATGTTTCTCTCTCCCCCCCCCCCACCCTTCTCTCTCTTAAAAAAGTCAATAAATAAATAAAAATGGTAATTACATTGTTGTAGAAATATGAAAAGTATTTTCATTTAAATTGTTAAAATGTTAGATAACATTTACACCCTGCTATCTTACATAAAATGTATATACGTATTAGAATTAGGAGGGAGAGAGAAATGATTTTCACCATTTTGCTTTAGGGAGATAGATTTGTGAAGTATTTTTTGCATTTTATTTAATGCTGTTATTGAATGCCTTTTTGTTGTGCTTGTTAATCCTCATGCAAGGATATTTTTTTTATTGATTTTTAGAGACATTGGAAGGGAGGGGTGAGACAGAAAGAGAGAAATATCGATATGAGACACATCCATTGGTTGCCTTCCAATGTGCTCTGGGGCTCGGGATCGAGCCTGCAACCGAGGTATGTGCCCTCAACCAGAATCAAACCCACGACCCTTCAGTCCACAGGCTGACACTCTATCCACTGAGCCAAACCAGCTAGAATGCCTTTGATTTTGTGTATCATTTCTTTCTATACATATTTCAAATTAGGCTTCCATGCAATTGTTATATTTACCAGACCAAGATAGTGCATGGCTTTCAGGGCTCAATTATAATACTGCCTGGCTTGAAATAATCTGTGAAATTTCTTCTTTATGGTTTTATAGTATTTAGTAATTTTACATTTTGCCAGTCACGTTCTCTTATTACCCAGTATTTGAAATGTATTGTGCAATTTCTTATTTATTTAATGCTACAATTAGGTGGCTTAATTATTTCATTACACTCTTGCTATTATAATTTGAACTAATATGGATTCATTTTTCTAGTTGCCCAGCAGGAGGCTGACACATTAAACCGCTACAATGGAACATCTCCATTCCCCGGAATACACCAAAGTCAAGATGCCTTATGCATCAGTTCTAACATGCCTCAACAAGGCTCTTTTCAGATTGATGACTATGTCCACACTAAAGATTCTTCAATGAAGATGCAGCAAGTGATACAAAGACTCAATTCTGTCACAGTATGTTTATTTTATGCAGTTGAGAAGTTGGACTTTTTAAAACCATTTCTATCCTATTTTGCATTGTCATGCCAATAAGTATTAAGTGAATGAAGTTAGTTTACTTAAAACTAGGCTTTTTTATAGTTCCTTTCTAGTACTTGTTATAAATCACTAACTTCAGTAAACAGACTGAACTTAGGATAATCTATCATGTTTTCCTGACTTGATATCTCTGTAAAGACCAGCCTAGGATGTGTTTCTTTATTTAAAAATATCAGTGTGTGGCCCTGGCTGGTGTGACTCTGTTGGTTGGAGCATCATCCCATGCACCAAAATATCCCTGGTTCAATTCCTGGTCAGGGCACATACCCAGGCTGCAGGTTTGGTACCCAGTAAGGGGACATGTGGGAGGCAACCAGTTGAGGTCTCTTTCTCACATTGATGTTTCTCTCTCTCTCTCCCCCAACCCCTCTTCTTCCCTCTCTAAAAGTCAATTTAAAATATATCTCTATCTCTATCTCTATCTATATCTCTATCTCTATCTGTATCTATATCTATCTATCTATATATATATATAAAAGCTTAAGTGACTGTTATGACTGGCCAACCTAACCACCGGCAGACGCTCCATGCAGGAGCTGCCCCCTGGTGGTCAGTGCGCTCCCGCAGCTGGCCAACCTCCCACAGCTTCTCCCCCCAGTCGGCCTGCCCCAATCGGCCCCGATTGCTGGCCAGGATGAGGGACCCACCCATGCACGAATTCGTGCACCGGGCCTCTAGTATATAAAGGAATAGCCTTAGTATGCAAAAACAAAGAGAAATAGACTTTAACAAAGAAGAAACATGTACTTCGTAAAAAAGTAGATACGAATGTGTCATAAGCATATTTAAAAGTTCTATCTCACTACTAAGAAAAGTACTTTAGAAACCAGGTATTGCCTATAAAACTGGAACATAGATAATGAAAATGAGGAGGAGGATGCTTGGTTAAAATTAGTGTAGTATTCTATTAGTGACAAATAACTAAAAAATCTTTCTCAAAGATAAGTGATAAAATGTATTGAGAAGCTTAAATCCTTAACAATATTTATGATGTTTGACCTTAATAGTTCCTTTAGTTAGAATTAGTCTTGAGCTTCTTAAAAACAGGCTGCAGGCTTGTGCCTTGCTGTGTTCTTACCTTTTGGTGCAGTGCTTGGCACTTAATAAATATTATCCCTTTCCCTGCTCCTTTGATAGGCCTCTTGACCAGCTTTTGTTGTTGCTGTTGTTGATCAGTTTTAAACCAAACATACAAGGAATTACATTGAGACACCGTTAGTTCTGACTATACTTTCTTTTTCTCTCCTTTGCTTCTTTGAAAGTTAGAGAGTTTAAGGTATATCACAGCACAGATCACACTCCGGCCCTGGGTTTAGATTTAGTTGGAATATGGAGGAAATGCTTTTTGGTTGGCATATTATGCTACCCTTCACTAAGGAGTTAGGATGTTTTAATTAGAGATACAAGCCATTGAGGTGTTAGGCTGGGGAAAATGTGAGCAGGGATTTTAAAGGAGAGTAAGAATCTTCTAAGCAGAGACCAATTAGCAAACTGTTACATAGTCCAAGAAAGAGGAGGTTAGCCTGGGCTAGGGTGGTGTTAAAAGATAAACGGAGGCATATTGAACATTTTAAGAGTTTATTTGAGCAAAATGTGAATTGGGCAGCAGCAAACGGGAAATGGTTAGATGGTTAAATGCGGCCCACCTACAGGAACTGGGTAAAGATGTAAGCAAAGCAAAGCAATTACTAGCTAGCTCTTTGTGACTGGTTGCCCTTAGGTTCAGTTTTGTAACCTTGAGGCACTTATAGGACCAGACTTTGGTTTCCTATGGAGACTGTCGTGGCATTAGAGTTGTCTCAGTGTAAGAAAGAAGGCGAGCCCCCAAGTTCAGGGGTCCTTGTGCTGCACACAGCACCCCCGGGAGCCAGGCAGCCAAGCAAGTTTCTCTACCTGCAGGAGGGCCCGCACACACATGGTCTGGGAGTGCGGGTGCACTGAGCAGGTGGGCCGCCCCCCCTCCCCGCCTTTTAATCCTGACCCACGTGACCTGTCCCTCGCTCCTGATTGGAGTGCAGGCTCACAGTCTTTCGCGATTGGCTAATTCAAAGGGAGGGGTTGGCCTTTGTCATTTCAAGATGGCGGCCCCCAGGGGAGTTGTAAGTCATGCGGCCAAAATGGCAGCTGCCTAAACTATTCTTTGACAGAAAGGATTGCTTGTCTATTCTCACACTCAGTCTACTGGCATCCTTGTTTAATTAATTTTAACATTGGTAAAAGTGAAGATGCAGGTCATAGATTTGGGATCTACTGGGGAAGTAGATTTGATACCATTGTAATAATACCATTGTAATAATCTGGTCACTGTTTAACGGAAAAGGGTCAAAGGAGAGACCAGCCAGTATAGGCATGCCTTTCAGCTTTGCCAGAAAGCCGCATTGAGCACTCCACGTCTGCGTCCGGCTGATGGATGGGGAAGGGCGGACAGAGTCAGGGCGCATGCCCAGTCAGGTGTGAGTGCTGGTGCTCGCTCCTCCCTCAGCTCCGCGGTGAGTCGGGGCCAGGGCTGGGCGCCCACCGCAACCAGCGGGACCCGGGTATTTAAACTGCGTGACGCGGAGCACGTGTCCTCTCGCCTCTCGCCTGCCGGCCTCTACTCCCCTGGCTCCCCTGGCTCCCGTGGCTGCAGGGATTGTGCTCCCGGCGCCCACGTGGCTCACGGCCTGTGCGACTCCACAAATGGACTCTTTCCGAACAGTGGAACACAAGCAGCGCCTGGAGGGAGGGGGCCATGTTCGTAACCCTAAGTATATGGATAGTATAAGCATCTTTTCTGATAGAATTTGAAACTAATTTGAAGTTTCTTTGCAGCTTGAATATTACCTAGAGTCAGCTAAAGTGGTCAGTCTTGTAAGTGAAGGGGAGCAAAGTTTGCCACCCAAAATGTGCCTTCTGGGCTATTGATTTTCAGCTGGTTATTAAGAAACAAAAAACGAAGAAAGACCCTCGGAGCCTCCCCCTTTCCTGCGTGAGGGGCGCCTGTGGGGAGGGAACTCGCAGTCGCAGCCGCACCTGCACTGGAGGGGAGGGTGCAGCAGGGCGGTCACCGGCCTCCAGCCCTGCCTGATTGCCTGGTTCTGGTTGGTTCTGGTTGGAATGTTGGCGGGTCTGTTCAGCTGCCTGTGACTTCCCCTCCCCTCTCCCTGCTCCCTCCTCCTTGGTCCACAAGAGCCATAAGGCCTCAGATGCCCAGTGCCTCTCTGGGTCTCATTCTTATGGCAGCCCCTGCAGCGATTTGATTCTTAGCCAGTTAGAAGGATTTAGAGTGTGGGGCGAAAATTACCTTTTGAGTCCCCGTGTAAGTATATATAAAATGAATGTTATATCTCGCCCAAGTGTTTTGAAATTTAATCACTAAAAAGGAGACTACTTGTTAGCATGTTTTAACTTTTTTAACATGAAAGTTATTCCCCTCCTAGAGAATTAGTATTTGCATATTTTGTGCAAAGGTGCTTATGCCCTGAAAGAGTAGGCAAAACAGTTTTGTGATGAACTTGGCAGAAGTTCAGGTGATCTCTTGCCCTTTTTCTCTATTGGGAATTTGATTAAATTTGTATGCTTTTCGTTTCCCCCAGCATGGAGGCCGTAAACTGACGCTGGCAGACTGTGGTTTTGAATGAAGCAAGCAGAAAAGTGCGTTGTGAAAAGAGGGTAGATCGGTGTAGGGTAGACTATCTTAGCCAATCCTTCTGTTGTTGTAAAATTATTAAGCAATTCTTTTCCACAGCATGTATTTCAAAAATAGAGATTGCTTCACTCTTTATAATGGCCATTATTACTTTTCTTCCTCTATGAAGTAGTGAATATATGTAGGCTAACTTTGAAAATGAGCTCTAATTTCAAATCACTTACTATTTAGTTATCTCAGACCTTAAAAATGTATTATCTGCTTGATGTTGCCACTCATCCTGAACATTTGATAGTCTCTAAAGAAATGTGTCAGGAAAGAGCAGAATTAGCAAAAAAAAAAAAAAAAAAAAAAATGCTTTAGGAAGAACATATAATTGTAGATTATATGTTGGGTTTTTTAACAGCATTTTATTTAAAAAGTGTGACAAGTCTTTCTGTTTGAGTGGAAGCATTTAAGTATCCTATTCCAGGCTTCCTGGTGTTCTTTTTCTTTTAGCACGAGTAAGTTTCTGAAGAGGAAGATTGAAGCCTGTGTGTGTGTGTGTGTGTGTATGTCCCCAGAATACACCTGTTCTTTTGTACCAGATTTCAAAATGCATTGTTTGCCATGTGGGATAGATATTTTCAAGAACACAGAAGTAAAACTGAAAAATGATTCTAAAAAGAGAAGTGGACTAAAGAATTAAGCGATAAATATGTCATTTTGTGTATAGTAGTTTCATTTAAAAGTATAGCTCTCTGAAAAATTTACTGCATCATCATACTGCATTACAGGTATCTCATTACTCTTCTAGTGATGTTATTAGCTAATATTTATATAGCACTTGCATAGCACTTTATAATTTTCCTTTGCCAACATACTCTAATCCATTGCTTTTATTTTCTTTTTTAAGTTTTTTATTGATTTTTAAAGAGAGAGGAACGGAGAGAGAGAAAGAAGCATCAGTTGGCCACCTCCTGCACACCACCCACCGAGGATCGAGCTGAAATCCTGGCATGTGCCCTGACCGGGAATCGAAGTGGCAACCTGTTGGTAAATGGGAGGACACCCACCAACTGAGCCACACCTCCAGGACTAATCCATCTCTTCCCTAATGTAACTTAGTGCTCTATGGTTAGCATATGTGACTAGCTCTCTATCCAGTTGATCTTTATTGCTCTCACAGCACATTCCCATTGAGGCACACATACTACTTTTATTATCTCCATTTAAAGATGGAAAACAAAGCTCAGAAATGTTAGAAGATTTCATTGTTGTCTTAGGTATGATATTAATATAAATAGTCAGCTTTCATTTTGATCAGCGTTTGATAATGGCTCCTGCCCGGCTGCCATGGCTCAGTGCCTGAGCACCGACCTAGGAGCCAGGAGGTCACGGTTTGATTCCAGGGCGGGCCAGGGCACATGCCCAGCTTGCAGGCTCGGTCCCCAGTGGCTGGTGTGCGAGAGGCAGCTGATCGATCGATGACGATTCTCGCTCATCATTGATGTTTATATCTCTCTCCCTCTTCTTTTCTCTCTGAAATCAATTAAAAAAATATTTTTTCAATGGCTCCTCATCATATTCTTTAAATTTTCTTCGTATTTATTTTTTTACAGATGGAGAGAAAGGGGGAGGGGGAGAGAGAGAGGAGGGAGAGGGAGAGGGAGAGGGAGAGGGAGAGGGAGAGGGAGAGGGGGAGAGAGAGAGAGAGAGAGAGAGAGAGAGAGAGAGAGAGAGAGAGAGAGAAAGTGATAAACAGAAAGAGAAACATCTGTTGTTCCACTTATTTATGCATTCATTGTTGCTGCTTGTATGTGCTGTGACCGGGAATCAAACCCGAAACCTTTTGGTGTATGGGATGATGCTCCACCTGCCCAGGGCCTGATAGAATTTTTAAAGCTGGATAATTTTTTAGCACTGATGTGGTATTTGACCTGATCTAACTACTTTGAAAAACATTTTTCTCTTTTATGAGATGATATCATAAGAGTTTAGAAACTTTAAGACTATATTATTATATGGTCTTAATTAGTTTACTATTTTGCCAACTATGTAAATAGCTCTTTGCCTCAAGAGAAAATCTTAATCTAAGAAGTACCATTTGCTATCACTTTGAAAGAAGAGAAGTGTTTACAAATAATGAGTCAGATAAAGGGCATGTAACCGCAATCTACTATGTAACACAAAACATCAAAAGGGGATTTTTAAATGCTTATACAGGGAAGTCGTCTGTGTGGTGTGATCATTTTTAAGAAAAGTGAGAAAAAGCCAGCTATTTTCATATACAAAGATTTATATACCATTAGCCATCATTTAACGTTTTGTTAATTCATAAATTATATTTTGTCAGTAAAATTAGAAATTCAAACTTTCAGATTTTTCAAAATTAGATCACATTTTCTTGTGATTTTGAAAGTGATAAAAATAATAAAGATATAATGAATAATTTATTAATAATGAACAAAACTAGGTCATTGCCAAAATTGTAAGTTATAAGATGAATTTGCTAGTAAACATTTAATACATTTTTGTGAGCTATTCTTATTTTCCTACGATAGCTGAAGTTATACTCTCATACTTTTATGCATTTCATTTCTGTGAGACCATTTTACTCAGATAATCAGGTTTTTTTGTTTTATAGAACATGGTTTTTGTTTCAGAAGTATTGCTTGATCATTACTTTAATGTTGTTTTTAAATAGCATCTTAAGAATAAGGTTTTTCAATGCAGTGGAAATTGTTTCATTGGCAGGTTAGGTTGCAGCTGTGTTATCTATGTCACCATGATGTATATAAACAAGAATATTACAGGTGTTTTCTGTGCAGGCTTTTTAAAAGGAAGTACCTGCTCTTTCACAAAATGCTAGAGAAATGTGGGTCTGAAACATTTTAACTCTTTCTTAATTGAAAGCTGTCAAGGAGTCACTTTTATTTTTTGCATTTCTTTGTATAACTGTTAAGACCACTCCATTTTGCATTACGAATAATGTCAGTTCCATGATAAGCTAACTTGTTTTATTAATAAGGTTGGTTTACTTTAATATAGTTATACTTTCATTGCCATTATTTTCCTTCCTTGATAAAAATACTATTCTGTTTTGTAAACTTTAAAAATCAAGCATATAGGCCAAAACCGGTTTGGCTCAGTGGATAGAGCGTCGGCCTGCGGACTGAAAGGTCCAGGGTTCAATTCCGGTCAAGGGCATATGCCTGGGTTGCGGGCATATCCCCAGTAGGGGTTATGCAGGAGGCAGCTGATCGATGTTTCTCTCTCATTGATGTTTCTAGCTCTCTCTCTCTCTCTCCCTTCCTCTCTGTAAAAAATCAATAAAATATATTTTTTAAAAAATCAAGCATATAAATCATTACCACTCCCTTTCACCTACCACATGTCATGGTTTGCATCGTACTAGTAAGCAAATCTTTCTCATACAGCGTTTGCATCAGTAACCCAGGAAATTACGCTTTTGTCTGATTTGCCTTTCCTATTACAGGTCAACAAAAATCTCTCGTTTACTTCAACATCGGCCTCCTCACAACAGTCTAAGTTAAAAGAGTCAGACTTGCTGGACACTCAGCCTCCGTGTCAGTTTGGTTTTGCTCAGACTGGTGAGCCCCTTTCTTATGACCTTTTAAATGTTCACATGCTATCTTCTTCATGAATGTTGTTTATTTCATTTTAGAAATATAGCTCATAGCATTGTAATGGTCTGTTTTCACACTTGAATTATATTCTAGCATCTTTTTTTTTCTTCAAAAATCCCTGAAGTTATTTCTAAAGCAAATTTGAATGTGGTAACTTTAATAGTAAATACTCTCAACCTCTATTCCATAGAACAGATAACAATCTAAAAATAGCAAAACATATGAGTTTTAAACATGTATACTATTAAATCTGATTCTGTTTCCCTTAGGTAAAAGAACCATAATTGACTTTTTAAATTATAATTGACTTCAAGGAATTCAAGGTAAAATGTTTTGGCAGAAACAGGCTCCAACCTGTCAGTGGTATCATGTTTCTTCAAAGTTGGCAAATTAATAAGATATGCAAAGAAGCTAGTTGTAAAAATCTACATGAATCACTGAGTTAAAATGAACTATACAATGCAAATTTTTAGGCTAATGTTTTAAAATAATTTGAATAAGGTTTTCAAAGGACATCAAAGATAAAGCATTTATGTGAGAATGTGACTTTGGGGATGGAAAGATGCCTGTTTCTATTCACTAGCTATATGTTTTTGACAGTATTGTGTATATTATTGAATTGTTTTAAAAATTGAGGCAACTGAGAAAACCTAATTATCTTCAACAAAAAGATTATAATAAGAAACTTTGGCTTGAAAAGATTGATATAATTTACTTAGAAATTTGGGGACAATATTACTTTTCTAGTTTGAAAGTGTTTGCAGTTTACATATACAAGTTATTTTAATAATGCTTTATAAATTACATATTATGGTGGGAAAATATTTGGATCAAGAATTCTTATGTTCACTCCTGGCTGTGCCTTTTATTATAACTTATTTCCTGTGAACCTAAGAATCTTCACTTGGAAAGTAGACATGATATTTACATTACATTCTGTTGAAGTTCAAATTACATAGCACATATGAAACACTTTGTAAGCATAAGGCACTATTCAAATATAACATTCTTAAATTGTAAACATGATGAGTGCCGGGGTCCAACCCCAGCGGGTCCAGGGGTCCCCAAAGGCGTAGACGGAGTCGGCGAAGAAGGAAGGACACGGAGACAGTGTTCAGTTGATCAGCAGCCTAGCCAGGATCTCCAGCCAGGATCTCCAGCCAAGTTCTGGTCTGGATCTCCAGAGAGGTTCTGCTCCAGGATCTCCAGCCAGGTTCTGTGTCCAGTTGTCTTGCTAGGTTCTCCAGCCAGGTTCTCCAGGTTCTCCAGCCAGGTTCTGTAGCCATGTTCCATCGCTAGGTTTTCCAGTCAGGTTCTGTCCAGGTTCTCCAGCCAGGTTCAGTCTCTAGGTTCTTCAGCCAGGTTCTCTCGCTAGGTTCTGTCTCTAGGTTCTGTGGCCAGTTTCTGTCCAGGATCTTTTGCCATGTTCTCTCCAGTGAAGTTCTTCTGTCTCTAGGTTCTGTGTCTAGGTTCTGACTTCTAAGTTCTGTCTGTAGGTTCTGTGTGTAGGTTCTGTGTAGGTTCTGTCTTCTAAGTTCTGTCTTCTAAGTTCTGTGTTCTAAGTTCTGTGTCTTGCTGTCTTGTTGCATCTGTATTTATACCAGTTGATTCCAATTCTATCAATCTCTATTCCAAAGGTTAGGGCGTTTCTTATCTCCATTCCAGGGAGTAAAGATTATGTAGCTTAAGCATGATTGTTCGTAGTTAAAATGATTAATTACCCGCCTAGCACTAGTTAAGAGGTTTTATTCCCTCCCTAACTTCAGGGGAAAATCCCTACCTGGGGAAACAACCTTTCTTGGAGAGGTGACCTTGGTTAAAACACAGCGCCAAGAAGGTGAGCAAACATACTAAGAACAGTATGCCATATATGCCAGGTCCGTTGAAACAGCAAGCATGGACCGGCTCCCGGCAGATGAGTATATGTAAGCTAGCTTTGAAAATACGTTGCGTTCTAATTTCAAATCAGTATAATGATTAAGTTATCCCAAACAATTAGCAATTTAAAATTTAAAATTTGTAATGTTCCAGATATCTGCCAGAATTTGGAGCAAAGTGCTGGTCCTTCTTATGTACAGTGGGGGGGCACACCATGTGCTCTCCCTGTAGACTCCTTCTCTGCACCCTAACTAGATACTTGGTTTGCTTTTCAGACCATGTTATTTTATTTTATTTTTTTAAATATTTTTTATTAATTTTTTACAGAGAGGAAGGGAGAGAGATAGATAGCCAGAAACATCGACGAGAGAGAAACATCGATCAGCTGCCTCCTGCACATCTCCTACTGGGATGTGCCCGCAATCCAGGTACATGCCCTTGACCGGAATCGAACCTGGGACCCTTCAGTCCGCAAGCCGACGCTCTATCCACTGAGCCAAACCGGTTTCGGCAGACCATGTCATTTTAATGACTAGGAGGGAGAGAATCTGTTTCTACCACTTGATCTCTATCATTTTTCTCCTGAATCTACAATTCTTCTGGGAACAAATTTTTCATTCCACACTTTAGGATTAAAGGCATGGAACAGAAATGTTTGGTTGAGTTAATGTATTAAAATTCATTCAAGTAGTGTCTGAAGTTTGTCAGCCAACAAGGTGTAGATGATAGATATAAAATTCTTTTCTGTAAAGGGAAAGGGAAGAGAGGATAGATAGGAAGGCCTTTGAAATGGAAGAGGGATTACCAGTGGGACAGATAAAGAATAAAGAAAAAGGATAAGAGGAAAGCTGGGTAAGATAAAGACAAGCCTTACAAGCTTCACCATTGTACATAGGATTGGCTCCGCTTGCCTTCATTTTTTTCTGGCCAAATAGGCTTTGCATTGGGGTATTTATGTCATGCATGTCCCTCCATGTGTCCTCTACCTCAGAAGCATTACCATTCAGCCATGTTATATACATGACAGTACTTCACTTGATTTTGTTTTAGTTGTTAATATGCCTGACCTCATTTTAAGGCATATCCTTCCTATAAAATTTATTGATATATCACTGCATAGAAAAGTTATAAAAGCAGAATATGTAATTTGTTGCAAAATTGCCAAATTAATCAATTTTATTCATGAAAAAGCCAATCTTCTCAGGGGAAATCTTGCACTAGGAAACAGATGAACTAATTTCTACAACTGACTTCATTTCTAAATGATTATAGAGTGTTGAACAATTTCTATAGGCCTCAGTTTTCTTATCCCTACAGGTAAATAAGGGTTCTGGGTTTTGTGAGTTTCTCTCTTTAAAATTCTGTGATTCTAATTAGTAGTCAAACCAGTTTTAAAAGAGGATAGTTAAGTGTTCTCAACTCTACAAATAATCTATTAGGATATGAAATATCTATATCTATCTATCATTCTATCGATAGATAGATAGATAGATAGATAGATAGATGATAGATAGATAGTTAATATGCAGTGTGTCCCCTTAGGAGTTCGACTGGGAGACCGGGAGTTCGATTGCTCACTATAATGTGCGCTGACCACCAAGAGGCGTCATGGAACATGGTGGGTGACCAGCGAGTGGTAGGGCACTGAGGGAAGGAGGAGGTGGGGAGGCAGTAAGATTTTCATTTTTGAACATCAATCTAAATATTCAAGTGATATCTGTAGATGTTTGGCTTTGTACAGTATAAATAAAAGCTATTTACATAGAGCTAGCCCACTGTCCATCTTGCTAGAGGCTTACAAGCAGGAGTTGAGAGGGACCTGGAAAGTAATATGCTAAGTGAAATGAGTCAGTCAGAGAAAGACAAGTATCACATGATCTCACTTAAATGTGGAATCCAATGAACAAAATAAACTGACAAACAAATTAGATCCTGAGACATAGAAGCATGCGACTGACTGAGGATCTTCAGAGGGAATGGGCATCGGTGGGGGTAGGGGGGGTGGGGAGGTCAACCAAGGAAGCTATATGCATATGTGAATAACCCATGGACACAGACAATAGTGGGGTGAAGGCCTGGGGAGGGGAAGGGAGTGTGGAGGACAGGGTCAATGTGGGGGAAAAGGGGGATATATGTACTATCAACAATAAAGATAAATTTTAAAAAGCAGGGGTTGATTTTGTGTGTGTGTGTGTGTGTGTGTGTGTGTGTTTATATGCTAGAAGGAAGGTGGGTTTATGGTCTGAGGTCTGTTGTAACTATTGTTGACCTTATTCAGGGTGAGTTCTAGATAGTGTAAACTGCTAAAAAAGTATTTTCTTCCTTTGGTTTGTATTTGTAAGAGTTTCTAGAATATTACCTTTATTCATTCTAAAATTAAGTGACTACTTTGTTTAAAGCCCTCATCTAAGAATGTGGACTAACTATTACAGTCTGCCCTCAGGAAGCTTACAGTAGCTGGGGAGACAAGTGAGATTGCAGCAAATTATTTCAGAGTGAGGTAAGTTCTGAAATCACAGTGTAAATAAAGTGTCACTGAATAAAGAGGGACAGAGCAGCTAAGAGGTTTCTCAGACTTTACATGTCCAAACAGAACTCTTGATTTCCTGCCCCTAAAACCCTTCCTTTCACTTCTACTTCCCCTGCCACACTCGAGCTCTTCCCAATCTGAGCACATTTAGCCAGTTTAGGAAAACTGGGAGCCATTCCTGATTCCTCTTCTTCCCTCCACTTTCTCACTTCCACTCTTGTCTCTTAGCTTATTCTCCCCATGGGAGCCAACACACTTCTTTGGAAGCTGAATTAGATCATGTGACTACCCTGGCTGTCACAATTAGAATGGGTTCCAGAGTCCTTACCCTGTCTTATAAAGCCTTCCATGGCCTTGCCTTTGTCTTCATCATAGGCCTCATCAGCAAGTGGGGTTTCAGGAGAGCACACAGAGCCAAGAAGCGGGTTACCAAGCACACACGCCTGGCAGAGCTTGGCATAGAGTCTTAGTTTAGCTGGAGGAAATGGTGAGATAGATGTGTTAGGAAAAACTGAGTCTGCAAAGATAGATTGGGTCAAATTGTGCCCTCCTGAGGAATTCACATTTTATTCTCTAAAAAATTGACTCTCCAAAGGTATGAGTATGAAAGAGATGATAAAATGTGTTTTTTAAAAATATAGCTGCTGCCCTGGTCAGGTTGCTTAGTTGACTGGAGCATTGTCCCATGCACCAAAAAGGTTGTGGGTTCAATTCCTCATTGGGGCACATATGGGAGGCAACCAATCGATGTTTCTTTCTCACATCAATGTTTCTCTTTCTCCCTTCCTCTCTCTATAAAAATCAATTTAAAAATCATATCCTTGGGTGAGGATTTTAAAAAATATATACTAGTATACAACTGGTATCTGAATGAGGGGTGGGATAGAGAGAAAAAATCTGGATACAACTTTTAAGAGATACTTTAGAACTGTTCATTAGGCTGTCACTATCATAATTAGAAAATAATACATCTGTTAATCCTATTAAAAACAAAACTACATCTATCATAATTTGTATAAGAAAGAAAATTATATAATTTTATTTTCTAAATATCCTATATAATAAAAGGCTAATATGCAAATCGACCAAATGGCAAAACAACTGGTCACTATGACATGCACTGATCACCAGGGGGCAGACTTTCCATGCAGGAGCTCAGCCAGAAGCCAGGCTCATGGCTGGTGAGTGCAGCAGTGGTGGCGGGAGCCTCTCCTGCCTCTGCAGCAGTGCTAATGATGTCCGACTGCTGGCTTAGAATGTCTGACTGCCAGGAGGGTGGGGGTCATGGGAGCGGGCCTAAGCTGGCAGTCAGACATCCCCTGAGGGCTCCCAGACTGCGAGAGGGCACAGGCTGGGCTGAGGGACTCCCCCTCAAGTGCACAAATCTTGTGCACTGGGCCTCTAGTAAAGCTAGGGAAAAAGGAAAGAAAATTGTAATTTTAACATTTTACATTAAATTGTAATTTATAGCTTATAATGTGTCAGCATGTAGTGAACATAATATACTATATCTTCAGTGAATTCAGCAAGTTCTCTGCAGAGGAATTTTGTTCTGTAACAGCTGGTCAAAATCTCAGAACCCATTCAGTCATCTCAGGAGTTCTTATAATAGAAGTAAATTTTAAAATGTGACTTATTCAGTAAAAAATACAATTAATCAATGGGGGGAGGGGTGGGAGGTATTTAGCCAGCAGCAGGGTAATTGTATCATCTTTGCCTGTTTGTATTTGTAAGAATGTGGTATATCTTTTTATAAGATATAAGAATATCTTTTCACAGCATTGTGTGAAATTCAGTTCATTTTCAATAGATGAGTGATACAAAATGAAATGAATCATTTTATTAGTATGACTTTATTAGCATAACCTTCATATTATCTTTTTTAGTTGTGGACCTGAGTTTGATGGGGGAGGCAGAGTGTGACATGGTTTTTAAAATCAACCAGTAGCTTCGGTCTTCATATTTTTTTGCACTCTCCATTAGCTCACATAAACAGGTATTAAACTTGATAGCCAGTCATTGAACCTAACTTTTTACCGCATCCTAAACAGTCAAATACTTGATTTAGACAACATCATAACATCATTCTAATGACTTCAGTATTGGTTACAAGATCTGTCCAGTTGACTTACATGCTTTTACATTTTGAATATTATTTAAAGAGCTGTATTTTTCTATTTACTTTGCATGTCTTTGCCAAGTATATACTTATTCCTTTGACCAGGAATAAAAAATTAAAATTAACTCTTAAAATTAGGAGCTATTTTTCTAGTTAAATTTTATTGATTTCAACATTTCAGTATTTCTTAAGATTTAATTTTTTACAGGGAAGTGCAGAACTTTTACAATAATTAACTGAAATGTAAAATGAACCCTGCCTTGGCCATAATTTCACCAGAGATTCTGTGATTATAACCAGTTGTAGAAGGTAGATTACAAGTAAGCTGGAAGCAAGATGATTCTTGTATTTCAAAGGAAGAAAAGAAAACATTTTGGCAAAAATTAGGAATCAGAATGACTCTCAATAAACACAGTTGATGTTAAAAGGGGGTTTCCATTTTAAGGAAGGTAAAATGAACTTCAAAGATCTTTCTCATCGCATCAGAATTGGCAGAGTGTTCTGTTAGTATTACGTAATGAACTTTAAACTGTTAATTGAAAAAGAATGGTTTATTGAATGCTGATTTCAAACCTCCAGAAACATAAGATGTAAGTTTAGGTATTGGGATGGGTGAAAGGAATGAATTTATTACAATACATATAATCTACTTAATACAGAATTAACTGATTTTTTGTAGACAGATCTCTTTAAATGTACTTTATGGTACTAAACAGAATAATATTTTTATTATGCAATTTTTAAAAGCAAGAATTTGTTGAATATGAATTGAGGACATGTGCATTATTGTGGCAAACACAGTGGACCTGAGTTCAGAAGGCCAAAAGGGTTGGGCATGAGCCCTAGTCAGCCACTTCCTAGTATTATCTTGGGAGTTGACTTTATTTCTCCAGGCATAATGTTTCTATTTTCTACTTAAGATGAATTTCCTACTTCATCGAATTGTGACAATCAGAAAAATATTTTAAATACTTTGAAATGTATAAGGTATTGTGAGACCAAACAACATGAGATTTTTATGGGAGATTCTTTTGATTTTTTTTTAAAGTTTGAAATTATGCAGTTTGCATTGTGCCCCAAGGAATGGAGGAAATCTTATTTAAGACATGACTTAATAAAATGTGTTAAGTGATTATTTTTAAAAATGTATATATTTATTGATTTCAGAGAGGAAGGGAGAAGGAGAGAGAGATAGAAACATCAATGATGAGAGAGAATCATTGATCGGCTTCCTCTTGCATACTCCCTGCTGTGGATCGAGCCCGCAATCCAGGCATGCGCCCCCGGCCAGAATCGAACCCGGGACCTTTCAGTCCACAGACCAATGCTCTATCCACTGAGCCAAGCCGGCCAGAGCATGTTAAGTGATTATTACAGAAAAAAAGAACATGTCAGAGAAGCAAATAATGGACAGAGGATTTCTAGAAGTATGCCAAAAAGACATTAAGATGAAATAATTGTAAGAGGAAAGTTTTCAAACAAGCATCTCAAACTTTAAATAATCCACTAGAACCCACGTGTGAAACTTTGGCTTTCCACATACATGCCAGTCAACATGAAAACCCTACAGGTGGGACTATTTTCAGATTTGGATTTTTCTGGACACTGAGTGAAAGACCTTGACCATGTGGATTTATTTCCTTTGACATATGACTTTTATATTTCTCTTCCACAAAGACAGATTTCATTTGTTCGACTTTTTTTGTATCATTCATAATTAGATTCTCTAAAATTGATATTTGTTAAATTAGTAACCAATATCAGTACTGTACTAAGAATTCTCCAGTGATCTAAGTTAATTTACTTACTAAAGATTAAAACCTTCACTTGGAATAAAAGCCCTTTTGTTTACTGAAATAATGTCATATGAATTAGTAAATTGTTCCTACCCCTATTAATAACGTATATTCTACATATTTATTATTCCCTAATTTAAAATTATTTTTATCAACTCTATTAAATATTAATAAACTTAATGGTTCTTTATTTAGTATTTAGTATTTAGTATTTAGTTCTTGCATTTAGTATTAATGTCCCCAATGAGATATGAAATTTCACCTAATATATTTTGAGGGGAGAATATGAATGCAAACTTTTCTCATTTAAATTTTCTGATTTGAATGAGCTTAAATTTGCTATTTCCTAGCCATTTATTTTGTAAGAAGCTATTTTATATGATATTTATATGGTATGTACAGTTCCAACCTTACAAGTTTCAGCTCTTTTCTCTGGTCTGTTAAACACAGAAAACTTACTTGAAGTTATTCTTTTCCAGTCACATTTCTATGTGTTGCGTGTACGTGTGTGTGTGTGTGTGTGTGTGTGTGTGTGTGTTGGGTTTATGAACCTACTAAATTTGGTTGTCCAAGCATATGTAGCATATTCCCAGAAGATTAATTTTAAAAGTGAAATAATTATATTCATATTCAGTGAAAATAAGAAAAAATGTAACTGAGAACCATAAACTAAAATTTAATGAATATGAAAACTATATAATTTAATGTGAACATAGCCAAAGTATATGCCAGATTATTGAATTTGTATTTTAGAGATATTCTGATGTTTTAACAACTTCTTAATTTGTCTTTTTTACATTTTGAATTTTATAGGAATTGTTTATATATAGCATCTTATTTTAAAAGGTCAAATGTAAAATTTTTGAGAGATATTGTCGTATATATGGCTCTGAAGTATGAAATCTTATCACAGAAACGATAATTCATCCTCAAAATTGTGTAGCAAGATAGGTAAGCTAACCACTTTCTGTCGTACATGTGACAGAAATGTAATCATTGCCATGAGTGAGCCTAAATTTCCTGAAAGGAGCTTCTATATTTTACTCTTCTGTCTGTTTCTGATGATGGCATTACCCTTCTTTCAGGTGGAAACCGGATGCATCTTTGACTCCTCCTTCTCATTTCCTTTTTTGAACTAGTCATTCTCAGAGTCTTCTCATTATTTTCAATCTCTCTTCACCAGTCATCCTGTTTGTTTTTTTGTTAATCCTCACCCAAGTGTATTTTTTTCCATTGATTTCCTAGAGAGAGAGTGGGGGGGGGGGGGGGGAGAAACATCAGTTGGTTGCCGCCTATACCAGGGCCAGGGATGGAACCTACAACCCAGGTATATGCCCTTGACCGGAAATCAAACCCTCCACACTTAGGTGTTTGGGCCAACACTCTAACCATCGATCCACACCAGCCAGGGAACCAATCATCCTTTTAATCTTTATGGTTTCTTTCTTGTCCTGTTTGTTCCTGTTTTCTAGTATCATAGTTTTTGTAGATGTCATTGTATCTTTCTAAATCTCAAAGTAAAGTTCTTTTCTCTGAATTGATGTTTCCTCTGTGTTCAGTTTTCTCATCTGTTTATGTATCCTTCCTTTTTCTTTCATGCCATGGATTTTTTTTCTGGTGATCCTTGGCATCTATCTTTTTTTTTTTTCTTTTTAATGAAGGACTGGATACAAATATGGTGTCCCTCTTTTGTTGTGTAAGTAGCTCTGTAATCTCACTGTTTTGTTCACCTTACCAGGAAGTCTGTTGAGAACTTCATATATATAGCTAAGACATATTAACTGGCAGCTTATATTTAGGGTAAACAGGCAAGATATATGAGTCAGGCTGTCAGACTACTTGTCAGAATGAGAATACTAGTAAGTGGGACAACAGTTCTGGAAGTCTTTACCCTTCCCAAGTGCTTTGTTCAGTATTACTTTTAGAGACACTTCACTGGTTTTTTACTTTTTTAAATCTAGGGTGAATGCTCAGCATCGTCCACTTTATGTGGAATCAGCATCTTGTTTGGCTTACGTGTTTTTATATATGAACCTTCAGTTATTTTTCCTGGGGTTTGTTTTGTTTTGCTGTCTACCCAAAGTGCTGAATCTGTGTTCACAGGCGCTCTGAGTTTCACTGTCAGATACCGTATCTACTGCAGCCTATCATAATGTTTTCAGAGATACGTTTCGAATCACTTCTCATCTTCCATAAATTTGTTCCATCTCTAATCTGTTTTTTTCTGGCTCACCAGTGACTTGCACATTGCAAATTCCAATGTTCAGTTCTTTGTTCTTATCTTACTGGACTTATCAGCAGCGTTTGACACATTTGATCACATCTTAATACACAGGTTTCCAGAACATCACATTCTCAGTTGTCCTATTTCCTTAACCACCACTTTTTTTTTTCCTTTCAATTTTGTTTTGTATTAGTTTCAGGTGTACAGCTTAGTGGTTAGAAAGTCATATTTACATAGCGTTCCCCTTGATATTTCCAGTACCACAACTGGCACCATACATAGTTATAAAATAATATTGAAGATTTCTTGGCTGAGCATTGACCTATGAACCAGGTCACGGTTCGATTCCTGGTTAGGGCACATGCCGGGGATGAGGGCTCGATCCCCAGTAGGGGGTGTGTGGGAGGCAGCGGATTGATGATTCTCAACATTGATGTTTCTATCTCTCTCCCTCTCTCTTCTTCTATGAAATCAAGAAAAATATATTTTAAAGAAAGATTTCAGCATCATAATTGTGCAGATGTATTAAAAAGCAATTTTAACTTGAATAGAGACTCTAAAATTTTCTTATTTTTCTTTTTGTATTTAAATCAATACATGGTGTGGTAATAGCACTTAGCCAAGCAATTGGAGACATCTGAATTTAGATCCAGATTCTATGACGTATGCTATGACTGGGAGCAAGTCATTTCATCTTGGTGGCATGTCATTTGAAAATAGAGGAAAGTGTTTAGTGCCAGTGAAAGTTTTCAGATACCTACCTGTGTTTGACTTATAATGCAGTAAGAATGATAGATAGTATATGCAGAACTATTTTAATTATTGAACGTTTTTATTTTAAATTTATCCAACTCCCACTAAATTTGAGAAAGAAAAATCACAGTGTTAGAATTAAACTTAGGGAATGTCATATATCCATATTCCTCTGGCGCATTTTTTTTTTCCCAAATACAAGTTCTAAGCATAATGACTAAGCATTTCCATGATGATAGTGGTTTTTATAATATACTAGAGGCCCGATGCATAAAATTCATACAAGAGTAGGCCTTCGCAGCTGCGGCAGCTGCCTCGATCCTTCCCTCGCAGCTGCAGGTGGCTGCCTGGATCCTCCCTCACAGCCGTTGCAGCTGCCTCAATCCTGTGGCTGCAACCCCGGCTTCGTCAGGAAGGACATCCAGAAGGTCATCCAGTCTAATTAGCATGTTACGCTTTTATTATTATAGATTAGAGGCCCAGTGCACAGAATTCATGTGGCTGGGGGGTGGGGGGGCATCCCTAAGCTCGGCCTGCGCCCTTGGGGAATGTCCGACTGCCAGGATCAGGCCTAAACTGGCAGTCAGACATCCCTCTCGCAATCTGGGATGCTGCATGCACCAGTAACCATACTTTTCATACAGGTGAAAGGCATCTTGCTGTTATATGGGCAGCTACATATTTTTGCTCTGATTATAAAAAGTAGTACATAACGTGATCCTTCTGAGGCATTAATACCATTTTTCCTGTCTTATGGGTGGAAAAACTGAAGCAGAGAGAAGTTAAGTAATTGGCTTTGTCACACAAAGTGTCAGAATCAGGACTGACTACAAAATGTGCAAGCCAGAGTCCATGCATGTCACTGCTGCATCATCCTGTTTTTTCAGTGTTAGAGTAACCTTGCCAGGTTTTAATTTTTAAATCTAAGAGACTGTTCCCCATATATAGGGTAGGGTCCCTAAGCCTGGCCAGCAATCAGGGCTGATCTGTGGAATGACCACCAGGAGGGGTGATCGTGCCTTGGCTCGTGGCCTGGCACCGTCCATTGGCTGGCCCCACCCCCCAGTCACCACCACTGGTCACCTCCCTCTCAGTGAGTGGATGCTCAATATCTGGGGCAGCTCCTGTGTTGAGTGTCTGCCCCCTGGTGGTCAGTGCACATCATAGCGACCAGTCATTCTGCAGGTCATTCCTCCATTAATTTGCATATTAGGGCTTTATTATATAGGATTTCTAAAGTACGAGACTTTGAAGGTTTCAACTTTTTTATCAGAACATTATTTCATGGTGAAAATAGTGAAAGTTTTGGATTTACTACTGTGCCTCCAAGGTAAAATGAAACTGTCAGTGTGTCAGTTCACTCAAAGGTGAGAATTAAAGGAAGAATTACAATAACTGCATGGCTGCAGCAGGCAAGAGAAGAGAGTAGGTTATAAAATGGCCAAATTATTTTTGACCAGCACTCCTTTATGTTTGTTTTTATAGTTTGAGAATAAGAATACATTTAGTATTGTTTAATATCAACCATATGATGCATTTTACTATTTTTATAATCTCAAACTGAAATTGACAATTTTTTAATCATTAAGACAATTGGGCATATAAAATACTAATGTAGGGTACACTTCCAAATATGTAGTTTTTAAAATATATTTTTCCATAATTTTTTTCTGGTAATAACTTAATATATGGTCTTGAAGAAAGTGAGTATTCCATAATTTTGAAGCCTTTCTTCAGTTGTTAAATACTATGGTTACCTTTAGTTTATCAACATAAGGAATACATATGTACATCAAAATGTTGACCACATCTCTGATAATGAAAAATATTTTAATGTTTAAAATAAAAGGTCAAATTTACTTCCTATTAATCAAATATACTCATTTCTTCCCTTTACTAGTATATACTTGCACATTAACATTTTACATTGTTTCAAATTACTGTCCATTTTAGCCTTTAGTTCTATGATTCTGTGAAAAGCTTTGAGTTTTTAAAACTAGAAATAATTTTTTATATACTAATTCAGCTTCAGATGGACATTGCTTGGAACCAAAGAAGTAGCCCTTAATGTTTCCTCCCCTGGTCAAGGAGAAAAATAAAATACCATTTATATTGTAAAAATAGTAATTTTTGTTTTCTTTGTAAATTACTATGTCTCAAAGTAACTTTTTAAAAATTAAATCTATGACAAGAAACACTTTAGTTTTCAAACATTTTGGTTTGTGTCTGCTGAAGGCCCTAGAAATTCAGAGGAAGACCCTGGAAATTCAGAGGGAAAGGGCTATTTAAATTAAGTTCTCATTTACTCTTCATTAGGTTATACTTTTCTAAAACTGTGGTCAGAATAGCCTTAAGGTTTCCCTTGGACTAACTAAGTGCATACTTTTGCATTTTGTGGCTTAGTTACTTTGGTCTGGAGAGTGAGCAGACTGTGATATCATAGAACTTACTGGCAGTGTTTTCTGGAAATGAATACCTATCACTTATTGAAAGTGTCAGCTTATGATGGAAATTAGGTTTAAGGACCAGACCTTGTGGTGATGATAGAGACTCCTAGTAATGTTGATTTGTATTTTCCAGAATTTTAAATGTGTGTTTGCAGGAAGCTCCCTTCAATGAAAAGTGAATGAAAAGGTAAAAAAAACTATCTCGGTATTGCTCTTAGTAACTTGTCTCTGAGTTTGAGAGCAAAGTATATGATAATATAGAAACTACAAAAATGAGTAAATGGAGTGACTGGTCATTTTTTAAAAATAATTTCAGAGGTTTTTGCATTGTAAATGTGCATTAAGTAAAAAGTAGAACATTGTTCTAATTTCAGGCAATTTACTTTTCCCCCCCCAACTTTCTCCACTATAAAAATTCAACTATAATTTTACAAGGAGTAAAAATTGAAAATTATTTTTGACTAATATCCAGCTCTTTTTTTTTTTAGCAGAACCAAAAATTTATTTTAGTAGAAGCACCCTAACTAAAGCTATTAACCACTTTAAAAAATAAAAGCTTTTTTATACTTTATCAAAAATTAATCCATACAATTCATCATCCAATGTTCTGTAGAGAGTACTATGTAATAGGGACTAAGCCAAGCCCTGGAGAAATGGAAAATGAAAGACTACCCTCAAAAGTCCTCCCAGACTAGTTGAAGAATTTAACAGGCAAAGAAATAGTTACAGTATAATGGGGTTGAGTTCAATAGGAGATAAGCACAAAACAGGGAGCACAGAGAAAGGAATCAATCTGATTAAATATATTATCCTTATAAAATGCACTCAGTTTCATGGCCCTGTTC
Organism: Myotis myotis; assembly: GCF_014108235.1. Taxonomy (NCBI): domain Eukaryota; kingdom Metazoa; phylum Chordata; class Mammalia; order Chiroptera; family Vespertilionidae; genus Myotis; species Myotis myotis. Next base: position 23,793,924 of record NW_023416379.1, on the reverse strand, counting down.
AGAATTCTTTGTTGTCTACATAATACAGAACAATATTGTCCATTTAGGACTCCCCCAAATGATAGTTTAGGGCTAGGTATCTGGATTTTGTTGCAGGCTAATATGTCAGAAGTCATATAATAATTTTAGTTACTATGCTATATGTTTCAAACCCTGCCTCCCAAGGGTATTCTGATATTCTGGGAATGAATGAATAATTATAAAGCACTCCAGTTTCTTGCCTATTAATATGTATGAGTGACTGTGTGTGTGTGTGTGCTGTGTATACTTGCCCCGCTTTGGAAAGGAATCAAGTCTTTCACATCTCATAGCTGTTAAATTTTGTGTGAGCCAAATAGGTTTTATATTTTGGCTAATTCAGAGAATCAACAAAGTTTGCCATGAGAAGGAGGGGAGCTTTAGGGAGGTTGTCTTTTGTTTTTCTTTTTTCCTTCTTTATTTTTATAACAACACTAGAGGCCCGGTGCACAAAAATTTGTGCACTCGGGGTGGGGGGTGGGGGTCGGGAGGTCAGGTCCCTGAGCCCTGCCTGTGCCCTCTCGCAGACTGGGACCCCTCAGGGGATGACTACCTGCTGGCTTAGGCCTGCTCCCCGGGGGATTGGGCCTAAGCTGGCAATCAGACATCCCTCTGGCAGCCTGGCAGCCCTTGGGGGATGTCCACTTGCCAGTGGGGAGCAGGCCTAAGCTGCAGTGGGACATCCTTAGCGCTGCTGAGGAGGCAGGAGAGGCTCCTACCACCGCCGCTGTACTGGCAGCCGTCAGCCTGGCTTGTGGCTGAGCAGAGCTCCCCCATGTGGGAGTGCACTGACCATCAGAGGGCAGCTCCTGTATTGAGCATCTGCCCCCTGGTGGTCAGTGTGTGTCATAGTGACCAGTCATTCCCAGTCGTTCTGCTGTTAGGGTCAGTTTGCATATTACCCTTTTACTATATAGGATAGAGGCCTGGTTCACGGGTGGGGGCTGGCTGGTTTGCTCTGAAGGGTGTCCCGGATAAGGGTGGGGCTCCCGCTTGGGTACCTGGCCAGCCTGGGTGAGGGGTTGATGGCTGTTTTCAGGCTGCCTGCACCCCCTTCAGGGTGGGGGACCCCACTGGGGTGCCTGGCCAGTCTGGATGAGGGGCTGAGGGTTTTCAGGCTGGCCAAGCCTGTGGGTGACTGAAGCTCCCAGCCCCTCCTTTTTTTCTTTTTATTCTGGGATTTATTTACCTTCTATAATTGAAACTTTGTTGCCGCTCCAGCTCCAAGGCCATGGCCTGCTAAAAGCAGGTATCTGGGGTTTGTTTAGTTTCTATAATTGCAACTTTGTTGCTTTCGGAGCTCAGAGCCCGGCCGCAGCAGGCAGGGAACCTTGGCTTCCTCCATCACTGAAGCAAGCAAGTCTCCTGTGTGCTTCAGCTGTGTGGCTGCCAGCTGCCATCTTTGTTGGTGGTTAATTTGCATATCTCGCTGATTAGCCAATGGGAAGCGTAGCAGAGTTACAGTTAATTTCAATCTTTGTCTATTATTAGATAGGACTAGAGGCCCGTTGCACGAAGAGATTCGTGCAATAGGCCTTCCTACCCCTGGCTGTCGGCACCGGTTTTCCTCCGGCACCCGGGACCTAGGCCTTCACTCCGGCCGCAGCGGAGAAGCCAAGCCTTGAGGCTTCTCCACTTCGACTGCAACAGAGAAGCCAATCTTCAGTCTTCAGTCATCTTCAGTCTTCAGTCGTCATCAGTCTTCAGTCTTCGCTCTGTGCCTGCATATGCAAATTAACTGCCATCTTTGTTGGGTTAATTTGCATACTCATCCTGAGTGGCTGTTGGGTGTAGCTGAGTGACACCAATTTGCATGTTTCTCTTTGATTAGTGTGGATTATGAGGCTTGATGTTTAATGTTATCGCCATTTTTTTAATCTATGTATTTTCAAGAGAAGATTTAACAAAGAGTTGAAAGTAAAACACTTTAAAAGCCAATGTTAAAGGCAGTTATAAACGCACTAGAGACCCGGTGCACGAATTCGTGCACAGGTGGAGTCCCTCGGCCTGGCCATCAATCAGGGCAGGCCAGTTGGGGAGGAGGGGCCACAGGAGGTTGGCCAATGGGTGGGATTGCAGGAGGTTGGCCGGCCATGGGAGGTTGACTATGGGAGCACACTGACCACCAGGGTGCAGCTCCTGCATTGAGCACCTGCCCCCATGATGATCCGTGTGCATCATAGCAACCGGTTGACCGGTCATTTGGTTGTTTGGTTGCTTAGACTTTTATATATATAGAGACAGTATAGCAGTTAGTTAAATTAATGTACTTAATACTCATTGAACTTTTACAGGGGAAAAATATATATAGCATGATAAGCATGTTTTTAAATGACTTTGCTTTGCTTTGAGTATGGGAAACATTTTCTAAATTATCATGCTTTTGTTCAGAATTTAAATTATATCTTTTTTGGCTAGAACTGACAAATGAGTTATTTCCTTCCTACATTCTCCATACCATACCAAAAATACTTTTTTTCAATTAAACCCTTTCTCATTTTAACTTTTTCTTTGTTTTATTTTCTGTTTTTTAATTCTAAGGGATGTTTAATTGCTGCATATGCATATACTGGGAATGCAAAATTCATTTATATATTTAGTAAGGACCCAGTGAGTACTTACTTTGTGTCAGGCACTGTTATAGGTGTTATGTGAATGTATCTGTAAAACACACACACACACACACACACACACACACACACAAACAAAAAAACAACAACACAGAGACACACAAACACACACACACAAAAAAAAACATGCAAAAATCCAAGACCTTGTTCAGTTTACTGTCCAGTAGAGACAGACAATAAGAAAACAAATATGCAATAAAGGGCAAACAAAGCAGGAAAAGGGGATAATTGCTGTTTTAAATGGGATGGTGAAGAAATGCTTCAGAAAGAAGCTGACGAGTAGAATTTTGAAGAAAAAAAAACCATGGTGTCTGGGCAATATAGCATCTCCAACCAAGATCCTGAGTCAGGAATGTGTTTGATGTGCAAGATGGCCCTAGCTGGTTTGGCTCAGTGGATAGAGCGTTGGCCTGTGGATCGAAGGTTCCTGGGTTCATTTCTGGTCAAGGGCAGGTTGCCGGCTCAGTCCCCAATAGGATGCGTACAGGAAGCAACCAATCAATGATTCTTTCTCATCATTGATGTTTCTATATCTCTCTCCCTCTCCCTTCCTCTCTGAAATCAATAAAAATATATATTTTTTAAAAAGGGGGCCAGTATGGCTGGAGTAGAAGGAATGAGGGGGAAAGTAGAAGATAATGAGGACAGAGGGATAGAGAGGGACCAGGTTGTACAGAACCTTGTATAAATGAAGTACAGAGCACAGCCAATCCCCAGCACTGGCAATATTCACAAGAGACATATTTTTGAAAGGGAGAGGTAGGTGGGGTTGTGCTGTTTGATACTTGCTATATTAATAAAAATGAAAAAACTTTTACAGAGTATATATGATATAGTGACAAATATTTCCTCATTGAGAAGGCTATTTACTAGGTATACCAGTTATTCGGATTTTTTTCAATAGATGGAGTTACACATATGTTGATATATATGCAATTTGATATGTATGCTCTTTTGTTGTATTGACAACAAGCTTCAAAACTTCATATGTCAAATTTTCTGAAGGTGTTAACATCATAGATAATTTTACAATTAAAAATTTCGAATTTCGTGCCTAAAAGGAGCATTTGCGGGAAGTTTTAATTCATTATTTTGAAGAAAAGTGCTGCTGAATATGTTGGGAAGCTTATGGTGAGCATGCTCCATCTCAAGACACTTGTGAACGCTGGTTTCAATGCTTTAAAAGTGATGATTTCAATCTGAAAGACAAAGAACATCCAGGTCAACCAAAAAAGTTTGAAGACCAACAATTACAAGCATTAATGGATGAAGATGCATGTTAAACTCAAAAACAACTTGCAGAAAGATTAAACATTGCTCAGCAAACAATTTCCTATCATTTACAAGCACTGGGAAAGGTTTTAAAGGAAGGAAAATGGGTGCCACATCAACTGAACAAAAGACAAATGGAAAACCGAAAAGTCATCAGTAAAATGTTGCTTCAATGGCACGAAAGTCTTTTTTGCATTGAATTGTGACTGGCGATGAAAAGTGGATTTATTTTGAGAATCCCAAATGCACAAAATCATGGGTTGATCCAGGTCAACCATCAACATGGACTGCAAGGCCAAATCACCTCAGAAAGAAGACAATGCTCTGCGTTTGGTGGGATCAGGAAGGTGTGGTGTATTATGAGCTTCTAAGACCAGGTGAAACCGTTAATACTGATCGCTACCAACAACAAATAATCAATTTGAACCATGCTTTGATTGTGAAACGACCAGAATGAGCCAGAAGACACGGCAAAGTACTTTTGCTTTATGATAACATACCATCACACACTTCAAAACCAGTTAAAGACACGTAAAAGATCTTGCCTGGGAAGTATTAACCCACCCGCTGTATTCACCAGACCTTGCTCCTTCAGATTACCACTTGTTCCGATCGATGGCACACACACTTTCTGAGCAGCACTTCAAAACCTACGAAGAAGTGGAAAATTGGGTCTCTGAATGGTTTGCCTCAAAACAAGAAAAGTTCTATTGGGACGGTATCCACAAATTACCTGAAAGCTGGGGAAATATGTAGCTAACAATGGACATTACTTTGAATAAAGCACTTTTGATTTTTTTTTGAAATTATCATGTTTTCTTTGATTACAAAATCCGCATTATTAACCAGCACACCTGGTAAACTAACTGTTATCAGATGTGAAAACTAATAATAAGAAGAAATGTAAGGGTATTCTTGCGAGAAAAGCCAGTTAAAAGATGATTTTAATTTTTGAGGTGGGAGAATAAGACTGAAGTAAGAAAGTACAGATGTTAAATCATTGAGTATTGGAGATCTGGGATGTGAGTGGTAAGGAATAAGGAAATGGAATTTAAGGGTAACTTAGACTTATAATTTCAGTGAATGAGTGGGTGGAAATCTATTTTAAAATAGGAAAATATAGGAATACTAGAGGCTCGATGCATGAAATTCCTGCAAGGGGCTGGGCCCTTGCAGCCGCAGCAGCTTGTCTTGGCCCTCGCAGCCCCGGCTTTATCTGGAAGGTCGTCCAGAAGGACATCTGGAAGGTTGTTCGGCTGTCGGTCTAATTAACATATTATATTTTTATTATAGATTGGGGGAAGTTAATGAACTGTATCTTTTGGTATATATTGAGTTTCAGATACTGGAAGACATGTGAAGTGAAGTATCTAATAGCTTGTTCATTCATTAGAACCTTATTTATTAACTATCCCACTATGAGTCAGGCCCTGTGCTAGAAATTTGACTTTGAAATAAAGTTTGGAGCATAAGTATAGATTAAGGATTCAGTGGCATGTGCATAGTCTTTGAATTCACAGAAGTTAATGAAATAAGTTGGCAAAAGCTATTGAATGAAAAGAGGCCAAGTGACTAAGAAGCATTAGGATGACTGAAGTTGACAGCTTAGATGTTTGCTATTAAAATAAAGAAAACAGTTGAGGCTAAGGCCAGTGTGGCTCAATTGGTTGGTGTTGTCCTGTGCACTGAAAGGTTGCTGGTTCAATTCCTGGTAGCAGTTCAACATTTTGCTTTCACGTCGATGTCTCTCTCTCTCTCTCTCTCTCTCTCTCTCTCTCTCTCTCTCTCAATTAATAATTTTTTTATTGTTGCCAGCATGGCTCACTGCCAAGTACACTGATTCCTAGTGTATGGGGTTTGGCAACAGGGAACAGACTGAAGAATCTCAGAGGGAAGAGGGGAGGAGGTATGGGAAGAGATTAACCAAAGAATTTATATGCATATATGTATAATCCATGGACACAGACAATAGTGTGATGAAGGCCTGGGCGGGGGAGTGGCTGTGGGGGAGCAGGGTGGAGGGGATCCATGGAGGGTAAAAGGGGGACATCTATAATACATTCAACAATAAAGATAAATTTATTTTTTTAAATGGAATAAAATAGTACTAAAAGAAAATGGCTATCAACCTAGATTTCAATATCCAGCAAAAATATTCATCATAAATGATGCCAATTAGAGAGTTTTCAGGAGGGAAAAATAACATAGTCACCAGAAGATTTAAATTACAAGATTTCTTAGGGAATTTATCAACCTGAAGGTAAATGATCTCGGATGAAAGTTTGGATCTGCAAGGAGGAATGAAAATACTAGAAAGGAAAAATATATATCTAAATATAAAAGGCTAATTTTTTAAAATTCTCAAAGATTGCTGACTGTTTAAAACAAGTATACTGACAATATATTGTGGAATTTATAACATGTAGAAGTAAAATATAAGACATTAGTAGCATAAAGGGTGGTAGGATTAATGAAATAATACTGTTTTAAGATGATTGTATTTTTTGTTAAATAGAAATTCCTAATTCAGTATATACTGTAATAAATTAAATATGTCTATTATATCTCTAAATTAACCATTAAAAAATATAGTGGCTCAGTTGGTTGTGTGTCTTCCCATGCACCTAGAGGTTGCTGCTTTGATTCCCAGTCAACCTGCCTGGGTTGTGGTCTTGATCTCCAGTACAGGACATGCAGGAGGCAGCCAATTGATGTTTCTCCTGCTTATTAATGTTTCTCTCTCTCCTCCTTTACCTTCCCCCCTCTCTAAAATCAACAAAAACATGAATATCTAAAAATTTAACCATGAGGGGACATAAAATGGAATAGGAAAGATATTTTATTATTCCAAAAGAATACAGAAAAGGAGGCAGAAGGGAACAAAAGTATAGATGCAATAAAATAGCAAGATGGCAGACTTAAAAATAGCCATACCAGAATTGCATTAAACATAAATAGCCCACGCATTAAAAAGCAGAGATTGGCCCAGCCAGCATGGTTCAGCGGTTGATATAGACCTATGAACCAGGAGGTTATGTTTCAATTGCAGGTCAGGGCACATGCCTGGGTTTCAGGCTCAATCCCAAGTAGGGGGTGTGCAGGAGACAGCCAATCAATGATTCTCTCTCATCATTGATGTTTCTGTCCCTCTCTCCCTCTCCCTTCCTCTCTGAAATCAATAAAAATATATATATTTTTAAAAAAACATTGTCAGACTAGACAATCTAGCAATAAATATTTATTGAAACAATGATTTTTTGACTTTTTTAATTTAATGATAGGTTGATTTACTCTATAGGTGTTATATATTCTTAAGTTCATTTTGAGTTATTCTAATTTTAAAGTACCCTGGGTAAATTGTACATTTTAACTATACTTCCACATTATTAATATATTCAGTGAACAAAAATTTAAATTAGACTATAAATACAAATAATTGGTTTTTTATTTTATTTTATTAACTAGAGGCCCGGTGCATGACTTTGTGTACCAGTGGGGTCCCTTGGCCTGGCCTGCGGGATCAGGCTGAAACTGGCTCTCCGATATCCACCGAGGGATCCCCTATTGCAAGAGGGCAGACCAAGGGACCCCACTGGTGCATGATCAGGGCCAGGGAGAGATGCAGGAGGTTGGCCAGCTGGGGAAGGACTGCGGGAGGACTCCAGGGCCTGTCTGGCCCTTCTCACTCAGTCCGAATCCACTGGACCCCGGCAGCAAGCTAACCTACAGGTCAGAGTGTCTGCCACTGGTGGTCAGTGCATGTCATAGCGAGCGGTTGAGCAGCCTTAGCATTCATTAGCATATTACACTTTGATTGGTTGAATGGCCTACCGATCGACCAGACACTTAGCATATTAGGCTTTTATTATATAGGATGTTTTCCATAAAGTAAGTGTATAAGTCAGTATTCTACAAAAAAAGAGAACCAATAGGATGTATATATAGGTAGATTTATTTTAAGGAATTGGTTCATAGGATTGTGGAGGCTGGGTAGTCCAAAATTTTCAGGTAGCCTGGCAGGCAGGAAACCCAGGGAAGAGTTACAGATCAAGTTCTAAAGAAGTCTAATGGCAAAATTCCCTCTTTTCTTTGAGGTCAGTGTTTCTTAAGGCCTTCTCAACTGTTGGGATGAGACCCACCCACATTGTGGAGCACAATTTGCTTTACACAGACTCCACTAATTTAAATGTTAATAAAGTTAAAAAAAAAATACCTTCACAGGAACATCTGAGATGTTTGACCATATATCCGGGGACTGTGGCCTAGCCACGTTGGCACATAAAAATAGCTACAACAGCAAGCTACTCATTATGAGCTTTTACCTTAATAAAAGTGAAATAAGGCACAAATATAAATAAATGTAGATTCTTCAGCTAAAATTTACACAAAACGGTGCTATTTTTACTTAAACTTATATCTTTCTGTATATTCTTTACTGAAAGTTTGAACAGACATTTATGATTGTATTTCCAAATGATATTATTTCAATAGACAATCTAAATTGAATACTAAGATTATATCTTTGGATAATCCACTTTTTAAAAATATATATATTTTATTGATTTTTTACAGAGAGGAAGGGAGAGAGATAGAGAGTTAGAAACATCGATGAGGGAGAAACATCGATCAGCTGCCTCCTGCACATCTCCTACTGGGGATGTGCCCGCAACCAAGGTACATGCCGGCTGACCGGAATCAAACCCGGGACCCTTCAGTCCGCAGGCTGACATTCTATCCGCTGAGCCAAACCGGTTTCGGCGATAATCCACTTTTAAAACCTATTTTTAACACATCCCAAAATTGAAACTGTAAAATATGTAGGTTTTTCCCCCCTAATTTTATAAACTAAAGATAATAGGGGTTTTTGTTGTTGTTGATTTCCATCATTTTGAAGTTACTTTGTAATTGGATAAGAATTTAAAAATCAATAATCAGCCTGAGTTAATTTTACAGCAGATTACAGTAGTACCACATATGTAAGATGTTGCTAATTCCTGAACGGTATGACTACTTTCATTTAAAACCCAGCGTGTCATGCCAGACTGTTCTTAATGGTTGCTGTTAGAGAGAGATGTGGGGGCTGGGAAAGTGGGAATTTCACCATTTGTTGTATATACTAAAATATTATTAAAATCTTGTATTAAGAGTTGGCATTATTTGAATATTTTATAATATATTTTACTTGGGTTTTTAAACTTTTTTAAAATTGGAGGCCAATGTTACTGTAGGTATAAAAATGTGTCTTCCCATCAAAAGTACTTTAAAGATTTATTACACTTAAGACAAAACTATTCATTTGCTCTGTGATATTTCTTCAGAAAAGGATAGCTTTTATTCTAGACTGTGGAGGTCAGAAATCATAATTTATCCTTTATAATTTATCTTTTATTACTGAATGCCCAGTAGCCACTCAATAAATATTAGTTGATTGGATAAAAGTAGTATTGGCCTTCACTGGCTAAAAGTAGATATTGAGAGAATTTTTAAATGAACCAAAAAAAAATTTTTTTTAAATCATGTTTTATGGTACTTTGTTCATTTTGAATATACTCTTACAAAGTGATTAAAAAATGATTGTTTTGTATTGATCTCAATAATAGTTTAAGAAAAATAAGTTAAGCCCTAACCAGTTTGGCTCAGTGGATAGAGCGTCGGCCTGTGGACTGAAGGGTCCCAGGTTCAATTCCGGTCAAGGGCATGTACCTTGGTTGCGGGCACATCCCCAGTAGGGAGTGTGCAGGAGGCAGCTGATCGATGTTTCTCTCTCATTGATGTTTCTAACTCTCTATCCCTCTCCCTTCCTCTATGTAAAAAATCAATAAAATATATTTAATAAATAAATAAATAAATAGAAAAATAAATTAAGTCCCTGTGAGAGGGAATAGTGTTTAGTTATTCATAGTGTTCAACTATGAATTTTGCTAATTGATACCAATAGTACATTCCATTTCTCACTTCTAACCAGCCTTGCATGTGATAGCCTTTAGAATTATTTGAACAAACTTTTCTAAAATCCTAACTCATTGGTTTGCTGATGGACATAGATTGTAAAGTAAATGAGACCCACACTGTGCTCATTTTTAACCTGAGCTTGACTTTGAACCAGTATCTTTACAGATGAGATGCAGTGGGCTATATCCTTAGAAGCTGTTTATTACAAAGAAATGCAGTAAAGTGAATTGGAACAAAAAGATAAATCCACACATGATAAGAGGATTTTTTCTCAAGTTTCTCAGTCACTATTATCATTTTAAAGGAGAGAAGCAAAGGGAATTTTAATTTTCCAGATATTCCATGGTGATGAATAAACAGCACAATATGTCATAGAAGGAAGCCAGGTCAAAGAGAAATTCAAATAGATTTATTTATTCTTTTTTTGAGAAAATGAAGTGATTCCTCTCTAGCCTTTGTGATACTTCTTTATGAAAACTTGATGACCTCAAGTCAGAAAGAAATCTTTCAAGGAAGAAATGCAGCAGAGCAGGGAAAATGGTATATATAATTTTTGAGCCTAGAGCAGGATATGGACACACCTTGCTCTATTGCTGGAATGGAAAAACTGGCTTAGCTTGCCTTGAGTCAAGTCTCTTAGCTAAACTCTCCCACCGTTTCTGACCATGGTATTCATGCTATGAATTTAAAGGATCCTGCCATACCAGTGAGGCTTTTTTCTTATATGTAAGCTGTAGGAGTCGTGTCTTCATGACATAAATGTCTTCAAAATAAACTGTGTAGGTATAATAAGCAGATATTCACACTCTTTTCTTTTCACAGGAATTATCAACATAGAAAGAATGCCTTATAACCATTATGCAGATACATCACCAACGGTAAGGCAGTCTATTTCTGCATTATTAAAACTGATAAGAAGCTGCAGTGATACTAGCTATAATAATGTCATTGTACAAAACTCTTATCACCTCCCTTTTGTCAGTAGTTATATCCCTTCAAGAAAATGAACCTCATGTTTTGTAATTAATGAAGAAAATTTACTAATTTTTGCCAAGATATAGGAAAATAAGATCTGTATCATTTTTACAGGTACTTATTTATATTAATGTTATAAATGGAATGTTTTTTTTTAATTTAAGAATACTTTATACTTTTTGCCCAGCCAGTGTGGCTCAGTGGTTGAGTGTCGACCAAGAGGTTACATGTTCGATTCTGGTCAGGGCACATGCCTGGCTTACGGGCTCCATCCCCAGTAGTGGGCGTGCAGGGGCAGCCGATTGATGTTTTTCTCTCATCCATCATTCTGTCTCTCTATCCCTCTCACTTCCTCTCTCTAAAATCAATAAAAACATATTAAAAAATACTTTATACGTTTGATAAAGTAATGTAAATATATATGGAAATTGATTTACACCCTTTTTAAAATGAATGTTATTTTGTGCACTAGCATCATTTAGAGTATCATTTACTATATTAAAAATAATTATAGAAGATAATATAGAAGGGACATGATTAAAATTAGTATCTGAGTATATTTATATGAAATATATATCAATTGATAGTTCCCACTAGACAGATTTATAAGATGATATAAACTAGAGTACATCTTTCTCTTCACAAAGCATAATCTTATTTCTTGTCCTTTCTATTCAATACAACTCTTCATTTCCTGCTACTAAAAAATGTGTTTTTAAGAAAATGAAGAAAATATTCTACTATATTTGAATTTTATTGATAATTAATATTTTTCTCCAGGGAAAATTGACTCCATTTTTTATTTGTAATAAATCCATATGATTAATTCAACATGTTTGTGACTTACTGTGTGGTGCTCCAGAAAAGACTAGTGTTTGAGGAATTAATCAGTGTAATCATAAAAAATACTTGACTATAGTGTATATTCCACTTATCTTTAGTAGTAGTAACATTATGTAAATTTTATTATTTAATATTTAAAATTAAAGATAACAATTATGGAAAACAAGTTATTTTAATATATTTGAACCATTGGATTATTTTTAATACTTTTGAAATTTATGTTATTCATGTAGGCATTCCTGTGGTACTGGTGTTTACATTTCTGGTTTTTTTTGTATATTCTGGAACTCAGAGGACAGCTTGGCAGGTTTGGTTTTTTTTGTCTTAACCTGTGGGCTGATTATAGATACCCATGTTAATTAAATGATAAAATAAAAGAACTGAATCCTCATGAACTCATGAGAAATAATGATATTAACTTTTTCAGTAGTTATCTCAAAATAACTCCAATGAATTAGGATATATATATCCTATATAATAAAAGGCCAGCCACCATAAGCATACCGACTGGAACAACCAGAGACCAGAACCACCACAGCCCCTCACTGGGCTGGCCCCGCCCCCAAGCAGGTGGCTAGGGGTGATCAGGCAGGCAGGCAGAGCGGTTAGGGGTGATCAGGCAGGCAGGCCAGTGTTTAGGAGCGATCCGGTAGGCAGGCAAGTGGTAAGGGGTGATCAGGTCAGCAGGCCAGCATTTACGGGCGATCAGGTAGGCAAAATGGCTCCTCGCAGGTCTGGCCCTGCCCCCAAGCAAGTGGTTAGGGATGATCAGGTAGACAGGCAAGTGGTAAAGGGTGATCAGGTAGGCAGGCCAGCATTTACGGGCGATCAGGTAGGCAGACGGCTCCTCGCAGGGCTGGTCTCGCTCCCCCAGCAAGCAGTTAGAGGTGATCAGGTTGGCTGGCAAGTGGTTTGGAGTGATCAGGTATGCAGGCGAGTGGTTAGGGGCAATCAGGTAGGCAGATGGCAAGCGGTGGTAGCAGCAGTGGTGGGGCCAGCTGCCTGTAGCCGGGGGAAGGAAAGCCCTGATGGGCCCTGATCTCAGGCCAGGCCTAGGGACCCTACCCAAGGGGTCCTGGATTGTGAGAGGGTGCAGGCCGGGCTGAGGGACCCCCCCCCCCCCAGGTGCATAAATTTTCGTGCACCGGGCCTAAGGGACCGAACTACCGGTCAACTGGTCATTATGACATACACTGACCATCAGGGGGCAGATGCTCAATGCAGGGGCTGTCCCTGGTGGTCAGTGCACTCCCACAGCCAACCACTTGTGGCCAGCCAACCTTCCACAGCCCCTCCCACCAGCCGGCCCAATTGGGACTGGGCAAGGTGGCCCCGATCGGCCCCTGATTGCCAGCAAGGCTGAGGGACCCCACCAGTGTAGGAATTTGTGCACTGGGCCTCTAGTAGCTAATAATAATAGTTCAGGTACTGTTGGTCTTTTGATTATGTTTTTCTAGTTGGATTAAGTGGTAGTTCCTATTATATTAATAACATTTCTACTCTGTGCAATCAAGTTTTAATATACTTGGTTTATACAGGCACTCCCCATACATTCAATTCTCTAGGTTTTGACTTGAGTCAAGCTTCCTTTTTGTGTTTTCTAAAGCTCTTCTCCTCTCTCATTGCTGCAAACTAAGCATATTCTACTTCCCCTCTTCCCCAGGGCCCCCCTGGTTACTGACAGTTAACTTTGTCCCTTTCTCCATAACCTCTAAATAGGATCACAAGTGTGTTCATACCCCAATGTCCTGGAAAGTAAAGTCTCACTTTCACAGAAAATATAATTTTACCTAATTTCAGCGCTTTGGACCTATATGCTCTTATTTTCATGAAAAGGATTAAGATGAGAAAATATTTAGAGATAGAAGAGATAGGAAAAAGACTGTCTAAAAATTTAAGGTGGGTTATTTGTAAGTTCAAACTTTGTACTAGTACTATATTAGCCTAAAAAGGAGAGGTATTCCTGGGGTCTGAGAAAAAATATAGAAAAGGAGTATGGTAGGATATCGGTATTGAGTCTGGGGCCCTGAGTGACTTCTTAACCTTGTACTTAACCAGCAATTTCCAGCTTATTTCTCTACACATTGTCACCCCCACTTCCCTGTTGCTCCAAGTACCACCATGAGTGGCTTGGGTCTAGGAGAGTGTGAGATGCTAGATACAAGTACGCATCAGGTGAGGGAAATGAGACTTTCTCAAGCCTCTATAACAGGGAAAGATGCGTATCTCGACATTCTAAGTTGTAATGAACTTTTCACTGAAAATATGGTTACAGCGAATTGTTTGATCCTATAGCACTGTAATGTGATATAGTGTTCTAAGAAAATATAGGTTATCCTGAGACAGAACCACCTCTGTACCTTTGTTCTGTGTGCTCTCTCACTCTCTTTTTAATTTAATGTTTCATTTCTTTTCATTTATTATATGAACTTTAATATTTTTGTGTGGAATTTTTTTTCTTTCTGACATAAATAATACCATATCTTTTTTTGAGATGCCTTTGATAGGAAGTAAAATAAATATCTCCACCTGGCATTGCCCCTGCCATCAAAAACAAGTAAACCCTTCTTCTTTACTAGCCACAGTCACTACTCTTTTTTTTTCATTCTGCGATCTTAATGTTCTAGTTCAGAGTTGATGTTTATATGTGTGGCTTCCTTTTCCCTGACTTTTGTCCTGAATGGTATTCACTCAGACATCTTAGTACTATAGGGAAAGCAAATAAAACATTAGTCAATCATAATATTCGATTATATGAAAATAATTAGAACATGCCACTTTAAGAACTAGTTGTGCACCTGCATATAGCCTACGGCAAATTAAGGATACTATCAGACAGATTAATCAGAGGACATTGTCTGAACCCGAAAGGTGGTATAAAAGTTAGTTAATAGTTAAGTTGATACAGGCTTGAGTCCCATATTTACCTTAAATGAAGGACTCACTTGCAAATCGAAGAGAAATAGTAACTAGCATAAGGAAGCCTTCTCTCACATGCTTGGTCTTCTCTTATTTGAGATGATTACATGAGGAATATAGTTAAACATACCTGCCCTTTCATTTTCAGTCACATGCATAGCAGTTCCCATAGCTTTTCATATTGTCTGGTGGAATTAAAGTATGGTAAGCCATGCTGAATACGTAAATAACTATTTGTGATTGAGGATGATTTTTGAATGTCTTCCAATGAAAACGTGATAAAATTCAAATAGCATCAGTGTAGCCTGTTGTAATAAGTCACTGATTTTTGTAAAGCTTCTTTAATTCCAAACCTGTAATACTAAATAATATTACTCTTTCTCGTTTTATTCGGTGGTTACACAACCCCCATTTAATGAGAACAATTTTTCTTTTAACAAGTGGATTTTTTTGGGCAGTTTATAAAACTACAGCTTGCATTTTCACAGAAGCCTTCACATTTACCACAACAGGTTGAAACAAAATCCAGGCTGTCTCCTGGAACACTTTTGTCATTCATCTAAGTATTTAATTGTTAGGAATTAAGATATCCTAGCTTGATTGGAAATTTAAATATTGATTCATTATTCCTTTTCATTATAAGACCAACCTATTAGCAAGCTATTCATTCATTCTGCAGTTACTAGTACACTTCTTCTAGGTCTTCTAAGGGTTTGATAGATAAATTTTTGTCATGTAATTTTTCATCAATAATAAACTTTAACGTTTTAGAGTGTTTTACTGTTCTGAAAATTTATCTGAGATATTTGTGATGTTGCTTGCCCTTAACACTAACGTTATTCATAAATGTACTTACCTGAATTCTATAAATTTAATTTTATTCTGAGATTCTTCAATTTTTATGATATCTGTAGCTATTCTACCACATTTTGATTTGTTGTTAGGTTGTTATTGTTTAGCGCTCTCTCTAGGTTTACACATTGCCCCATATTGCATTATTACACATTAATACAATATACTTTATGCATATATGCATGCAAAATATATCTTCCACATTTTAACATAATATTTGGGGTAGCTTTTTTATGGATAAATGCATGAGTTCAAATGAAATGTCTTTGATCCCAAGAAAGCACTTATTTTCTCCAATTTATAGCATTTTCCAGGAATTCATAGTATGTGAGTTGGGATAAATGTATCCTTATAAAACTCATAAAATGAAACAAGGCCAATCTCTTCCTGTAGGTAATTGCAGGGTGGAGAGGGAACTGATAAACTATAAGTTTTTATGGCTTAAGCCATAAAAGAATCTGTTTTCACTTATCAATAAAGTAGCAATTCAAAGCAGTTCTCTTGAAATTCAAATATAAATGCAAAATAGATTCTCCTTTAAGACCACTGTAAGTTGTCCGTAATACAACATTTTTCTTAAGTATCTGCACAGTGGTTTTTTTATCCAGACATTGTAAATTATGAAATTTATGTTGATTTTTTCCATTGACACACTCCACTGACATTTATGTATTTCAAAGACTTTTCACCTTAATTCTCTTTTGACTATTCTAAATTTTTCCACCTAGCAAACTTTTAAAATGCTGAAAATTTTAGATTACTTGAAGACTGTAAGATAACAGTGCATAATCTGATTTTATTTTCTAAATTACCAGTAAACGTTAAGTATGTGCATAGGATAGTATAGCATCAAGTACCAGGTAGGTATGAGAGTGGTATGGCAAAAGTGGAAATACAGAAAATGTAAAACATGCTTTGTGTCTCTGAGTAGCTCTTGGTCTCATTAGAAAAGTTAGCTGTAAACAGTAAAATCCCAATACATGAAATGGATAAAAGTTCAGAGCAATATGAAGCAGATGCCAGTCACCAAGGCAGCCTGTGCTTAAGTAAAGGAATGTGGGTTAGGCCTTGAGTGTTACCAGAATTCCCAGGACTAGAGTGGTTTGATAAGGCTGTTGAGAGAAGGCTGTTTGGGAAGGTGCTACTGGATAATAAGGAAGGTTGGGATTTAAAAAGGAGTAGGATAGCCCTCACCGGTTTGGCTTAGTGGATAGAGCGTTGGCTGCGGACTGAAGGGTCCCAGGTTCGATTCCGGTCAAGGGCATATACCTTGGTTGTGGGCATATCCCCAGTAGGGGGTGTGCAGGAGGCAGCTGATCTATGTTTCTCTCTCATCGATGTTTCTAACTCTCTATCCCTTTCCCTTCCTCTCTGTAAAAAATCAATAGAATATATTAAAAAAGAATAGGATATTCTAGACCAGAGTAATAGTGTGACCAAAGATCCATAGAAGGAAAATGCGCACAATTGACAGTTGAGTGAAGCAGAGTATTTAAGAACATGAGCTCTAGAAGATTAAAAAAGGTATTTTGGGCATGATTTATAAAGATCGCTGGACTTTAGATAAAGTCAGTATAAGCAATTATAAGGCAGTTGAGAATGAGAATATGACCAAGATGGTAATGTTGTTTTGTTATTTTATTTTTCTGTTACAGTTTGCATTTAACACTATTTTGTATTAGTTTCAGATGAATAGCACAGCAAATAGACATTCATATACTTTACAAAGTGTTCCTTCTGATAATTCAGGAGTC
Organism: Myotis myotis; assembly: GCF_014108235.1. NCBI lineage: Eukaryota > Metazoa > Chordata > Mammalia > Chiroptera > Vespertilionidae > Myotis > Myotis myotis. The sequence continues at coordinate 23,776,709 of NW_023416379.1, read as the reverse complement.
CACCTGGCACCATAGGCAGCCATCACAACACTGTTGACTATATTCCCTATGCTTTCTTTACCTTATATCTCTGTAACAATTTTGGTTGTCACCAGTTAGTACTTCTTAATTACTTCACCTTTTTTAACCCTGCCACCCAACAGCTCTCCCCTCTGGCATCCATCAGTCTGTTGTCTGTATCTATAAGTCTGTTTCTATTTTGTTTGTTCATTTGTTTATTTTCTTTAGATTCTGCATATAAGTGAAATCATATAGTATTTGTTTTTCTGTGTCTAGCTTATTTCACTTAGTATAATACCCTCTAGGTCCATTCATGCTGTTGCAAATTGTAAGATTTCATTCTTTTTTATGGTCAAGTAATATTCCATTGTATATATATGTAAGGTGGTAATATTTTTATTTTTTTAAATATATATATATTTTTTACTGTTGATAGTATTACAGATGTCTCCCATTCCTCCCCACCCCCCGCTTTATCTCCCTCTGCCCAGCCCCTCAGGTCTTCCCCACCCTACTGCCCATGCCCATGGGCTGTGCATATAAATATATAAGTTCTTTGGTTTATCTTTTCTCATCCCCTATCTTCACATTGAGGTATGTCAGTCTGTTCCATGCCCCCATGCTTCGGGTCTTGTTTTGTTGGTCAATTCATTTTGTCTATTAGATTCCACAAATAAGTGAGATCATGTGATATTTGTCTTTCTCAGATTGGCTTATTTCACTTAGCATAATATTCTCCAATTCCATCCATGCTGTCCCAAAGGGTAAGAGATACTTCCTTTTTACAGCTGCATGGTATTCCATTGTATAAATGTCCCACAGCTTTTTTATCCATTCATCTACTGATGGGCACTTGGACTGTTTCCAAATCTTAGCTATTGTAAATAATGCTGCTATGAACAGAGGGGTGTATAAATTCTTTCTGATTGGTGTTTTGGGGTTTTTAGGATATATTCCTAGAAGTGGGATCACTGGGTCAAACGGAAGTTCCATTTTTAATTTTTTGAGGAAACGCCATACTGTTTTCCATAGTGGCTGCACCAATCTGCATTTCTACCAACAGTTAACTAGTGTTCCCTTTTCTTTGTATCCTTTCCAGCACTTGTTGTTTGTTGATTTTTAGATGATAGCCATTCTGGTAGGTATGAAGTGATACCTTATTTTGGTTTAAATTTGCATTTCTCTGATGATTAGTGACTTTGAACATTTTTTCATATGCCTCTTGGCCATTTGTATGCCCTCTTTGGAGAGTGTCTATTTAGGTCCTCTGCTCATTTTTAATTGGATTGTTTGTCTTCCTTTTGTTGAGTTGTGTAAGTACTTTCTATATTTTGGATATTAACCCCTTATCAGATGTATCATTGGCAAGTATGTTCTCCCATACAGTAGGTTTCCTTTTCATTTTGATGATGGTTTCTTTTGCTGTTCAGAAACTTTTTATTTTCACCTAGTCCCATTTGTTTATTTTTTCCTTTGTTTCTCTTGCCCTAGGAGATGTATTAGCAAAAATTCTGTTACGTGAGATGTCTGAGATTTTACTGCTAAGATTTTTATAGTTTCATAGCTTAAATTAAGTCTTTAATCCATTTTGAGTTTATTCTTATTTATGGTGTAAGTTGGTGGTCTAGTTTCATCTTTTTCCATGTGTCTGTCCAGTTTTCCCAACACCATTTCGTAAAGAAACTGTCTTTACTCCATTGTATGTTCTTGTTTCCTTTGTCAAATATTAATTGACCATAATGGTATGGATCAATTTCTGGGGTCTCTGTTCTGCTCCATTGGGCTATATGCCTGTTCTTGTGCCAGTACCAGGTTGTTTTGATTATAGTGGCTTTGTAGTATAGTTTGATATCTGGTATTGTGATCCCTCCAACTTTGTTCTTCTTTCTCAGGATTGCTGCAGATATTCAAGGTCTTTTATGGCCCATATAAATTTTTGAAGTATTTGTTCTAGTTCTGTAAAATATGCTGTTGGTATTTTAATAAGGATTGCATTGAATCTATAGACTGCTTTGGGTATTATGGACATTTTAATGATGTTAATTCTTCCAATCCATGAATATGGTATACATTCCACTTGTTTGTATCTTCCTATATTTCTTTTTTTTTTTTTAACCCAACATCCTGCTCTATTTAATACTGTCCGGCAGAAGAAAATAACTAATTTCCATTTTAAACACACTCAAAAATAAAACAAAAGGAAACAAAATCTCACCACGGCCCTTTAACAGAGAACATGAGCAGTTTGCTATAGCTGCCAGGCTTCAGTGTACGGGAGGGAGGGAGGACGGTCAGGAGGGGGCGCATGGGGTACGGAAGGCACAAGACCTGGGTCCCAGGCTCACCTTCAGGCAACATCTCCGTCCTGGGTGGGAAGCAGGTGGAGAGAGAAAACACCAACCCTTGTCCAGGATTCTGGCAGCTGAATCGCGGATATACCTTTTGCATTTGTTTCTCTTTGTCCGAAGTCAAAGGCACGTGTGGAAATCCACTTCCAGCAAAGGGCGAGTCCTCGGGAAGCCGCTTGGCTTCTGGAGGGCCCCCTCTGAAATGTCAATGATTGAAAGACGCGAAGTCAACAGGGACTTTATTCTCTTGCTTCTCTCTTCACGGGGGCACTGCCCCTCGGAACGACCAGGTCAGCACCTGGTCTGGGGTCCTCCACCTCCTTGGTCCCTGTGGCATCGCCGGCAGGCTGGTGGTGTTTGCTCCAGTCTGGCCTGGGGCCCAGTTGGGGGTCCCCTCAGGCTTTCGGTCCTGCCCAGGTGGGAGACTGTACACAGAATGGCGGTCACCTGGCAGCCTGAGAGCCAACTTCGCTCCTGAAGGAGACACTCCTCCCTCCTGGGCTGGGCTCGCACCAGAAGGTGGGTGCCTCGCGGTCTGGGAGTGGGGGGGGCTTCTCCGCCCCCAACCCCTCAGGCACTGTCCACACTGTGGAAACCAAACGAAACGACTCCAGCTTGTGGAGGGGAACATGTGAAACACAAACAACAAGCAACCTCCCACAAGAGTATGACAGAAAAGCCCACCCACCCCCATCCCGTCCCCTGTGAGGTATCTTCCTCTTTTTTCAATGTCCTATAGTTTTCCAAGTTCAGATCTTTTACCTCCTTGGTTAAGTTTATTTCTAGCTATCTTACTTTGTTGTTGTTGCAATGGTAAATGGGATGTTGTTGTTGTTTTTTTGTTTCTCTTTATGAGAGTTTGTTATCAGTGTATAAAAATGCCATTGATTTCTGGATGTAGATTTTGCATCCTGCTACATTTCTGAATTCATTTATTAAGTTTAGCAGTTTCCTGGTGGAGTCTTTAGGATTTTCTAGATGGATGGAGATGGGAAGAATGTGAGTTGTGAAGCTACTGTAATCCACATTTGATGTTTTACTAGTCTGACTAAGGAAAGGGCAATGGAAATAGAGGTATATTTGTGAGAAAGATTTAGAGATTAGAACTGATAATAGGGACTCAAAAGAAAAGTGGTAAAATATTATTCCAAAACTACAAACAGACATAAGTTACTGAATGATGACTCCATTGACATTATTTTTGAAAACAGGAATGAAGGCTGATTTTTAGAGAATAATACATTCTACTTTCAAAGTTAAATTTCAGGTAACCAAAGGCCATGAACAAGTAGAAATGCCCAGCAGAGAACTGAGAATATAGGCTGGGATCTCAGAAAAGAGGATGAGTTAGAAGATATAAATTTATTACGCTTGATAAAGCCACACTCTATAGCTGCAGAAGGAAGACCCAATGGTCAGAAGACTCAAGATTCAGCTGTGGGAAGTCAGTTGTTTATCATGGGTGGAAGCAAGCAAATTCTTCACAAGAGGGTCATCCAAAAGTCCTCATCCGGGAAGGAGGCTGATAGCCATTCCTTAGAAAAAGCTGAGCCAGGAACTAATCTCTGCCTACTCACCTCTCAAATCCATTCTATTTATTTATTTATTTTAAATATATTTTTTATTGATTTCAGAGAGGAAGGGAGAGGGATAAAGAGAAACATCAATGATGAGAGAGAATCATTGATTGGCTGCCTCCTGCACGCCCCCTACTGGGGGTATTGAGCCCACAACCCTGGAATGTGACCTTGGTCAGAATCTAACCAGGGACCCTTCAGTCTGCAGACCAACTCTTTATCCACTGAGCCAAACCAGCTAGGGCCATTCTAGCTATTTATTTATCCAAAACATGAATATTGTCATGCATTCAAGATCCTGTGGTGCACCCCTTCTCCTACCTGTTGAAAAGTAAGCTATTTAGCATGTTATTTGAGCCCTTGTTCTACTTTCTAAACTAGTGGTTCTCAACCTGTGGGTCGCGACCCCTTTGGGGGTCGAACGACACTTTCACAGGGGTCGCCTAAGACCATCGGAAAACACATATATAATTACATATTGTTTTTGTGATTAATCACTATGCTTTAATTATGTTCAATTTGTAACAATGAAAATACATCCTGCATATCAAGATATTTACATTACAATTCATAACAGTAGCAAAATTACAGTTATGAAGTAGCAACGAAAATAATTTTATGGTTGGGGGTCACCACAACATGAGGAACTGTATTAAAGGCATTAGGAAGGTTGAGAACCACTGTTCTAAACTTATTTCCATCTCTTCCAAAATACTCACTCTGTTCACTCTGAGCTACTTGCGGTGCCCTGGGTGTTTCACACTGAGCAGTAATATTAGAACAGGGGTTAAGAATACTGAGTGCAGAGCCAAATCACTGGGCTTCAAGTCCTGGTTTGGCAACTTTTGCTGCATGTGACTTTGTGCTTCAGTTTCCTCAACTGTAAGTGGGGATAGTAATTCCTACCTCAAGAATTGTTGCAAGGGATGAGTTATTGCACCCCACTCAGTATATTTCTGTGTACTAGATATTATTACATATTTAATCATAAGAGATCACCAGATAATAAGGACAAGAACGTAGCCCAAGTCTGAGATTTTTTTTAGGTCAAGAACCAAAGGAAGGACCCCAAGGTCCCAAATAGGTCAGGAAACAAGGAAATCTGATGAAGATTGCCACAACGGCCTGCCTGTGTCTTGACCAACCTTATTTCTTTCTCTTTATTTATTTTGTAAAGTTTTTTTTATTATGCACTTATTTATTTATTGCATATTGTGACTCTTGCCTGAAATCAATGTAGAAGTTCAATTACACCAGGATAATAGGCATAAAGTAGGATTATCGTGAACAGTCCTACATGTGATCACCTTATTCCTGAATTCAATAAATCATAGCAGCCAGATTGATCTTTTTAAAATGTAATTTAAAATGGGTTTTCCTCCTGCTTAACATTCTTCAATAATTTCTCTCTACATTTAGAATATAACCCAAACCCTTTACTAGGAACCTATAGGGCCTTCATGATCTGATCTCTGCCTACTTCTTCAGTATCACCTTATGATACTCTCTGCTAAGTTTCTTGAACGTCAAGCTGTTACCTACTCACCCGTAGACCTGTGAACATTTGGTCTCTCTGCCAGGAATATACCCACCCTTTTGCATAAAAGGCTGTGTGTGTGTTACATGCTGTTGAGTTGTTTCCGACTCCTGATGACCCTGTGAATGAGCAATATCCACAGTCTCCTGTCCTCAACAGCCCTGCTCAGCTCCTGTAGACTCATGCCTATGGCTTCTTGTATTAAGTCAATCCAATTCATATTGGGTTTCCTTTTTCCTGCTTCCTTCTATTTTTCCAGTGTTATTGTCTTTTGCAAAGAACCCCACCTTCTCATTGATGTACCCAAAGTAGGATAGCTTTAGTTTTGTCATTTTCCCCTCTAGACATGTTTCAAGCTTAATTTGCTACAGGATCCACTTGTCCATCTTTCTGATGGTCCAGGGTACTCATAGAGCTCTTCTCTAATGCCATACTTAAAATGGATCAATTTTTTCCTGTCAGCCTTCTTCATTTATACATAGTAATTGTATGAGGGTGTGGATCATCTTTGCTTTGGTCTGTAATGACACATTTCTGGTCTTCGTGATTCTTCCTAATTCCTTTTCTTTAGATCTCAGTAAATGTCTCCCCTAGTAAAATATGTACTTGATCAAGAGGGATTTTGCATGCTCCTGTCCAGCACTCTGCAATGCATTGCACATATTATTACTAGCCATTCTTATATTCCCAGTATTTATAATGACCCTGAATAAGCTAATCATCCAATCTAATAAAAGAGAAACATGCCAATTGACTGCACCTCCGCTACGCCCCAAGCCACGCCCACAAGCCAGTCAGAGCAACTATATGCAGATTAACCCAACCAAGATGGCGGCTGGCAGCCAGGGAGCTGGAGCAAGCAGGAGGCTTGGTTGCCCCGGCGATGGAGGAAGCCAAGCTTCCCGCCTGCCCTGGCTGGCTGTGGCCTCCACTCAAGGCAACAAAATTTCAATTATAGAAGATAAATAAATCCCAGATACCTGCTTCCAGCCAGCCTCCACTGGGAGCTTGGGTGGCTGGGGGCCATAGCCAGCCTGCAAACAGCCATCAGCCCCTCACCCAGGATGACCACACCCTCATGGGGTGAGGGTCCCCGCTAGGGGGCTTGGCCAGCCTGCAAACAGCCATCAGCCCCTCACCCAGACTGGCCAGGCACCCCAGCGTACCCCCACCCTGAAGGGGGTGTGGCCAGCCTGGAAACGGCCCTCAGCCCCTCACCCAGGCTGGCCAGGCACCCCAGGGGGGACCCCACCCTGAAGGGGCTGTGGCCAGCCTGCAAACAGCCATCAGCCCCTCACCCAGGATGACCACACCCTTATGGGGTGAGGGTCCCCGCTAGGGGGCTTGGCCAGCCTGCAAACAGCCATCAGCCCCTCACCCAGACTGGCCAGACACCCCAGCAGTACCCCCCACCCTGAAGGGGGTGTGGCCAGCCTGGAAACGGCCCTCAGCCCCTCACCCAGGCTGGCCAGGCACCCCAGGGAGGACCCCACCCTGAAGGGGCTTTGGCCAGCCTGCAAACAGCCATCAGCTCCTCACCCAGGCTGGCCAGGCACCCCAGCGGGGACCCGAACCCTGCAGGGGCTGTGGCCATCCTGCAAACAGCCATCAGTCCCTCACCCAGGCTGGCCAGGCACCTCAGTGGGGACCCCCACCCTGAAGGGGCTGTGGCCAGCCTGCAGATAGCCATCAGCCACTCACCCAGGCTGGCCAGGCACCCCAGTGGGGACCCCCACCCTGAATGTGGTATTGCCAGTCTGAAAATGGCCCTCAGCCCCTCACTCAGGCTGGCCAGGTACCCCAGCGGGACCCCCACCCTGATCCAGGACACCCTTTAGGGCAAACCAGCCGGCCCCCACCCATGCACCAAGCCTCTATCCTGTATAATAAAAGGGTAATATGCAAACTGACCCTAACAGCAGAACGACTGGGAATGACTGGTCAGTATGACACACACTGACCACCAGGGGGCAGATGCTCAATGCAGGAGCTGCCCCCTGGTGGTCAGTGCGCTCCCACAGGGGAGCTCTGCTCAGTCACAAGCCAGGCTGATGGCTGTCAGTACAATGGTGGTGGAGGGAGCCTCTCCTGCCCCCTCAGCAGCGCTAAGGATGTCCGACTGTAGCTTAGGCCTGCTCCCCGCTGGCAAGTGGACATCCCCCGAGGGCTCCCAGGCTGCCAGAGGGATGTCTGACTGCCAGCTTAGGCCCAATCCCCCGGGGAGCAGGCCTAAGCCAGCAGGTGGTCATCCCCCGAGGGGTCCCAGACTGCGAGAGGGCACAGGCCGGGCTGAGGGATCCACCGAGTGCACAAATTTTTGTGCACCTGGCCTCTAGTAATAATATAAAATTGTTATTTAATTTATTAATGTTTTTTTCTGAAGATTAATGGTATGCATGTATTGAATACTTACTATGTTACCAATATATCCGTGTCTCTACTTTCATTTCATTTGCATAACTCTTAGGTAGGTATTATTATTCCTAAAGTGGAGAGGTTTGCCTAGGATCACATAGCTAGTAAACACAGGATCAGGAGTTCTTTTTCTTTTTTAGTTAACATGCTACCTAAGAGCCTCTGGAGTTCTTGATATTTGCCTCAGACCTTTTCCAAAGACTACATTACCTGCTAATAACAGGATATTGTTAGAAGAGTTTTGAGGCATTTCGAATCTCTACACATTTCCAGTCATTCAGTTTCAACATATGAGAAAGATGTGTCAACGGTTACTAAAGAAAAAGTCCCTTTACTTGTGGATTCATCCTTTCCTGGAAAACAAAAACTGTTTTCATTATTTACTTGGGTTTTGTACTTTACTACAAATGATTAGTATCTTAGCTTACTCTTTTTCCAGAACAATTCAGTTTTTTCTTCCATAAATGCAGCACTTAAGAGGTTTGAGAGTATCTATATCATATCTATTCACTTATCTTAATCTGTGTTGATTTTGTTACTTTGTTCATATTCTTTGAAAAATGGGCATCCAGAACTGGAGTTAATATTCTAATTGTGATATGAAAAATGTAATATTATCATTGATTCCTGTAATCTGGATACTGTGTCTGATATTAAACTTTGACCTACCATAACTCCTTGATGTTTTAAAGATGTGTTATCAAGGCATATCTTCCCACTCTTTATAAATTTATGCCTCAGTATGCTCATCTCCAAAATGGAGATAATAATAATATCTACTTTTTAGTGTTGTTCTATTGTTTCAGGTATATGTCTAACACTAATAGTAATCTCTCAGCTAATATTATTGAACCCTAAGTGCACAGTTGTCCATTTCTCCTTGTTGAGTTTCGTCAATTTATTTATTTTTTAATCTATCTATCTCTCTATTAATATTATTGATTTCACAGAGTTAGGAAGAGGGAGAAAGAGATAGAAACATCGATGATGAGAGAGAACCATTGGTCAGCTGCCTCCTGCATGCCCCACAATGGGAATCAAGTCGCAACTTGGGCATATGCCCTAACCGGGAATAGAACGATGCTCAACCACTGAGCCATGCCAGCTGGGCTCATCCGTTTATTTTTGACTCATTATACAGCCAGTAAAAATTCTTTTGAATCCTCATTTGTTTTGTTTGGCTTTTCTTTTTAAAGTCGTGATAATAGCTCTCTTCTAAACTCTGTAACATTGACAAATTTATAATGCCCCTTATTAATTATCTTTATTCAGAATGTTAGAAAAATATTAAACACTAAACCAAAAAACAGTAAAAATTTTCTTACCTGTGGGTATTTTAAGTTTTTATTTATGTCATTTTATTTGGGGAGAATTATTATTTAAAAGCTACTACAGTGTTGCATGGCATTGTATTTACCAAAGCATTTACTTGCATAGTTTTTGAAATTTTTCTGCAATCAATGTAAAATTTGACCCCTTTAAGGAAGCATTAATACACCCCATAGAAGAAACTAAAACTTGAGTAGATCATGCCATAAAATGAAGAAGACGATCTTTTAGAAAAGAAAGAATTTCACCTTCATCATCCATTTCGTGAGAAATTTAATCAAAAGTTATTAAACTGGCGCTCTGTTTTTTCTGCGTAGTTGAACATCTACCAACTGCCACTACTAATGCTCCGTAGGTTCTTTTTCTGCCCTGATAAATGTGTATGAGTTCACTCAGCTTCTCCTTTCTGTGATACTCCTGATTCTGCCATCATCTCAGTGTCCCCAGAGATCAGACTTTGGCAGAGATAGCAGCACAGCAGTCAATAACGCAGACACCTTTTGGTATAACCACACAACTGGGTCACAGGTTAGTAGGTTGAATAAAGATTGGGAGAAAGTCCTGAAGGAAATGAAACTTTTTGTTCTGTTTTTAATGAAACTTCATAAAGTTTTCTTGTCAGCATATCTCTGCCTGGCAATATCTTATGGCAACATGAACAGACTTTTCTGAGGGCACGTTTTTGATTCAGAGCAATGCCAAAACTAGAAATAATTTTTTTTCAGAAATGGAATTAAATGTTATTAGATCCACATTTTGTTTGGAAAATATGGACATCTTTATAGTGATGGGTGTTTTACTAGTACATAAATAGTTTACTACAAAGCACCATTTCTCTATGATGACACAAAGAACTTTAGGAATTGACTAATAATAATTATATGTAGCATTTATTGGGCACTTACTTCGTACCAGGCACTGTGCAAAGTGTTTTATGTAGGTTATCTCACTTGAGTGTCATAATTCTCTAAGATAAAAGTGTTATCATCATTTCCCAGTAGGGAAATTGAAACACAAAAGGCCTTTATGGGTCTCCTTAGAAACATTCAAATTGAATGTGTTAATGCATTATAGTAGATGAGTCAACAATATTAACTCCCTAAAAGAAGAATCAGTTTATGTGAATAAACCGTTAAGTTGTAATGCCACTCAGTGGAACAAAGAAGATTCTGTGGCAATTGGGAGTAGTTCAGGTAATATTGACAGCAATTAACACTTACAAAAACAATTTATAGTTTTAAAAGCTCTGCTACATACTGTATATTATCTCATCTGCTCTTTATGTCATCACTGTAACTTGTATGGGGCTAGTAGGCAGGGATGGTAATGAAGGGTGTAGATAACAGAGCACTCCTGGAAAGGCTGACCAGAATGACAGATGAAAAGGGTCATGAAGGTCTTAATTTGAGAAGGGACATCACCCAATGCAGCAGATCCCCCCCTCTCCCCTCTTAATAGATCTGCCATGGAAGTTATCTAAGAAAGCCAGTTTCAAAAAATTTTCTTGGAAAATATCCCATTCACCCACCAAGAAATTTTAATCAGATATGCTTTGAGGTTAGTGGATAAAGTCTCAGTAGCTATCCTAGGAGTAATGGCACTTCAATTCTAATAGCTGTGAGGTGAGTAAAAGACATAAGTAGCAGAGAGTAATCTGGATGTGAGAAGGGGATTTGGGGGTTTGGTGGGAAGAAAGTGGCCCAGAAGCTGTGGTTTTTCTAGTGCACTGGCAGAGTCACCTGTGACCTTGAGAAAGGAAATTACAAACACCTGCTACACTTCAAACTACGCTACCCACATGCCACAGACAGCTGTTTGAAGAACAGGAGTGAAGGAATGAGAAGGTAATTTTGAGTATCACCCAAGAATGAGATGATTGGGCTTCTCACTTCTTCCTTGAAACCTACTTGTAAAGCTCATTGTATACCCTTCAGTTTCAGCTGACCCTTAAGTATGAATGACTCCTCAGTTGATGTTTCTAATTTTAATTATTCTTTCTTTTTTTCTATTAGAAAAAAATCTTTATAATAAGCACTTAGGCTGTTAACCATTTGGTAACCCAAAGAACCTAAACATGAGTACAGCTCATTAAAATTGCTGTCTTCCCCAGGAACTTCATTGTGCCTTTTCACTCTAATTTTCTGTCAGGGGCACTACCAGTAGCTTAGTTCTTACCAGCAAAACCTTGGTGATATGTGAAGTATATCTGTTTCTCTTATATAGTGCTCTCCGATTGTGTTATATTTCCATTTCCATAGCCAGGATCAAGGCTCTCCTCTCTGACTTGGAGGAGAGATGGCCTTTTCTGTGTTCTTTATTCATTATAACCAACTTCACCTCTCATGGCTATAATTTCTATGATGTTCTTTTTTAAATGGCTTCATTTGGATATAATTCAACATGATATCATATTTACCCTTTTAAAGTCTATAATTCATTGGGTTTTAATATATTCACAGAGTTTTGCAATCATTACCACTCTAATGTTAAAACATCCCCAAAAGAACTTCCATACTCATTAGTAGTCACCCTCATTCCATTGCTTTCTCTCCTTAGCCTCTGGCAAATACTAAACTTCTTTCTGTCTATATGGACTAGCCCAGCCATGGGCAAACTACAGCCCGCCCGTTTGAAATGAATAAAACTAAAAAAAAAAAAGACCGTACCCTTTTATGTAATGATGTTTACTTTGAATTTATATTAGTTCACACAAACACTCCATCCATGCTTTTGTTCCGGCCCTCCGGTCCAGTTTAAGAACCCATTGTGGCCCTCGAGTCAAAAAGTTTGCCCACCCCTGGACTAGCCTGTTCTGGATATTTTATATAAATGAAGTCATATCATTTATGACCTTTTGTTATCTGACTTTTTTCACTTAGCATAATGTTTTCAAAGTTCCTTCATGTTGTAGCACTCACCAAATTTCATTCCTTTTTATGACTGAATAAGAGTCTATTATGTAGACAGACCATTTTATTTATCCTTTAATCCAGTGGTTCTCAACCTTGGCTACACATTAGAATCACCTGGGAATCTTTTTAAAATCCTGATTTCTGGGCCTCATCCTCCAGAAATTCTGTTTGTTACTAATGTTGTGGCCCCACCCCATAACAAAGAAACAGAATGTCCAGAGGATGAGGCCCAGAAATCAGGATTTTAAAAAGATTCCCAGGTGATTCTAATGTGCAGCCAAGGTTGAGAACCACTGCTTTAATCCATTGATGAGCATTTGAGTTGCTTTCATTTTTAGCTGTTATGAATAATGCTATATAGACATTCACATATAGGTTTTTATGTGGACATGTTTTCAGTTCCCTTGGGTAAATATTTAGTACTGGAATTGCTATGTCATGTTACATGTATGTTTAACATTTTGAAGAACTGTCAAAATATCCTCTGAAGTGTCTCTGGACCATTTTACAATCCCACCAGCCAAATATGAGGGTTTCAGTTTCTCCACAGCCTCATCAGCATTTGTTATTGTCCGTTATTACTATAGTCATCCTAGTGGGAAGGGAGTGTTAATCTGGTGATTTGTATTTGTATTTCCTTAGTTAGTAATGATGTGAGCATCTTTGGAATTGCTATTTGTATATCTTCTTTGGAGAATCTATTCAAATCCTTTGCCCATTTCCTAATTTGGCAAATTATTATATTTTACTATGTAATTATATATGTTAGATATGTTTTTAAATATCTATTATATATGTATTTGTTGGATTCAGAGTTTATATCAAATGTAGAAGTAAACTTTTGTTTTTAAAAATGTAATTAAAGTTAGCAGATCAATTAGGATGGAAATAAATGAAATAGCAAATAGAAACAGATTAGAGAAAATTAATTAAACCAAAAATTGGATTATTGAAAGATCAAGAAAATTAACAAACTCTTAGCTAGACTGACTCAATGAAGGGAAATAGGGAACACTCAAATTAATAATATCAGGAATGATTAAGGAGATACCACTTCTGACCTTAGAAAAATAAAAATAAAAAGGATGATAAAGGAGTGCTGTTATCAATTGCATGCTAACAAGTTAAATAGCCGATCCGTGGTCAGCAAACTACGGCTCGCGAGCCACATGCGGCTCTTTGGCCCCTTGAGTGTGGCTCTTCCTAAGCTTTAGGAGTACCCTAATTAAGTTAATAACAGTGTACCTACCTATATAGTTTAAGTTTAAAAAATTTGGCTCTCAAAAGAAATTTCAATCGTTGTACTGTTGATATTTGGCTCTGTTGACTAACGAGTTTCCCGACCACTGGCATAGATGATAGGAACAAATTCATAAAAAGACCCAACTTAAAACTTACTGAAGAAGGAAAAAAGAAATCTGAATAGACTTGTAAGAGTAAAGTGATTGAAGTAGCAATCTAAAACCTTCCCACAAAGAAGATCCCAGGACACAATGCATCATTGGTGAATTGCACCAAATGTTTTAAAGAAGAAAAACATCAGTCTTTTACAAACTCTTCCAAAATTTAAAAGATAAATGAACATTTTCCAATTCCTTTTATGAATCAGTATTACTGTGATCCCAAAACTGGACCAGAACACTGAAGACCAAAATCTCTTATGAATACTAATATAAAACATCAGTAAAATACTTGCTAACCTAATCTACAACATGTAAAAAAGATTATACACCATGACCAAATAGGATTTGTCCCAGGAATGACGGAAAGATTTAATATATGAAAATTGGTCAGTGTAATAGGCAATGTTAATAGCATTAAGCACAAAAACTCACAAAATAATTTCAACAGATATAGGGAAAGCATTTAACAAGATCCACCATCCTTTGTATAGCCTTTATCAGATTTAGGAAGTTCCTTTGTATTCTTGCTTTGTTGAGTGTGTTTATTGGGAAAGGATGTTGGCTTCTGTCATTTTTTCTTCATTCTTTTCTCTCTCTGTTCCTTAGACTGGATAATCTCAATGTGCTTATCCTAAAACTTCACTAATTCTTTCCTCTGCCAATTGAGAACTACTGTTGAGCTAGCCACTCTGTTGAATATTGTACTTTTGACCTACATAATTTATATATTTTTAAATAATTTCTGTCTTTCTGTTGATATTTTCTATTTGCTAAGGTAGTCTCATACTTCCTCTTAATTCTTTAGTCATGATTTTCTTTAGGTCTTTTAACATATAAAATCTTTTAAGAATTTTTGTCTAATAAATTCAGTATCTGGGCTTTCTTAGGGACAATTTTTATTGACTTCTTTAATTCCTGTGTAGGGTCATACTTTACTGTTGTTGTTTTTTATGTCTTGTAAATTTTTGTTGCTAACTGGACATTTGAGATAATATAATGTGGCAAACCTTGAAATCAGATTCTCTACCCCCACGCTTCCACGGTTTGTCACTTTTGTTGTTACTCTTACTACTAATTTAGTTAGTGAATTTCCTGGGGTAATTCTGTATAAATTCTATATTTTTTTTGTGTTGTGCAACCACTGGAGTGTCCACTTAGTTTAGTGATCAGCTAATGACTAGACAGAGATTTCCTTAAATGCCTGGAACCACATCCTGCAACCTTTTGCAAGGGGCTCTGTGTGTGTGTGTGTGTGTTGGGACTTGTTTTCAGTGCTTCAATTGGCAGTTTCTAACTCTGCCTTACAAAGATTTCACGCACTGGTAACGCAGACTGTCAAGGTCAGCCAGAGGTGAAGGTTTAGACTTTAGAGCCTTCTCTGGTCTTCCTGGGCACACACACAGTCCTGCACATGCACGTGTCCCTTTAGATTTCCAGGAGTGTCTTGGAGCTTTTCAGAGTACCCTATATACATGTCATTTTCCTTTTAATATTTTGGTCATCCCCTCATTTGTCCTAACTTGTATCACCACCTAAGTTGCAACTGTTTTTGACAAATGCCCTAGGGATGTGGCTGTTCACACAGCTGGCTCTGAGTCACATCAGTTTAAGACAAGTCCTGAGAATGGGGCTGTTGCCACATAGGTCATATAGTATACTTCTCTGGAGATGGCCACTCTCAGCCTGTTCTGCCCTCTCCTGTGACTGCTAGCCTGCTGGTTTTCAGAGTTACCATAGTTGTGAGTCTCTTGGTTTCGAAGGCTACCATGGAACTGTCAAGAGGGTAATGAGAATAGGGCAAGTTTAACTCCACAGAGCTTGCTGTGTTTATCAAAATTTAACTGTTTTTCTTGAATTGCTCCTTGGATTGTTATAAACCTTTGGCTAATTGTCAGAGTTCTTAAAAAGTTTATTTTGACCAGTGTTCTTCCATTTTTCTTTTCTCTTCTCTTCTCTTCTCTTCTCTTCTCTTCTCTTCTCTTCTCTTCTCTTCTCTTCTCTTCTCTTCTCTTCTCTTTTCTTTTTTAGGAAACTCCACACTGTTTTTCATAGTGGCTGTACCAGTCTGCATTCCCACCAGCAGTGTACCAGAGTTTCTTTTTCTCTGCTTCCTCGCCATTTGTGTGTCCTCTTTGGAAAAGTGTTTATTTAGATCCTTTGCCCATTTTTTAATTGGATCGTTTGTCTTCCTTTTGTTGAATTGTATGAGTTCCTTATATATTTTGAAATTATCACCTTATCAAATGTATCATTGGCCAATATGTTCTCCCATTCATTGAATTCTCTTTTCATTTTGTTGATGGTTTCTTTTGTTGTGCAGAAGCTTTTTATTTTTATGCAGTCCATTTGTTTATTTTTTTCCTTCGTTTCTCTTGACCTAGGCATTGTATCAGTGAAAATTTTGCTATGCGAAAGGTCTGATACGTTGTCTACATTTTCTTCAAGGAATTTTATGGTTTCATGACTTATGTTTAAATATTTTATGCATTTTGAGTTTATTCTTGTGTGTGGTGTAAGTTGGTGGTTTAGTTTCATTTTTTTTTGCATGTACCTGTCCAATTTTCCCAACACCATTTTTTGAAGAGACTGTCTTTACTCCATTGCCTCCTTTGTCAAATATTAATTGAGCATAATAGCTTGGGTCAATTTCTGGAGTCTCTTTTCTGTTCCATTGATCTATATGCCTCTACTTGTGCCAGTACTGGGCTATTTTGATTACAGTGGCTTTGTAGTATAGATTGATATCTGGTATTATGATCCTTCCAGCTTTGTTCTTTTTTCTCTAGATTGCTATGGCTATTCCGGGTCTTTTTTGATTCCATATGAATTTTTGAAGTATTTTTTCTAGTTCTGTGAAATATGTTGTTGGTATTTTAATAGGGATTGCATTGTAGCTACAGATTGTTTTGGGTAGTATGGACATAATAACAGTAGATGTACATGATGCTGGGAAAAACACAAACTAAGATTTATGTTTGTTTTAGAACTAGTGAATTTTAAAACCTTGGTTGAATAAAATATCTAAATGAGATGTTTTTAAACAAAATATTTCATAAAACAAAGCAGATAATTCTAAAGGTATTAATTCATGCTAAACTTTAAGAATAAGTATTTTAAGCATATAATATTTGAAACAATATATTTTTCTTGCCGAAACCGGTTTGGCTCAGTGGATAGCGCGTCGGCCTGCGGACTGAAAGGTCCCAGGTTTAATTCCGGTCAAGGGCATGTACCTGGGTTGCGGTCACATCCCCAGTGGGAGATGTGCAGGAGGCAGCTGATTGATGTTTCTCTCTCATCGATGTTTCTAACTCTCTATCTCTCTCCCTTCCTCTCTGTAAAAAATCAATAAAATATATTTTAAAAAAAATATTTTTCTTAATTATATCCTTTAGGTCAAAAACTATATTCTTCATGTCTTTATTTCCCCTACTATCTTTGTGAAGTGCCACATGTGTAGCACACTCTAAAGATATTTAGTATACGAATGAGATGTTAATTTGTTTTTAGAAATTGTTTATAATTTTAATTAATTCTGTTAATACACTTAAAAATGTCATTAGGAGTGCTCTTTCAGGAATTCTTGAAAGTGCCATTAACATCAAAGAGATTTAATTTTATTCTCAAAAGACTTATCTCCAGACCTCATGTTATTTTTAAGTAATAAGTCTGTTATCTCTATTACGTATATATTTAAGCACAGAGATATAGACCCATACCTCACTCTAAAAGAGAACAATGGACATTGTAACTCATTTAGACATTTTTTAGTTCCTATAAATACCTATTCAAGTTTAGAAAGGGCTTTTCTAAAGTAGTTCTGTAGCAATATCTCAGGTCTCTCTTTGAAGATCCTTCCATAACTTACATATCTATCTATACATATATATATATATATGTTTATTTTTATTTTTTAATATATATATGTATTCATATGTTTATATCCTTAACCAACTTTAATTAACAATATTTGTATTTTAATATTTACAAATTTGTATGTATGCATATATTTTTAAAGTTTTTACTACTGCTCACAGCACTTGTGGCTATGGAAAGGACCTGGCCAGGAAAGTAGCATCTATAGGTAAATAAACCAAGTAATAAATGCAGTAGGGTAAATATGTGTGTGTGTGTATATATATATATATATATATATATATATATATATTTCATTGATTATAAGGGATATATTTCTCTGAACAATCTCTATAAATCATTGCTTTAAACTATGAAGTATAAAATTTATAACTACCAAAACTGAGTATCTACAAATTATGAATAATGTTATTTGCAAATACTCGAATTCATTTTTGTTTATAAATTATTTTAATATTCAATATTAGTGTGCACCCTGTTACTATTCATTTTCAACTTAAAAGTAGAAAAACAACCCAGCCAGAATGGTTCAGTTGGTTGAGCATTGTCCTGTGTACCGCACATATTTGGAAGGCAACCAATCCATGTTTCTCTCTCACATTGATTTTTTTTCTCTCTCTAAAATCAATAACAACATATTATTTTAAGTAGAGAAACCAAAGATTAATTACTACAAATATTTAAGGTATCGCTTTTTTTAAAAAGGGCCTCCAGACCAAAAACAATGAAACATCCAATAAAATGGGAGCTCCCTGAGGGCAGAGATTTTTTTGTCTGTATTGTTCACTTCTATCTTCCCAGCCTGTAAGAGTAGCTGAGATACCATAGATACCTAATAATTATTGCTAGATAAACATTTAATTTTTAAATTTTGCTTGTTTTTCTATTTTAAAAGTTTTGCTAATCCTTAAGAGGTTGTAGGGAAACCTAAGAAATGATTACTATGACTCCTGGCTGCAGTTTGACATGACCTCACTGAAAAAATGACAAAGTGGATGTTAAATTACTCAGATCTAGAGCAGGTCAGCCTTTCCGTGAGACAAGAGGGAAACTAAGAAAGGCAAGTAAAACCAATAGGAAAGGAGGAACGGGTTTACTTTTAAGTTTTGCCAGTAACAATTTGTTACAAGATTTGACTTTATATTTTAAATTGTTTCTTACCCATTCAGTTGCATCACTTAATATATGCAAAAAATAGTGTACATGTTTTATAAAATATGTTGAAGTAAAGTATTAACTAAACTTTAGGTATCAGAATCACCTGGAAAGCTTGTTACAACTCAGACTATATGATTTCAGTTTGTCTGGGATGGGACCCAAGAATTTGCATTTTTAGCAAGTTTCCAGGTAATGTGTCACTTGTGGTCTGGAAACCTCACTTTAATGTAAATCAATGATCAAAATCCTCTGTTTACTAACCCTCCCAATAAAGAAAATTAAAGTACACTATCATTTTTCTTTGCTAATAACAACAACAAATATATAGCCTAATCTATAAAGATCTGCATCATTGTCTTGGTTTTTTTAAGAAAATAAACAATAAAAAGATACACAGTAGAGCCATCGTGAAGCACTAATAACTCACTGTAACATCATATGTGAATTGTGATTTCTGTAAGAAAAGCTTTAATTGATATTAATCACCATATAGAAATGAGCAGCTTATTTGTGAGCTCCAAAGGTCAGGCCATTCCTATTTGTCAAAGAAGAAAGAAGGGTTTCCACATGGTGAATTATGCTTTGTCCTTACTGTTTTAATTATTGCTACAGGTTTTCCTATGTAGTGTTGCAGCAATCAAACTAGCATTTCTGATTCATGTATGATTACAGATAACACAGCACACTAGTATCCACCATGTTAAAATGTTGAATTTCCTTTAAAATTTATGAATGCTATTCTTTTGGGATAGTTAGAGTACTTGGTATGATCTAATTTTTACCAAATTACCATATGCTTCACTTCCCTTAGTATACAGTCATTCAGTCTGAGTGTTCTGTGATATACTTTAGTTTTGGAGGCCCAGACAGAACTGGAAACTCAGTGTCTTGATTCCTAGTTTGGTATTCTTTCCATTAACCTTGGTATTTACTTTACCAAAAGGTATTTGGAATCAAATATTTTCAAATATTTGTTTGATGAAGTGTTTAAGGCATTATACAGCAGGATAGGAACAAATAGTTTCTCTGGTACAGAGACAATAAACTGTGCAATTATTTACTTTCTTTATCTCTATTGTCTTAATCTATTATTATTCAGATAAGATCAACTAAAAATTACAGGATCTTGGTTTCTTTTTTATAAATATGTGTAGGGTCGTCATACATAGTATTCATGGAAATAATCATAAGAGACTATATATATTTCTATCATATGATGCTAGAAATAGGTCTGTATGTTTCTTTATCCCTCTGGCGAGATAAACTATAGTCCCAGCGTCACTAATAGAGGAGTAATTGGGATATTTAATAATGTTCTTCTGTACAACTCAGGATTTATTGTTAAATTTGTTTTTCTAGTAACTTTTTTATTTGCTCTATTTTTCTATTTTAATAGTAAAGACCAAATATTCCTTCATTGACATTATTGAGAAATAAGACTTTCTTGAAGCTCATTTTATTTCACTTGTTAAATAATTACTGAGGGGCAAGGGGTAGGCACAGCTGGGGCGGAAGCTGGGACCATGCCTGGAGACTATGCCCAGAAGCTGTCCAGTAGCAGCATGTCTCATTGCCATGCGCAGTGATCCTCTAGACTAGTGTGTGGTGGTTGGCAACACAGGGCAGTGGGCAAGACGAGCTACTCATGAGCTATGCCAATGATGCCTTCTCAGGGGGGTAAGTGCCCACCTGCTTCCACTGCTACACAGCCAGCATCACCATTAGGAGTCAAGCAGTACCTCCTGGGACTCTGGGACACAGCAGGACAAGAAAATTATGATCACACAGGAAGACTGTAATCATCTGAGATCTTTATCTCATCTAGTGACTGATGTCTGCCTTATATGCTTCTCTGTGGTCAGGCTAGCCTCATTTCTCAATGTAAAAGGAGTAGGTATCAGAATTTAAGGAATATGTACCAAATATACTCTTTTATTAATAGCAACTCAGATTGATCTCTGAGGTGACCCTGAAACTTTAGCAAGACTGAATGCTATGAAAGAAAAACTTACATGTGTGGAACAAGAACAGAAACATTTCCAAGATAGGAGCATGCTGTTTTGTGCTTTAACCCAGAAGGGACTAAAGACTGTATTTGGTGATGCTATCAAAACCATTTTAACTCTCAAGAAATACACAGGGGAAAAAATAGGACCAAGATGTAGAAACGGTTGTTTGATTGTGTGAGAAACATCATTATTGGGCAAGGAAATTGTCTACTTCTCTGGGCTAGCATACGAAATGCTACAAGTTATACCCAGACCTCTTATAAATAATGAAGTAATTTAAAACTTGAAGGGGAGGGGGGCGGGGACTGTCCTCAGAATTCTATAGAATTCATTAAGAGTGTTTTCTAAATGTCCAAGAAGCAGCAAACAGAATCTGAAGCCACAATCTATTATAAATACTTTATCTCAACCAGAAGGTACACGATCTCTCAAGGGTTTCATAGTTGAAAAAACTCCAGTCACATCATGTTCTATCTATGTAACAAACCATGCTGTAAAAGGAACTGCCTGGCTTGACCATACACATTTCTGCATAGTCTTTATGTAATCTGCACAAAGAAATATCTTCTCCTTTTGCTCCAATTAATTGTTTTTGTATATAAGTTGCTTTCTATTCCAGTATGCCCAGAGGGCCAACCACGAAACCAAAGGTTGCTCCAAGCGCACAGGAGATGGGCCATACCTGAGGAGTAAATATATGAGATAAAAAAGAACAAATGTTTTATTGAACAAAGTTAAGTATAACAAATACTTCTATATTGAACCTTAATATACTTTCTTAAAGGATGCCAAAAGTGTAATGTTATAATTGCATTTATCATGAACACAAAAAAATGGACACATTTCAGTTAATGTGTATTAAACTGTAGCAAAGTTTCTGGCATAGAATAATTACTAAGATGTTTCACCTTATATTGATTGATAATCCTGCCAATAACCGTAAGTGGTGACCTAACAAGTCTTTGGCTGAGTGCTGATCTGCATATGCATAGAATAAAACTCCATAAGGAAGAACCATTCAAAAGTAGTAGGCTGCACAACAGGATGGGAACAATTCACATTCCTGACAGCCAGAATGGAAAAACCTCCTAATATATGGGACATCAAGTAGAATAACCAACAGGATAATTTATACCCTGGAAATGGGTATTATTGAATCCTGGAGGAAAGTCTTTCTAAGTCTGCTCTAACAAAACTTAAAAACAAACCTGGAAAGGTTCAAAATGATCTCAAGTAACTATATGCCAAAAAAAAGGTCCAACACTCTTTTAAGTAATACAAGAAAGTCCAGCGGTCACCAAAGTAAAATTCACTTATATTAGTTTTCTAGGGTTGTTGTAACAACTTACCACAGACAGTGTGGCTTAAAACAGAAATTTATGCTCTCCATGCTCCGGAGGCCAGCGCCTGAAATTACGTTAAGCAAGGAGAAAGCAGAGGGAAAGTGGTGTGATTGGATGCCGCATTGGCTGCAGGGAGTTCCCCAACCATTATGGGCCCACCTGAAGCAGTGCTGGAGGAGAAAGTACCAAACATAGGAGTTTATTCAACATAACGTAGCTTATTGACTGGCTTGGGGGCATTATGAATATTGATTTTTGGATTATATTATGGATAAACATGTAAGAAACATCTGCTGAACAATACTGGTTAATGTTCCTTCAGTAGACTAGTTTCAAGAACCATTGAGAATTCTTCAGAGATAACTGTAATGATGAAAAAAATCTCTCGGAAGGTAATTCATTACAAAGAGGAATTCCCTTAAATGGCTTATAACAGCCTGTCAGACTGGTTAAACCAAGAAAGAGTATCTGGCAAGCACTACTATGAAGACTGAAAAATGCATGTCTAAAATAATGGCACTTCCACCATGATTATGCCCAAGCTTTGAGAAAGAGGAGGAACTCTGTTTCAAATATGTGAAGAGTGGGCAAAATTTGATCAAGTGGGTTTTATGGAACATCTCATTTCCCAGATCTGTCATTACCAACATGGGCACATAAGCTTCTATTGCAGAAATATTTCTGTAACATATTGCCAGAGATACTCTGTCATACTTACAATGCCAGACTACAGTGTGCAAGGAATGGTACGTTATAGAAGATAATGATCAAGAGAATGGTCAAGACAGATTTTCTATGACAAGACCTAGCAGAATAAGAAGAAAATAGAAATAGTTGTGTCTCCCAACTTTTTTTTTCTTTTAAGTCATTTTAATAACCAGGCAGTTAGTAAAAAATACAGTTATCTCACACAAGCATGATTAAAGGTGATGATGATACCAGATTCCAAAGAGCAAGGGTGGTAAGAAGGCTTCAAGATTCACAGATCGAAGATCTTGGTTTCAGAAAGTCTCAGAGGGGTAGCAGGACAAAAATGAAATTTAAGGACAGGGCATGGTTGCTGGGTCATCAGCACCTCAAAACATTTCTTGATGATGATTCGGTGCAGAGAGTATTTACTTGTTGTCTTGGGAGAACCAAGCAGCATGGGCCAAGCAGGTCTGTTTTCCTATGGGGCAGACTTCCTCAGGGTGGAGACCCAGTCTTTCTATTCCTTGAGGTAATGCTAGAGAAGCATGATCACGCTGAAGCCAGAGGTTCCAATTCCGTCTGCTGTCTCCCACATTTTTTACGGGTTGCTTTAAGTTACCCTAAAACAGTGAGATAACAACAAAATCTAGTTGGAGATGGGGGAGACATGACTTATGCAGCATCCGCTGCCAAATTAAAATAAGCAAAGAACTTACTATGTGTACAGTGATTCTCAAAAGAGACTAATCGGTCTTCAGATGAGACACACAGTAGATACAAGCAGATTCTCAGGAGCCACGGGGCTTCCGTCAGTGCGGTGAGAGTGGTCATAACTGCACTGCCAGATGTGGACTGTCGGCATGTGAAACACACTGGTTCCTCATTGTATAGCAGGTTTGCACTTAAATGTGAGGAATGGTATGATGGTGACATGCTCTCAAGACAGTTCCTTTGGGGGATGTAACCTCCCAATTATCACCTTCCTGGATGCCGGTTGTGGAGTTTGGTGACAAGGACTTTATTTCTATACCAGGAGGTAGCATTGTAATAGTGAAGAACATAGTAATGTAAGCTGGGAACCTATAATGGATATGAGTGTGGCATTGCCCACTGGTAGTACTAACATGTTCTAGTAATGAGCGATTCATCTGACACCATCGGGTTGTGGGACTGTTAGTGTGCCAGGACTACTGTAACCAGATGCCATAGAATAGGGGACTTAAACAACAGAAATGTGTTTGACCCAGTCGTAGAGGCTGAAAGGTTAGTTTCTTCTGAGCCCTCTGTCCTCATCTTGCTGACTACTACCTCCCACTGTGTTCTCACGTGGCCTTTTCCTCTGTGCATGTGTGGTCCTGGTACCTCTTCCTCTTTTTAGAGGGACACCAGTCCTATTGGATTAGAGCCCCACCCATATAACTTCACTTAATCATAATTACCTTCTTAAAGGTCCTATCTCCTAATACAGAAACATTAGGGACTACGGCTTCAATTTATGAATTTGGGGAGGAGTGTCACACAGTTAAGTCCATGGCAGGGACACAGAGTATGGAACGTATTTCCAAGGATTAAAGGGCCATGCGAAATTAGTGTGCTGCATTTGATTGTTTAACAAGGATAATCAATGGGTACTTTAATAGGAAAATTGAATTGTAGAGTCATAGGTCTTTTGGACCCCTGTACCTCTGAAGGGTCTCTTTTTTCAACAGAACCTGGTGAGCAATCAGGAGAAGTTTTCTGACTCTGGTTGGATGAATTCCAGATTGTCAGTAGGCCACACAAGCGTTTAAGCCTGATGTGGGACTTCCTGAATGAATCTGTTGCCTAAACTGGATCTCTCCTGCTCTCCTTCCCAGCAGCCACCTCTGGTTCCAGATAAATAAGCATACGTTGACCTCCTACTTGCTTAAGGTCATCAAAGTCGTGCTGTCTCAGTGTACTAAATCCAGGCGGAGGAACAATAGGAACAAACCCCCAGTTTTCTGATAGTGAATTTTATCATGAAAGGAAAACAGTGGGCCTGCAGGTGACCGAGGATAGTTGATCTTCTCAGCACAGCTGACTACTTAAGTACTGCTACCCAAAAATATGTCTTATCTTTCATGAGTGAGTAAGATTTCCTGTTCCTCATTTTTCCCTCTCTTTTGCTTCTTCCTCCTGTTTGATTCTAGATAAACAAGGCCTATAAATGTGTTTGTTTCGTTTTGGAAAAAACTCACTTTAAGTCCCGATTCTACAACTTACTAGTTTACTTGACTTTAGGCAAGAAATTAAACTTCTCTGTACATCAAATTTCTCATTTATAAAATTGAAATAGGAATGTATACCCTGTCAGGATTGTCATAAAGGTTGAGTGAGATAACTTACATAAGCAACTAGCATGGTACATAGAACATGGCTGGCACTCGAAACATTTTAATTTGCTTTCCTCTTCTATGATAGCACAGGTAGGAGAATAAAGGAGAAGAGATTTGGAGAAGAACAAAGGGAAAAATTAAAAGTTCCACTTTTACATAAGTAACTGGGCATCAATATACTAAAAGGTATAAAAGATCTGTAATCTTTAAACAATATCCTGCATAATATGTTGTAAGTTAGAGACTGTGCTAAGCAGTACAATAGGAATTGCATTTGTACCATTTGAATTAAAGTGTCATTACTGCCCTTATACAATATAGTGACAATAGTTAATTCCAGATTTACCCATTAAAATCTCCTGGTTACCCTAGCTGTTTTGACTCAGTGGTTACACGTACTAAAGGGTTTTTGGGTTCGATTCTGGTCAAGGGCACACCTCGGTTGCAGGCTTGATCCCTGACCCTGATTAGGGTGTGTGTAGGAGGCAGCCAATCAATGTGTCTCTCTCACATCCATGTTTCTCTGTCTCTCCTCCTCCCACTCTCTCTAAAAATCAATGTCGGGGGGGGATATCTTTGGGTGAGGATTAACAAAACAAAATCTCCTGGTTAATGTGTTCACAAATGCTTCATCATAAATTAAGGGTACCGCAGCGTGTCTTGTAAACTATTCTAGAATCCTCTGCTTAAAACTCTTCTGTCTTCCTGTCGCCCGTATTAAGAGGCTTCTGAACTCTCAGCATGTGTGATCTGGCCACTTCTTTCTTCTGTAGCCTCAACTTCCCCCACCTTTCTGGGCTCTTACCTTTACTCCCCAGCTCCCATCATATTGAACTATTTTTGGTTTCTCTTTTCTGGACTCAAGCAAGTCGGGCCTGAGATGCACTTTTGAACTCTTCACCTGGGTCTTTGTTGATTATACTTTATTTTTCTGCAAAGCCTAATTGTAATTCCTTCCAGAAATTATCTTATTTATCATTGTATATTTGGCCACTAGCACGGTACCAGGCTCATTAGTAATTCAGTAAATACTTAAGCAAATGAGTCAGTATTGTGCCTAAATGCAAGGATTATATAATATTTTTATTGCTTATATTATTGTATAACCTATAAATTTTCAAAACCCATTTAAACAGAAAAAAAGTAGAAGTAGTTTATTCTTCATATTATGTGCCACTTTATACAATGTATCACATCTAAAATGGGTTGATGTCTGCTTCCTTCTTATAATTGCTATAAGGGATTTGTAAATGCCATTGTAGTCATTCATTTTGATTTGGGTTTTTCCAAAGGGGGGGAAAAAATCAAATATAGTGACTATTGTAACAACACAGAGGATTCTCATAGAAAGGCTTTTCCTCTTAAATTTCTATCTGGTGAAAATGAGCTTATCAGAGATTTTAAAAGGCAATCAGAAGATTTAGATTGTTGATATAAAATATCAGAAGCATATGTTTGTAGAGAAATATATCTCAAAAAGAGATGTTAATAATATACAAGTGATCACCATGAAGTTATGTAATTGGGTTGTTCCATTGAGCTTTCCTTTTTGTAAAATTGTTGACATTCTGAAGGATTTTTTTTTTCCAGATGCATCTGCTTAGCACAGAGAATGGGAACTAAAGGTAGCATAAAACAATTCTAAGAAAGTGAATGTTGTGTGACCTTTTTTTTAATTTGCTTCACAAGTAATTTATTTTAAAAAAATTAACATCTGCTATTTTGAAGCTAATCTTAGTGTATTGAATGCTCTTAACCATTTCTCAATCCCACAGTCTTTTATCTTGCTTCTCCTGCTGTGTTCCCACCACCCTTGATCCCATTAGCAAACCTTGAGACCGCCTCAGACTTACCAAAGTACTGCTTTGGTTTCAGCTGCTCTTCTGCAAGAGGAAGTGAATGTTGGGGGTTTTCTCTGTGGTACAGTTGTGATAAAGCTGTGGTGGTCTTATCTCTCTCTTAGGTAGTGGCTCTTTATGACTACACAGCGAATCGATCAGATGAACTAACCATCCATCGCGGAGACATTATCCGAGTGTTTTACAAAGATAATGAAGACTGGTGGTATGGCAGCCTAGGAAAGGGACAGGAAGGTTATTTTCCAGCTAATCATGTGGCTAGTGAAAGTAAGTTTTATGCTCCCTTCCTGGTCTACTAGTATGGTATAACTGATATACAAGATTTTATCATGTTGTACCCTTTAATTTACTGTCTTTGTAACTTTTGCATATGTTTACCAGTGGGTATTGCTTTTCATTTTCATGATGCAAAAGAAATAAAAGGGACGGCACTAGTATACCAGAAAGCTATTACATTCATCCCAGGGGACCTGCCCATCTTCCTACAACCTTCTTCAGCCCCTTTTCCCTGCACCTGTCATGCCCTTCAAGCACAATTATGTCAGGTCTCTTGTCACAGTGACTCAGTTGACTTTAAGAACCTCTAGTCCCCCAATTTCCATTCTTTTACTTTATATACCACAGGCCTTGCTGTTACCTATTACCTGCCTACAGTAGGTTGTTTCATTCTCAAGAAAATTAAGCCCTCATTTGTGAAAGGGAAAAGAAAGGAGCTGGAGAAAGAATTCTAAATACACTTTCTGAAAGTGAGAGATGAAAATAGAAAGCAGAGAGCTTGCGAAGAAGGACCAGAAGGAGGGGAGAAATACAGTAATGCTTCTTCAGAAGAATCCTTTTATCAGCAGTTAACTTCATCATGTGGTAGGAAAACAATGCTCAGGGGTCAGGGAAACTGATTTCGAATCCTAGCTCCTCCACAGCTATTATCGATGTGCCTCAGTTTCCTCCTATAAAGTGAGGAAGTTGAACTCTGTCATCTCTAAATTTTTTTCCCAAAAATACTAAGATCATTTAGTTATGATTTAAAATGTAGTATAGGAAGCCTAGAGATTACTCTGTTTTGAATAATTATTCAGTCTTTTGCTTCTGCAAAGAAGTAATTATTATAGATAATAGCTGCTTTTCAGGCTAGTCTATGAAACCCCATTTAACTCAAACAATGGCTGAGCAAAAGTACTATTGATTCCTAAACTAAGTTCTGAATTTTTGAGAGCAAAGGAGATGGCATAGGAAGAACTCCTTCCTTCCCTGAGTACTGGGCGCTGGCATAAGCCCAGATAAAATATTTTCTCTTTGGCACTTTCTACCATGTTGTCTGTACCCTGGTATTTCCCAGTGCTCCCCTGGCCAGTCTCTCAAGGGCTCCCAGTCTCATTGCAGCTTCCTTCCTCAGCTTATCTGCTGCTTTCAGCAAACTCCTCCCCTCAAAAGTTCCCAATGTCTCAAAAATCACCCACTTCTCTCTCACACAACAAAAGTCTGTAGTTCCTCTGTGCCATTGTTTTAATTCTCTTTCCTTGAGCAGTAAATGACTTATAGCTCTTAAACTCTATTGCAGGTATAGTTTTATGTTTAAAAGAAGATGCATAATGGAGAAAAAACATCAGGCAATGTGGAAGAAATTTTAGGACAAGTTAATACCCAGTCATCTCCCAAAAAATCTGCACTTCTAATTTCCAGATTGTCTCAAATATCCAGGTTTCTTCCCTCTCCTTCTCACATGGTCAATACCTGGAATTCAGCTTCTGCCTTTTAAATCAAGAGCTACCTATACAATCAAAGTCATTCTGGAGTATATCCATCATTTTAACTAGATATTACAATTCATTGTTAATCCAGATACAAATGAAAGCATAATTGTTTTATACTTGACATTGTAAAAAGATTATGTATTTCCAGGCAGGATGGTATTAGGTGCTTTAACTTTATAATCTAATTAGTTTGCAGAAATAACCCCTTAGGCTTCCAATTCTGGAGAGGTTATAGATATTTGATTGTAGTGGGTAAAAAATCCAATAAATTTCTCTTCCATTATATCCCAAGTGAGACTTCTGAAGCATACTGTAATGATGATTAGTGGATATGTACAGAAGTTAATGGTCACTTGTAGTGACTATTCTTCAACTGTCATAATTCCTTATATCCCAAAGTAATTGATATTTTATTTTGGCATTAGTTATTGCTGTGGGAAAAGCCTTGTAAATGCCAGAACAAACAGAATAAATCCTCATATACCTGAGAATATAATTGAATTCTCACTTCACTGGGGACTTTTTTTCTCTCCTTTTATCCTACTTTTTACCTGAAATTTAAAAAATCTTAACAGATGCAAAGAGACTGTTTTAACATTAGAGAAAAAATTAGTCAACAGCATATTTCACTCTAAAAATAGTAGAAGTCCTTTATCTTGATCCAAAGCCAAATATACAAAGCGAATGATCTAAGGACGTACATATCTGAATAGAATCTGTATCAACTGTTAAATTAAGAGCCAGGTCCGCTAAAGAACTACAATAGAAGACTATAATAAAATATCCCATTTTATAAAGATTTCCTCCCTTTGTATCTTAAGCCACTGGAAGAAAAGCATGATCAGCTTTCCTTAATCACATCTTTTCCAATAAGAGATGAAGAAAGCCAATAATGAATCAACCCATACACAAACCTAGTTAATACAGCTCATAATCTTAGAATTTTGATTAGGTGTATTTGAACAATTTCTCTCAATTCAAAGTTGTTAAGTCATTTAACCAAGATAGATTTTCTTTCTAGCCCTTTAAAATTCCCACCTGACTTTTTAGATTCTGCACTGTGTGTAGACTAACTAGAATATGTAGATTATAATTTTACATTATAAGAACTTCAGATTCAGCATTCTGAATAGATTCAGTATTGTGTATAGTCCTTGCCCCATGCTTATCTATTTCATACCATCTTCCCAAATTATCCTTTTTCCACACCGCTACCTGACAAAATCCTACCCATTCTTCAGAATCTGACACACCTACTGTTTCTTCCATTAAGCATCTACCATCCCACATCAGAGTTTGTCTTTGTTATTCTCTCTCTTTTAAGTAATGTCACATTCTATTTTTATATTACAGTTCCTTGTGAACTTACATCTCTGACCAGATTGTATGCTCCTTGAGAGCAAAGACTGTTTTGATCATCTTGGTATCTCTTCTATCAGTACCTTGCATATAGCAGGTTCCTGATTAATATATATTAAGATAAAATGAAATAAGCATCTGCATGACCACATAGTAAGTGAAAATGACACCTTCTACATTTCTGAAATCCTGCTTATCAAAACTTTACAATTATAAGTTAAGTTTTTTTTGATAATTAATGTGTAAGATTTCCAATCGCCTTAACAGTAAGTGTCAGGTAGCTTATTTTTACACCCAATTCTTTGGCTTTCTATCTGCTCCCACTGTTGTTTTTTCCCCCATGAAATAATGCTTCTCAATTTGATTGCCTGAATTTCTTTTTCAATTCCAGCACTGTACCGAGAACTGCCTCCAGAGATTAAGGAACGATCCCCTCCTTTAACCCCCAAGGAAAAAACCAAAATGGAAAAACCTTCTTTATCTTCTCAAAAGGTAAATGTTTTCAAGAAAATGTATAGCATATGTACTTTGATTTTCACTCTCTCTGGATAAAATATTACTTTATCTTTCATGCTTATATCCTTTATTAATTACATTATTATTTCTTTTAATAATGGCACCAATATTATGAAATATGTAAGGCAAATATTACTGTAGCCATTTTCTAGATAAGGAAACTGAGGAGACCCAGAGATTAAAGTAGACCTCAAGTCACAGTCCAAGTAATGGGACAAGGATCCAGAGTAGAACTTGTGACCTCAAGTGTGATGCTATTTCCATCCTATACTCGTTTCTGTAATGACGATCCTAACCCTGTTATTAGCCCCACCTGAGGGGTACACATGTGTGCTAAAGGTCATTGGGGCCCTCAGAATAAAGATGTCCTATCTTCCTGGAGCATTCCTTTTACTTGATAGAAATTTAAAATATTTTCAGATTGAAATGAGTATGGATATATTATCAACCAGAAAAATGTCGTGTTTTTTAGCTTAGGCCTTCAAATCCCTCAGTCAGTATTCTTCTGATATTAGTAATACTTTGGTGCAAAGTTTAATAAGCAATGTGCCATATCACATATTTTACTTATTGAACTTATTTTATTCTGTGACATTAGCTTTTGCTTTAGATGGAATAACTTCACTTCTTAATAACATGAAGTAGTAGGGTATAGAGTTTTTAAACAATTGAACCTATCATGTATCATTAGTCATTCAGCCTATATTTATTGAGTGCTTATTTCTATGCTGAGCATTAGTGCTCACTGAAACAAGATTGAGTAGACAAAGCACTTGCCCTTGAGGCTGGTGGGTGAGACACCTACAAGTAGACAATTGCAACAGAATATGGTAGGAACTATAGTGAAGATATGTGCACAGTGTATTGAGAACACACAGCAAGACACCCTCTAAATCTGCCTGGGGAGTCCAGGAAGAGTTCCCCAAGGAGGTCATGCTTGAGCTGAGGCTTATAGGATGAAAAAAAATGTGCTACGTAGATGATCTTAGAAAAAGCATTCCAGCAGAGGGAACAACTTGAGTAAGGTGTGATAAAGTATAATTATTTTCTGGAGTATAGGGCCAAATGGAGAGAAGGACAGAAGAAATGCAGGAGCCCAGTATACTCTGCTGAGATGCTTAGATTGTATTCTTCAGGCAAGAGGATCCCCTGGAGAAGGGAATCCAGGAAGTGTCATATACAGATCTGCATGTTAAAAATATTCTAGTGGCAGCATGGTGATTGAATTAGAGGTAGCTAAGACCTAGGGCAAGAAAGTAAGTTCAAAATAAAGTATAAAAGCATGAGCTAGTGGGGATAGAAGGGAAGTGTATAATTCACAGGATTTTGTAATTGATTGGATGTGATTAGTGATATTGGAATTTAAGAATTGTGCTGAGGGCCCTGGCTTATTATATAAGTAAATGGATAGTGGTACCACAGAAATAATAAAAGAATAAGGAAGATCTGGGGAGATAGAAACAAGGAATGGTAGGGAGTAGGATGTAATGAGTTCAGTTTTAGATATCTTGATTTGTTAATAGTCTTTATAGTGCTCCCAGGTGCAAATATTCACTAAGGAGCCAGAAATTCAGAACTGGAATTTGAGAGAAGGTAGGGCTTCAAAATAAAACGGGGAAGGAGCTAGTGTATTCATTGTATTGCATCAGTAGAGTTGAAGCTCAT
This sequence comes from Myotis myotis, assembly GCF_014108235.1. Lineage (NCBI taxonomy): Eukaryota > Metazoa > Chordata > Mammalia > Chiroptera > Vespertilionidae > Myotis > Myotis myotis. The sequence goes on along the minus strand of NW_023416379.1, from coordinate 23,744,605 downwards.
AATGAAGGAGATAGAATAGACACTGTAGACTTCTAAGAGAAAAATCTAAGGACAGAATTCCAATTGAACACTAGTATTTAATGGACAAGCAAAGGAAAAGAAGATTAAGAATAAGAAATAATAGCCAAAGGGGAAGGAAAGATCCAGAAAAAAAAAAAAAAGTGCCATGGAAGCCAGAGAGAAGAGAGGTTCAAGGAGAGTATATAGTCAGTAGTATGAGAAATGGCCGATCACTGAGGTTGTCTAAGCATTTGATAATGAAGAGGACCTTGGCACCTCTACATATCAATAGTATGACACGTATTGAAGAGTAGAATGTGGACTCAGCAAGAGAACACATGGAAGTCTTCCCAGAGCTTCACTTAAAAGAAGTCAAGCAGTGACTAGAGGGAGACCCAGTTCCAGAAATGACTTTTTAAATATTGGAGTGACACATAGAATTATGTTCTAAGAAGACAAAGCCAATGGACATGATCAGATTCAAGGTAGATAAAGAAAGCATGCATGGATTTTGGAGAAAGCAGGAGGTTTTTATTGGAAAGACTGGTTGATAGATTAATATTGCCTTAGAGCAGTACCCCTCTGAGACAGATAAATATAAATGAGGATGCAGATAAGTTAATAAAGTGGGAGTCTAGAAATTAAGAATGTCTTTTTGTTCTCAAAAACAGAAATGAAGGTTCACTTCAAATGTGAGGGCAAAAGGTGTGAGGTAGGAAGAAGAATAGTGACTGTTAGAGTACCTTGAGGACAGTAGGAGCAGGAGACCATTTGGGACATATAAAGAGATTTCTGAGTAGTTCTGAGAGCTGCTGTTTGAATACCATGAAAATGTAGGGAACATAATTTTATGTAGTTGGATGGTTTTCTTCAGTAGTGCTCCACATCTAGGACATAGGAGTGGAGAAGACAAATCTGGTTTGATATATAATTGGAGTTGTGGGTGTGATAGAGGCCAAGAGGATTAGAGACTTGATATCATTGGGTAGAGAGTCGCTGAATTCACACATTATGGAAGATCAGCCAGATTGGAAAGGATGTGGAATCAGGAGACTGGCCAACTTAGAAAGCAGGGTTCTCTGCAAGGTTGCCATAAACTACCCATGCCCAGGTGGAGGCATAGTGTCATGCAGAAAGGCATTAACCTGCAACTATGGCCTGTAAATCAAGAAACTTGCTTAATTAGTATTTCAGATGTTAAGCAGCTCAAGGTTATGATAAATTCATGGAGTTGAATGTAAGAGTTGAAGTCAGATTGAAGGACCTGCCCAAGGAATGAAGACCAAGTGTTGCATAGATTTTCTCTTTGATATTAAAATTCCAGAATGATTGCAAGAGTTGGGGTGAACCAATAGTTGAAGTTCTTAATTCTTGTGGTAGAGCAGATGTCTCAACCTTGGTTTTACATTGAAATCGCCTAAGAAATAAAATAAAATAAAAATGCTGGTGCTTGTCCTCACACCCACAAATCAGTTTAATTGGTCTGGATGGATTTCAAACGCTTTCCAGGTTATTTTAATGTGCAGCCAACATTAATAACCATTATTAGAGTGACCACAATCACAATGTCTGAGGGTAACAGCTTCAAAAATAGAGGATATTATGGCCAGGTATTTAGTGCTTTGAATGTATAATAGCCTGAAATCAGCAACAGAGAGCTAAGAGGCCAGTGCTAACTCCAAGTCCCTGTGGTTCATGGTTGGATTATGTGAGAATGAACAGCCTATCCTGTACGGAACTGAAAGAAAAATGGTTTCTCAATAAAAAGCCAGTTTCACATACAGCAAGGATATATGGTGATGGTTGCCTCTGACAGCCTGGGATACATGTTGAAAGGACTGGCAAGGAATTTGACTATGGTCAAATGCTACATGTGTAATATTATCCACTGTTTGGAATTCACCAGATTTAAGGATTTAGGAAGGTGATAATATAAACTTTCAAAATATTTATAACATTGGCATAGTCAGCAAGACAGCTAATGGTATTTGTAGTCTATGTCAGGAACTGCGTGAGAGGCTATGATAGATACAGTCTCTAGTTTGTTTGTTTGTTTGTTTATTTTGTTAATCCTCACCCGAGGATATTTTTCCATTGATTTTTAGGGAGAGTGGAAGAGAGAGGGAAAGACAGAGAGAAACATCGATGTGAGAGAGACACATCAATTGGTTGCCTCCTGCATGTGCCCAACCAGGGCCCAGCCAGGGAGGAGCCTGCAGCTGAGGTACGTGCCCTTGACCGGAATCAAACTCAGGACCTTTCGGTCCACAGTTCAAAGCTCTGTCCGCTGAGCCAGACCAGCTAGGGCTGTAGATACAGTCTTCATGTGCAGTGGCTTACCAGTATCCCTGGTGCTGTATCGTGCTGATCTTTGACATTGGGGTCACCTAATCCCCACCTCTGTGTGCTCCTGGCCAATAGCCTTGAACTAATTCTGACTCAGCCAGAGGAGATATAAGGAACTCTTACTGGCTGCCCGTGAAGTTGGCACTGCCCTTTCCTCTTCCTGATGCTCCTGTGTTACCATGATAGAGACCTCTCACCTGCTTCCAAGACTCGCAGTTCTCCTGCCTATGCCAGTCCTCTACTTAGAGCTCACTGCTTCATAGTAGTGTGTTCCTTTTCCTCTCGCAGACTGATCTTCATGCTTAAAATACACCTTTATATCCATATCACTGCAGACTAATTCTTCTTAACTCTTGAGGAGTGCTTCAGGCTAACCGACTGCTATCCAAACCCTGATTCTAATAGATCTCAAAGTAAAACATTGAAAAACATAAAACAGCTAATGCAAGGGAGTTGCAGAGATAGGAATCCATTTGGACAAGGGTGTAGAAAGGTTATCATGGAGGAGATGGAACTCAGATTGGACTTTAACATTTAAGATACATAATTTCTTTTATTGATTTGGTCTGCTTTGTCTGAATCCATGCATTATAATAGACTCCTACATATATTTTTCCTCTTAATAATTTACCACTTGTGTAGTTTGACAATGTTTTACTTCTCTGTGGGGAAAAGTATAAAGAATGACCTACACTTATGTAAACAGAAGTCCTGAGAACTGGTAATGTTGTCCCAGGTATTCAAAATGCCTCAGGTACCCTCTGAGTGATGACGCAAACAGCCAGCCCTTGAGAAATGTGTAACTGGGCTTCCTCAGCACCTGGCACAGTTGCATGTCTTCAGTTTAGTTTCTTTATCAGAATTTATATGGTTTGATCTTATCAAGATCCTGCCTTATAAACCTACCACAAATTCTATCAGGTGTTTAATTTCGTATGTAAGTTTTATTTTTATTATCATACCTAAGATATATTTTACAAAAAGAACATGAAAAGTTGTCTCTGAAAAGTGACTAGAAGTGGAGGAGGGTCTTAAGTTCATAGAATTAGAAAACTGGTAACATAGAAGGAACTTCAAGATCATCCCCAGTGATTCTAGTTAACTCCCTTCATTTTATAGATGAGGAAATCGAGATCCAAGAGGGTTGTAAGAGTCACATTCCAAACACCACTCCTAATTAGCAGCTTGGCCCCATGTTCTCAGGCCAGCCCTGTTCCCTCCACCACCGAGTCACCGACAGCTGTCACCTGGACAGCTAGCCACGTTTTGTGTAACATAGGTGTTTTACATCCCTGTGTTATGTTTGTTTCATTGTACCCTTCTTCATGTGGACATCTTTAGAATTTTAGTCTTTATACCTTTTAAGGAAAAAAGGAAAGAAGCCTCCTGAATTGTTTTCTTTCTTTTTAAATTATTTCTGTTCAAACTATAGAATGAGCAGTAAAATTATACCTCTTAATAGCTTGGCAGCTGCTGGATCTTATTAAGTTCTTCCAAGTGGAACACACCTGTTCTGTTGCTAAATGTGCCAGGTCCCTTCCAACATTTCATCTGGTTCATTGAAATGTTAGTGGGTGGTGGAAGCATTTGCTCTCCCACTACAGAGGGAGAGGACAGGCTTGAGTTAGTGATTCTCCACCATAGGCTAGAGAATCCCCAAACGAATCAGTCACTATCTCTACCACAGGGACATAAGAGTAGGAGACTTGTCCTCAAGCTCATTCCAGAACATTTTGATCATACTGTGCTGTAAATATGGAGCTAATAGGAGGAAGACTATTTGTGCTATCTGGGAGGATAGCTTTAAAAAATATATATCATGCTAACAACTTTGTGGGGGCTTTTTGTTCGTTTTTGAGGAGGACATTTTTTTTAAGCTTTTTACTTTTTGCTATCCTATATCATTTGCTATACCTATGTCATTCCTTTATTTGGGAGGGAAGTTGTTAAGTTCCTTTTTTTAAAATACAATTATTTTAGGTTGCTCTATTAAAATAATATATGCTCATAGTTTTAAAAATTCAGCCAATAAAGAATACTGTAAATAAAAAATAAAACTCTGTCCTAAAATTCATCCATTATAACTTGCATTTCCTGTTTAAAATGTTCTCTGCACATGTAAATATACATGTCTTTATTCATGTCTATGTTTTGATGAAACTAGAATTATACTTAATATTCTGATGATTATCTTTCAGAATATATCTTGGATATCTTTTCTTATTAACACAGACAATTCTGTTTAACAGTTTTAAATACTAAAATGGCCAATTTTCTTTTTTTTTTTTATTCCTAAAATGCCCAGGTGTTTTTTTTAGTTTCTGAAAACACTTGGTTTCCTTTTTTTATTGTTATAAAAACAAAACCCAGCCCTGGCAACGTGGCTCAATTGATCAAGTGTGATCCCATGCACTGAGAGGTCACCAGTTCAGTTCCCAGTCAGGGCACATGCCTGCGTTGCCCCAGTTTCTGGCTTGATCCTGGTAGGGACATGCAAGAGGCAGCCGATTGATGTTTCTCTCTCCCTCTCCCTTCCTCTCTCTCTAACATCAATAAAAACATATTTTTTAAAAACCCAAGAAGAAAATTACTCTCTATCTTCTATAAATGTTTAAACATTGACAAAAACAAGTCATGTTTTTTTTAATACCAAACATATAGTAATAATTATGCACAGGATTATATATGTGAATGTGGAGAAATTGCTATGATATTTTTGCTTATGTCTATCTAAAAACTCACTAAATGAATAATAGTTATTAGTTTTGCTGTTCTAAGGGAACTATAAAAATATCCATTATAACTCATCTCTTCATGTGGCAAGAGTTTTAATTATTTTCAGTTTTTTATTTAGCATGTAGTCAGTGAGAGCAGGCTGGGTCAATTCAAAAGAGAGCTGGTTCCTAAACCAATGTGCATATTCCACTTATTAAGGGCCAGCTGCTTTTTTGTCTAGTACAGAACAAGAGGAAAGAACCCAAAAGGATCAGCTAACAATGGTGGTTTTGCTTCCAGCCAAACACACACGCACACAAAACTTTACATTGGCAATTCTGTCAACATCTCAGAAAAACAGTAAGCATGTATGTGTTCACAAAATATCTAATTTTCATTTGCCCTCTTCATCTCAAAAGTAGACAGTTTATTAAAGCCTGGATTAATTGTGCTATATTTCACTATCTTAAAAAATCACTTCATATAGGAAAAAATGTTTTTTCCATCTACTGTTCCTTGTACCAGGAGTTCATCTAAATTATTTTTAACCAGAGGAGTAATATGATTTTATTACTGTGTTAAATCCAACAACAAATTTATAGTAGACAGTGTTTTTTTTGGTATGGCAAAATAGTTCTTCCAAATACCTAGAAGTTAGTTAATGTACACTGAATCATTGAAAATGCAATCATAATTAGCATTGCCTCCTTCCTGTATCAATTTATATCTTTTTTAGTTTAGTAATTTTGTTTATCAAAGAAAATGCAGTTATGTGATATATTAAATAGATAAAATTAATCTATGCTTGGATTTGCTTTTAAATTTCAGGAATAATTAAATGTTTTTTCTTTATCCAAAGAGAACAAAATCAAAATCTTATAAGTAAAACTAAAGAATTTATTTGTATCCATGAAGAGTCTCAGTATAGGCAACACTGGTATGTATTTCTTTTCCCCCATAATTTGTTTCAATAACATAAATATTTTGAGGAAAAAATATTGATTTCAAAAAATGTCATTTACATTTGAAAAATATTTGTCCCACAAAGAAAGTGTGCGGGACTCCAGTGATGTGACAGCAAAGCCAGTGTGAGTCACCTCACACCAGAGATTGCAACAGTATAGTCTCTTACTGCTCTACACAGAGGAACTTTTTAAAAAAAATTTATTGATTTCAGAGAATAGGAGAGAGATAGAAACATCAATGAGAGAGAACCATCAACATCAGTCAGCTGCCTCCTACATACCCCCTCCTGGGGACCAAGCCCGCAACCCAGGCATGTGCCCTGATGGGGAATTAAACCGTGACCTCTGGGTTCATGAGTTGATGCTCAAATATTGAGCCTCACTGGCCATGTTACTAAAGGGAACTTTAAAAGCCTTCACAATCTCTCTTACCCTGAAAGGAACTCATTAGGTCTTGACTTTCTTAAAGGTCTGGGGACCAATTCTGCTACTTATTCTCTTCTTTATATCTTTGCCTTGGCCATTGTATTTGGCATGTGTACTTCCGCCCCTGCCTTGTCTCTTCCCCCAGTTTCCTTGCTACTTTGGGCAATTCCCCTCCAAGTTTTCAGAACCCAGTTACCCTCAACAAACTGAATAACCCCCCTTCCAGGCTGCTTGTTTTTTCAACTTACCTAACCTGTGAGTAGGAGCTAGATTACTGCCAGTGGTTCTGAAATAAATAGACTGTGAGAGAATACCTCTTCAGTCTCCATCCCAAAACTAGGTATGTATCATTTCCTTGATGTTTTTCTAACTTCAGTTACTTAATATTTTTACAAAATAAAAGGGAGAAATTGTTTTCAATTTTAGCAACCCACTGATTATTCAGCTGATTTGAAGCTGAGTCCATCCAGCCTCTAATTTTCTTATACTTTCCATGAAAACTCAGCTTAGAGAATAATATAAATTCTCAATAAAGAATTCATAATTGTTCCAATAAACCACTGAAAAGTATTTGTAGGACATTTCTTCTGAGAAGTCAAATATAGATTTTATTCTTTGAATAATGATGTACAAAAAGTATAAAATAAGTAATGTTGTGCTACATCAAACCAATGTTCTACTTGGCCCAGTACTACCCTTCTGACAGTAAGGGTTGTTTGATAAAATGATACAGTGTTTGCTTTTCGTGATTATATTTCAAAGGTTGACTTAAATATGAGTAATATCCTCTCAATCTATCACAGATCTAAAATGTGAAAGATGTTATTGGGAGAGCTTCCAACCAATCATTCCTAGTTGTAAACTGTCCTTTTAGATCAGTGGTTCTCAACCTGTGGGTAGCGACCCCTTTGGGGTCGAATGACCCTTTCACAGGGGTCGCCTAAGACCATCGGAAAACACATATATAATTACATATTGTTTTTGTGATTAATCACTATGCTTTAATTATGTTCAATATGTAGCAATGAAAATATATCCTGCATATCAGATATTTACATTATGATTCATAATAGTAGCAAAATTACAGTTATGAAGTAGCAACGAAAATAATTTTATGGTTGGGGGTCACCAAAACATGAGGAACTGTATTAAGGGTCGCGGCATTAGGAAGGTTGAGAACCACTGTTTTAGATAATGGCAGAATTGATGCTTATCAGTCACCCTGTCTTCTGACTCCACAATCAGCATGACCTTTTTTCAGAAGTTCTTGGACACCCTAATCTGCTGCCCTCTTGTTCTGTCAAGCACTCCAGGGTTTCTCAGCCTTGGCACTATTGGCATTTGGGGCTAGATAATTCTTTGTTTTGAGGGGAATGTGCATTATAGGATGTTTAGCAGCATCCCTGCCTCTACCCATTAGGTGCCAAAAACACTAACACCCTCCAGTTATAATAATGAAAAGTGTCCCCCAGACATTGCCAAATTTTCAGAATCTCTCTCTGACACACACACACACACACACACACACACACACCATTGAGAACTGTTCTATTTTAATTTTTTTAAAGTATATAATATTGTGTGTGAATATATGTTTTTCTTAAATAAAAATTTTCCTTATTTTAAGACCCTGTTCATGAAATTTTGCTTTCATGTTTTTCATTACTGGCAAATATGTAAATATTTGTAATGCAGCTATAAACTGCCCTCCTTTAAAACAACAGATTTACGTAGAGATGTCTCCAGCCAGCTGTGTGAGGTTCAACCTGAAGAGTTTATATAAAACTCAATTAAATTTAGATAGCTCTTGACTACCATTTATTTCCTTTGCTTGATAAATTAAGCTACTCTTCCCATAGGCCATTGAAAATGAACTGTATGCTAATGTTCTTGTTATTACTTAGTGTCACAATGACAGTGTCATAATGGCCTCTAGTTTTAATATCGTTCTCCTTTAGTTGACATAAAAAGAGAAGAACCTTTTTTACTTAAGTGTCTCTTTTATCCACACATAACATAAAAGATCTCATTCAACACAGTACAACAGGTTTGCTTTTTTCACTGTTTTACTGAGCTTTGTTGTACTTGAGTCTTTTCTTTCTTTTTACCCCTATTTCTGCTTCCCCGTTACTGTGGGTGCGCTTAAGCAGCAGCCTCTTACACATTGGTGTACCTTACACTGGGGAAGCATTCCTCCGAGATCAGGAAGGCTACATATTACCCCGTCCTTAAACTCACAGGCAGGAATAAAGTTTTTTTATTGCAACTTTTGTAATTACCACAAATCCCATGTATAATTATTTAATCTGTTATAGCTGCTAAGTGTGTATGTTATAGATATTATAAAACAAAATGGTTTCTGCTTAGATATACATGATGGATATAAACCTGTGAAGATGGCAACTGAAGAACAAATTTAAAAGCCACATGGCCAAACAATTTTGTTTAATATAAATAGGTAGGTAGATGGATGGATAGATAGACAGACAGACACACATGTACACATACTGAGATGATGAGGAATAAGGAATCATTTAGATTGGACTGCTGACAGACTGTAAGTATAATGAAGATTGAAGAAGGAAAAGATTAGGTAAAGGAAATTAGGTCAAAAGGAAAAGCATCTCTTACTGCTTCTCTCATGGCTCATGCATATGACTTTTTTCTTCTATTCCTTTCTTTCTTTTTGGATAGAAGTAAAAGGGCTAAAAGTTCCTTGAAGACAGGTGCTGTTTTGTTCAAAATTGAATTACCAGCATCAGGTGTAAAGCAAGTATAAATAAATGTTTACTGAATAAAGGATCGGGTAAACCAATAGGAGCAACTGTACTGAGGTCAGACCTGACCCCTATCGGGGACATCAGCAGTGATGGAGTTGCACACAGGCAGATGTTCAGCAGTGTACAGAGGGTGACAGTGGACTTCGTAAAACTGCCAGTTCTCCTCCAGTGTCTCCAGGTTTCTTCCCTAATCTCCCATCTCTAGGGAATAGTTCTGCCTAAAAGATGAATTGGGTGATCCAGATGATTCTTTAGTGTGCAGGAATTCAAAAGGGGCTGGGGGGAGGGCCTACCCAATGTGGCTAAGTTGGTTGAACATCATCGCATACACTGAGAGGTCACTGGTTCAATTCCTGTTCAGTGCACATGCCAAGGTTGTGGGCTCAATTCCTAGTGGGGGGTGTGCAGGAGGCTGCCAAACAACACTTCTCTCTCTCTCCCTCTCTTCTTTCTTCTCTCTCTAAAATCAATAAAAACATTCTTTTTTTTTAAAAGAAAAAAAGGGGGGCTATTCTATTCTGATGTTTCCTGCTTTCTTGGTTATCAATCAGTTTTCACTCTCCCCAATCCAGGTCATTTAGATATACATATTTTTTTAAACATATATTTTTATTGATTTCAGAGAGAGAGGGAGAGAGAGAAACATCAATGATCCGAGAGAATCACTGATCAATGGCTCTTGCACCGCCCCCGCTGGGGATGGAGCCCGCAACGCAGTCTTGTGCCCTTGGCTGGAATCTAACCTGGGACCTTTCAGTCTGCAGGCTGATGCTCTGTCCACTGAGCGACACTGGCCAGGGCCGACCTAAGAGGTTTTCTCTGACCAATAGGTCTGGGATAGTCCGTGGTGTGGAGCCCCAGCGGGTCCTTCCGGCTGAGCAGCATCTCACTACAACGCGGGGCCACGGGATCCGGGGCTTCCGTGGTCTCGCATCTCAAAGCCATTTTCTTCCGGCCCAACTAATGTCATAAGGTTCTTCCAGTCACATCCCGGGACCTCATGTCTGAGTTGCTTGTCTTCCCCACCAGGCAATGGCGATGCTGATGGGATAAATGCCAGGAAATAAATGCATGGAAGCAATTATTTATCTGTTTGATGCCAGATGCATACATTGTGCTTGGTGTGTTTGTGACTTTGCACACCTGTCTTATCAGTCCCCAGGCCTGAGGGTAAACCAGTTATCCATTTTTCTCACTTCTACTCTGGAATTTTATCATTGCTGAAGAAAGTCACATAATTGTATTGGTTGTCTGCATCTATTTCTGATTGCAGGTTTAATGAAGCCCATGGTCTTGACCATTCATTCATTGTTCTTCCTGATTGACTCCCTATCCCATTCCTTACAGTGCCTGGCTGATCAAAATAATGTCCACCTTTCTCAAGCTCTTAAGCTCTCACTCCTACTTGACTTTGTCTCCATGCTTTCTTGAAGAGAAGATATTCAACGTTAATTGCCTCGGCTTCTCATGCCTGCCTTCTCTGTATTTCTGTAATTCTGTAGTTCTCTCTCAAAAGAGGAGGTAGATAGTCAAACATCAGAGGGGTTTACAGTATAATAGAAGTGTTCTGATAGATTTCTATAGTAAATGCTAGGGGAATAAATAGAAATGGTCCCTGACCTAAGCATAATGAAATCAGCAAAGGCTTTCCAGAGAAGTTCATTTCTAAATTGAGCTTTGTAGGAGAAAGTGCATTTGAGGCAAACTGAGTAGATATATTGTAAGGCATTATACACTTGGGCCACCACAAATATTTCATCATGGCTGGAGCTTAGGATGCAAAATTAAAAACAGAGCTGAACCTCAACAAGTAAGTAGACAGAATCAGGAAGGTTCTTGTATGGCATGTTTAAGAGCTGGGTTTTATCCTAAAGGTCAGTAGGGAGACAACAAAGGATGTAAAGCAGTGGTTCCCTTCATGGGACGCATGCCCCACAGGGGTGCAATTTGATTTTTATGGGGAGCAATTCAAGAATGAGTTATAACAATGAATTCTTTGCATTATGGTTCAAGGGGCCTTATATCCTATCTAATAATAGACAAACATGGTAATTAACCATACCTCCGACATGCTTCCCATTAGCTAATCAGGGCGATATGCAAATTAACTGCCAACAAAGATGGTGGTTAATTTGCATACCCTGCAATGATGGGAGGTGAAAGGGGAAGGATGGAACAATGGTGATCGGAAACCCAGGTGGCAGGCAAGAACTGCGGGGGAGGGGAGGGGGGGGGGCAAAGGCGGCCGTCAGAAAGCAGGGCTGGCCTGTGGCTGCATGATTCCGACGGCGATCGGGGTGAGCTGGAGCCCGGCCGCAGGCCGCGCGATCCCTGCGGTGATGGGGGCGAGCGGGAGCCCGGGCGCAGGTCGGCTGCATGATCCCCGCGGCGATGGGGGCGAGCGGGAGCCTGGGCACAGGCCACATGATCCCCGCGGCGATGGGGGAGAGCGGGAGCCCGGGCGCAGGCGAGGCAGCACCTGGGCACCCCAGCACCTGACATGCAAACGTAGGGGATGAAATGACTTTTCCCAACCACATCTGCAAATATCCTGGGGAAGGCATCACTGAAGAGTTCACAACTCTCTTACTTGGCAAGGAAGAAAAAAGTTGGCAACGGAAACAATGCCTTACATCAAACTTAAGGTCCGTCTGGGTAAAAAAGAGTATTTCCAACGTAAAGTAGGGAGCAGGCAAAAATAATATGTTCTCATGACTTCCACTGAAGTTTGATCATACGACAGAGTCAAAACGAACATACAAATTAAAACAGACAGTAGACATTCAGATGACCTGAATCAACTGTCACTGTTTGTGCCAATAGCAACAATGCTTATGTGATAATATAGTTTAACAAACATCAAAACAAGTCACATGATAAGAGAGTTTCGGCTTCTAAAGTAAATTGGATATGTTCTTTAAAAATTCTCATGTCCTCCCCTCTGACTATAATTCTTAATTTTCCAATCAGAAAATTACCCCAGGTGATCCAGTAACATGTAGAACTCCAGTAACCTAACTTATTTAAAAAACAAACATCCAAACCATTTTTAAAATATTTAAATTGATATTTTAGGGTTAAAATTATAGAAGATATTTAGATCCAAATATATTTTCTGAATAGAAAATATTTCAATTTTTGACTTAAAAAAATAAACATAAAAAAATATATAAGTGACACATTTTCCCGAGGAACTCTGAATTAGTACCTTTCCCTCTAACTTTCTTCAAATTAAGAGAATCTATGGAGTTCCCTACACTGCACAAGTTTTAATGAAAGAAAATAAGACTTTCTAAGAGCATCAAATACATGTTTTCTTATTTACAAACATATATACTCTCTCTCTCTCTCTCTCTCTCTCTCTCTTTAAAATATATTCTTACTGATTCAGAGAGGAAGGGAGAGGGAGAGAGATAGAAACATCAACGATGAGAGAGAATCATTGATTGGCTGCCTCCTACACGCCCCTGTACTGGGTATCAAGCCCACAATCCGAGCATGTGGCCTGACCTGGAATCAAACTGTGACTTCAGGTTCATAGGTCAATGCTAAACCACTGAGTCACAACCGCCGGGCTCAATTCTTATTTATAAATTAATTCCAAGGACATATATAGCTTGAAAAGCTTTGGAAGCAGTTTCAAAAAAAACTGTCTTTTAAGTAACAAGAAAACAGTTATAGAGGAAAGTTTAAATTAAAAGAAAAAAATTGTTTTAATTTATTCAAGAGTGGGAACATCCTCCATGAAAATGTGTACCTTGACTGTGGATGGCTGGGTGGCTTTATCACACCTTAGAAATTCAAATGCTTTTTACAATGAAAAGAAAGAGAGTTTCATCTCATTTCTCTCCCAGGGTAGATGTCTGTCAACAGAAGGTGGACATCAATAAAAGGAGGGGCTTGCACAATCAATCCAGAAAGTTAGCAACCTATGAATAATCCAGAACTGAGTATTTATCTCCTCTGCCACACACCCTACCTCCCAGCCAGTGAGCAAGATCATTACTCTCAAGTCAAGTGCCCCCCAGTCACAGAGGCCCAATGCTGACATACAAAGCATACAAATAATTCTCACTCTGGCATAAAAGTGACAACTTTCTTGGAAGAAAAGCAGATACTGTAAATTTCTCAAAGTCTTCCTGAAACATTTTTTAAAGTAATTTTTACTTCTTTAGAAAAAATGCATACATGGCAAACCATCTGTAATAAAAGGCCCATTCTATAAAATTTTACCTGGTCCTACTCATATCTGCAATCATAATCATATTTACAGACAAATGTATCTATATTAATAAAAGAGTAATATGCTAATGAGACTGGGAGACCTTCCAGGAGACCTTCCAGATGTTCTTCTGGACAAAGCCATGGTGGCGGGGCCGAGGTAGAGGTGGTTAGAGGTCAAGAGGGGAGGGCAGTTGTGGGTGATCAGGCTGGTGGGGGGTGGGGCCATTGGGGGTAAGCAGACCAGTAGGGGGGCCAGTTGGGGGCAAGCAGGCCATCAGTGGGGGTCAGTTGGAGGTGATCAGGACAGCAGGGGGGCAGTTTGGAGTGAGCAGGCCAGCAGGGTGACAGTTGGGGATGAGCAGGCCAGTGGGGAAGGAAAGTAGGGGCGAGCAGGCCAGCAGGGGGGCAGTTGGGGGTGATCAGGCTGGCAGGGGGGCATTTGGGGGCAAGCAGGCCAGCAGGCAGAGTGGTTAGAGGCAATCAGGCAGGCAGGCAAGCAGGTGAGCGGTTAGGAGCCAGCAGTCCCAGATTACGAGAGGGATGTCCGACTGCTGATTTAGGCCCGATCCCTGTAAACTGGCAGGATATTTTTCAAGGGGTCCCAGATTGGAGAGGGTGCAAGCCAGGCTGAGGAACACACCCTCCCCTGTGCACGAATTTTGTGCACCGGACCACTAATACAGTATATAAATACGTATTGTGGCATATTTATGCATTTCAGTTCTCTATGATATGTTTTGAAACTTTATTTGCTATTTTTTCATATCACTTCATATTATTATTACTTTAATTTTGTTTTATTGCTTAAAGTATTACAAGAGTAGTACATATGTCTCCTTTTTTTTCCCCCTTGACCTTCCCTCGACCTCCCCTACCCCCCAGTGTCTTGTGTCCATTGGTTATGCTTATATGCATGCATACAAGTCCTTCGGTTGATCTCTTACCACCACCCCCAACCCTCCATGGCCTTCCCACTGTAGTTTGAAAGCCTGTTCAGTGCTGCTCTACCTCTGTATCTATTTTTGTTCATCAGTTTATAATGGTCTTTATTATCCATATATGAGTGAGATCATGGGGTATTTTTCTTTCATTGACTGGCTTATTTCACTTAGCATACTGCTCTCCAGTTCCATCCATGCTGTGGCAAATGGTAAGAATTCCTTCTTTTTTTACATCAGCGTAGTATTCCATTGTGTAGATGTACCACAGTTTTCTAATCCATTCATCTATTGATGGGCACTTATATTATTATTTTTTTAAACAATTTCTTAGTGATTACTTCCTCAGTACTTTAACTGTCCTTTCATTCTTTTATTTTTCTCTTTCATGGATGCCATGTTCTTTGGAAGCTTGTTTAGACCAAGTTAATGGCCTTTTAGGCTTCCTCCACATGAATAGAAGTTCACTTTTGAATAATAAGATTTATATGTCACGGGGGGTAGGGGGCACCAGGATTTTAGAGATGCTTAGGTGGGGCATGGCCAAAAAAAAGGTTGGGAACCATTGATGTAAAGCATGGAAGATGGCATCAAATTGGTTCTTTCAAAAGCTCATTCTAGAAACTCTGAAAAGACTAGGAGAAAGCAGTACTAGAAGAAGTAAGAGCAGGAAGGGCCATTGCAATAATCCAAGCCAAACATTGAGAAACTAGAATTTGGTAACTAAATCCACATGCAGGAAAAGGAGAAATCTAGGTTTCCAGTTTGAACACCTTTATGTAGAAGAAAATTAGAATTTCACTTATGAGACACATGAAGTTTGAGTATATGTACAGCAGCCAATTGCAAATCTCTTAAAGGCTTCTATGGGACTCAGGAGAGATTTGGAAACTCAGACTTAATCCTGGCTTAAGTGGCTCAGTGGTTGAGCGTCAACCTAGGAATCAGGAGGTCACGGTTCGATTCCCAGTCAGGGCATACTAGTATGCCTGGGTTGCGGGCTGGATCCTCACTGTGGGGTGTGCAGGAGGCAGCCAATCAATGATTCTCTCTCATTATTGATGTTTCTACCTCTCTATTCCTCTCCCTTCCTCCAAAAAATCAATCCTATCTAATAAAGCTTGAATATGCAAATTGACCATCACTTCACAACAAAGATGATGGCGCCCATAGCCACAAGATGGCGGCGCCCAGTCCCCTCAGCACCACCAGAGTCCCCCAGTCCTTTAAGCTCTCACCGCAGAAGCGAGCGGCAAACAGTCCCCCGCGGCGAGCAGACACCAGGGCCTGTGGTGGCGTCAAGCAGGCAGGTCCACAGAGAGCAGAGAACCACGGGATCAGGCCTAAGCCCAAGGGCTCCCAGATTGGAGAGGGTGCAGTTCGGGCTGAGGGACCTATCCCCCCCTCCCCCTCCCCCCCCTCCTGTGCACGAATTTCGTGCACTGGGCCTCAAAAAGCTATATATATCTTTCAAAAAAAAAGAGAACTCAGACTTAAAAGCCACTTTTTGATGAAAATTTACGGATCCAGCTGTTTTAGAAAAACTATGTTTATAAAATTTGGTGAAAACCAGCGATTGCCAGATCATTATGAAGAAAACAGGAGATCTGAGTTCATCGTATAGAGTTGGAAGTCATTAGCATAAATGTGCTGTTGAATCCATGGGAATAATGAAGTGTAAAGAATGAAAAGGATAAAGGGTGGAAGTCAATAAAGGATGCCAGGTTTTTTTGGAGGGGAAGAGCTTCGGAAGGGTGTTGCTATGAAACAGCCCCCTGATCCCTACCTACAGCAGTCTTCATTCTTCCATGCTCCAGCCTTTAATGTTCCTTTTACCTGCCTGCTGGAGAGACTTTCCTAAAATGGAAATCAAGTCATGACTTCCCAGCTCAGAAATCTTAGTTGACTCTACCTTTGTCCACATAGTCCAAATTTCGTGAATTTTTTTGAGATCCCAGTAGAAGTTTTGAGCTACTTTTCCTCATCCTCCAAAACAGGCTCCTGAGTATGCTGCCCTGCAGACACAACCCTCAAACTTTTGCTCACCCCATTTTCTTGAACTATGTCATTTTTGGTGCTTCTCCAATTATCAGAATTTCAATTTATCCCTTAAGATCTAATGAAATGCTCCTTCTGCTGAATCCTTCTTAAAAGCCTGTTACAATTCAAGCCTTGTGTTCTTTTCCCCCACATATTTCCTGTTCACCTTTGTCATAACGTCTATCTCCCTCTGCCTCCTTAGCTGTGTCCACGCCTGTCCCCTTTTGAGTACAAGCTCCTTGAGCCTCCCGGCTTTGTATCCCTGGTGTCCAGCACAGTACCTCACTGGTAGAGTGGTGTTCCACAAGTATGGGTTGTTTAATGAGTAACATTAGTATCCAAAACTACAAATCATGAATCACAATGAAGGTCTTCTTCACCTTTTAGTATATTTGTGGAAACTGCATCTTGATGCAGAAGGATATTTTGTCCTTAAGTGAAAGCATTGTAATTGGAGGATTTAGCATCAAATACAACTCACATTATAATAAATTTTAAGATCAAAGAATCAAATCTATATGACTATTTAAAATCATAAAACTGTGCTCCTAGAAACAGAACTTGAGCAATAGAGGAGACCTGAGGAAGCTGTCTAGTCCAGTTGTGAACTCTCTGTAGAACCCGATTCCTCGGCTCTAGGGTGGGCTGGGGGTCAAGGTGTCCGGGCCACCAAACCTTGCTTTACCTAGAGTACCTCTACCTTTAAGTATTTATATGCAAGGCTTCCAAACAAATTTGTACTGAAAAATTGTTTTGCTGTTAAATCATTTTGAAAGGCAGGATCGTAACCTTCAGGCAATTTCTATACTCTTGGTGACTCTGGGCCTCCACTTGCTCATTTGTAAAATAGAGAATGGTGTTGTGATAGTTCATGCCTCCATTCTGAGCCCCTGCTGTCCCTTTCCAAGTAAAAAACAGACCCCCAAGAGAAGCGACTTACTTCAGTCACATAGAGGATTAATGACAGAACCAAGGCTAGAATTTAACCACCGACCCTGGTTGTTGTTGTTTTTCTCTCTCTCTCTTTTTTAAAAAACAAATTATGGATTTGAATTATATGGAAAAGGTAGAGATAGCAGGATTATATAAACAGCATGTAAAAATAGGGCTATAGTATTTTTATATCAAATTTGCTTTGTTTAAACTGGTGTGCTAGTTACAGCAAGCATTAAGTGAACACTTACTTAATTTTCCACTCATTCTTCAAGTGTATAAGAAATATTTGGATGAGTTCTTTGCATGGCCCATTTCTCTTTTACAAAGCTACTTATGAGTTATTTTCTTCTTGGTTAATCGCCATGTAATCAGTAAGAGCACTTAAAATCATTCCACTAATCATTCCTTTCATGTTTAAGTCTCGCTGCATCTAAATTTAAAAGCATCAGTAAGAAGTTGAGAGGTTTGGGGAAGCAGGAGTCTCTAGGTTCTCATCCCTTTATTCATCTTTTTGCTTTGCTCGTCTTCCTCTCTTCTTCCCTTCCTCTCCAAATCAAGGGTATCCATGAAGAGGAATGGAAGTCACAAAACTGTCTGAGAGGTTGTGTGGACAGGCGGGAAAGAACTCTGATTCAATATTTTACATATAGTTGAGTAGACTGTGAAAATATAGAATATACTGAAGAGATTACGAAGTCAAGATGCAATGAACTTAAGTAGCAAACCATCTAGTATTACTAGATTAATTTAGGCTGATGCTATAGGACTTTGTTTGCCACACACATGTAAGCTGGCTTTCCTTACAGAGCACTTAAGAGAACTGTTGGTATAGTTGTGTTCAGAGCCTGGCATGCTCTCTCCTCCTTCAGCAAGTTGGTGGGTTTTCAGCATGTGAATATTACCTGGTTATCTTCTCTAATTTTTGACTTACTGTTTGTTTGTTTTATTCTTCTTTTACAATAGTCAGTCAGCAAGGACAAGTCTCAGGATTTCAGATGTGGCTCAGAATCTATGACACAGTAAGCAACTTCTCTTCCTAAATAATTTACAGTGATAGATAGTTGTCATTTTTTATTAAGGACAATTTCTCATTTTCCTTTTCAAAACATCACACTCTTAGTTAAGTTTCAGATCATTAATTTTTAAAAGAGTTTATTTAGCTGTTGCCCTGGCCAGTTTGGCTCAGTGAATGGAGCATTGGCCTGTGGACTGAAGGGTCATGGGTTCAAAGGCACGTACCTGGTTGCATTCTCAATCACCACCCCTGTTGGAGGCAAGCAATAGATGTGTCTCTCTCACGTTGATGTCTCTCTTCCACTCTCTCTAAGAATCAATGAAAAAATATCCTTGGGTGAGGATTAACAAAAAAAATAATTAAAAATAATATAAAATAAAAGAGTTTAACTGCTTTGAGGAGAATATTTTAATGATTGGATGTTGAGGAAGTGTATGAAAAGTTGTAAGAAATAAAATTAAGTTAAAATATCACACTAAAGTTTTCTTTCTGTGGACACATTTTGTCATGTCATTTATCTTAGTTTGAGTAACTTTTGAAATGACATTAACTGAAAACAAGTAGATTATGTGGTGAAAAAAAAATTATGTCTATTTTTAGGCATTAAAGAAAAAAGGTAGTACCCAGAACACTAGCATTGTACATTTTCTACAAATGTCTAATGTATTTGAGCAATCTATTTTGAGGTATTCATTTTAAAAGATCTCTAGGAAGTTTCGTATTTTTATCTGTTACTTGCTAAATCACTTAATACATAAATAGAAAATTCCTCTTTTAACTTCAAAAAATTACATCAAAACATTCCCCAAATATTTCTCAATTTTTGTTATGGCAGATTATTTTGTACCTAATTTTAAGCCCAAACTTTATACTCACACATTACTAGCAAACTATTACATACCTCAAACATGCCTAGGACAAATTAGCTATCTGTTGTGCCCTCCCATCACCCCCATAACACATGAGTGCATGCTTACACACGTGCACACAGATAATCCCTGCTGCATTTCCTTCAAGGAAATACTTTTTCAAGTTAACCCTATT
The DNA here is from genome assembly GCF_014108235.1 of Myotis myotis. Taxonomy (NCBI): domain Eukaryota; kingdom Metazoa; phylum Chordata; class Mammalia; order Chiroptera; family Vespertilionidae; genus Myotis; species Myotis myotis. The sequence goes on along the minus strand of NW_023416379.1, from coordinate 23,725,176 downwards.
ATACGCTTTGACATTTTGAAAAATAATGTCTTCCGGTTCAAAAATTCTGATTCAGATTACAGTCTAATTTACAGGAATTATCAAATGAAAGCATGCATTCTTTTGCAAGATAATATTTCAGTCTACAGACAAGAGATAAGCATGAGTTTTAAATGGCATTTAAAAGAGTCACCGAATCATGACCTAGAAGATGCCTTAGAAATTCTTTCTGTATCCCTTGTTTTATAATCAAGAAAATTAATAGGAAAGGTCTTGTGCAAATTGCACAGGACACATTTATGTCAGCCTAGGACCAAGCAAGACCTATGTCTCCTGATTCCCAGGTGTGTGTGTGTGTGTGTGTGTGTGTAACTATATTCAGTGTTGTCAGGCTCCTTGGTAACACACCATTTTGCTGTAAGTTTAAAATCTTTCTTTTTGACAGAGAAAATGTATTCGCTGTATATAGCCCTGTATCAGTTCAGAGCACAGTCACGCACATTATCACATTTGAGTCTCCCCACTGCCCTGGGAGAGATGCAGACCAGTATTCTGAACCCTCTTTTCCATGAGGAGAAACAAAGTCTGAGAGGCTGTGATCCAGTACCAGATCATAGGCCCTCTCTTTCCTCATCTGTGCTTTTCATTCTTTCCAGGCTTTCCCTCTCATCTGTCAAAAGGTCCAAACACATCCCAGGTCTTTCTGGTTTTTTGTTTTATCTGCCAAGTATGTTTTGAAATTTTATATAATAGTTGATAATACAGTCACTGACCCTGAGGAGATTATACTCCACGAGAGATTACACATATGAAAAAATAGACTGGCCCTGGCCAGGGTGGCTCAGTTGGTCGAGCATCATCCCATCACCAAATGGGTTGCAGGTTCATTTCCCAGTCGGGGCACATTGGTTTTGGGCTCAGTCCCCAAAAATGGGTGTGCAGGAGGCAGCCAATTGATGTTTTCCTCTCACATGGATGTTTCTCTCTCTCTCTCTCTCTCTCTCTCTCTCTCTCTCTCTCTCTCTCTCTCTCTCTCTCTCTCTCTCTCTCCCCCCCCCCCCCTCTTTCTAAAACTCAATAAAAAATATTTTACGAATATAACTGGAACAATAAGGACAAACTCTATTTCAACAACCAAAAAAATGACCACATTTAATACATCATGGAAACAGTGCTCTCAGTGTCCTTGAACAGGTTTTTAAAACTTTTTACCTAATATGTGAATGAAAGACTGTAGTCACCTGACTACGTTGGATACCTGTTTCCAGGTGATACAGAGATCCTTGCCATATTCTCCAGATTCAAGTTCAAAACGCCTCACAAACATCCCAGCTTCTCAAGACTGTCAGAGCAGCTTGGCTTCTCCTTTCGAACATAGTGTTTGAGGAGCTCCTGAAACTAAATTTTCATGAGAAGTTCAGATATGTCTAAATGCTCCAGTTCATCTAAAGCCATTGGGCTTTCCCTGTACTCGTAGTTTCTTAGAATCAGGATGAATCAAGATACATTTCTCATGACTTGAAAACCATAGGCTAGTGAATACTATTTATAGCCCAGTATGTACCCAAAAGGTCATCTCTATTTCTTTAACTTAACTGAGTCCATTGTACCCAAGTACAGGGAGAGTAGACATTCTTCTTCCCGATGTTATGGAAAATAAGTGGGAAAGCATTCATTCTCTTTTTATTGCCATTAATTATGATATTATTATAGAGCTTTTTTCATAAATGCCCTTTCAGGTAGTTTCCTCCATTTTCTAGTTTTCCAAGAGTTTGTATCAGGAATGGATGTTGGATTTTTTTTTTTTTTTGGATGTTGGATTTTTGTCAAATGCTTTTGCTGCATGTTAAGATACTCATATGCATTTTTTAATGTTTTAATGTGGTAAATAACATAGATATTTAAATAGTAAACCAACTTTCATTCTTAGCATAAATTGGCTTGATTTCTGAAATTTTATTTAAAATTGTTTGATTTTGTTCATGAGGAGCACAGGTCTATAGTTTTTTTTCCTTGTTATGTTTTAGGCTGGTTTTGGTATCAGGGTAAACTAACCACATGGAATGAATTGGGAATGATTCCCATCCCTTCAGTTTTTTGGAAGAGTTTATATAGATTTGGTGTTCTTTCTTTTGTAAATTCTATTTCTTTATTGATATTCTCTTTTTTGGTGAGACAGTTTTCTCATATTTCCCCATAGTTCTTTATACGTGGCAATATATTGCTGTATTCATATATTTTATTTCTATACATGCTATAAGCCACTCACTGCAATGTTATTTTTCTTTTTCTTAAACTGCCACATTTGAAGAGATAAAAAATATTAAAGTCCTACATACTCATCCATTTTGTTACATTTCCAACGTTTTTCATTCTTTTATGTAGATTCACATTTCCACCTATCGTTTTTTCTTTTGCCTAAAGAATTCCCTTTAACATATCTTGTAGTGTTGGCTAGCTAAAAATGAGTACCTTTTCTTTTTGCATGTCTAAGAAGGTCTGTTTCACCTTTCTTTTTGAAAGCTGTTTTCATCTGGTATACAGTTCTGTGTTGAAAGATTTTCTGTTTGTTTGTTTGTTTGTCTGTTACTGGAAAGATACCAGCAAGAAATAGACTGTTATGCTTATCTGTGTTCCTCTGCGTAGCATGTTTTCCCCCACTTTGGCTATGTTTAAGATGTCTCTTTATCACTAGTTTTGGGCACTTTAATTATGATGTGCTTAGTTGTGATTTTCTTTGTATTTCTTGTGCTAGGGGTTAGTTGAGCTTGGTTCTGTAGGTTTATACTTTTCATCAAATTTGAAACATTTAGGGCCACTTTTTCTTTTGCCTTATTCTTTTTTCTGTGCCCAATTGTTTCTCTCCTCTTCTTTGAAGATTCCAATTACATGTATGTTAAGCCATATGAAGATGTCCCATGTTACCAGTGTGGCTCAGTTGGTTGAGCATCATCCCATGTGCCCAGAGGTTGTTGGTTCCATTCCTGGTCCGAGCACATGCCTGGGTTGCGGCTCGGTACCCAGTGTGGGGCATGCAGGAAGCAGCCAATTGATGTTTCTCTCTCCCTCTCTCTTCTTCTCTCTCTAAAAAAATCAATAAAAGCATATCTTAAAAAAAGATGTCCCACAGCTCACTAATGCTTTGTTTATTTTTTAAACTCTTTTTTGTCCGTGTTTCATCTTGGATTGTTTCTATTGCTATGTCTTCCAAGTGGTTTAATCTTTCCCTTGCAATATCTTCTCTACCTTTAATCTTATCCAGAATATTTTTCATCTCAGACATTTTAATTTTCATCTCTGAAAATTTAGTTTGGGTCTTCTATATATCTTTCATGTTTCTACTTTACCTTTAGAGCAAGTGGAATACAATTACAACTGTGATAATGTCTTTGTCTGATAATTCTCACATCTGTGTCATTTCTGGGTTAGTTCCCTGTGGTATTTTTATTATGGGTTATATTTTATTATGGGTTATTTTATTATGGGTTATATTTTCTTATTTTTTGCCCCCCACTCCTGGTAAATTTGTATTGGATGCCACACACTGAAATTTTTGTCATTGGCTGCTAGATATTTTTGTATTCCCGGAAATATTCTTGAGCTCTGTCTGGAATGTGGCTAAGCTGCTTGAAAACTGTGTAATCCTTTCAGGTCTTGCTTTTAGGGTGGGACTGGAACCATGTTTAGTCTAGGGCTACCTATTCCTCACTACTGACACGATCCCTCTCCCAGTGCCCTCTGAGTGGTGAGGCTCTCCGAGCCAGCTGGCGGGCACAGGCCCTGCTCCTGAATTTTCTAAGTACATGTGCTCATCAGTGCTCTGTAGGTCTTCAGGTTTGCTCACCATGAGCCTGTGTCCTCTGGCATTCTTGAGCTCTGCCCACTTTAGTTTCCCAAACTGTCAGCGCTTACTCATGTTGTCACCAGGCTCCATGCAGGTTTCATCTCCCGGTGCCATGGCCTGGAAACATGTGGTAAACATGTGATCAACTGGGCAATTGTAGGGCTCATCTCCTTTATTTTCCCTATCTTGGGGAACGCTATTCTTTGTTGTCTCTGATTTAGTGTCTTGAAGATTGCTGGTTTGTATATTTTGTCCAGTTTTTTTGGTTGTTTTCAGCAAATCTGGTTCCGGTTACTTTGTTAGCTGTAATCAAAGGCTGGATGTTTTATTATGTCTTTTCAAGTTATCTTTCCTGGTATCTTTGGTTGAGTCCACTGTGCGTGTGTGTAATTTCATTAGTTGTCCAAATACAAAAAGAGTCTACATACTAGTAAGTGTAGACTTCTGACTTCTCTTGAAAATAATCCACACTGTGCATTCTTCCGTGGCATCTGCCAGCTGGAGCTGAGACAGTGGGCTGCTCCCATGGCTGGTCATCCACCTCCAGCCTGTCACAGTGCTGTAGTATTGACTGTGGCTTCCCTCATTCACCTTACACTGTGGCCTGCACAGACATTTGAGTTTACTTTAATGTTACAGCATAGGTTTCAGACTGATTAAGATTGTAAATCATCAGTCCTTTTTTCAGAGCTGTTAGAACACTAACCTGGTGTCATACTCCTTTTCAACCTTTCTCACTCATCATTCTACTCTTTTCTTAAATATACTTTATTCATTCTTTCATCTTTATAATTTCTGACCTTTTTTTTCTCAGTCATCTGACTTCATTTTACTTACCTATACATTTCCACATTAGTGTTCTCAAGCTGCCGTAGCAATACCACAACCTGGGTGGCTTCAACAACAGAAATTTATTTTTTCACAGTTCTGGAAGCTGTAACTTCAAGATTGCAGCAGGGTAGCAGGTGGCCACCTTCTTGTTGTGCCCTCACGTGACCTTGCCTTGGTGCAGGTGTGAAGAGAAAGATTTCTGGCATCTCTTCCTCTTCTTATAAGGACACCAGTCCTATAGATTAGAGCCCCACCCTTATGACCTCATTTAAACTTAATTACCTCCTTAAAGGCCCTGTCATGGTTAAGGAAGAGCCCAACCAGTTAAAGTTGCATGTCTGCATTATTTTGAGCAACTCCCTGTCTCTCACCTTCTCCTCCTCCGCCCCCCAATCACTCTATAGTCCATCAAATGTTTTTCTCTCAGGCCCTCCCACTGATTTCCCTTCCCATTTCCATTGCCATTGTCTTAGATAAGAGCTAGCAGCATTCTTACCGGCTCCCTGTAGTTCTCAAGTGGGCAAAGAGCAGAGCCGTGGCTATGCAGGTGAGGAAGAATGAGCAAACCGGCCGAAAAGTCACCCTAGTAGAGGTAAGAGGAAAACTAGGAGAAAGCTGTGTTATGGAGTCGATAGGAAAAGATGTTGGAAAGGTATGGTCAACAGTGACAAATGCCAAAGAGAGGAGAGGTTAAATCAGAACTGAAAAGTGCCCTTTAGGATTGGTAACTGAGAAGCAGCAATTGTGACTTTCAAGAAGATGGTTTGATGGAGAGTCCTGAAAGTATGAATCAGATTGTCTCCAGCCCAAAGGGAAAGACCGTCAGAATAGACTGCTTCTCCAAGAAGCTGAATTCAAAGGAAAGGAAGTGCGGGGCAGTAACTAGTGGAAAGCACAGGAGGTCGAGGAGGTCTTTATAGAGAGACCTTCAAACGGGAAAGAGTTCCTTGAGGGGAGACATTGAAGGTATAGATAAGAGGGAAGTCCCAGAGGCCTAAGGAAACACAGGATTAGAATGTGAAACAAGAGGGGGGGCACTTTTCCCACTGACAGAGTCAAGTGGGACAAAGTGTGTTTGCATGGCGATGTTTTCGGAAGGAGGTGGAGCATGAGGAAGGCCTTTCAGGAGGCCCCTGTTTTCCCTATTAGGTACAAGTGGTGTTCGTCTGCTGAAAGTGATGGTAAGGCTCTAGCATGTCTACCTTTATTGTCACTTTCTGAGAAATAGGTTCAAAAATTTTTATCAGTATTTTCAGATTTAATTATAAAAAACTAAAATCTAATTGTACAGAAGGCATGTAGATGAATCATGGGTTAAGGAATTATTTTTTTCATCTTGATTCTAAGATCAGAAAACATTTAAAACAGATTATTAGATTTAAATAATAGAAACTTTAAAATGATGTGCAGTCATATCTCAGAGATATTGGGGCTCAGTTCCAGACCTTTACAATAAAGCAAACGTTCTAATAAAGCAAGTCACATGGGTTTCCCGTGCATATAGCCCTGGCCAGTGTGGCTCAGTTGGTTGGGCATCTTCCCATGCAGGCTCGATTCCTGGTCAGGGCACAAGCCCAGGTTTCAGGCTCAATCCCTAGTGGGGAGGGGCGGGGGTTAGGGGGCTGTGAATGGATGTTTCTCTCATTGATGTTTCTCTCTCCTTCTCCCTTCCTCTCTTTCTAAAATCAATAAAAACATATTTTTAAAAATACTTAAAATAATTCTTATTTGCTAAAAATGCTTGTTAATTTAACTTGCCCTACACTTTCTGAGCCTGTTGGGGACATGGTGCCCATGGACTTGCTCACTGGAGGATGGTCACAAGCCCTCAGTTTGTTAGTGAAGCACAATGAAATGAGGTGTGCCCATGTGTCAAAAAGAACAAACAAACAATAGCCTAAGATGGGGAAGAATTTCATAAAACATATGACAGATGAAATTAATGTAATACCCTTAACATATTAAAAACTATAAAAAATCAACAAGGAAAAGATCACCAATAGCAAAACTGGCAAAGGGTGTGTACAGGACATTCTTAAAAGAATTCTTAAAGAAATTATATATATATATATATATATATATATATATATATATATATATATATGGTAGCATAGGAAAAATATTCACCTTCCAGTGATCAGTTTAATAGAAATTAAAACAATAAATGATATGGTATTTTTCCTTCACAAAATGGCAACAAGTTTTAAACTTAAAATACCAAAGTTGAAACACTGATAGTAATAGTATAAGGCTGATCTATTCTTTGTGGAGGGTGTTTTGTTTTGTTTTATTTTAATTTTCAAATTGCTAGTGTCCTTGGACCTGACAATTCTACATCCAAGAATCTATTGTAGGAAAATATTCAAGCATACATGCAGAGATTCAGTTAAAAGGGTACTTCTTCAAGCAATGTTTTAAAAATAGAAGGAGCCTGACCAAGGCCACATAGCCAGTTAATGGCTAAACACCAATACCTCTTGGCCCCTAGCTAACATTTATTATTACTCCTATAACTAATAAAGTTACTTTCATTCTTTCCACTAGGCCCATGGTTGGCAAACTGCAGCTCACGAGCCACATGCGGCTCTTTGGCCCCTTGAGTGTGGCTCTTCCTAAGCCTTAGGAGTACCCTAATTAAGTTAATAATAATGTACCTACCTATATAGTTTAAGTTTAAAAAATTTGGCTCTCAAAAAAAATTTCAATCATTGTACTGTTGATATTTGGCTCTGTTGACTATTGAGTTTGCCGACCGCTGCACTAGGCTTCTCAACGAGGCACAAAAACAGATACTCAACAAATATTTTATGAAAAATAAATAAATAAAAACAAGGAAAATTTCAATTTCTATCAATAAAGGGTTGATTAATTTATGAAACATTTATCCTACCTAATAAAAGACAAAAAGGGTAATTGACCATACCTTCGCTATACTTCCCATTGGCTAATCAGGGTGATATGCAAATTAACCACCAACAAAGATGGCGGTTAATTTGCATACATAGGCTCCAAGTGGTGGAGCGAAGCCACATGTACCCGAAGCCAGCTGAGCCATGAGGCCTCACGCCCCGGGATCAGCGGAGCTGGGAGGCCTCACACCCCTGGGATGGGCCGAGCTGCGAAGCCTCACAGCTGGGGTGGGGGGCTCTGGCCAGAGCCCAGCCAGAGCGAAGCCCTGGGTCCTGGGTGCCAGAGGAAAACTGGTGCCAGCAGCCAAGGGAAGGGAAGGCCTATTGCGCGAATCTCTTCATGCAGCAGGCATCTAGTATAATATAATAATACCATGTGACAATTTTTCATTATATTAGAGAAGTATTTTTAAAGATATGGAATGATCTTTATGATGGATTTTTTTTTTCAGTAAAATAAAGATGATTATAAAATAGTACATAAAGAATATAGTATACATCAAAAAAGATGTAATTCTGAATGGTGGAATTGTGGTGATATTTTTTCTTTTCTTTCCTTTTAGTGTATTTTCTCATTTTTCTAGCCAACCTATTTGGTATGTACTACTTGATTATTTGTTTTAAAGTAAAAGTAATTTCAGAAAATTTCCACAGCCTATTCTTTCTACATGTAAAGAAATCACGGTCTGAGTCACAGCTAAAAAGCTCCTAAATTAGGCCTGATCTTCTGGCTTCCCATCCAGGGTTGTTGGTTTTTTGTTTTTGTTTTGTTTGTTTTGTTTTGTTTTTGTGCATGCAATAAGCATTAATATTTGAAGAAAAACAGTTTTGAGTATAATAATATTACATGCAGTACAGGGTTGTTTTGTAGCACAATACTTTGTTAACTCTGGTGAGGGACTAGAACGCGCTCCCACTTTTTCTCCCCAGTGCTTAGCCTGGTGAAGGCCAATTGTCGGCCTTCGGGGAATGTCATTGGATGGAATTTCTTGTGGGGTAGAACCCAGTATTTCTATGAATCTTCTTTTTTCCATGTACCATACACACAAACACTAGCCTTGTTTCATATTCATTTTTAAAATCTTGCTGTGCAATTTTTCTTTTTCTTTTCATATGATTTGCCTTTAAAAGAGGCCCAGACTTTGTTACTCTCGTCCTCCATTAGCTTAGTGGGATTCTTTAGGAGGAGGCTGGATTTGGATTTATTCTGTGTCTTTTAGTTAAGTGACATTCCTTCCCTCTTGCAGCAAATCTGCCTCTTAGCTCTCCGGTCCCTATGCTGTCACTATTCAACTTGATAACGTGTGCCACTCTTGCGTTTTCCCTCGTTGTCAGAGGTGTGCAGAGGTGTGCACTTGACTATGTCTTCTCATTTTCCTTTCATTCTATTCGTTTTCTCTCTTTCATGGGCAGTCTTTGTCATTCTTTATCCAGTCTTCCTTCCTCTTCTTGTCTGATTCATTTCCCTTAAAGATGTTATCTTTACTGCCTACTTCAGCTTTGCCTAGTTAAATTTCTCTTCGGCTTCCTTCCCTCCAGGGTCCTCCTGGCTTCTCTCTTTACTAACCTCTCACAGTGCAGTCTCCACCTGGTTAATTTAACTTGCCCTACACTTTCTGCACCTGCAGGATTCACTGTTCCCAGCCGTTCTCCCCACCCTTTCCCTTTTCGATTCTGTCCTGCCACTGTCATGAACTTCCTCTCCCTCTGCTGTGCCTTGTTGGTGCTCTGCGATCTTCTCACTGTCCTCACTATCCCTGCACATGTTTGTAGGGTCTTTGGGTGATTTGTGCCCAGCAGCCATTTGAGCCTTTACTACTTTCTTTCCCATTTTTATCAGACTCCCATTTTCCCATGTGTTATGTACTTGACCTGTATCCACACAGGGACAAAAATGATGCACACCATACCTGTACCATTTTATCCTCTACTTCAGTTGCTTTTGTGAGCGTCACTTAAAACATGTTTGGGCTTCTCTGTCTGATACCAGCTTATCTGTGGTAGCTCTGTTTAACAAATTTAAAATAGGAAATATGGACTAACAGGATTCTTTTCCCTCATGTGTAAATGTTTTTCATATGAAAACATAGCGCAATCATTTACTTAAGACTGAACTGTCTGTCCCTAAAGGCACAGATGTTCCCTAACCCTCCTTGCCACCAGGAAGGCCCTGGGGAAGTAGTTGACCTGACCAGTCTTGCCATGTGATGCTTTATGCTTTACTTTATCAGGAGTGATCAATGGAATTGACCACCACCTTCACCAGAACGCCATCATTCTTAGGATTCAGTTTGTTTGCTAAGAGCAACCAAGTGTTAGGCCCTTTCTGTTTAGAGAAAAGACAACATCTTTGTGTAAATCCAGATACCTCTGTTCATCACTAGTGTATGAATAATTGCATTAACATTTTCACGTTCAGCCCCACTAGTTTATCACCCTCAGTTGTAGTATGCTTACTACGTGTTTCTAAAGTAGCAACTTCTTATTTCATCTCTGAATTGGTTCTTGGTTTTTATTACTGGTATAATTTGTTTTATTTCAAAGCTGCATCTAGATGCATAATTAATCATCACTATCTTTGCCCATCAGAAATAATACACAACAGTTTTTGGATTAATTTGAAAATATATGTAATAGTTTGCCCACTTGTAAACATAGACATAGACTAAATGAAAGAATGCTATTTTATAAAATGGCCTACATGTTTTTCAGTCACTGACTCTGAAGCATGATCCATGACAATTGTTTTTCCCAGTGAAAGAATAATTTTATAAACTCTGATCGCCTGCTCTTAATTTCTGGAAGTTATCCAGGGTTTGGAGTACTTAGTGTCTGTTTTTGGGGAGTGTTTTTTGCTTATATTGACTTGCCAATGCTGGAGCAGGCTTTCAGCAACTGCCGATGATACTAAAAGATGTTGGTCACAAGGCAAACTAGAAGATGGTTATTTAATGTTGGGGTGGTTGTATGTGTGTGTGCATTGCACAGTGTGTTTTATTACCTGTGCCATTGTGCCTGAGCATGCCAAGGTTTGATTGTGGCCAAAAGACATTAAGTCCATTAAGTACATGTTGTGTACTTTCCTCCTAGTAAACAGTTGAAGAAGAATGCAGAGACAAAGAACCAAATACACAGAAATAAAATGACAAATTAAACCAAGTGGAATTTCTCTTCAGAATTCAGAATTTTCAGAAACTAAGGAAGAAAGGAAGTATCCAGTATTCTTGTCCTTATGAAAGAATCTAGAACTATCAGAAGCAAGAGATGCTTGGAAAAATAAATGTGGCAAAAGAAATGTGATCTTTTGAGCTTAATTGTTATAAACCATTTTGATTGTTGTTGGACAAAGTATTGGTACTTGTATTTATTGGTAATTGCCTCAAAATTACATTACCACTGTTCAAAACCGTGAAGTGAAAACCATAATTGCTACCCAGCAAATATGAAGAAAAAGTGTTTACATTGTTAAGATGTTCACTATGTAATTGTTTAATATTATTATATCTTTCATGTGATTATATGTGTGATGTTATGCTCAAAATATGAAATATCTGCTTTTGAAATTTAACTTTATTTAAAAACATAAGCAGTTTCAGAATATTGTGCATTCAAAATGGCTCCAGTAAGAAAGGCATTAAAAGGGAACAAATTTTTTTAATGAGTCATATATGTAGCTTGATACATATAAACTGTCTTTTGGCTACACTGGCAACAGTGTTTCAAATTTTTTTACTTAAAAGCATTTCATATTTAAGCATATAAGTGATTTCTAGGCTAACATTGTTTATTATGTATTTTAGTCTTAATACTTGTTTTTAAATTACTACATTGCATTATTTATTTAGTTCCAGAATAACAGTTGTCATTACTATGTTACTATATATTTTGAAGTGTGATGTTATAATAGGAAAGTTTGTTCCTTTTTTTTATCTTTTCCTTTCTCAGCTATGCAATTATAAGTCTCTCAATGAAATATTTAAATATATTTTTTAATTGATTTCAGAGATGAAGGGAGAGGGAAAGATAGAAACATCAATGATGAGAGAGAATCATTGATCAGCTGCCTCCTCACACTCTACACTGGGAACCAAGTCTGCAACCTGGGCATATGCCCCTACTGGGAATCGAATCGTGACCTTCTGGTTCATAGGTTGAAGCTCAACCGCTGAGCCATGCCAGCCAGGTTGTCAATGAAATATTTAACCCCCAATGGTCAAAGCTAATATAAAATTAGAAAACTTATTTACCAAATTAGACAATTGATTCCATTAAAATAAGAAGTGAGAAAACAGTGCTGGGCATTGAGGTGTGAATTTGTCCAGATGTATGCCCGATGTGAGATAGCTTCTAGTAAAAACATATTTGGCTCTCATCCCTGCACATGTGGTAGTGGCATGAAAATTGGTAAACAGGCCCCTGCTGTGCAGAACTTATGGGAGGGGGCATTTTTTAAAGTGGTGGGTGGCACTGGTGGCTGCTGATGCCTCAGCGATTGGCACAGAAGTCTGTTCTGGTAGCTGAGTCCTCAGTATTCTGGTGGGTGTCTGTGCTTCAGGTACAGCTGTGCCCAGCCAGCTTGAGTCACCCTTGGACAAGCTTGTTTTTTCTGTCTTGTGACTGCCCTTGGTAATTAAGAAATAAAAATATGTGTCTCTCTACGGTTTCAGCTCATTATTTTGAAATGTGTGTTGACTCTTTGATTTTGGTTTTAATCACAAAGAATTTCAACACATTGTAGACAATTTTAAATAATGCTAAGTGAAATAATATGTTGGGGTACCTAAACATATACTGAGATTTCAATGTTCATAGAAAAATAAAAGGTTATTTTTATACTGCAACTACTGAAGACAAAAATAACAATTGAGGCAAACACCAGGAAAAGTTGGTTTCACTGAAAGCCTAGTTCTTTTTTGTCCCTGTTAACAAAGACAGACGGAGTTATGTTCACAGATAGGTTAATAAAACATCTTCACCACATTCTCTGAGATGAGATTGGATGGGAGCGATCATAAAAATGCCCTCTGAGTAATAATTCCAAATTATGCTCAGGTAGAGAAATCAGACAAAATAACCCATTTGAAGATTTATGATAGCCATACTTTTCTTAGTAAAAATACTGTGGGTTTTTTCTTTTGTTTTGTTTTATCTTCATTCTGAAATTAATGAATTTTATCCCATTTTTGAAGTCTTTTTTTCTCCAAGCAAGTAACAATTTGATACTTTTTCTAGATTGAAACAATATTTTAAACCTTTCTTAGAAATTGGTTTCCCAATATTGATTCTACTCAATCTTGATGATTAAAGATCATTCAGTATCAAAACTAGCAATGAATTGGATTTGCAAAACTAGAATAAAGATCAAGTTTTTAAAAATTTTAAAGCATGAAATATTTTATATCATAAATGCAATTTTATGTTTAAAATGCACATTTCAAAAATCAGTGTTTTTAAATGTACTAATACTTGGTGCTTTTGAAATCCTGTGTAAAGTTTCTTTCCATAAAAGTAAATGTTGACATTAATTTTATTTTTAAGCTATAAGACATTTTCTCCTTAAAAAATTCAGCAGGACTGTATCTGGGAAATAACATCATTTTATAGCTTTATATGACATCACTTTAGTTGTTTATTTAACTCACAAATATTTTTAAGAGGGTTAGAAAATTCTAGAAACTATAACAAAAATCTGTGACCTTATACTTTTATAAATATTTAAATGATTTCCATCTGAGGGCCATCTCTATTAAGTAAATTATGGGAACATTTTTCAACAATTCCACTTTTCATTGAACTTAACTACAGAAAATATTCCACAAATCTTCAATTTATATGCATGGCCTCATTTACTCTTCACATCAAACCCAAGAGGTAGATAAAATCTGTTTGCCCTGCCAATAAGGAACCAAGACTTTGAAGGTGAAGGCACTTGGCCAGCGTACATGAGTGCTGGCTGAAGGTGGAGGTTTGTCAGACTGTCCACTGGGAGGTCTCTGAAGTGCTGGGTCTCGGTCGCTGTGTAGAGTGAGCCAGCAAGTGATGGTAGTTGGACACTCCAGCACAGGCCAGGGGCACTGAAGTAATTTGGATGTACCTATAGCCACATTCAGGGACTAGAAACATCTATTATGTCTTTACTGCAATAGTCACCTAAAAAATTGAAATACATCTGAGTAAAAAAAACAATTTTCTTTTACCGATGTATTTTGTTTACTCATTTACCAGTAATTTGTTTATTCATAATTACTTTGATAAATGTTTACTCCGTGCTATAATTTTCACATTTTCTTAAGAAATAGATTCTGTGGAAACAAACTAATACATATACAGTAGCATATTACTCAAGAAGCAGCAAAGGGTGCCATTCCAGTCATATAAGATAATAAAAACATCAAGCATCGTGTCAATCAAAAGGTTCTGTTGACTGGCAAATTCAGTTTATGGATGGACCCAATTATCTGCAGGAGAATTGAATGTCAGTATCATTTAGGGTTAACAATGGACCAAGTAGGCAAAAGCAGACAGCTACTCTCTGCAGAGACCCAGAAAGCAAACTTGGTAATGAGGCCCTTCATTCATCATATACTTCTGCTCTAATTATTAAAGTGAATAGGAAATACTTTAAGGCAGGAACTAGATAGTATGAAAACATTTGTTTTGTATACACAAAGAATACTTTTTTTCTAATGATGCTGTTCAAATCTACATCAAGCATATGTTGTGAGCCCTCTGTTTTCTGAAATTGCTCTTCTAACACCTCAAATTCATTCTGATTATAGATGAGTTATTTTTTATTGCCTTGAAAAGTTAGGATAATGCTGCTAAGAATCTACAATTTTAATTTCTGCTCTCAGGCTAAAAAATATCTACAACATGCATGTTCTACCTCTACTATGTGAGAATTATCCAGCTGTATATACTTGTGTCATTTCTAAAAGTACTGAAGAATCTGATTTTTACTTAATCTAGTTCATTTCTTCTTAATTCATCACTTGATTCAAGAATTTGAAAGAATATGGTAGCATAGAATGTAGGAATGGTTTGTTTCTACAACATTTATCTACTAAACATATATCGTCAATCATTTTAAATGCTTGGAATGGACATGACTTGCTTAATGAAGTTAAGATTATGAGTCCAAAAGGAGAAAAAAGCAAGAAAATGAGGAAAATGACTTGTGGCTGGAGCAAAAATGAACAACTGAAAACTTGTGAAGAAGTAGTTATGAGACCAAAGGAAGAAGTTTCCCTGGAAAAAAGCGGGGTAGCTTCAGTTTGTTATATTTCAGTGTTTTCAACTGAAAATTCGTAGTAATTCTTTTTTCTGTGTGTTCATGGGACCATTTGATATCAATGCTCATATAATTTTTTTTTCTGAGCTACAGTTCTTCGATTTAAAGCGAAGGGAAGATGGCTGAGCATGGTAGTGTTTTTAACTATCCCTGCCTCTTACACAGAAGTTAATGTTCAAAAGTATCTGCAGATGCTACTTTTAGCAACTAAATATTTCCATCGTGGCAAAGAAATGTCAGTAAAATCTATGCACCTTAAGAACACAAATTCTTATTGTACTTATCATGTGTGCAGGCAGAGTACATAATAAACTCGTCTATAGCAGCTGTAAATTTCTGAGGATTTATCTAACCACAAATACATTGAAATGGGGAAACGGGGCTATATTAAACTATGCAAGATGCTGCTGGAGCTCTGCCATGTCTGCAACATCCTGTAATTAATTTATCCTGACAGGTCTGGCAAACTGAAACATCCAATACACTTGCGACAGACTTTCATACTAGACTATTGCTGGAGATCCTACAGTCACATAAAATGAAGGTGGACTTTTCTTGCAAACATGAATATAGCACTATTATATTTACATTGCCCTGGAGCCAAAGGCAGACCCACCCATTGTCACTTTTGAATTTCAAAATAAGAATATCTAGGATATAAAAAAGATCCTGGCCTGTGACCATGAGTTTGTGCTGTTCTCTGGATTGTGTGGTCTTTTCCTAAAGAGGGATAGGCCTGGGGAGGGGGTTGATATAGTCCGGCCAGCCCCTCGCACCCCTGCCTGGTGCTAGATAGGACGGGGTTCTCTCCAGGGAGATTTGAAGGTTCTCTCTGATAGCCTCTGGAACACATCCTTTCCTATAAACAACACTCGCAAGACCATCTCCTCCATCTGTGTCTCCTCTTCTGGAAGCACAGTCCTGCCATTTTGCAAATATAGAACACAGATAAATCTGCTCCAACCCCTTCCAATTCAGAGAAAGAAAAAAAGTAACTTGTTTTGGTCAAAATAGATATTTCTATATAACAATAAGTTCTTTGTCAGTTCATATCAGTGTGAAAAATGATCTATTGTGTGTAATTTGATTCAGGTTTGACAGTGGTTGATGTTCAGGATGGATCACGGTAAGCAGGCTCCTTCTTGCTGGGGAGGTAGAGATACCTGCCCCTAAAAAGTGAAATCAATGTCCACAGACAGGAGGACCCCGAGGGGTGTGGGAACCTTGATCTGGAAGTTTCAGTGAGGGGAAAGGTCCCGGGTGGTAGAGAATAAGATGGGTTTTGCTCAAAGGAAACATGTGAGAAGCCAGGCCAGGGTCAATGGCTCCAGCCCAGTTACTAAAGGCTCACTGTAAACACTTCATAGTCATTGTATTTTCTCTAGTAATAGTAATAATAGTCTTTCTCTTTATCCCTGCTACTGAAAATGGATCCTCTCTCAGGGAATCTGAGCAGTCTGCCGCTTGGGCCTAAGTTAAAAAAGAAAGAAAAAGACAGCAGGACTCCAAACTGAATAACCCAAGAGAAAAATGAACAAGAGAACATGTAGAAAAGCTCTCCTATCCTTCCACTGCCCTCCATCTGAAATGCTCCTTTCAGAGCTCTTCTACATAAAACTTAGAGGATGGAGTGTGTGTGTGTGTGTATCCTCCCAAAATAAAAGTAAAGACCATTCTTGCACCCCAGGTAAGTGACTTCTCCAGGATCACAGGAGCAGGTTCCACTCCTGCTGCCGTTATTGGAGAACATTGTCACTGAACTGAAAGCTGCAGCCTTAAATCCTGATTCTCAGAACAATTCATAAATTTTCTCAACCTCATCCACAACTAAAAGGAAAAGTCCTTTATAGAGCATGGTCTACATTCAGATAAATTCCCCTTCAAAACTAGGTTATACAGGTGATGCATTTAAATGAGTTAGGGTTAAAAGTAGGAAAAATGTAAACAAGGTGACATTGGTGGGTCTGGAAAAGTGACGTTTCTATGCATGCATGGGGAGGGAGTTGGGTTGCTTTGGTTTTTGGGTGTTTTTTGTTTGTTTTTACCATATTGAAAACTGGGTTGAGATAAGGACTGATTTTATTTACATATCAATAGCTAGAGTTATTTACTTAAATGTATTTTTATAATTCAGGATCATCAATAGTTTTAACACTTTTAATGTTTTTTAAATGTGTGTACATGGATATTCACTTATTCAACCCTATTTATCATTTACCAAGCATTGGACAGGAGCTGTGTGGACCATTGAACTGGAAGCCTCTACTGTAATACTCTGTTTCACCTTGAAATTGTCACGTTAACGGCCACCAACACCTACCGTGATTTTCAGAGCACCTGCACATACATTAGCAAACTTAAGGCTTATAACAACCTTTGTTAGACAGGAAAGGCCATATTATTCCCCCATATTTTAAACCAATCACAAAGAGACTAAATGACTTGCCCAACAACTATTGATCAGAGTCCAGCTGTCCTCCCAGGACTGTGTCCTTTCCGCCCAGGAATACTCTTCTGACATGGGAAATATAGAAATATGTGGAAAGCCCATATATGTTCCCTGTGCAAGAGACAACTATAATAAGTTAATACTAATTTGGATGTGTGTCTTTTGGAATTAATTTATGAGCACCTGTAGCCAACTATAAGGTATTTGTGTGTGTGCTGCCATCCTATATTTAGAAATATTTTTAAAATACAAGAAACAAATGTGGAGTTGTGTCAGAATCCAAATAACAGGATATAAACAATTTTAATTGTATTTTGTAGACAGAGGAGAATGAGATTTGCAGAAAATGCCAGAATCCCTTTTCCAAAACTTTTTTGTAAACCAAGTAAAACAAAATCATTTCATGCATTATATATTCAAGCCAAATGACTATTGTTCAAGTCATCAAATTAATTACATTTTCTATTAAAGAACAACAAATTTCCATTTGACCTAGAACTTCATCAGATTAACTGACCGTCTTGCAAGTATACTATTAACGGAGACTTTCTTAAAATGCAAACCTGACCACATCATGCCCTGCTTAGAACTTCACTGATGCCCCCATCCATTACCACTGAATCCATTGACTATTAACTCTATGTTTAACTCTATGGAATAACTCTATGAATAATTCCTGTAGCCCTAGCTGGTTTGGCTCAGTGGATAGAGTGTCGGCCTGCAGACTGAAAGGTCCCAGGTTTGATTCTGGTCAAGGGCACATACCTGGGTTGCGGGCTGGATCCCCAGTAGGGGGCGTGCAAGAGGCAGCCGATCAATGATTCTCTCTTATTGATGTTTCTCTCTCCTCCCTTCCGCTCTGAAATCAATAAAAATACATTATTTTTAAAAGTACAAAAAAGAATAATTTCTATAAATCTAGTCCTGTGCTCTCTGATGCCACAGGAAACTCTCAGGTGAAGTCCAGCTGCCTTGGAAGTGACAGCATAAGCAAGAAACTTACTTGATCTCTGAAAGAAGGCCCAAGCAACAGAGCACATGACCCGTCCGTCCCCTGCTGCTGGTCCCGTCCATGACGGCAGTGGTGTTCCTCTGCTCACACTGCAGCAAGAGCTGCTCCTCCAGGACCATTGCCACTCAAGCCCTTGACTTGGAAACTTTTTTCCCAAAGCCTTTGCTGTCACATGCCCTGAGGCTCCTTTCCTAATTATGATGGGGAATTGTGTTCTCATCAAGGCACTGAGCACATGTCTTGGAAACTGACAATCTATTGATCAATGTATTATTTAAAAATTAACACATAATCTGTTAGTCAGTGTGATATTTAACATTTCTGGTGTGCCTGGGATAACTTTTATAAATCTGCTTGTGCGCGATATCAAAGGATGTCTCAAGTGGAATATAATCTTTTTAAAAATTGTACATGTCTGGCAAGAGTAGGGAATTGACGGGAGGAATCTAAGGAAATGTCATTAGTCATGATCACATCTGTCGTCTCTTTTCATTCTCTTCCCTTTTCACACCCCTTTTCTTCTTTCTTCTGACTCCCTTTTTTCTTCTTCCTTGCCTGACACCAGCCAGTGGCACTCACCGAGCTCAGATTAACCATTACTCACCTCATCTCAGTCTGCTCTTCAGGCTCAGGAAACCTGGAGGGCCCATGGGTAGTGACTGGATACCTCTGCTCAAGCCCCAAGATATTCTGAGCAACACTTCATTTGCATAAAAACACAATCGAACAATGTGGATATAGTCTTCTTTTTATATCTTTAACTTTTTTTATTGAGGCAAATCGTTCAGAAGATTAAATCTGATTTGCATAATATTTTGCATTCCCATCATCTGAGGGTAAAAGCCTTCAACAGCCCTCTAAAATGTGTGTATCTGAATCCTGTGGTCTGTGAATCAGATATCTTGACTCTCTTTTCTGAAAATGTCCATAATTTCCTAAGAGAAAAGATTCTTAGACTCATATACAAAAGTCCACAGACTAGTGCTGAGTCTGAGCGTCTAATTCTAAGGATTTGGGTTATGTATTTCAAGCTGGTAAAGTGAATCCAGTCATTTTCATCACCCATATTTTCATCATCTACGGGGGGCGGGGGCGGGGGGGAGTCTGAAAGATTCAAACAACTCTTTGTTCAACAAGCAAACCCAATATTGTGGAGAAGTGTTTACATAAGAAGTGTCAGGAGCCCCCTGGGGACCCCGAGGCAGAGGTGTGGGAATCACACACAGGCTGGGCGGGCTGGAGCGAGAGATGGGGATCACATCTTTTGGCATGGGTCCAACTCCATCAGGTCTGCTTATGGTCATGACACTTTGCACTCAGACTTCTGTTCGACTGATGTTAGAGATGCTGTTGAACACCTTTAACTTTCAGTCTTGATGTGCTTTCAACTTCTGATCTTATAAGTCCCCTTGGGATTAGTGTAACTACCACTGAGTATAAACATTAGTCTGGTCAGCTTCTTGAGAATGGAGGCCATTGTGGGTAACCTCGTCATGACACTCACTGTCTACATAGCCGGGGAAGCGCAATGATGACATTTATCCTATTGAGTAAATTATTTTTCAGCACTACTGGGTCATCTCACTCAAAAATGTATTCAACCATAATACATACTGTATTTTCTTTTAAACTGCAAAGGCTTACTTTATTAAATGCCTTTTTCTTTCACAGTTGACAAAAATGACTTTCTGTTATTAAAATATAAGGAAGCTAAGTATTTCATATTTTCCAAATTTCGAATGCCTTTTGCAGAACAATTTTCAACAAAGTAAGATGATTAAAAATTAGTCTCAAAGTTGCATGTTGCCCTCGAAATATTCACATCAACCTTTAGCATTAAAGTAAAATGTTATGTTTCCAAAGTTGATATGCTACAGAGCCATGTCCTACCCAAAAGGAAGGCCTAAAACACCAAGACATTTCATGGCTGTAGGAGTTGTATCTATTGGGGTTGCTTCGGAGGCTGAAACAAGAGGTTTAAGTAAGATCTTCCTTTTGATGTGTTTCCTCGTCAGTCTTCCTTCACTGTCCTAAGGATACATAGATGGCTCTTTTGTTGTCATGGCCCGTAGAACATCACCATAGCATCCATCACATCATAAGTGTTCACTTGCTATCTGACAATCTTTTCATCATTTATTCCTAGTGTTTACTTTAGTGCCTGGTACATAGTAGGCACATTCTGTACTGAGCAAGGCAGATCACAGGTCCAAGGGCTTATTAGCTATAGATAGATAAAGTGAGGATGAGTTGTATGCAGGGATATGAACATATCATGGGAAATATGTAGCAGTATCACACCATTACAAATCTCTGTGTATTTTCCTATTGCCTCTACCAGTGAATCTATTTCCTCTCCCCTTCTCTCTCCTCCCTACCCTCTCATTTCCTCTCTCTTCCTCCCTTCCTCCCCCCCTTTTTCTCTCTATCTCTACCTCTCTCTCTCTCTCCAGGACTCAGGCTTTTAAACTCTTACATTCTCTTTATTTACAGTCAAAATTGTTTGCAATGCTCCACACCTTCTGGCTTCCACCTGGTACTTGCATTCAGGTGCAAACAAAAGCAAGACAAACACATATTGCATCTGTACCCTGAAACAGCCTCAATTCCAGGTGGTTGAAAGCACTCCCTGGGGCACCTGAAATTCAGGTGGGGCCACAGCACTGTTTCAAGTCCAGCCCGCCTGTAATTCCCCTTTCCTCTCGGCTGCCAGCAGCTGAGAGCTGGGTGTGCGGAGCTGATTGCTGGGTTCCGTCAGGTGTCTGCCTCTGTCCTGTGCAGGAGTGAGAGACAGGCTGGTGCTCCATATGTCTTCAGCCTCAGCTTCACCAAGGTCATGGCCAAGGGTCTTCATGTGTCCACATCTATTTCCCAAAGAGCATTTCCTCCTGGACTTAAAGAGAAAATCCAACGTGCTATGGTTTTCCTTCTGAACAACTGAGCTATACATGACCTGGGAGCCCGGGCTTTGGGAACCAGAGCTTTGGGAGCCAGTCTAGGGCCAGGTGGGGAGTGCTCAGTGGGTCCCGATTCGCCCCGTCACTGCCCATGGTTCCCTTGTCAGGCACAGGTATTTCAGGCATGTCAACACTTCCATTACATGCTTTTCTTGTCACTGATTCACACCATTAGCACAAATAATCATCTGGCCCTAATCCTGGCAGGAAGAAAACGATATAACATAAAGGTAATGTGTGCGAGCAGTTATTAGCTAATTATTTTCTGACTGGAAGAACCAGATGTGCTGTGGCAACACTTCTCCCAACCGCAGAGCTTTGAAACTTTCCTAAGTGGACAAGGGACGTGAATCAGAATGGAAGGGAAAGTGAAGTGCCCGACAAGTGAGGGGGGCTTACAAAGCAAAGATGCCTTCTTTTTGGTGTTTTACTTTAGTTCCTTTCTGCCAAGAAATGAAGAAAACTTCACAACACCTTGCACAACGTTTCCCGTTTTCTTAATTCTTCCAAAATTCTTTTATTTGAAGTTCAGGTTTTTTTGAATTGGCAAATCAAGTAAGGAGGAAGTCCATTTCCTTATGGCACGGCTTAATAAGAGACCCAAGATGAAAATCCAGAATCTCCATTCCCAGCACTGTGGGGGGAGGGGGGAAATTACCAGGTTTATGCAAAACTTCAAAGGAAGCCCCTCCCTCCACACGCCTCCCCCTTGCGTGGGTGTTTCCTCCATCCCACCACCACCAGTGCTGGGTTTTGTGCGAACATAATTGTGCTTTTGTCTTGGAGTTGGCTCACCTCACTACACTCTAGTCTGAGATCCCCTGGCCCGGAGCCCAGGGTGGGGCTTTGCCCTCGGCACTGTAAATAATGGTAATTACCTTTACAAACTTTAAGGGGAAAATAAATTTTTTCTCCAAGGCCAAGAATATCCATAGTCTAGAGCATTGTCTCTTACCCCTTGTGCATAGTGTGTTAGAATGTGTGTGGTGATTAGGAAGTGTTTGTCCCCCCCGCGGAATGACCCAAGTGAAAAAGTCACAGCACTCGGCTGCCCATGGATCACTCTGGGCCTGCGAGTTCCTGCTTCCAGATCCTGGTGGTGACACGAGTCCCAGTGAGAGGAGTAAATACTGAAGCCGAATTTAGAATTTGTTCTCACCACTCACACACACGGTTTGGTGAATCACATCGAAGCAGTAGCATATCCCATATGCCCTCTATAAATGCAGATGGAGAGGGGCTATGTTGCCCAATCCTAGACGATGCCGTTCCTGAGGCATTACTGCCTACGGGATCCCTAGCTGGTTGACCGCACTATTGTTCTGATTAAGTTGACATGCATCCAAGCTTTCGCTTCATTAGATTATCACCATGGCGCTGAGGCTATAATTTCTTCATAATCCTGGTATTTTATTTCATGCACAATCATTAGTAGCTGTTATTTATGTCTGAGATCAAAAACAATTAGTGAAAATTCAAAATGTTTAAATTCGATAGCTTTTGGCCACGTAGATATCTCAAGACATATACAAAGGGTTTGATTTATGAATGACGTAGATTGGTTTCCAGGCCACAGAGTTCCTTTGATTATTTTACTTCCAGATTAACTGGACAGATGCCCTCCACTTAGTATTTCAAAGGCCATGTCAAAGCTGAAGATACAGAGAGGAAGGCTTGTTGGGCATGTGTGGTAATTGGAAATGTACTGAGACTCTCAGAGGAAGTGTTGGAGTTGTCTGCATGTCATTTTTCCATTCAGAAATTAAACCATTGCTCCATGGCTGTGAGCGTTATTGAGGTCACGCTCTGTGCTCATGCTACAGTGTGTTCCAGGCATTTAAATTATCAAGAGTGTTCATCTGTGAGGTTTCTTGTGCTAAGCGGAGGTGCTTTATAATGCACCTACCAGAACATGAAACCACCCTATCGACACTACGACTACTTTATTCAAATCTCTTTCCCTTGGCTCAAGACCCTGCTGAGGAGGCACAGAACTGAGGGGTCCACCCCAAGACTCCAAAGCCTTCCCCTGAAGTGCCAACTTGTAACCAGCAGTAACCAACTACCCTTCTCACTAGGAAGGCTCCCAGTTTAGGAGAGAAGTCCCCCCCTGCACTTGGCCTCTTTCCAACTGTTCTTGTGGAGGTTCTAAGAGCTTTTCATGCAACCCTCCCGATGTTTGCTCATTCGTTTGTTAAAGATTGCCCTCATCCCCGTCTGACCGCTCAATTCATCGCCCATGCAAGTTCCAAAGACTGCCAGAGAGAGCACATGCCAATGGCCTGTCTATCTGGACTTCTTCATCAATTCACCCCCTCCAGGGGACTCCCCATGTGGCTCCTGTCCTTGTGTCAACTCTGAGAAGGAACCCCACCGGAGATGCAGTTGGAGTATTCGGGGGAGAAACAGACAAACCAGCACAGAACCAGAGAGTCTGCTGAGTTCACCATCTTTGAAAGTTTTAAAACGGGCTGCACGGCAGTGTCTCTCCTCTCTGCTGCTAACCCTCTAAAATAACTTGTTTGATGGTAATGGAAAAAAGCTGAAGGCAAACAGGAATTGGTTTTCTAGGTCAGGTACTTCAAGTCTTACCGAACATCAAGCAAACCCAACGCCCAGGTCACTCACATTCTAGAGGAGCATCCCTCCCGCGCCATCTCTATCTGGGTGTCTATCAGCCTTGGCAACAAAGCTGGAAAGGCCTAGTGGACATTTTTTCAAAGGTTTTGTCTGAAAGTGTTTAGTTCCTTCTTTCCTGGAAGGTAACGTTGGTTCACAATACTGTCTCCATCCATTGGGGTTAAATTTCTTTAGAACAGACTTGTTTTCTAAACCATGAGACTTGACTCTGGTTTTTCTAGGACAGAAAGGGGTTAAATCCTCTGGGTAAAACATTGTCAATCACTAGTGACTGCCACCAAGATGAAAAACAAGCTGCACCTGTACATGGGCAATTTAAGAGACTCTGGCCAGCTATTTTCTCTGGTGCTTTGTTCTGCCAGCTGCCTGCCTCTGTGCTTTGGATGCAGGTGGAAGCATGGACTTTGCTATCTATAAAAAAATTTAATGGTGAAGATCAACTTCCGCTTCACCTCCCCAGGGATCAAAGTTTTGGGGCTTATTTTTTCCCCCTGAAAGACTAGTAGAGCAAAGCTCCGATCAGACAATGGGTACGTTGTTGAGATGCCCATTCTCCCCGGAAAAGGAACAGGAGAGCTTTGGGGAGGTATATTTTTTCTTCCCAACTGGAAGGAAATAACGGAAGCGGGAGATGCATGCCTCCACAGGGAGAGGTCAAGCATCTGCTGAAAGGAGGCAGGAGAATGACAGCTGGGAGCCTCATTACTGCCACTGCGCTTGCAGTCGGTCGCCATCCCAGCCTGATGGGGAGTAGGTGGAGATGACATGGAAGTGACAAGCTCTGGGCCTGGGAGTGGGAGGGATGCCCTGACATGCAGCCTCATCTCTGTGGAAGCTCAATGTCACCGATTTTAAATCTGGTCAGATTTCTTTCCATTACACAGTCAATGACCAGTAAAATGTGCAGGGACAACACAAGCTTAAAAATCAGATACTGGATTAATTCATACAAGAAACTCTTAAGGGACATGCCCCACCAATGACATTATCAAAGTTCTTGTATTAATCCAACAGGCATGTATTTCCTACCATGTGGCAGCCACTAAATTAGTGATTAGACATACAGTGGCTGCCTTGGGCTGGATTGTGTCTCCTCAAAATTTATACCTTGAAGTCCTAACTCGCAGAATATCGAAATATGACTGTATTTGGAGATAGAGCCTTTGAAGAGGTAATTAAATGAAAAATGAGGCCATTAGGGTGGGTGCTAATCCAATCGACTGTGTCTTCATAGGAAGAAATTTGGACAAAGAGACACCAGGCTTGCCCAGAAAAAGCCATGTGAGGACACAGCGAGAAGGCAGCTATCTGCAAGCCAAGGAGATGGGCCTCAAAAGAAACCAAACCTGCTGGCACCTTGACCTTGGACTTCCAGCCTCCAGCACTGTGAGAAAATAAATTTCTGTTTCGCAAGCCACTTAGGCTGTGGTGTTTGCCCTGGCAGCCCTAACAGAAGATTTCAGCAATGAACATGACAGTGTCATGGTCCTCGGTGAACTTGCAGTCTTTTGAAGAACGCACAGCCTCGTTTCCATTCAAGTCAAGGAGAAAGGGAGGTGACTGGTGGCACTTCCAAGCATTGCCTAGACAACCAGAGTTAGCCAAAGCCCCAGGACCAGGAATTCCAGCTCATTTGGGGGCATATTTTTGTGACAGCACACATGGCCATGAACCTTTGTGTTTTGAATGAAGGGTTTAACAGTCTTATCACTCTGCTTCAATATGAGAAAGCAAGAAATCCCGCACCGATCATGTGGCGGGGGAGGGAGGAAATCTAACAGATCTGACCTAAAAGGTTAAATGGAAAAGAGCTGTGTGGGTAAGTGCGCATCACGTGCAGGCACATCACAAATGTGTGGGCTCCAGCATTACCAGCAGAAGCAAAGGAAATCTGTGTATTTTTATAATCATGACACAGGTGCTTAATTTAGATTGTTTTCTTGCAAGTTGTTAGTTATTTCTTTGTAACCTCACTGCCCTATACTTATTGCCTCGAAGGAAGCACAAACTAAGATAAAAATACAGAAGTTGCTATCCGGAGTTCAACAGGTTAAAACAGAGCTGAAAATAGCTGCTAGGCATGTCAAATGGTTGGCTGACTATTTAATCCCCTGACATGTAAGAGAAATGGAAGTGTTCTAGTCTGATTATCTACCAACTGTCCATGAAGCTTTACTGGCCTCGGGATTTTTTAGCGTGGCTCCTGGGGAAATGAGTTCAGAATGCCCACAGAAAGGCACCAAGTTCTCGTATGCTGCCAGATAAAAGCATGACAGGATGTGTAATTCCTGTGGTGTGGATGACACACTCATGACCTGTTCGGATACGGTGATTCTATCCAGACAGGCAGGATCCCCTGTGCATGTAGAAATGAAAGTGGGTAGGGTCTCCAATAAAGGGACTGTGTAAAAGCTCCCCTGAGGCCCCAGGCTGGAACCCATAATAAAGATCCAGTGGAAAAGCCTTATGCAGGTGGCAAGTTCAAATCTCGTTTGTGGTCTTCACTAGGGTTGCCAGTTAAAATAGGAGCCTTCCTGTTAAATTCAAATTTTAGACAAACAAATCATTCTTAATAAAAGTATATCACATGCAACATTTGGAACATGCAATATTTGAGATGTACTTATACTAAAAAAAATTCTTTGTTATTTATCTGAAATTCAAATTTGACTGGGTGCCCTGTAATTTTATTTGTTAGGTCTGTAATGCTATTTGATACCAGTATCTGTGTGGAGAGGAAGTAAGATTTTTTAAAATTTCTTTATTGAGTAAGTTATCACATATGTGTCCTTATCCCCACATTACCCCCTCATCCCCCCCACTCATGCCCTCACCCCCCTGTTGTCTGTATCCATTGTTTAGGCCTATATGCTAGCATATAAGTCCTTTGGTTGATCTCTCCCCCGTACTCCCACCCTCCCCTACCTTCCCTCTGAGGTTTGATGGTCTGATTGATGTTTCTCTGTCTCTGGATCTGTTTTTGTCCATCAGTTTATGTTGTTCATTATATTCCATAAATGAGTGAGATCATGTGATATTTATCTTTCTCTGTCTGGCTTATTTCACTTAGCATAATGCTCTCTAGCTCCATCCATGCTGTTGCAAATGGTAAGAACTCCTTCTTTTTTACCGCAGTGTAGTATTCCATTGTGTTGATGGGCACTTAGACTGTTTCCAAATCTTAGCTATGGTGAATTGTGCTGCTATGAACATAGGGGTGCATATATCCTTACTAATTGGTATTTCTAGTTTCTTGGGATATATTCCTAGAAGTGGGATCAAATGAGAGTTCCATTTTTAGTTTTTTTTTTTTTTGTTTTTTTTTTTTTTTGCCTAAAGTATCACAAAGGGTACCACACATGCGTCCACTTTATCCCCCCGCCCCAGACAGTCCCCCAGCCTCCCCCATCCCCCAATGTCTCACGTCCACTGGTCATGCCTACATGCATGCACACAAGTCCCCTAGCCGATCCCCCACCCCCCTACCTCCCGCCCCGCAACCCTCCCCGGCCTTCCCGCTGCAGTTTGACAATCTGTTTGAGGCAGCTCTGCCTCTGTATCTATTATTGTTCAAAAGTTTATAATGGTCTTTATTATCCATGAATGAGTGAGATCATGTGGTATTTTTCCTTCATTGACTGGCTTATTTCACTTAGCATAATGCTCTCCAGTTCCATCCATGACGTTGCAAATGGTAAGAGTTCCTTCCTTTTTAGAGCAGCATAGTATTCCATCGTGTAGATGTACCACAGCTTTCTAATCCATTCATCTACTGATGGGCACTTAATTTTTAGTTTTTTGAGGAAACTTCATACTGTTCTCCACAGTGGTTGCACCAGTCTGCATTCCCACCAGCAGTGCACGAGGGTTCCTTTTTCTCTGCATCCTCACCAGCACTTGTCGTTTGTTGATTTGTTGATGATAGCCATTCTAACAGGTGTGAGGTGGTACCTCATTGTCATTTTGATTTGCATCTCTCAGATGATTAGTGACTTTGAGCATGATTTCATGTTTCTTGGCCTTTCTTCTGTCTTCTTTAGAAAAGTATCTATTTAGATCCATTGCCCCCCCCCCCAAATTATTAGACTTAATAAATGAATTCAGCAATGTTGCAAGATACAAAGTTAATGCCAAGAAATCTATAGCATTTCTATACACCAACAATGAACTTACAGAGAGACTAGAAAAGCAATCCCATTTACCATCGCACCAAAAAAATTAAGATACCTAGGAATAAACTTAACTAAAGAGGTGAAAGACCTATAAATGGAAAACTACAGGGCATTGAAAAAAGAAATAGAGGAAGACATAAACAGATGGAAGAACATACTGTGTTCATGGATTGGTAGAATCAACATCGTCAAGATGTCCATATTACCCAAAGCAATCTATAGATTCAATGCACTCCCCATTAAAATACCAATGGCATATTTCACAGACCTAGAATGAACTTTCCAAAAATTCATCTGGAATAAAAAAAAAACCTGAATAGCTGCAGCAATCCTGAGAAAGAAGAACAAAGTAGGTGGGATCTCATACCAGATATCAAGCTGTATTATAAAGCCACTGTTCTCAAAACAGCCTGGTACTGGCACAAGAACAGACATATAGATCAATGGAATAGAATAGAGAACCCAGAAATCGACCCAAACCACTATGCTCAATTAATATTTGACAAAGGAGGCATGAACATACAATGGAGTCGAGACAGCCTCTTCAATAAATGGAGTTGGGAAAATTGGACAGATACATGAAAAAAAATGAAACTAGACCACCAACTTACACCATACACACAGAAAAACTCAAAATGGATAGAGGAAGTAAGATTTGTTCCATTTGTGGAGATGGGCCTACAGTGGAGTCTTGTCCTTTGTGTAACTGTGCCTATCTTTGGGGTTGGATATGAGCAGTCTTTCTACATACTTTGTGGTACCAGAGCCAGTAGGTCTAGAAAGATCAGAAAACTGAATAGCGCATATAAACCTGATAGTTTGTTCTTCCTCTGTGCTCTTGGTTCACTAATCTTTTCTACTCCTTTAATACTGAAATTCTTCTAGAATTCCCAGGCTACTTCGACTGCTGCAGAGGCAAATGTAAGGAAAGGATTTAGGGCCAGACTATGGCAGGAGTATTAAAAGCAAATCACAGCCCAGCTGGGTGTGGCTCAGTGGTTGAGCTTCGACCTATGAACCAGGAGGTCTACAGTTTGATTCCTGGTCAGGCCCCAAGCCTGGGTTGTGGCTGTCCAGGAGGCAGCCCAATCAATGATTCTCTCTCATCATTGCTATTTCTCTCTCTCTCTCCTTCTCCTTTCCTCTCTGATAACAATAAAATTATATTTTTTACAAAGCAAATCACAGTCCCCCCAGGGGATAGCAATGCTGAAATGAAGGGTACAGAATTAGAGACATCTCTGGGACTTGTTTTATGGAGGGAGCCAAATGCTTCTCCCAAGTGTGAAGAAATCACACAGAATGCAAAAGCTCCTGATACGGCTGTAGACGCTCCCTCCATCTTCAGTCAAGGGGTTCCTTAATTCATCAACCAATATTTAAAGAGGACCCACCATGTGCCAAGCACTTTTGTTCTGAGAATTTAACAACCCCGGGGAGCCTCTGGTCGGAATCCAGATGCTGCTCTTAGACTCAGCCCTGGACCCGAACCCTGCTATCCAGCTCACCATCTCTCACCTTACATAGGCTCATCCAGTTACCATCTACTGTTTTTTAATATGGGGAACCAAGGAGGGCATTACAGACACTTGTATTGTGCTTGGGATCCCTTTAATAACTCATCACATAAGTCTGAAGTTCTTTATTTTTATTCCAGCTGGGTTACACACACAGCAGCTCAGCTCTCCCCTCGCCCTAAGCTCCATACGGGGTCCAGGTATATTTTACTTGAATCACCATGCCCGGGGTATCCCCCACTCCCTGTCACTCTCCATCGTATTGCCCTGTTTCCTGATCCTCACTGCACATCTCACTGTCTGGAATTGTTTCCTTTGTTTACTTGTGTGCTTGTTTATCATATCTTCCTAATTTAGAATGAAAGCATTATGAAAGGAGCCAACTCATTTTTAGTTCACCATATTACCTTCAAAGCTCAGAACAGTACCAGACACTGGTAGACACTGAAATACAGGGGTGGGCAAAATTAGGTTTACAGTTATGAGTGCACAAAACAGAGTTTATTTGTATATTACTATTTACTAGAGGCCTGGTGCACAAAAATTTGTGCACTCGGGGGGGGGGGGGGGAGGGAGTCCCTCAGCCCGGCCTGTGCCCTCTCGCAGTCTGGGACCCCTTAGGGGATGACCACCTGCTGGCTTAGGCCCGCTCCCCGGGGGATTGGGTCTAAGCTGGCAGTCAGACATCCCTCTGGCAGCATGGGAGCCCTCAGGGGATGTCCACTTGCCAGCAGGGAGCAGGCCTAAGCTGCATTCGGACATCCTTAGTGCTGCTGAGGAGGCGGGAGAGGCTCCCGTCACCACCTCTGTGCTGGCAGCCATCAGCCTGGTTTGTGGCTGAGCAGAGCTCCTCTTGTGGGAGCGCAATGACCACCAGGGGGCAACTCCTCATTGAGCATCTGCCCCCTGGTGGTCAGTGTGTGTCATAGTGACCAGTCATTCCCAGTTGTTCTGCTGTTAGGGTCAATTTACATATTACCCTTTTATTATATAGGATTAAATATTGTATTATTTTCCATATAAACAACTGTAAACCTACTTTGCCCACCCTTGTATTTATCTAATGCAGCGGTTCTCAACCTGTGGGTCGCGACCCCTTTGGGGGTCGAATGACCCTTTCACAGGGGTTGCCTAAGACCATCGGAAAACACATATATAATTACATATTGTTTTTGTAATTAATCACTATGCTTTAATTATGTTCAATTTGTAACTAAAATACATCCTGCATATCAGATATTTACATTACGATTCATAACAGTAGCAAAATTACAGTTATGAAGTAGCAACAAAAATAATTTTATGGCCGAAACTGGTTTGGCTCAATGGCTAGAGCGTCGGCTTGCGGACTGAAGGGTCCCGGGTTCGATTCCAGTCAAGGGCATGTACCTGGGTTGCGGGCACATCCCCAGTGGGAGATGTGCAGGAGGCAGCTGATCGATGTTTCTCTCTCATCGATGTTTCTGACTCTCTATCTCTCTCCCTTTCTCTCTGTAAAAAATCAATAAAATATATTAAAAAAATAATTTTATGGTTGGGGGTCACCACAACATGAGGAACTGTATTAAAGGGTCGTGGCATTAGGAGGGTTGAGAACCACTGATCTAACGGATGAAAAACTGAATGAATAAATGAGGGAAACAACCAAAACACCTGTCCCAGGCAACCTGTGCCATGTCTGGAGTGGATCTCATGCATTGGAGCATGGCTGCATTTGGAAGATGTTAACTGTGTCTTCTAGGGATGATGAGCATGTGCTCCGTTTTCTCATGGGGATATCTGGTGCTGTATCTGTCTTCCTTATCTCGGTCAAGGGCACCAGATGATCATCCACACTGGCAACCTGGGAATCAACTTAGTCTCCTCCTTCTCTCTTTCCCTCCCTCTACATTGTAACTTAGTATTGTTTCTTTTACCTCAATAATGGTAGATGTATTGGACCTGATCTCTATCTCCATCCCTACCTCTTCCAAGTATATTAGCCAGGGTTCTCCAACAAAAGGAACTAATGAGATTAATAGAATGTGTAAGAGTCAGTTTCTCTTGCCCTTCCAGAAACACTTGAAAAAACCTACATTATGTCCCTTTCTGGTTGAAATACCTAGAGTTGCTGTTGTGTATGTGTATATATGTGTACAGATATACACATACACACATACGATATGCGATTTATTTTAAAGAATTGGCTCACATAATTGTAGAGACAGAATTTCTTCTTCTGCTGGGAATCTCAGTCTTTTCTTTTAAAGCTTTCAAAAGATGAATAAATCCGCATTATGGAGGGTAATCTGCTTTAGTCAAAGATTTCAATGTTAATTACATTAAAAAAATACCTCCACAGCAACATCTAGACTGGGCACCATACCCTAGCCAAGTTAACACATGCAACTGACTGTCAAAGATGCCTCTCAGCCTTCATCCTAACCTTCTCCAGTGTGCTTTCTGTACTGCAGAAAACAAAAAGCTAAAAACTATATTTCTAAGACTCCCTTGCAGCTATGGTTCTTAATAGGGCAGAGATTAGGGTGAGGCAAGTAAGGCACCTCAGAGACAAAATTTAAGGGGCATCCAAAAAACTCAGCAATTGAGATAAATTTTGTTAATGAATAGAGTATTAAAAAAAAATAAAATATAGTGCAATATTACTGGTTTTTCCTTTTGCCTTTATCTCCAATATGGCTTGGCATGGTACTACGTTCTTAATGTAATCAGATTCCACCAATAAGATGCATTCGTGTTGAAGTCTGAAAGGCAGAAATGAGGTGGAAGGTATCTTTCTATGCTGGTTTCTATTGGCAAGCATAGTTGTTCTCCAGAATCCAGTCACTTGCTGGAGTGAGGGTTGCAAATCATGGGCTGGGGCTTGCACATTTTACTCTTGTAGGTGGAACAAGCACAGCATAGGCAGGGGTGGGCAAACTTTTTGACTCAAGGGCCACAATGGGTTCTTAAACTGGACCGGAGGGCCGGAACAAAAGCATGGATAGAGTGTTTGTGTGAACTAATATAAATTCAAAGTAAACATCATTACATAAAAGGGTACGGTCTTTTTTTTTCAATAGTTTTATTCATTTCAAATGGGCCGGATCCAGCCCGCGGGCCGTAGTTTGCCCACGGCTGGCATAGAGCCACTATTTGCAGGTACTGCAGCTCCTGCCACAGGTACAGTGGGCCTTTCCTGAATCCTACATTGCTGAAGGTGGCCTCTAGATTCCCCACTTTTCTTATTGAGGCAGGGGTGCAACCTCCACATGGGCCACTCTACACTGTTGCTCATCCCTAGAGGTTGTCCTAGAATCAGTTCTTCTGCCCTTGCAAACAATTTTGAAAGAACTCAATTTCCTACATTACATCCCTTTCTCGTTAAAATACCAGAGAAGTCACTGTTTCCTGCACCTGAACCTCAACCAGTGCTATCATCTCTCTCACATTCATCCCATCCTTTCCAGCCCCACCATCCTACCCTTACATAGGCCCCCTTTGTATGGTTTTTAAGATGGTTTTAAGATGAACACTAACTCACCTTCTACACATTTATGTTTTTTACATTCTTTACTCCCCACTCAGAATTGTCCTCTTCCCTGTGGGCTGACGCTTCACTATGTTGATTCATCCTGTTTCCAAATATTTGCATAATATTAGCACATACTGTGGGAAATCCAATGTCAAACAATCAATATGGAAAGTCTAAAGAATCTCCTTAAACTCTCAAGGAGCTTTTATTCATTTTCTACTTTCCATCTCCATTTTTTGACTTCACACATTCTGTATATTCTTACAAGGCCTTTTTATGCATAAAAGATCTACCGAACAGTTACATACAAAGGAAATTCTTAAAACACACACACACACACACACACACACACACACACACACACACACACACACACGTCCTGTGTCTTCTCTGCCATTCAGTTCAGCAATCCCTGATTTCATCCTTTCTTGTTTATTCACTTCCCCTCTCTCTCAGAAAGGAAAGAAAATTCTTTAATTTTCTAATTTCCTAATGTACTTCATTCCTTCTACCTTGACCATGTCTTATCTTTCCATATCCAACAGTTGGCTTATCAAGGTTTTCTTCCTGTAAAATGACATCACTTCTCAAAGACTTTTTCTAGGGCTCATTTTGAGAATATGAGCTGACAAGAGCTAAATAATTATTCTAAAGAATTGTATCAAGGTACTGGAAGTCCCAGGGAACAATCTGGAAGAAGAGGTGAGAAAGACATGGGTGAGGAGAGGGGGCCAGGAAAATGGCTGGAAGCCACGATACTCCATAAGGTGGTCTGGGGTGGGGGAAGGACTTACAAGGACAAACATGTGTGATGTTCACTTGAAGTGCTGGGGAACATGCATCTGGGTTGCTGACTATTCAGCTCTACTGCTAACTAGCTCTGTGATTGACAAATTCCTTAATCTCTTTTAGCTTCATTTTTTTTTTGTAAAATGGAATAATAATTGTTTTAAAAGTAGTATATTTCCAATGATTGTTGAAAGATTAAATAAGATAATGTGTGAAAAGTGTCTGACAAAACAAGCTAGCTGTCTGGAAATGTTGTCTATGATGCTGGTGTTGAGCAGCCACCGTTTCTGCTGCCATGTTCATCACCATTGTTTCCCTGGATCTTCAGCTAAAAGTCTGTGGGTCAGCTAAAAGTCTTTTAAAGTCAACATTATCTTATTTAATCTTTCAACAATCATTGGAAATATACTACTTTTAAAACAATTATTATTCCATTTTACAAAAAAAAAATGAAGCTAAAAGAGATTAAGGAATTTGTCAATCACAGAGCTAGTTAGCAGTAGAGCTGAATAGTCAGCAACCCAGATGCATGTTCCCCAGCACTTCAAGTGAACATCACACATGTTTGTCCTTGTAAGTCCTTCCCCCACCCCAGACCACCTTATGGAGTATCGTGGCTTCCAGCCATTTTCCTGGCCCCCTCTCCTTTTTTAAAAAATATTTAAAAAACTAATAACTGAATTACCGATTCTGGTTGAAATGGTAGTGCAAACAAGAAGCAAATCCGTAAACTGACCTCATGCAGCAGAAGCAATTGCTCATGGACACAAGCCTGCAAGCTTCTTGAGGAATAACCCAAATCGTTGACTTTCCTGAGGCAGGGGATGGAGGACTGAGTCAATTGCTCCCAGAACTGAAAGGAAAAGGGAGAACCCAGCTGATATCTGAGTTAACTGTTTTTTGAGTAGTCACTATGGAAATGGCTACTGCATGGCAGGGCGGCTGCCTTTCCCCACCACTTATGGTTGTCACTGGTGACACTGCTGTGTTGAGAAGGCTTCTGAAGTCATGCTTAAACTCAACTTAAGCTTCTAGGCCCGGGCCTTGACTGATTGGGAACCCTGTCATGACTCAGCAATGTTCTATGTCTGGGATCAGCAAACTCTAGCCCACCCTATTTTTGTATGACCCAAGAACTAAGAATGCTTTTTACATTTTTAAATGGTTGGAAACATTTTGAAAAGAATACTATTTTGTAGCACATGAAGATAATATGAAATTCAAATTCAACAACTCATTAAAAAAGTTTTAAATAAATAAAAAAGTAGTGGAAAAATTATTTTTTTTCGCCCTGACCGGTTTGGCTCAGTGGATAGAGCGTTGGTCTGCGGACTCAAGGGTCCCAGGTTCGATTCCTGTCAAGGGCATGTACCTTGGTTGCGGGCACATACCCAGTGGGGAGTGTGCAGGAGGCAGCTGGTTGATGTTTCTCTCTCATCGATGTTTCTAGCTCTCTATCCCTGTCCCTTCCTCTCTGTAAAAAATCAATAAAATATGTTAAAAAATTATTTTTTTCTCTTGTTATAAAAGCACCTACATAATATTCTAGATTTTATCTCTTGGCACAGCAAACCTAAAATATTTACTATCTGGCTCTTTACAGAAAAAGTCTGCCTTCCCTGTTTTATGTGATTCAGAGAAGTCAAATGTATTATTACCACTCTGTGCCTTCTTCCTCTCGCCCTCAAGGCTGCTCTTATTGTTCTTAAGTTGATTTTTATTGTATAAAAATGTGGGTGGGACCTATAGATTGATTTCTTTCTTTTGGTAGAAAAAAATTTTAATTATCTCTTGGTGACAAGCATGTGATTAGTCACTAACCCAAGCCCAGTTGCTCTTTTTTCTTTTATTAAATACTAAAAGTGGCTCAGTAGCTCTCATTGTTCTCTGCTTCAATGACAAAAGTATAAGATAGGCCCACATCATTCTAATGGTACAGTGTTTCTTAGAGTTTCTTCTATTTTATGGTAATGGCCAGGTCTAATTTACTTTTTATCTCCTTTATTAAAGAAAAATATTTCTTTTCTCTCACTA
The DNA here is from genome assembly GCF_014108235.1 of Myotis myotis. Classification (NCBI taxonomy): domain Eukaryota; kingdom Metazoa; phylum Chordata; class Mammalia; order Chiroptera; family Vespertilionidae; genus Myotis; species Myotis myotis. The sequence goes on along the minus strand of NW_023416379.1, from coordinate 23,689,238 downwards.
CCACCCACCTCTCCTCATTAGTGACTAACTGCAGACACTAAAAGAGGATTTTCTTTCTTAGTGAGATGTAGACTTGGATGCTGTACCTGCCAGGAGAGTGTATTGCTTTCACATTTATGGCCTTGTCCCTCTTCCCCACCCCAGGAAGTTAGGCACCTTCCCTTCTCCCTGAACCACTGGGTGCCCTCTCTCCAGAAGAATTGTGTGACCTTTGAATTTTTTCAATGTAATAATTTCCCTGATAATTACATTCTAATATCAATGTAGCTTATCTTCCTTTCTAATTGACCTTCAATTGGCACCGACTCCTAAAACTGTCCCTTTCTCAGCCCCACCTGTCCCACCCAGTCCATCAAGCACTGCAGTTAATGATCTGTTAACAATGGTAAGAGCTTCCATGGAATTGCCTTTAAAAAAAAAAAAAAAAAAAAAAAGGAGCCTGTGGCGATCTTTCAGAGGAGAGGAGAATCCTTTACAATGTGACTAATCATACTCCAATTATATGTTTTTATTTTCTTCTTATTTTCTTCGGGTTTGCACAACAGTAACAATATTCTCTCTTTTCTGAAAACTTCTTCCCGCAAGCTTATTTACTCATTCATCAACCATTTACTTTATTTTCCTTAATAGACTTTACAAAGCAAGATAAGCTCTTTATGATAAGTCAAACTTGTATAACTATAAAGGAATCAACTATAAATGTCCCCCCCGCCCCCCCCCCCCCCCCCCGACACACACACACAAGCACACAATCTTCTTTGCTGGGTTAACCAAGGATTACATTTAGGACTTTTCCCATCCATTTTGCCATATTCATCTAGGCAAAAACAAAAGTAGAGTTATTTTTTCTACCTTTTACAAAAATGATAGAGGTGTGTATATATCATTCTGAGACTATAATCAGTATGGATGAATCCAACTCATTCTTCATAGTAGTTGCATAGTAGAACTCTTGATGTCTCTGTTGATAGGCTTTCAATTCAACAAACATTTACTTTGCACAAAATAAATGCTAGGTACTTTGATTAATGTCAGCGTGAGAAAAATGAATGACACATTACTTCTGATGAAGTCAAGTTCAAGTTCCCGTGGGGGAGATTACGCAAATGATTTCAAGTGAACATGAAGTGCTACCATATAGGAGTATACAGTTATACAGAGAATGACCAGGAACTTGGAGAGAGATTCAGATTCATCTGGAGATGAAACTGACAGACACGGTGGGGAAGGCACAGATTAAAGGAACAGCAAGTACAAAACAAGAAAGCTTAATGGAACATGACACCCTTAGGAAACTGACTAATGCATGGTATGAAGCAATTATAAAAGGGAAGAATGCTAGGTTGGCACAGAAGTGAATGGACTTGTATTCCAAGCTAGAATCTGGACTTATTCAGTGGGATGAGAGTATCAGGGAGACATTCAAGGGTGTTAGGCAGGAGAACAAAATCCTTTTTTTGGAAAATTATCTGGAGGGCATCTGGAGGATGAACTTGTGAGGAAAGACCAGATAACAGGAGATGACAAGAAGCTATTGAAATAATATAATCAAGAGAAGATGATGGACTGAAGCAGGGTAGTGGCTGAAGAATGGATGGGAGAGGATTGGAATTATTTTTTTGAGGTGAACCCAGTAGTAGGGCCTGTGAGTAGACTGCAGGAAGGCTTTTAGCTTGGGCAACTAGATGTAACCATTGAAGGAAATTCAAGAGAAGACATCCAGGAGAGGGGATGACTTCCATTTTGCACGTGTTCAGTTTGAGGTACCTATAGAAATAACTTGAGCTCTTTGAACGTTTTCCAAATATGTGGCAATAATGATCCTCCTAAAGTACTTCAATTAATTTTGTGGTAGGTTTTCCCCCTTCACAGAGAAACAGGAATGCAATGACTCAGTAGGGTTCCAACCGCTGGCTCCAATCTCAGAAGGCTGGAGCTAACACCAGCAGGAATTCTACTAGAACATGCAGTGCCTCCAGCTAACAAGCTGCAGAAATGGGACACTCTGGATAGATCAGTAAGTACTAGTAAATGGCACTCTTCCACTGGGCTGAGGAGAGTGGATGGTGGGTATGATTCCATTGTGCCAGCCCTTGATCAGTAAAGCACTTGGGTGTAGGTCCCAGTCTGAAGCCCCAAAGGTGGCCTGTCCCCAGTGAGTATTTCTTTTGGCGTGACCACCGTCACCAGTGACCTCTTGATTTCCTAATCCAACCTATACTTATTCCACATCTTCATTCAGTATCCACAATGCACTCCACTCTACACCAAGCATGTTGGATTCCAGGCACCATAATGAGCAAGACTTGCCTTCAAGGTGCCCTTGGACCAGTAGGGGAGTCTGAAGTGACATGCCCCAATCCCATTACCACATGATGAATACTTTCATACTGATAGGTACAAAGTATAATGGTGTGACACAAGGAAAAGCTGCTTTGGGTGAAGTTACAGGAAGCTTCCGGGAGGAAAAAAGCAGAGAGACTCTTCTGGGGTAAGCAGGACTCTCCAAGATGGATAGATGTCCCCAGAAAGATGTTCCACAGAGAGGGCAGCCATGGTTCCCAGTCACAGCCAGCGGACTGGCTCCATCAGAATCATCTGGAAAGCTTTTCAGGGTTCCAGCAAGGGAGATACATGCAATTTTAAAAATCTGACATTGTGGGGAAAACTATAAACATTTATTAAACAACAAACATTTATTTCTGGTAGTTCTGGAGACTGGGACATCTAAAATCAAGGTGTCAGTGGATTCAGTTCCTGGTTTGTGGATAATTGCCTCTTGCTGTTTTTCCCGCCTGGAAGAGAGAAGGAGAAACAGAGAGAGAAAGAGACACACAGAGAGAAATCTAGTCTCTCGTCTTCTTATAAGGACACTGATCCCATCATGGGGACTTTATCCTTATAATCTCATCTAGCCCTAATCACCTCCCAAAGGCCCTACCTCTAAATATATACTCATTACATTAGGGGCTAGAGCTTCAGCATATGAATTTGGGGGGACAGAAACTTTCGGTGGACAGCAGGAAGGAACTTGGAACTGGGGAAGGGAAGGGGAGGGAAGAGAAAATGGGACGAAGGGTCTCTGGGGCAGGGGGCAGGTAAGGTCAGGGCATAAGAACAGTGATATCCACCCAGTTACTTACCTAATGGTGGGAAGGGCCAAGTCACTTTAGGAGCAGTGATGTCTAATATTGAATATTACTCTGTTTCCTATTTTGCACTCTTCTTAGTCTTCCTCTCTTCATTAGTTAAGACTTATGATCCACAAATTAGTATCAGTCTGGTAGTGGTGACTTGGGGTCAAGTGAGATGAAGACAAGACAGGAAGATTACCAAACTGATCAAAGGAAGAAGTCAAAGGCAGGAGTTCTAAGTTTGGATAATGAGAAGAGTAAAAAACACGGAAAATGTGAGAACTCTCTCCCCTTTAACCCAAGAAACCCCAGAAGAATTTAGGAGGGAAATAAAATTCCTTTGAAAAATTATATAATGGAAGCTTGAGTTTCTTCACATAGTCAGAGTTATGGCAAGTTCTCATTTAATATTGTCCCTTGGTTTTGCAACTTTAAGCGAAATGACTGCATGAAACCAAATTTTGCCACAGGCTAATTGATACCAACAAGAATTAAGTTTCTATGGCATCTTATCATCATTATAAAGAAATGACTTTGAACAAAATGATGTTACTTGAGGACGTTCTATATACCTCTGATTCCAAAAAGCTGGAAGAATTGAAGAGTATAAATACAGATTTCTTTGTTGTGTCTGTCTACCCCTGCCTGAAGGTTTGGGGTGGAGTCATGCCCAGATGTGCCACCAGGCCTGGTGACCACTGCCATGGACTATGAGGACCAGAAGAATTTCAAGGAAATGTGGTGGTGGTGGTGGGGGGGTTGTTTGTTTTGTTGTTGTTGTTATTTTGCTTTAGAAAGCTCACATTAGTGATGGGGTGGTGGTGGGTTGATGGGGCAGACATTGGAGGGCAAGGCGTGGTCATGAGAACTGATAGTGGCCTGAGCCACGGGTCTTCTTGAAACTTCCTGTGTGTGTGCACATCTGTCATTGTGCTGCCATTGTGTGTTACCTTTGTCTCCTTTGCAGTGACCATTCTTTGTAGCTGCAAGGTGACTCTCTTCCGTGTGTAATTTCCACTGCCTGTTGTTGATGGAATATAGAAACCAGCATGTTTGTGTTTCATCAGGATCAGGACACCGTCTCTGGAAGGCAGGGCAGAGTCAAGGCCAACTGGACCTACTCCAGCTCCTGCTAGCTTCTAGCTTCTGTCTTATCAGATAGTCAGGCGATTGCATTCGATAGGCACAGTTTCTTTTGAGTTTCAAAAGAGGAGACTGGTTCCTTCCCAGGTGAAGTGCTCCAATATTTCCCTACTTTCTAGTAAAACACCGAAATGAGATTTGGATGCTGCTGTGCTTACAAAATTGTATTTTAAAAGTGCACTTAATTAAAGCTGAGAATAGGCAAGCCCACTTCGTGGTTTTTCTCCACTTGGAATTGCTTCCTGTGCTCTAAATTTGAGGGACAAAATATAATGATTACTGGGCTTCCTACAAGGAACAGCCTCTAAACCAGCCAACCCCCACCCTCTGCACCTCCTTTTTTAATGTAAATGTGGGCAATACCAGGAAATGAGCCGAGCACAGTATTTGCTGTCTTCATATCTCTACTCGGTCTATTTAGAGTCTTAGGTAAACATGCCTCTAGCCATGGAGCAGGCTGTGTGTGAGCCTGCAGCCCCTTCCATCAAGTACCTCCTCTCTGACTCTGATTAGCATCTCTCAAATCCCTTGTAAGCTTTTGGAATCAAAGAACAAAAGACACTGTGCCGGAACTTAACACAGAAAGTGCTCTACACAGGAAAAGCCTTTAATACATCATTCTTTTCCAAACATCAAGAGAAAACTTATACTTCAAGGGTCATCTCACTCTGTTCATGAACACATTAACACTTTAATATATGTACATATGTTTATATGTAAATCAGGCTGCATACAGTATAGGTAGTGCATTTGTAAATATGCTATTATTAATACTATGCAATTCTTCTGCTATTGAATGAAATAATACATGCATTACATATCAATACATGCCCCCAAATTTGTAGTATTACACACCATGCTAACATTTTGTACTATCAATGGCTGTCTAGTATTTGAAATGCTAATTGTCATTTTTCAGAGTCCAGGCATTTGTTTTGGAAGAATAAGGCCATGGCTTATATTGTTCCACAGTATGGCCAGCTGCAGGCTTTCCCACAATGAGACTCATTGTTGGGTAAATGGAGCCCCTCAGGTGAATGTAATTATGCAAATCCTTCCCTAACTACCAGTCTTCTCTTGGCCCTGTCCCCGTGGCCTCCCACCAGTAGGAACACTGTCACATTTCATTAGGAGAAGCTTCGCTTGTTTGCTGGGAATGCCCCCCTTCACATCCTCAGGCCTGATGTCTAGAAGAACCTGCTGCTGGCCTGCCCCATAGGCCTGCTGGGCCCACTAAGGAGCTCACCAGAAAACCAAATCCTTTGTGCCAGCTGACACATTTCTTCATTATCCGTCAAACAGTGAAAACAGACCTTTCATTTCCTAAGGTGTTTATCCTCTGATTTAAGGCAGGTCTGCACACAGGTATTCTAATGCCAGAGGCCAGAGAGGTGATAGGAAGTTCTTTTGCTAAAGAATCTGGAAGTTATATAGACCCATGATCAAATGTTTTATACACCCATTCATAGGGTTGCTCTGCTTGATTCCCTCTAGAGCAGTGGTTCTCAACCTTCTGGCCCTTTAAATACAGTTCCTCATGTTGTGACCCAACCATAAAATTATTTTCGTTGCTACTTCATAACTGTAATGTTTCTACTGTTATGAATCATAATGTAAATATCTGATATGCAGGATGGTCTTAGGCGACCCCTGTGAGAGGGTCGTTCGACCGCCAAAGGGGTCGCAACCCACAGGTTGAGAACCACTGCTCTAGAGCAATCCTATGGTTCTTGAACACTAGTACACACACACACACACACACACACACACACACACACACACACACACAGGGTTGCTCTGCTTCATTCACTCCAGAGCAATCCTATGTGGTTCTTAAGCATTAGTGTTCCCCAACCCACAGACTTGAGAAAACTAAGCTACATCGCTTACTTAGTGACACAACTATAGACATACCTAGAAACAGGGAACCCGGACAGCAAGATCTCCTGAAAGTCCCCACCCTTCTTAATTTACTAGTACATGAGTCACTTTGTGTACAGGGATCATTTTCCCTACATTTTTGGTGATTTCCCACAGTCACTGAAATAGAACTCTGCCTATAAGTGGGTCCCACATAGATGGTTGAGGGAATATGAACTTAACTAACCTCTGTTTACTTTCTAGAACTACCTCAAGGACGTATGAATACAAGTTTAATGATTACATATATTCTGAATAAATAGTATTTCTCAACATTCTATATGGTGCACTCTTTCCTAAGTATTAACTATTGATAATTTAAATGTAATGGCGCTGAACCAAATAATACTTTTCTGGAGAAAATAAAATATCTAAAGGAGTTTAAAACACAGGATGACTAACTACAGAATTCATTTACTTAAACTCTAACTCAGCCTTGATATCAAAATGATCCTCAAAGAATGAGGTATTTAAAACCCCAGAGGCTCTGTAAAGTTTATAAATTATCAGTGAGAGTCTGAGAATGAGTTTTGGTTAGCAGCAGCAGGAAGGGTAGGAAAGAGGTCAAACTTAGTGGAAAAGAACTCTCATATCTCCAAGCTGAGACCAGGCCTGGATGATGGAGATTATAAGGCAGGACTCCCACTTGTTCCTTTATTCATGCAGAATCTGTATGACTTTGTGGGATAGAATAAAAACAAATAGGAAAATACATGGGCATCAGTGAACAGTGAATAGAGTTCTGTGTATTTTTAAGCCTTTCCTGGATTCTGCAGTTCCATTTAAAAAGAAAAAATAAAGAAAGAAAAGGAGATATGGACCCTGGTAATAAAATATAGTTTTGCATAATCTTCCATATTAATCCAAGGGATCCTAGGTTTAGGTATATAACATATGAATAAATGTATGTATTGGAACCTACTGCATCTATATTCCAGATTTGTAAAAGGATATGTACCTATCACATGTGGGAAATATAAATCAGATTTCCTAACTAAAGTGGTTAATCACAACCAGATTATGATATTTTAAGTTTTTTCATTCTTTTTTAGCTGTCATTTGTTTAGTCCTTACCATTGGCAATAAACTGTGCCAGGCACTCTACTCATTGGAACATCTTTATTCCTCAAAGCCATCCCATGAAATAGGAGTTATTGTCATCATTTTACAGAAGAGGAAACTGAGACCCAGCTACGTCAGGTGAAAACATAAACAAGATGGGAAGTAAACCCATCATGAACAGGCCCTAAAGTGAGGCAGATCCTGGGAACTCCTGCCTCTTAGGGCCCCTTCCCTGATACTCTTCATGGAGAGCTTGGCCTGCGAGGCTCCAGGAGCAAGAATTTGGAGCCTGGAAAGGCGGAGTATCAGCTCTCAAGGTCCCAAGTGAAGGCAGGTACTCATCAGCCCTCTTTGAAAAAGTCACCGTAAAGGCTGCCAAGATGTCGTGTCAGGGGCACATTCTGCAGCCACTCCCTGCCAACTAAACTGCTCTCGTCTAAAGTTGCAGTCATAGTTATGTGGACCTAAAGATTTCTTAAAACCACTTTTAATTCTCTTTAGTGTTATGATACCATTTGGAAATTTTTCTTGTTGCCTAAAAGTGTCTGCTATGTTATGAAATATTTGCATAAACAATAAGGAAAATAAATCAACTGAACAAAAGCACTTTTATAAAAATAGGTTGCCTCAATGAAGCAGGTAAGAAATTGCATCCAGCCCTGACCAGTGCGGCTCAGTTGGGTATCACCCGTGCACCAAAAGATTGCCCGTCAGATTCCCCGGTCAGGGCACATGCCCAGGTTGTGGGCTTGATTCCCAGTGGAGTCAGGGGCATGCAGGAGGCAGCAGATAGGTGTTATGCTCTCACCAATCGATGTTTCTCTCAGTCCCTCTCGTTTCCTCTCTCTCTAAAAATATTTTAAAAAAAAAAAAAAAGAAATTGCACCCAATATTCCACATATGAAACACAATATTTCATCTTTTTAACTGAATATGTACGTGGATTTTTAAATAGTCCTGGCCACAGCCTGTATTGAGACAGTCAGGACTCTTGCCCTGTTCCAGTTACTGTCCAGTTATTATCAGTTTCTATAAGGGAGTGAATTCTTTACCAAGGCCCAAATCATATCGCCTATACAACATAGATCAGCAAATGATCTGTCTGCCAGACTGTACTAGAAGTATTTTAAGGCCTACAGTTAGTTATTTATATAAAATCCTTATTGCTAACTAATAATCAACTCTCTCTGCAGAGCTCCTTTCTGGAATTTCTACCTCAGGGCCCAGTGGCATTCTGGGAAACCAGGGACAGAGCTATGCGACTGAATGCCGTCCTCAGAAAGCTAAATTGTACCCTGCTTTTCAAGATATTCTAAAACCATCAATGTGAGCGGAAAAAAAAAAAAAAAATCCAAAACACACCCCACATCTCAACTTTAAAGATTTTAATAACATGTCAAAAAGACAGTTTTGCCATTATGGGAGTGGGAGGCAGGAAGTGGGGATCTTTTTCTTATGCTGTAGTTTGGGGCTTAGGTGTTAAAAGGAAACAGGCACTTGTAGCTTTTCACAGTTGAGGAGGCAAAAAAGCAGGTATGGCTCTAACTCTGACATCCCTTCCACCTAAAGTTGTCAGTTCAGAAACACTGCGGCCCACTGATCTCGAGCCAGAGCCGTGGTTTCTGGGGTTGATAGTGGGCTTTTTTTTTTTTTTTTTTTTTTTTTGCTGCAGGTTGACAGCAATGGAAAGCTTAGAAATGACAATCGAAGAATAGAAAAATTCCACCATGTTGTTATTAATCATTACAAAGGAAAGCCTGTTTCCTGATACCAGCAGGGCAGGCAATCTCTCTGCTCCCTCCTCTCCAACCAAACTCGGGAACCAAAGTGCTCAGACAAATGTACGATGGATGACATGGGAGAACACCTGTCCAGAGGCCAGATTTTCCCACTTTCTTAGAAAAAGCATCTTCTGTTACTAGGGCGGATTGATCTGCTATCAGATAAAAGCCAGTGTAGCAGCATGTGCAACAGAGGGACTAATTGTTTATTGATGGTGGTGATTAGTACAACAGAATGTCCATAAGTAACTCAAAACTCAGTCCCTATCTGGGAGATATTATCAAGTGATCTTTTTTTTGAAGTTTTTGTGGAAATATGAATAATCATTTACCTGCATAATCTTCTCTCATGTATATATAGAAAGTGGATGCTCTTAGGCCTCTCCTGACTTAAAGAAATAAGTAAATTAAAGTGGGGTTTTGTTTCTATATATTTTTTTCTTTTTTACCCCTATTCCAGAATCTTCCAGAGTCAATTAAAGGCTGTTCTCACATCTCTATGAACAAAACAGAATAGGGCTGCCTGCTGGCCTAGAAGGGTTGGTGACTGCGTGGGCTTTCTCCTCAGCATTGCTTGTGCTTTATTGCTATTGTTAGGGATATACAGTAACAGTGAAGAGCATTTGGAAGACAGAGAGAGTAAATCCCAATTACTTTCGCCTTTGAAAATCCCCTTCTTATGCTAGTGATATTCGTGCCCAATGTTTGCATGGTAGCTAATTTCGTATGTGCGAAGGAAATACCCTGCTTTACTTGCTTTTTGTAGTTTACATATTATTTCAAATGGCTGCATTGTGCCATAATTTAATTAATATCCTATTGTTTTCTTCCTTTCCTACTTCCAACTTCTTAACTTCCTACCCTCCTTTCTTTCTTCCTTTCTTCCTGTCATAAATTCTACTGCTTCTTATTTATTATGGCTTTTTTACACCAAGCTTCCAGAAATGGGATCATTGTGTCAAGACATGTGATAATGTTGGTTATTCTGTACATGTAGTGCTAACTTGTTATTCCAAAATATTTATACAGTGGGGCCTTGACTTACGAGTATCCCGACTAACGAGTTTTTCGAGATATGAGCCGTCTCTCGGCCGATTTTTTGCTTTGAGCTGCGAGCTAAAATTCGGGTTATGAGCCAGCTTCAGATAACCCACTGCTAGTTGGCGCAGCGAATGTCACAGTGAACACCACAACATCAGCCCAGCATCACGTGTCTCACTCGTGCACTTTTTGATTTGACATACGAGTAATTTGCGTTACGAGTTCCAACACGGAACGAATTAAACTCGTAAGGCCCCACTGTAGTAATTCACTGTCAACTATTGTAGATGAGTGGATCAAATTCCACATGCTACTCTTAACAGCTTGGGGTATGTTTGAATTGACAAAACTCATTGTTATTGTTATAGGCGAAACTATGAGACTTCAGTTCTTATCTTTTTGAGGGAAAGATTTCAATCAAGAGACAAAGCATAGAAAAACAAGCAAGAATTTATTGACCGCACCAAAAATATATACTTAGGAGAGTGAATCAAGGAAGGGCATATAAGCAACAGGAGAGCCTGGACTAGGAAGTCAGAGAATAGGGGGCCTTGGAGACAGGTTCAGGGGATTAGCCTGGGACGAGCTGCCGCTGCCCACTGCTCCCCTGGTTGCAAGTCTCATGGGGTCCCTTAGAGGTCAGGAGACATGTGACTGTGCGGGGAGGAGAAGGGGTAAGGGAATGGCATAGGCGTGCTCCCTGGAGGGAGAGTGCCCTGGGACCTTAATTTTCAGGACTTTCAAAGACTGGGATTTTAGGGAAGGTCTTAGGGAGGGGCAGATCAATAGAATATTTATCAGCTTTTATGCTGCTGTACCAAAATGAGATTTATTCTCTTAACTTGTCTGTCCTTGGGTATGGGTGGCAAATGGCACTAATTGGATTTCTGCTGTCTCCCAGAGTAGGGTGATTTTAGTTATTTTCCCTCTGGTTGGGGAGAAGTGCAAACTACTCTTAAGTAACCTTGGTTTAGGGAAGTAGGATTTACTAGGTGGACACAAACTGCTGTTTAGCTATCTGTCTCAGTTTCCCTATTCTGCTTGTCCTGGAACTTTTCTAGCTTTTACTATGCTATAACATTATTTTTATGTGTATTTTTTATTTTGAGGGAGGTTCATAATTTTAAGTCTTTCTGTTTGCTAATTATGTACTTTTGTTCAAATCATTCATCTCTAATAGATTTTGCTTGTTTATCTTACCAATTTGTATAAAAGAATGTGCTGTATTTATCATATTTGCTGTATACATCTTTTTACCACCTTTTGTGTGCTTTCTTACTTTGGTTAAAGAAGATTTTTTTTTTTGAAATGTGAAGTCTTTCATTCTCTTTAGCTAAATCTATTAACTGATAGTTTGTGATTTAGTCTTTCTCTTAAAAGGTTAATAAAGCAATTCAGCATTTATTATTTGACAAATATTCAACTCTTTTTCTATAAATTAAAATATTTAGTTTTTTACTGTATTATATAATGGGTGATACAGGTATCAATGGATTTTCTGCTCCAATTACTAATCACTATTCACTATTACTTGCCTTCTTGGTAATTTTATGAGATCTTCCTTTAATGTATTAAATTCTTATTACTGTTGAAACTGTCCTAGCCCAGCTGTACACATGTACTTATTGTTGCTAATAGAGGGTAGTGCCAACTCCCCTTCTTAGTCTTTTATTTTCTAGAATAATACGAACATGATATTTTAACCTAGTTATTTGAAATGAAATTTAAAATCATGGTATCAGATTTTAAAATATCATGATGGGATTTGATGGTATTTCTTTAAACCTGAGAAATTCTTTCTTGTACTACTTGAGATAAGGTGACTAGAATAGTTTAGTATTGAATGTCCTGAGCCAAAATGGGTTCCATGAGTTTTTGCTCATGAACAGACTGAAGCAGAGATGAATTTAAGAGGACAGCATAGATTATAGCCAAGAAGAGGATTCCAGATCCATATGATCCTCAAAAAGCACTGTGCTGGGCTGCATATCTGGCGCTTTGGCCAGACGGGTCATGCTGTGCTGTCTGTTCCTAAAACACATAGATAGGAAGGTACTGACATCAGGCCAGGCCTTGAGATATGGTCTCACGGCCCCTTCCCAGCATGCAGGCCTTCTTTCTCAGAAGGCCCGGAAGTCTCATTCCAAATTTGGGAGACAAAGGACCGAAAAAAGTATAAATAAAGAGAGTTTCCTCCATATTGGGGGGCCCAGAATTTGAAAGACACATTTTTCTCTGGGCCTCCACAGAATTTAATAATAAAATGTAACTCTTGCAGTCAGCACTGCAGTTCAGCCTTTGCTTTTGCAGGGTGCTGTAACTGTAGTCAGCTGGCCAGCTTAATAAAGGCTCTTAAATTTAAATTCTGAGTTGGTGGTGTATCTCGCTGAGTGAACCCATAACAGCACGTGTAACAGCCATTCTTGATTCTTTGCATGGGCCCCTTGGGTATCTATTTTGAGTGCCAGTGTCTGAGCTTTGATGTGCTTTGCATCCAAGAGCTCATGTCTGTGACTCTCTTTGGAGGCCTGTCTTGTGCCACTGGAGAGTCTTTGCTGTCCACAGCATCTGCCAGCAAGTGCGAGTATCGGAGCATGAGGAATCTGTGCTTTTGCGGTGGCCTACAGCCAAGGACTAGCTGGTGCGGGCGTTTGAAAGTGCCGCAAACTTGCCTTGTGTGTGAACAAACTCTGAGAGCCATGTGCACTCCAGAGCTCCCTGCAGGATTAGACTGAAGCCGAAACTTGACCTTAAATAGCACCCTGGCTTGGTTTCTTTCCCCTTTCCTGTCCCGCTCTCCCGTTCCCTTTCTCCTGAGAGCACTTTCATTATGAAAGACGAACACACCGCCTCTTCACAGGGCTGCTCCCAGGGAACCTGACCCGAGCCAGCATGGACTCTGGCTGGGTCAGTGTCTCCGCCTGAGATTTTCGTGCCTGGAGCTGGGAGGTAGAAAGCTTGTCAGGGGGCACCAGCAGCGCTGGTGGTTGGAGAGAATGAATGTCACCCACAGAAAGCAGCAGAGAAAGCCCTGCTTCCAGCTGCCCTGGAGGCATCTCAGGAGCCCTCCCAGGTGTGATTGACACAGAAGGTGTGATTCAGGCAGTTAGACTGGGTTCCTGTCATTCACATCCGCGAAAATCCCAACTAATGTCATGGAGACTGCAGAGCTCTCAAACGCTAAAGACCCTCTGTGTGGAAAGAAAACAGCACGGTCACTCAAAACTTTGTGTATCATTTCTGAAGGTCACATCTTGAATTCTTTATTGCCAGCCCCACCTGTGTTAGAATGACACGGGCACGACTGATTGTATGAGGATGGAACACTCACAGTTTGGCTCTTACTCCTCCTCGTCATAGTGCTTGCTTTCCTGGGTAATCTCTTAAACATTTTTGAGAAAAAATAGTAACTAGGACTTTTGTTTCGGATATTTCCCCAAATAAACACAGTGACCAATTTAGGCATCACAACTGATCAAGTCAATGAATAAAGAAGTAAAAAAAAAAAAGCAAGCATGCTGTCAAAGAGAGTTCCTATTCAAGGATGCATATGTATCCACAAGGATACATACGTGTCCACGTGAACTGAAAGTTCTGAGAACAGGTGGGCAGGCCAGGGAGAGACGGTATCATTGAGCTGTCATCTTATATGGAGCCGTATCTAAGTGATGGCAGTCTTTCTTTGATTAGGAAAAAGAAAGTTTACACTCGTACAAGAGCCATAGAATCATGATTTATGCTGCACAATCCACCTACCTGTTTTAATGTATTTTTGTCAATTCCCCCATGTGTCTAAATGAAAAACAAAACAATAACATTTCTCTCAGGAGAGCTGGAAGAGCTGTTGTCTTCTCCCTGCCCTGCACCCACAGCAGCCCTGTCCCCACCTCACACACAGTATATTGCATCGCAAGGATTAAGTGGCCTAACATCACCAGGCCCAGCGTGGCAGCACCAGGTACAGGACCACATTTCCTCTTTTAGGCCTAGGCCCGTGCTTAGATGGGCCTCAGACTGTTTGGTCTGAGCCCACAGGCGCTCCCCTCTAATGAAGGGCCTCTTGTGAGACCTCAGGCTGGCCTGCTGCCAGGCCTGCTGAGGGGTGCTCTTGGGACATTCGCCTTCACGTCTCTCCATCTCACAGCAAGCATTTGAGAATGTTCTGGGATTGTTTTGCACTAGTTCCCCACCCCCTGGTAAGCAGGCAGGAAGGCAGGGTTTTCACAGTGTCAGGTAGGAGCTGGAGCCAGGAGGGGACAAGAAAGGTCTTCATGCCTGGCCCAGTCCCCACTCTAGGATGGCAGTCCAGCCCACAGCTGGAGCTATGTGTTCCTTTGGGGAACTTTCTGGGACCTGGAAAGCTTTACCTCCCCAAGACTGTGTCATCTCCTGCTTTATGAAAAGCAATCTTTATAAAATATAAACGTATGTTTATATACCCCATGATTTTACAAAAGAAAAAGAAAAGAAAGCAAGACCCTGTATTTGATCATGGAATTTGCAGCATCTTTCTGTTAGTCACATCAGCTTCTCATTTTGACATGTTAAACTTGTATGCTGCCTCTGTCTCTGGGCCTTAACGGGAACTCAGTTTTGCCCGATGACAGTTTTCCTTACAAGCAGTTCTCAAGAACAGGCTGCTCATATTCTCTCTCCTCCTTAAACTTCACACCTCTTAACTCCATAGCCATATGCTGCTGCATAACCAATGACCACAAGTGTAGCAGCTTCAAACGCCCATTTATTAGCGCACAGTCCAGCAGGGCCTGGCTGGGTTCTCTGCTCAGGGCCTCATGGGTTGAAGTCAAGGTGTTGGCCGCCTGAGCCTTTACCTGCAGGCTCTCCAAGCTCGTCCAGGAGGTTGGCAGAATTCAGTTCCTTGTGATTGGTTAGAACAAAGGTCCTCATTTTCTTGCTGGCTGTCAGGTGGAGACAACTCAGCTTCTAGAGCAGCGGTTCACAACCTGTGGGTTGCAACCCCTTTGGGGGTCGAACGACCCTTTCACAGGGGTCTCCTAAGACCATTGGAAAACACATATATAATTAAATATTGTTTTTGTGATTAATCACTATGCTTTAATTATGTTCAATTTGTAACAATGAAAATACATCCTGCATATCAGATATTTACATTATGATTCATAACAGTAGCAAAATTACAGTTATGAAGTAGCCACGAAAATAATTTTATGGTTGGGGGTCACCACAACATGAGGAACTGTATTAAAGGGTCGAGGCATTAGGAAGGTTGAGAACCACTGTTCTAGAGGATTCTTTATGGTCCTTGGATGAGGCCCCTTTACATCTTCAATGCCAACAATGTGAATTCCTTTCACATTTCAAATCTCTCTGACTTCTACTTCTGCTACTTTCTGGAGAAAATTCTGTGCTTCAAAAGACTTACCTGTCTAGGTCAAGCCCACCAATAGAATCTCTATTACGGTCCACTGACTTAGGACCTAAAGCTGCAAAATCCTTCCCTAGCAGCACTAGGACTAGCGTTTGACTGAGTAACCAGGGTGCAGAAATCTTGGGGGAAGGAGCATCTTTAGAATTCTGCCTACCTCAGTGTCCAACTTAGAAGCACTTCAGTCCCCTCTGAGGGTCTTGGATTCACTTGGAAGCCCCCATATTCCAAGGCTGGTGTGAGTATTTCCTCCTGGGGCAACTTCAGCTTCTAGAGTTACTTGCTGCTTATCATTTAGATTTTGTCTGCTATGCTTCATCATCTTGTCTTCTTTGAGTTGGGGGGTTGGGGACTCAGAGATTCCTCCTACTTTCTTGTTAGGCTAAAAATTATTTAAAAGCATGCTTGTTAAAATTTACATGAGATCTAGTTATGTTTTAATAGGAGAGTACTTTGTAGTATATGGACCCCATATTGATGGATTCGGTGATGTCCATTGATTCTTTATAAATTAGTCAAATGTGTGTGTGTGTGTGTGTGTGTGTGTGTCCACACACATATTCATTTGCCAATGGTACAGCATGGCTACTGAGCCGTCAGAATGGATGCTAGCCATGAGTGCCCAGTGCAGATAAATAGTAGCCTGCTATGCTCCAATATCTAAGAGGCACTTTACAAAGTGCTATGGGAGATACAAAGATAAATGCAAAAAGATCTGACATGAAAATCTCGTGAGGAAGATGGGCTACATATGTAAAGATAATGGAGAGATTTATAAGTGTCAAAAGAGAGAGAAGAAGAAAATGCTCTGGGAAGTCAGAGGGGAGGAAGATTATTTCCAGCCAAGGAATCCAGAGGCTGCATGGCAGCGCAGCTCAGGAGGTGAGGCCTGTGGAGCCCAGGCCCCCCAGGTCTCTCACCGTCTCAACTAAAGAGAGGCTGTTTATCAAGATTCTGCCAGAACTACCACTATAACATGCATGTCGGGGTGCTGGAAAGTTGGAAAAAGTTCTTTCATGTATAATGCAGAGTTAGATCTAATTGTGGTTATTTAAAGATAAGCCATGAACTTAAGACATCAATTTCATGGAATTAAGAAACTTAGAGGCTACCCAATAGATTATCTATTGCTATATTATTCTCTGTCCCAAGTATTATTATAAAACTAGAGGCCCGGTGCATGAATTCATGCACGTGTGGGGTCCAGCTGGCCTGGGGAGAGGGGCTGTGGGCGGCTGGCTGGCTGGCCCAGTCCCCTGGTCAAACTCCCAGTCGAGGGGACAATTTGCATATTAGCCTTTTATTATATAGGATATTCAGGTTTATCACATTGGCTTTCCATAGTTCACAAAATATCTTTGTTTCAGGCCTCTCACCTTTGATGGACAATCCTAAAGCAGGATTTGGTCCACAGCTGCATGTCTGCTTTAAAGAGGAAGATGTGGGGACCATTTTTAGTAGCATCCTCTGGGGTAAAAGTGAGTGATGTGGTGATTGCTTCGATAGAATGTTTGCAAACATGGCTACAATTATTTGGCTCCCTTTGCATTGTGACTTTGTTGCTCTTCCCATTAAAAGGTGAAGCCTAT
Source organism: Myotis myotis (assembly GCF_014108235.1). NCBI lineage: Eukaryota > Metazoa > Chordata > Mammalia > Chiroptera > Vespertilionidae > Myotis > Myotis myotis. Next base: position 23,672,161 of record NW_023416379.1, on the reverse strand, counting down.
TTTCCCTCCCCTTGTCTCTTGGCTGACCTTGTGGCTTGCTTTGACCAATTAATGCAAAAAAGGTGACTGAGTGTTCTGGCTACTGTGGCTCAGTTGGTTGGAGCATTGTCTTGTGCACTTAAAGGTCATGGGTTCAATACCCACTTGGGGAACATGCCCAGGTTGCAGGTTCCATCCCCAGTGGGGGCCAGTACAGGAGGCAACTGATGGATGTTTCTCTCTCCCTCTCCCTCCCCCTCTCTCTAAAATCAATAATAAAAGATATCCTTTAAAAAAAGAGGTGATTGAGCCTTGGTCTCCGGAGGCTGTGCTTGTCTACCTGTTCTTCTGGAGCTCTGAGGAGCCACAAGGTGAGAAAGCCCAGCACCCTGCACAAAGCCAGGCTTTCAGGTGCTTAAGGAAACGCAGCTGAGAGCAGCAGAAGTGCAGGTTCACAAGAAATAATTCCCAGCTGTCATTTTAAGATACTAAATTTGGGGTTGCCTTACACTATCATAGTTGCATTTCTCTTCTGGGACAGGCTAAAATACCAAGTCTCACTGTTTTCTTTAGTAGCAACATTAAATAATGATCTTGGACAAAGACTTCTCACAGGAACTTTGCCCGCGTGACATATTTCATTTATTTCAACAATGTGCAAATTATCTTTCTGTGATAGGTACACACAAATGTTGTGTAACCATTAAATGTATGATGAGTTTCAGGGGCTTCAGAAGAAAAGAAGGGATTTAATTGAGGGTTTCCTGGACCTCCAACCTTTCGAAGGCTCCAGTGGTGCTATGCACATAGCATTGGCCAAATTTGGAGGGGGGTGGCAGCTGGGGAGGGAGTCTGTCTGAAACATCTGGATAACAAAAAAGGTTGTTTCATTCTTGTTATAAGTAATGTTTATAAGGCACTGTATTCTTTATAGAACATTTAAGCCTTATAACCTTAACTAACTTCCTGTCCCCCCATTGTTTTTTCCCTCCATTTTACACATGAAAAAAAACAAGGCTCAGAGAGAATCTGGCCTCACAGAAGAGGCACAGCATGTTCCCTTTCCCATCTGATACCAAAACCTATGCTTCCTCCATGTGTTAAAAAATGATCAGTGGTTTGGAATCTGATAGTATGTTTCACTTTAAGGTCTTCAAAATGCTAATCACTTCTCCTTTTGCATAACCTTAATGTCTTTAATTTAGAAAATATTGAGTAGGAAGATATTAATTATAACAATGTCATTTAATTACACACACACACACACACACACACACACACACACACACACACACTGACCCTCTACAATCTTATCTGCACACTCAGCTTTCAAGTGTTTATAATCTACCACTAACCTCACTGCTGACATCGTGTTCATCTTTTCCCCCAACATTTTGTGACTATTTTAAACATCCAGAAAAGTTGAAAGAATTTTTAAAGCAAACACGTATATACTCACTGCTAGATTCTATCCTTAATTTGCAATACTCGCTTTATCATATCATCTACCCATCTACCTATTCCTCTTCATCTACCAATTCTTCTGCATTCACGTTTTAGTTAGACAGTTCAGTTGCCCAGGAGAAAACACTGTCAAGAATATTAGTTTGTGAGCAAAGTTTTGTCTCTTCACCTTGGCACCAGGGTCTGCAGACAAAACCGCTGAAGATCTGAAAGTCAGGATGCCAATTAAAGCACCAACTGTAGTCAGTTTCAAAATGACTTACATCGTCTGAATGGAGGCACTGCCTGCCTGCTGATAGGAAGGGTTGGCAAGAATGCAACTCTTGCCCACTGGCCCAGAGACGTTCCTTTACTGCAGCTCCAATTCTGAGTCATTTGGGGCCTTTCTCTTTCTCTCTCTCTCTTTCTTTCTTTTTTTTTCTTTTTCTCCTGGGGGTTCCCTCTCAATCATGATATAAATAAAAATGAGACATGGAAGGAATCATGGACTCATGGGATGTAGAAGGCAGGAGACCATCTTGTGATTCTGCCAAAAGGGCCTGGTGCCCAGATTGATGAAGGGTGAAGCCACTGAGCACAGAAAACTGAAAAACAGTCATAGTGATGGGAGGAAGAGGCAGAGCAACTCCAGAAGAGTGATACAGCTAGATGTTAGAGGGAAGAGTGGTCAATATGTGCCATGGGAGGGTGAGCCTGGAGGGGGTTTCTGGAAAAGGGTCCCTGGAAATGCTTTCTACTAGTTTCAAGCCATAATGCCTACCAGGTATCCTGATCACTGATTTTCTGTACCCAGAACATGCTACGTCATGCCTTATTCTACTCTCTTAATACAAATATTGAACCAAAGGATTTGAAAGCTAACGGTTTGGGAGCCCCACACATTCCAATGTTTGCTAACAGCTTTTGTGTATCAGGTAGGGGAAGTCCTGTGGCTGCTTGACTCTGGCTGCTGGGAGTTTCTCCAGTAAGTGAAGCCCAGTGACTTCTCCTCCCCCTGCAAACCACAGGCACCCTATTTGGGGATAAGCAGATGTTAACAGAATGATACCACCTACCTAGAGAGCACTCAAAGGGGAGCGTTCAGAAGAATGGAAAGAGGAAATTTTGGAGGCATTTAAGCAACTGCATGAAGAGTAAGGAAAAATTCTACTTCACCTAAGTCTGTACATTATTTTTGGATTCCCTATGGACAAGATTACTTGGTCCTTGGCTTGAAAAATAAGAATGTCAGATAATAGTTTGTAGAAACGAATTCAAAAACTAATCTTGGGATGAAAACAATCATATCATCCTAATTGGTTATGGAGATAGTATGAGGCTGTGACCATTGAGAGAGAAATGATCGGGGGTTTGGGAGGGGCACTGGTGGTGGGAAGGGCTATAGAACCACAGTGGACAGGAGGAACAGCAACTGAGCTGTGGGAATGCAAGGCTACTTGAGGCAATTGGTCCATCACAACTGCCACGATATCCCAGACAACCCTCATCTCTCCACAAGACTTACTAGTAAGTCTGATTGTGTCTTTGGTCTTTTAATCTTAAGCAGCTCAAAGGACTGAAAATGGAGACCTCTTCTTATTCTAAGGTGCTCTCTGTATGTGTGTGAGAGGAACAGAGGAGTGAGCTATGTAATCTCTCACACTCCATGTCTTTCCTCCTAGGAAGTATTAGGGTCCTAGATATATTAGAGATAATACAGTTTTATAGTTGATTAATAGGCTATGTTTATAATCAGTGGTTGTTATGGACTGAATTGCATACCCTTAAAATTCATTTGTTGGAGCTCTAACCCCCCAATGTGACTCTATTTGGAGGTAAGACATTTTTTAGGAGGTAATTAAGGTTAAGTAAGGTCATAAGGGTGAGGTCCTAATCAGATAGGATTGGTGAATTTATAAGAAGAGGAAAACAAAGACAGATCTCTTGCTCCCTCCATGTGCACACAACACAGAAATATCACGTGACAACACAGTGAGAAAGTGGCCATCTACAAGTTAGGAAGAGAAACTTCACCAGAACCTGACATGCTGGCACTCTGAACCCAGACTTTCAGCCTCCAGAGTGTGTGAAAATAAATTTCCATTAAGCCACTCTTTAGTATTTTGTTATGGCAACCCAAGCTGACTAATACAGTGGTAATAAGACCAAAGTAGGAACCTAAATAATCTGACTACTGGTCAGATACTTTTTGCTCTTCTTTTTTTCTTTAACCAGAATTCAATTCATTCTCTCTCTCTCTCTCTCTCTCTCTCTCTCTCTCTCTCTCTCTCTCTCTCTCCCCATCTCTCTCATCTCTATCTATTTATCTTTTTTCCCAAGGGAGTGTTCTGTTTTTGAATTCCAGATGATCTACTGATGATAGGACTTAACAGCATGAAATTTAAAAGGGGTTTTTCAGAGGACTGGGAACCATTAGGCCGCCTAGGGGATTTCTATGTGCTGCCAAGTATTCCTTGTTTCCCTTTTACAGTATTGATATTTACCCTTGAAGTTTTGTATTTCCCCCTAGTGAATATTCTCCATGAAGACAAAAGCTGTGTGTCTAACATAGAGAGATCACCAGCTTTACCTTCTGTTCCAATTCTCCCATTTAAATGTTCAATAAACATTCATGAAAGACATTATGAGGTAGGCACTGTGCCCATGGAAGATGGCAATAGTACAGTGTTTCCCAAAGTGTAGATCTTGAACCAACAACATCAGCATCACCTTGTATGTTGCCCCCTAATATGTAGCCAAGGTTGAGAACCCCTGAGATAGTAGGAAGACTACAAACAGGAAGCGGGATTGAAACTGAGCACACTGGCCTGGTCAGTGTGGCTCAGTGGTTGAGCATTGACCTATGAACCAGGAGGTCATGGTTCAATTCTTGGTCAGGGTACATGCCCAGGTTGAGGGCTCGATCCCAAGTGGGAAGCTTGAAGGAGGCAGCCAGTCAATTATCCTCTCTCATCATTGATGTTTCCATCTTTCTCTCCCTCTCCTTTCCTCTCTGAAATCAATAAAAACAAAAATATATATATAAAAAGGGCTAAGTGACTAACTGGCCAATACATATGATGTGCACTGGCAATTTTAAAATAAACGTTGACTCAAGTTTGAAGAGTATGTGACTTTAAAGTTAAAGTTGTAGAGAATCAGAGAACCAAGATGGCGGCATAGGTTAACGCCGGAGTTTGCTGCCTTGAACAACTACTTCAAAAGTGAAACTAAAAAACAGAACGGACATCACCCAGAACCACAGGAACGCTGGCTGAGTGGAAGTCCTACAACTAGGAGGAAAGAGAAACGCATACGGACACTCAGAGGAGGCGCAGTGCTGAAGTCAAATTCTGAGGTGCGGAGTGCGTGGAGCGGGCTGGCGGCGGAGGGCACGGTTGGCGTTTTCAATCGGGAGGGAGTCGCAGACCCTGAGCTCCAGATACAGGCGAGTCTTTAGGGACCCAGACTCAGACGGGAGAAGCGGGACTGTCTGGCTTCGGTCAGAGCGAGTGCAGCTTTCTCTCCGAGCTTTGCAGCGGGTGCTGGGACTCAGAGAGGCAGAGCCCCTGGGGACAGGACTGAGAGCCGCCATAACTGCTCTCTCCGGCCCACCCTGTTGATCCTGTGCGACCCGCCCCGCCCAAGCCCTGCACAGAGGCATTTGCCGGATAGCCTCAGGCAAACGCCAGATTAGCACCTCCCTAGAGGACAGAAGTTCTCTCACTGCAGACACAGCTGATTCTCATAGCCACTTGGCCTGGAGGTCAAACCCTCCCTGGTATTAGCTACAACAATCAAGGTTTAACTATAAGACTGCGAACAAAGACCACTAGGGGGTGCACCAAGGAAGCATAACAAAATGCGGAGACAAAGAAACAGGACAAAATTGTCAATGGAAGATATAGAGTTCAGAACCACACTTTTAAGGTCTCTCAAGAACTGTTTAGAAGCCGCCGATAAACTTAATGAGATCTATAAGAAAACTAATGAGACCCTCGATGTTATATTGGGGAACCAACTAGAAATTAAGCATACACGGACTGAAATAATGAATATTATACAGACTCCCGACAGCAGACCAGAGGAGCGCAAGAATCAAGTCAATGATTTGAAATGCGAGGAAGCAAAAAACACCCAACCGGAAAAGCAAAATGAAAAAAGAATCCAAAAATGCGAGGATAGTGTAAGGAGCCTCTGGGACAGCTTCAAGCGTACCAACATCAGAATTATAGGGGTGCCAGAAGATGAGAGAGAGCAAGATATTGAAAACCTATTTGAAGAAATAATGACAGAAAACTTCCCCCACCTGGTGAAAGAAATGGACTTACAGGTCCAGGAAGTGCGGAGAACCCAAAACAAAAGGAATCCAAAGAGGACCACACCAAGACACATCATAATTAAAATGCCAAGAGCAAAAGACAAAGAGAGAATCTTAAAAGCAGCAAGAGAAAGAAACTCAGTTACCTACAAGGGAATACCCATACGACTGTCAGCTGATTTCTCAACAGAAACTTTGCAGGCCAGAAGGGAATGGCAAGAAATATTCAAAGTGATGAATACCAAGAACCTACAACCAAGATTACTTTATCCAGCAAAGCTATCATTCAGAATAGAAGGTCAGATAAAGAGCTTCACAGATAAGGAAAAGCTAAAGGAGTTCATCACCACCAAACCAGGATTGTATGAAATGCTGAAAGGTATCCTTTAAGAAGAGGAAGAGGAAGAAAAAGGTAAAGATACAAATTATGAACAACATGCATCTATCAACAAGTGAATCTAAGAATCAAGTGAATAAATAATCTGATGAAAAAAAAATAAAGTTAAAGTTGTAAATACTTCATCACAAGGGAAATTAGTCAAGCATTCTGAAAGTGTTTTTACTCTTAATGTGGTGTACAGGGAGATATTAGAATAAGTTTAATCAATTTATCAGTCATTGTTTTTATCAATGTTGTTTTTATATCTCGTTTTTGTTGTTTTTATATCATGTCTGTTGTTATATTGTTGTTTATTAATTTATATATTATTTTCATATACACTTTATTAATTTTCTTTCATCTCTGACACTTCTATTATAGAGAAAGGGCAAATAGCAGTATTAAAATATTTTGTATTTTAATTTTATAATTCTATATTATATATACTATTTTGACATGTGATTTTTTACAATAACTTAATTACCACACAAATCTTTCTTCTAATTAATTTCCTTTCAATGTGCATGAATCTCTGCACTGGGCCACTAATATATATGGAAACTGAGCACACTGAAGGAGGCCAAAATATTAGGTTGAGTCACATAAAGTTGCCATTGTTGTAGAAAAAAATTTGTCAAATGTTGGCCAATACATATGATTTAACCTAATAGATGTTCTCACCTCCCAAACAAAACAGTCATGGCATGTAACTAACAAAAGGGCTGAGGATATGAAGAAATCAATGAGCTCCATTAGTTTGTGTAACTGAAGCGGAATCCATGATCTTCACCACTAATAATAGAACTGTTATTGTGATTTTTGGTTACTCTTCCTCCAGGATGGGGGTCACAAACTGTTTCTGCAAAAGGCCTGGTAATATATATTTTAGACTTTGCAGGCCATGTGTCTTTCTTGCAACTGCTCAATTCTGCTATCATAGTGGGAAACCAGCCATAGACAATGTGTAAGTGAAAGGGCGAGGCTGTGTTCCAATAAAACTGTATTTACTATACAGGCAGTGGGCCAGATTTGGCCAAAGTCCGTCATTTTCCAAGCCCAACTCTATGGTATGGATTTTCCACAAGAGTGCTAGAGAATACGAATAAGTTGCCTAAGACTTTTGCATGATGAAAGAGCTGGCTAGTCGAGTTAGGTAAAGTTATTCACAGTAGCTGTAAGACACAGAGAGCTTCCATATGTTGAGTAGCTTTCAAGTGATACAATAGAGTATTGTTGAGTTCTTTGAACTAGAAGGACTCCCATTTAAGCAGCAATTATGAGACTTGGGGACAGACATGGAAGGAGCCCTGAAGTGTGGAAACTCCTTTTCCCTTCTTATACCATTGGTATTGAGCAAATGTTGTTGTATTTGTTTGCTAGGACTACCATAACAAAGTACCACAGACTGAGTGGCTTAAACAACAGAAATTTATTTTCTCAGAGTTCTGAAGACTGGAAGTCTGAGATCCAGGTGTTGGAAGGGTGGGTTTCTTCCAAGACCTTTCTCCTTGACTTATAGATGACTGTCTTCTTGCATCTTCACATTGTCTCTCTGTGTGGGTCTATCTCCTAAAGCTAAACTCTTATCAGTCGTGTTGAATTAGAGCCCACCTATGTGGCCTCATTTTAACTTTATTACCCTTTAAAGGCCCTATTTCCAAATACAATCACATTCTAAGGTACTAGAGGTTAGGACTTCAACACATGAGTTTGGGATGGGGGCATAATTCATCCCATACCAATTTTCGGATGCATTACCTTCATGAGCAATCCTCTAACATCACCATAATTTCCCATTTGCCATGTCTTAATGACTTCACTACTCAGAGATGGTTAGAGCTGAAAGGTGTCTATAGCTGAGGTTATCCAAATTCATTTTATAGCTGAGCAAACATAGACCAAGAGAGACGAAGTGGTTGACAATAGTCAGTCACATGGATAGGTAGAGAAGAGACCATGTAGGGTTGTTAACTCACATACTTTCATGGGTTTTCCAAATATTTTTTGAGCACCTATCACATGTGGGGCATTGGTTTAGACACTGGAGAAAACACGGGCTTCCCACCTGAATTAGTTTAGATGCACACCAACCCATGACCCATAATTAAGCATGTGGTTCTGATGTGACTGGGAAAAGTGGAGGGCTGAACATTTGTTGGTTTCATTACTAATAAAAAGCTGGGAGTACTTTCTGAAATTTATGTTTATAAGTTCTAAGCTCTTTATTTTATGGTATCATCAATTATAAGGCTCGATGAATTTAATAACAAGTTTTTAAATTTTACTTATTGATTTGAAAGAGAGAGATTAATTTGTTGTTCCACTTATTTATGCATTCATTGGTTGCTTCTTGTATGTTCCCTGACTGGAGATCAAATCCTCAGCCTTAGTGTATCAGGATGATGCCCTAACCAACTGCACTACTTGGCCAGGGCCAACAACTTTCAAACAAATAAAAATCAGGCTATGTTAAAGATACCGCCTGATGTCAGAAATGTTAAAACATGAAAAAGGACATGTTAGATTTAGAGAGATAGTTATTAAAATACCAAATCTGAAACAGGTGATTTCCCTAGTACTTTGGGGGTATCCAAGACCATATTGCTCTACTAGTAATTCAAAAATTATATGTATCAAATTACGTATAGTTTTGAATTCTGCCTTGCATGGGAAGTGCTCAATAAATATTTGTTGAATAAGTGAGTTAGGTTCTTGGCAAATAATCTCTTACCTGTCACTTTTTATTCTCTTTAACTTACATATTTATGCCCTTTATTTCCCCCTTCATTGTCATTTGGTGGAATTTCCTGATGGAGTGGCATTAATTCATGTCTTCAATACACTATGTTTAACCAGAGTACGTTTCTAAAGTCTTTTCATTTTGGCTGATTTGCAATAGGGGAGGGAAATTGGCTGGGGATGACTTGAGTAAAGACAAGTACTGTCTTACCCAATGACCATCTTCCTAGTGTGCCTTTTCCCTTGATCACTGTTTGCACTGACTCAGAAACTGACCAAGGAAGAATGTTTCCATCGTTAGGTACTTGGGACCGTTAAAGAATAGGTGGATGGATTTACATTCTTTAGAAAATTGATCAAATGAAAACAAATCCTAGTTCTCTCCTTAACATCTGCCCCATAGGCTAAAGGTAATTTATTAACTTAGAAATTTATTTCCAAGGATATTTTCCAGCAGGAAAACCTTACAGTTCTAACTATTCCAATGTCTTAGGGCTACTTTGAATTTTGTCTTTGATCTGAGGACTTCCATGTGCTTTGTAACTATATACTGGATTAAATACTTCCTCCATTTAAATAGGCATCCCAAAGCGCAGAGCTGCAAAGTGAGTTGAACAAGGGTTTTTCTGCAAGTTGATTAGAGACTGATTTAGAACCAGGGACTTCTGTATGAAAACTTTGTTTCAGTTTGTGTTTATTTATGTGCTAAGCTTCTTGAGATATAAATTCCCTAATGATAGATCATGTGCAATAAAACCATATCATTAAAGAGATATATTGTGTGTAAAATTATGCTTCCTTACATATTGTAAAATCAAGAAAAAGATGGATCTGAAAGCAAAGGTTAGCCTTAGTTAATATCTGTAACATATGATTTCCTAGAGTTAAGAAACTCTCTACTTATAGTTATGGGTTTAATAATTTTCTAATATTCTATAGACCGATGGGTAATATAATGAATTATGGGCTCCACAGGAATTGAAAGCCATGGGTAGTGTTAGAAAAGAGCACAGGTTTGGAGGAGTAAAAGGTTTTTCCCAAAGCAGGTATTTTAGTGTGGTCCCCTCAGACCACCTGCAGGAGAATCACTTGGAAGCTTGTTAAAATGTTCCTAGGCCTACACCTCACTCATGAATTAGAATCCCTGAGGATGAAGCCAAGACTCTCCATTTTAGACAAGTTCCCAGTGTGCTCCTAATGCCCCCAAAAGTCTGAAAACCATTGGGCTATAAGAATGTGTTCTAGATTAGAGAGTATAAATAACATAAATAAAAAAGCTGAAGATATCTTCAAGAATAAATATTGGCAGGATTCCTTAATGGACAAAATACCAGGCAAATCAAAGATTATGCCACATTTTCATTTATTTTTTATTTTATAATTCTTTATTGTTGAAAATATTACATATGTTCCTTTATTTTCCCCATTGACCCCCTCCAGCCCGCCCCTACCCTCCCCACCCCATGCCTTCAGCACCCTATTGTCTGTGTCCATAGGTTTTTTTTCTTTTTTTTTTATTGCTTAAAGTATTACAAAGAATATTACATGTTTCCTTCCCCCACCCCCTTGACATTCCCCCGGCCTCCCCTACCCTACAGCGTCTTGTGTCCATTGGTTATGCTTATATGCATGCATACAAATCCTTCGGTTGATCTCTTACCCCTCTCCCGCCCCCCAACCCTTCCCGGCCTTCCCGCTGTAGTTTGACAGTCTGTACAATGCTGCTCTGCCTCTGTATCTATTTTTGTTCATCAGTTTATAATGGTCTTTATTATCTGTAAATGAGTGAGATCATGTGGTATTTTTCTTTCATTGACTGGCTTATTTCACTTAGCATAATGCTCTCCAGTTCCATCCATGCTGTTGCAAATGGTAAGAATTTCTTCTTTTTTACAGCAGCATAGTATTCCATTGTGTAGATGTACCACAGTTTTCTAATCCATTCATCTGCTGATGGGCACTTAGGCTGTTTCCAGATCTTCGCTATGGTGAATTGTGCTGCTATGAACATAGGGATGTATATATCCTTTCTGATTGGTGTTTCTGGTTTCTTGGGATATATTCCTAGAAGCGGGATGACTGGGTCAAATGGGAGTTCCATTTTTAACTTTTTGAGGAAACTCCATACTGTCTTCCATAGTGGCTGCACCAGTCTGCATTCCCACCAGCAGTGCACAAGTGTTCCCTTTTCTCCGCATCCTCTCCAGCACTTGTCGTTTGTTGATTTGTTGATGATAGCCATTCTGACAGGTGTGAGATGGTACCTCATTGTTGTTTTGATTTGCATCTCTCAGATGATTAGTGACTTTGAGCCTGTTTTCATATGTCTCTTGGCTTTCTGAATGTCCTCTTTTGAAAGGTGTCTATTTAGGTCCTTTGCCCATTTTTTGATTGGATTGTTTATCTTCCTTTTGTTAAGTTGTATGATTTCCCTATAAGTGTTGAAGATTAAACCCTTATCGGTGGTAACATTGGCAAATATGTTCTCCCATGCAGTGGGCTTTCTTGTTGTTTTGTTGATGGTTTCTTTTGCTGTGCAGAAGTTTTTTATTTTGATGTAGTCCCATTTGTTTATTTTTTCTTTAGTTTCCAATGCCCTAGAAGCAGTATCAGTGAAGAAATTGCTTCACTGAGATTTTGTTACCTTTGAATTTCTCTAGTATTTTTATGGTTTCCCGTCTTACATTTAAGTCCTTTATCCATTTTGAATTTATTTTTATGTATGGTGTAAGTTGGTGGTCTAGTTTAATTTTTTTGCATGTATCTGTCCAATTTTCCCAACACCATTTATTGAAGAGACTGTCTTGACTCCATTGTATGTTCTTGCCTCCTTTGTCAAATATTAATTGAGCATATTGGTTCGGGTCGATTTCTGGGTTCTCTATGCTATTCCATTGATCTATACGTCTGTTCTTATGCCAGTACCATGTGTCCATAGGTTATGCATATATGCATACAAGGTTTTTGGTTGATTACCTCCCACCCACCCACCCACCCACACTCTTCCCTGCCTTCCCTCTGACATTCCATACTTCCATGTTTCTGGGATCCTCTTCATTCATTGGTTTATTTTGTCACTTAGATTCCACATATGAATGCGATCATGTGGTACTTGTCTTTCTCTGACTGACTTATTTCACTTAGCATGATACTCTCCAGGTCCCTCCATGCTGTCTCAAAGGATAAGAGGTTCTTTTGTACTGCTGCATAGTATTTCATGGTATAAAGATACCACACTTTTTTATCCACTCATCTACTGATGGGCACTTGGGATGTTTCCAGATCTTAGCTATTATAAATTGTGCTGCTATAAACATAGAGGTGCATACATTCTTTCTGATTGAAGCTCTGGATTTCTTAAGATATATTCCTAGAAGTGAGATCACTGGACCAAATGACATTTCCATATTTAATTTTTTGAGGAAACTCCATACTGTTTTCCATAATGGTAGCAGCAGTCTTATGCTACATTTTTAAAAGTCAATGGAAGATTTGGTGTTTGAAAACAAGTAAGGTTGTGGATAAATTATTGGTTATTGGTTGAAATATTCTGCTCTTACAAAAGAAAAGTGTTTAATGCAAACAATTATTCCTGTACTAATTTATATACTATAAAACATGAAAAATCTCTTGCATACTTCAGATCAAAGCCTAGTTTCAATAAGATTTTCTGGAATTAAGCACATTCTTTTGAAATTAAGAAGCAGTAGGAAATGTACTATGTAAAATCCAATTAACCTGCTAACCCGAGGTCTAATTTTATATACTATCTATGAAAAAGGGATATGAACAAAATTATTTATATAAATCCAGTATAAATTACTTTATTTCCCTGCCTAAAACCATTTAATGGGCCCCCATATCTTTCAGGACAAAGCTCAAACTCTTGAAGAACATTTATAGGGCTTCCCTCTCCAGCCTCTTATCTCCCCCACACCACCTGGGTTTCTCTTTCAGTTACTCCTCATTCTGACGTCTCAGACATCACCATTGTTCTCAAACCTTCCCTCCCTCTCCCTTCTTCCCAGCATATAGTAGGCACTTAATACATACTGTGTCATTACTAATACTATTATTACTGACAATAAAGAAAAGTGGACATGTTTAAAATATACTTTCAAGGCAGAGTATTCAGGTGTTTCTGAGCACTTGTGTGTAAGAGAGGTAATAAGGTAAAGGGAGAAATCAAAGATGACACAGTTTTGGCTTGAGAAATGAAAAAAAATTAATTAAGAAATTAGAGCTAATTACAACAAATGAGAAAAATAGAAGCATTGAGTGATTACAAATTTTATTTTGCTTAGACTAAATTTAAGATGCATATGTGAGGAGGATATTAACATGGAATAGGATACAGGAGTTTGTAATCCCAGAAGGGGGTAAGAACGGAAGATAGAGATGGTATTTAAAGCAACAGAAATCATGAAATCCCTCAGGAAAAAAAAAGATATCGAAAGAAAGTGGAAATGGCCCTTCAAGGCCAAGGGGAGGTGGAGTAGGAAACAGAAGAAGCAGTGAGAAAGGAGGAAAACCAGGAGAGTGGTGCTCCGAAAGTGGTTCAAGAAAGTGGGAGTGTCACTTCTATTGAAAGCTCCGAACAGGTGAAGTAAAATGGAGCCTAAAAAGTGAGCACAGAATTTGGCCACATGGAGGCTATCGGTGACACTGACAAGGGCAAGCAAGGTGGAGTAGGGGCAATGAAAGTTCATGCAGCGTGGGCTGCAGGAAGAGGCAACGAGAGAAAGTGATGACCATGACCGTAGAAGATCCCTTAAGCAGTTACGCTGAGAAGAGGAGCAGATAAATAGAGCTGTATGATGGTGATAGGGGATAAAGGGAGGATTAGATTTTACTGCTGGGAGATATAGACTGTGTCCGTGAGATAAGAATCATTTCAGAGAGAGGAAGACATTATAATGTGGGATAAAGAGATAGTATCTGCAGCATGAGGCCCTGAAGGACACAAGGGGATGGCTTTGTAGAGGCCGAATGGAAGGGCTGGCCAATGAGTGCAGCTCTTCTATGCTAGCGAGGGGGAAGGCAAGAACTTCAGTACATGTGCAGGTCAGTGAACGACTTTGGTGTAGGAAGGTGAATACTTCTGTTTTCTCCTTGATGGATGAATTGAGGTTATCAGCTGGGAATTGGGTGGAGTTGTGATGGGGAGGTTTGAGAGGAAGGGGTGTGAAAATGTGGTCTGGAGCATGGGGAAAAGAATAAACTAGAGAATATCCTTGGGCAGAATTGCCTGAATGCCCATTTGCAATTTGTCATCATGAATTTGAAATAAAACAAGTCATTATATTTCCTCCAGCAACTGTCAAATCTAACCTCACCCTGTTGCCCCCTCCAACTCCTGCCCCTACTTTAACTTGGCTTCATCTGTTAGTCATGCTGGATGCCAGTTCTGTGGGAAACCTGTGTTGCTCCTCCAAGTCTAGATCTGATGCTCTTCTTGGTCTCTGTTATCTTTGTGACTATCATACTGTAATCCACTTACTTACCAGTATCTGCCAGCAAAACATAGGATCATGGGAGGCAAGGACTTTTTTATCTATGTTGTTCAAGTTCTACCCCCACTTCAAACATAGCACTTAGCATACAGTAGGTGCTGAACATATGCAAATTGAATAAAAGAAATATGACTCACAAGGCAAATGCCAATGTCTCCAATTTTCACATTAGCATTGAGAACATTTGCATTGAATGTTAATTTAAAAGAATTCTTACCTATTTATTACCAATCCACTAACAAGTTCCTTGAGACTTAGAGTTCAGCTTCCTCTTGCTGCAGTTCCCAAAGTTACTATGTATGATAGTGTACAAGTCAACTTCATTTTATTAAGATTTGCCAAATGAACAAAGAAGCCAGACAAGAGTGTGGTGGCCACCTGAGGGAAAGCAGGTCGGGGAGGTAGTAAAAGGTAAAGGGGATCAAATATATGGTGATAGAAGGAGATTTGACTTTGGGTGGTGAACAAACTATACAATAAATATACAAAATGATGTATTATACAATTGTACACTTGAAATCTATATAATTTTATTAATCAATATCACCTCAATAAATTCAATTAAAAAAAGAGGTTTGCATTTTAGCTGACTTCCTTTCCTCAACTCTATCCTCTAAAAATGGTGATTGAGGAAGATTTTTATCATACAGTAGCAACGGTAAAAGGAGAAAAATAAGCACCAAAACTTGTATTTAAATGTGTAGTAGAATTGCACATCACATTTTACCTACTAAATAGTTTTTCTTTTTCAAATTAGAAACCAACAAGTTTAAGAAAAACTATAACCCATATTCCCCGCATATTTAAATACATGTTAGAATGATTAGGAATATTTTGAGAAGACATAACTTAGATTTGAAGTTAGTTTTTATACAAAGAATAAATTTAGCACACACCCAATAGGGATATTCACCTCTTTGTTGATAGGTAACAGACATGTTTTTCCTTTGATTGTAAGTCATCAGAGTGACTTGCCCAATCAACAAGTATTGCAACATTTTACAAAGATGCAAGAATGCATGTAGTAATTCACATGATCTTCACAGCACCCAAAATCTTGAGATGTACTTTTAAAAAATTACATATATATATATATATATATATATATATATATATATATATATATATTTCAGAGAGGAAGGGAGAGAGAGAAATAGAAACATCAGTCATGAAAGAGAATCATTGATTGGCTGCCTTCTGCATGCCCCCCACTGGGGATTGAGCACACAACCCAGGTACGTGTCCTTGACTGGGAATCAAACCATAATCTCCTACTTCATAGGTCAAAGCTCAACCACTGAGCAACACTGGCTGAGCTTATCTCCAATATAAGTAAAATATAAGTAAAACAAAACTTAGAGAGATTAAGTAAAGGTCATACAAAGTCACAGAGGTCATAAAGAGCAGAGTCTGAATTTAAACCAAGACTGGTTAGGCTCCAAAATGGGTTTTCTTTCAATAAAGCAATGTGGCAAGTCCCTTATCATAAGCCCCTTATGATGGCTAAGGTCTTTTCCAGTTCTAATAATGGATAATTTCTAAAGAAACAAAGTTCTTCCCTGCACATATTTCTCTTCTTGGGTTATCAGTCTCACTAGTGGCTGGGAGATACTTCAGAGGCTTCTCAGTGTCTCTCCTCTTCTCCTGATGTGCACATGTGGACACAAGCTTTACACATAGTGACTCAAAGGGTAACCTTTCTCTGAGCAGTAAGTACTACTGTTTCCATTTATTTTACTATTGGAATCTCTGCTGCAGAAAGCAGGAGGATTTAAAAAAATGACCAGTACAAATAAATGCTTTAGAGATGCTTGTGAAATGGGTGTTATGTGAATGTATTTGTACATAAAACCTAAATTTACACTACTTTTTCATTAGTTTAAGTTTTTAGTTTCTAGTTATTGGATTACGTACTTGTTGGAAAAGTAAATATTTACTTCAGTTCTGTGTAATGCTGAGTTCACTCTTGCCTTTAGTTTATTTTAATAGTTGTAATGTGACCACTGAGTTTAACTCTGTAATTGGCAGTGCACATTATCAGCCAGATGAACATTAGACATACGACATGATATGCACCACTGAATTATGGAAGGCATATGTAATAACAAACATTTGCATGGTGCTTTATTTAACAAGAGTCATTATAAGAGTGAACTCACTTCATAGATGAAGAAACAAGGCACAGAGAGGTCAGTGACTTGTCCAAGTTCAAAATGCTAGTAAGTGGCACCTGGAAAATACTTTGAGAGTGCATGAATATTACAAGCTTTCTAACACTGGCATGGCGTGTTATCAACGATCAGAAATATGATCAAAGAACACTATACAGTCTTGAAGACGAGTAACAAATCCTTGGCTCCAGGAGCACCGAGTGCATCATGTATATGAGAATTCAAAGTCTGAGTTGGAAAAGGGTGACTAAAGGAAATGATAAGGAACCCGTGTGCAAGGGATATTGTAAAGCAGTGAAAAGAACACCAAAATGAGAGATGGCAGCCAGTGGAAGTTCATCTGTAAAACAGGGAGTTGGACTGGATGACTGGCAGGGACGCTCTGTCCTTGCCCCGACAGCTAATGTCCTCTGGCTCTGCCCTAGGAGGCTGGCTGGCTGCCTTATGTCCAGGTGCTCCCTTGCCCTCTAACTTCTGCTTGGTTCTGTCAACGAGGAGGACCCATGGCAGAGACAAGAGGGGTGGGGGAAAGAAAGTTAAGGATTTCTCTTGAATCTCCCTGTCAGGTCCCAAAGGTTGTGGATCCTCTGAAGGCCTCTTGCTTTCTATGACTCTCCCCCTGCATGGGCGGTGTTCTCCAGGCCTGCACCCATGGGCACACACTACTCCTGCAGTCCTCCTATGCCTTGCTCACATCCGTGGTATCAGTACTCTTGCAAATGAACTCCCCTCGGATTATCCCAATTCAAATGCCACTGGAACTCTGCTGATACTGCAAGAGTCCTCCCAGCTGTCATTGCACACATGCTTCTTTGTGAACTACTGAACTTGGTTTTCTTGTCTTTTTTCCAAAGTGGTGACGCTTGGCTTTTTCAAGTGAAGTTCAGATGGTGTGAAAATTAGCAGAAGAAAAGAATTCTGAGTTCATTCCCTTTTCTTAAAAGTACTAGTGGCCTGGTGCACAAAATTCGTGTGTGTGTGGGGGGCGGCCCTTAGCCTAGCCTGCACGCTCTCCAATCTGGGACTCCTTTTGCAACCCGGGACCGTTGGCTCCTAATTGCTCACCTGCCTGCCTGCCTGATTGCCCCTAACCACTCTGCCTACCGACCTGCTCAGCCCAAACTGCCTGCCCCTGCTAGCCTTCTCACCCCCAACTGCCCCCCTTTGCCAGTCTAATCACCCCCAAGTGCCCTGCCTGCTGGTCTGCTCACCCCCAACTGCCCCCCCCACTGGCTTGATCGCCCCAACTTCCCCCCCCCCGCCAGCCTGATCACCCCCAACTACCTCCCCTGCCAGCCTGCTCACCCCCAACTGCCCCCCTTTGCCAGTCTAATCACCCCCAAGTGCCCTGCCTGCTGGTCTGCTCACCCCCAACTGCCCCCCCCCACTGGCTTGATCGCCCCAACTTCCCCCCCCGCCAGCCTGATCACCCCCAACTACCTCCCCTGCCAGCCTGCTCACCCCCAACTGCCCTCCTCTCCTGGCCTGATTGCCCCTAACACCTCTGCCTCAGCCCCGCCACCATGGCTTTGTCTGGAAGGACATCTGGAAGGTCTCCCGGAAGGTCTCCTGGTTTGATTAGCATATTACCCTTTTATTAGTATAGATAAGAACATCCACTAACCCCAAGTAAGACAGAAGTCAAAAGTAGGTAAAATAATGGCACGGCTTTATTTCACTACAAGGCAGTAAGTACATTGTCGTATCAAAAATTCAGTGCTAGTGATGATGTACCAAATGCTGTTAAGGCAGCCACTGGCCACGGACCCTAGTCTCTCCAGCCTAGCCGCAAACACAGGTTCCACATGTGCGGTAGTTCTCAGACCAGACACTTCAAAACCAAGAGGAATGATCAAACACATACATCTGAATTAAGGAACAGTCAGGCGAAACTCAAAACAAAACATAGAACACCAACAACATAAATCTCCCAAAAAATAAGTGCAATCCATGCTCTTATGAACCACAGTTAACAACAACAAAAAATAACAAAAAACAAATGCAAAAATCTCCCAAATAAGTTTTCCAATGTATTACAAAAGGAAAAAAAAAAGTATACATATAAAAAATAAAAAAGTCTGAAATACTAGTGCATAGTCAATTACCTAACACCAAGTCTCTGTCCAAAGCTCTACTGCTTCTCTCATACTAGCAGCATGTCTACAGGCTAAGACCATAGCAGCAAGACACATCTTTTCATTTGGCATTTACAAAATTAAATTACTGAATAAAAATATAATTTGTTTTATAAAACTATTTCATACAGTAATAATTTTTAAAGCAAGCCAACAAAAAACTCACCAAATGGTTTAGTACAATAAATGTACCTCCAATGTTAGTAACCATAAATGAGCATTTACAATCTCGATTAATTATCCCATGGTATTAAACCAACATTTATAGTAATGCATTGTGTTTAGTGGTTGAGAAAAGTGAAATATTGGAGTAACATATTTTGGGTAAAATTTCAAAAACCTCATCATGAAAAAATACTGGTCTGTTGGATCCTCTAAAATACAGGTAAATCGCTTTACGTTTTAAAACATCTGCACTAAGATATTAACAACTGGATACAATTCATTACCTAATAATTTAGGTAAGACTGTTATTTATTTTTTTTAAAAAATCCTTTTAGTTGGGTGAAATCTGATAAGATTTCATCCACCTAAAATGCACTTGGTGCTGCTCTCAACTGTTGTACCACAACAAAAATAGGTTCTTCTCCCTTTCATGAAAAGTTTCATGTAGAGGAACGACATATCCTAAGCCGACGTGAAGTGTTCTGAAACCATAATGCTTGTCTGGGAACGTCTCACATGACCAGAGTCCGGGTTGAGAAGGCATTCCCATATTTCCGAGCCTGACCGGAGGCTGTTACCTGATCTTCCATCTTCCCACAGGATGCAGCTTCCCAGGCCCCACTACAAGGCTGGTGGGGAAAAGAGGGCAACAGCAAGGTCAGACAGGAAGCACATATGTTAGCACCCAAACGGAGTCCCAATCCTAGCACCACCAGCAGAGGGAATTTTGACCTCCAGGTAGCAAGTGGTGGACACCAGCGAGCCTTGGTCAGGTAAAATTTTAACTCTCTGACACCCAGGAATCCAGCAGAAATTGTTTATACCTAAGAGAAAAACATCCACTCCAATCAGTATCTTAAAATATAGCCACATTTTCATACTTGAGTGCCTTTTGTCTATTAGGCGATTTTACAAAGACAAGAATGGGGATAAAAATTCCCCAGACACCAAAGGTGAGCTCTATTTACCCATTAAGCAAACTCGTGAGTGCGTGAGTTCTCTGAATGAAGCTCTCATAAGTGCTAGAATTGATCACCAATTCTTAAACATGGCATATGGTTTTTTAATAGCAATTAAATAAATAATTTAGAATATCTGTTTACCAGGAGAGCTTACTTTTATTTATTTATTATTTTTTAAATTAAATCTTTATTGTTGAAAGTATTACATATGTTCCCTCCCCCCATTGACCCTTTCTAGCCCCCGTCCCCCACTCCAGGCCTTCCCCACCCTATTGTCTGTGTCCATGGGTTATGCATTATGCATACAAATTCTTTGGTTGATCTCTTTCCACCCAGCCACCCACTCCTGCCTTCCCTCTGAGAATCCAGTCTGTTCCATGCTTCTATGTCTTTGGATCTATTTTGTTCCTTAGTTTATTTTGCTCATTAGATTCCACAGATGAGTGAGTTCATGTGGTACTTGTCTTTCTCTGATTGGCTTATTTCACTTAGCACAATACTCTCCCTGTCTCTCCATGTTGCCTCAGGATAGCTCACTTCTCAAAGACACACTGGAAGATGGAATGGGCAGCATCCAGACCCAGGTCCAGTGCCTGGCACCTCACACACATGATCTTATTTGCACAGCACTGCTACCCCATGAGGAGGTTTCATTCTCTCCTGAGTCGGGCAGAAAACGGACACTCAGGGAGTGGAAGTAACTTGCCCAAGGCCACTGCCAGGGTAAGTGGTGGTGTGGCTTTGAGTCTAGGTCTGTCTTCCACAGAGCCCCAGCTCCTGCCTTCCCTCCGTGTTGCTACAAACCAAAATAAGTACTCTCTGTGCCCTACTTAGTTCTCAAAAGGATCTGAGATGCTCACAAAATAAAGACAAGATAACAGGTTTTTAAAAGTAGACAAGGCAGGGCCACAAATAAATGGATAAAAATTAATAATAATTGTACTTCCCATGAAGCACAATGCATCTGCTAAGTGTAAACCTCAGTTTTGGCCCTGAGCTCTCCAGCAGTCAGTGCAAAGAGGGAAATAGAAACACAAACTCAAATCTAAACCAATGGTTTTAAAAAAGCACAACTATGCCTGGTATGGACATCAAAGAGATGTTTCTTTTCCATGGGACAAAAGAAGAATAAGGAAAGAAAGGCCTCTGCTCTCTAGAGCCTCGAGTTCCCTTCAGGAGACAGAATGAACACATGAGAAACAGCCGGGACAGTGTGAACAGAGTGTGGTGGCAGGCCCGGGGAGGAGGTGATGGGACAGCCAGGAACTGCCAGGGCAACACTAGGGCAATGATTTCCAACCCTCTGCATCTCATGGCACACCTCAACTAGTTACTAAAACTCTGATTTGACAAAACAATAGGTATACTTTTGATTCATTCACATTGGATGGCTATTATGTCATTTGCTGTTGTTGTTATTGTTAATTCTCACTCAAGAATATTTTCCCATTGATTTTTAGAGAGAGTGGAAGGGAAGGGGTGAGACACAGATGGAGAAACATCGATGTGAGAGAGACACATCAATTGGTTGCCTCCTGCACATGCCCCGACCGGGGCCAGGGATTGAGCCCTTGACCGGAATTGAACCCGGCACCCTTCAGTCCAGGGGCCAATGCTCTATCCACTTAGCCAAACCGGTTAGGGCTGTGCCACTTTTTTAAAATTTGAAAATCTAAAGGAAAAGAGGTCAGTATCTAAATAGTCAGGAATTGCATGTTTTAAACATTCTGCAGCACACCAGTTGAAAATCACTGCTATAGGGAAAGGGCAACAACAGGCAGGATTTAGGTAGACTGGACAGAGAGGAGTGCAGCCCAGGTGGGGAAATAGCATGAAGGAGTCAGGGAGCTGAGATCTGTACATTCTTTGTGGGAGGACCTGGGAGAGAAGAGATACAGTGCATTAAATGACCCTTCACAGGTGCTTACGACATACCTCCCATGCTTCCAAGTGTTTTACATGATCATCTCATTTAATTCTCACACAACACACGTGAAACACTGTACCTGTTTTACAGACCAGCCATTTAAAAGGAAGAGAGAATTTAGGGAACATCCCCAAGGTCACCCAGCTAAAAAGTGATGAAGCAAGAATGTGAACCCAGGCCCTAGTGAGTGTAAGAAGCTGCACCCACTAGAGTTCTTATCAGTGGACAATTGTGGGGTCAGGCCAGGAAGGCCTTGGAATGCAGAAAGAAGCACTTAGTTGGGGTGTCGAAGTTATCAGACTTTAGCAAGGAAGTATGATAAGTCTGAATGAATGTGGTGATGGGGTTTCCTCACCTAGTGGCTGGGACAAAGTTTCAGTGACATAAGGTGTATAGCACATGTGTCTAACTTGCAAACTTTCATAGGACACAAACTGGGTTCACTCACTTCTGCCCAATCTGCCACCCATCTCCACCACCAACATCAAAGGCACCGGCCAAGTTTACACATGTTTACCCCAAAAGGCTCAGAGGCTCCACATGTAACCTGAACTGAATGACATAGCAAGGTGGATTATTATCGCAATATTTTCCTGGAAGTGGGTCACAAAGATGGCAGGACAAAGATGCCAGGTATCAGGGCTGACATCTGCCACCGAGCCACTTTAATATTTTCTCAAGCAAAAATCATCAGGGTAGTTATAGCCTCCTATGAAATAGTTCTGAATAAGTGATGTTTCTCTAGGTTCGAACAAGTAGATAATTCTCATACAAATTTCATGTTTTAGTTACTTGACTGTTAACATTTTTCAGTGCAGTATTGAAACACCAAATTGACACAAGAAGCCCAATTAAAAAATAAAATGCAATGTTATCATTTGAAATCTTGAGCTCACATTTGTAGTCACTGTAGCAGTGTGACATAATAATAACTACCATTTGAGAGCAAACAGCTTTACTATGGTGGATGTCTACCATGAAGTATTAAGCAGTGCTTGAAGTACTTGGATCTTACAAAGCTAGTGTCTAAAGAAGTAGCAAAATGAAATATCTTAATATCCTAATATCCTATGTGTAAATCTAAAATTACATGAAGATACACACAAAAACCAAAAATACAAATTTTGAAAGAATGCATTCAAAAGATGGAGGGAAAGGGGAATCTAAGTGAGAATGGAGATGAAAATGAGGAGCAGGGAAGAATGTTCCTGTTTTTCCTGCTTAAGAATTTTTCTACTTAATTGTGCTTCAATTAATATAGAATTAATTTCTAAAATACTATGTTGAAACAGTCTTATGCTTGCTTTTACTACACCTCTTGGTTAAAGTCAAGCTCTGATCCTTGGCTATATGATACTTAAGCTAATTCAGAATTCCCAAAATCTGTTTGGGAGAATCTAATTCCAAGTATTACCAGTTCAATATATTTTCAACTTGAAATGTGGCTGTGTTCTTGCTGGATCTCCTGCACGTTATCGCTTTATTCGTATTTGGCTCTCCTCCAGGACCAGATGTTTAAAATATGATCAGTATAAGGAAGATACCATATATTTTAAAGTAGGATTTTGAGATAAACTTTTCAGTCAACTTTTCTTAAGTCAAAGTGGAATTTACCAAGAAATAAATCAAATGGACTGAAATATTCAAATTCCAGAAAGCAGAGCATTTCAGGGGCATATAAGCCCTGAAGCTCAGGGCCTAAGAAGGGCAAGACGACTTGAAACACCTGACTCTCCCAGTGCAAACACCAGGACAGAGTACTACTGTGCACAAGAGCCACTGTGTGCAGAACAATAAGCCAACAGGTAAGTGTGCGGGCACCTCCTTTTCTGCACCGTGAGAGCACAAAGCAAACACTTCTTACAGCAATGAATGAATAAAACTGGTCAGAGCGGGCACATACCCACGCCTACAGCATGAAAGGGAGAGCAGAAGGCTGAGTACTTGGGTAAGAAAAGAAACACTCAGGTGCAACAACCCAAATGGCAGCTGCCTCCTCGTCTGCTATTTCCTTCTCCCTCCTTAACTTGAAGCTCTGGGGCCCTGGGCCAACTTTTCATGCAGACAGAATAGTTTTGACAAACAAGGATTAAATGTCTTTGGGCTGGAAGAAGATTTTTTAATACTGTCATGTAGATCTTTGTGCATCCTTCTCATTTCCTCTCTTTAAATTTTAGTTTCATTTACCATAAAGGATTGATAAGAATTACAGATTTGTGCACACAAATTCTTGTTAAGTTATAACCCATGGTACTATTGCAGACATGTCACTCTACCCAGATTTATTTCAACATTAATAATCCTACCACACATCCTCCTCCTCTTGCCTGCAAGTCACCTTGCTTATCCTACAATCTACCTTTACTGCCCCTGGGCAGAAGTGAACTGTAAACAGACTGTCAGAGCTTTCACTGAGATATCCTGCTAAAGCACTTTAAATAAATACTCGGATCCTTTGTAGAAAACAGAAGAAATAAAAGGAGACAAGACCATGTCCGCAGGTGGTTTTCTGTCAGATTATCTTCACATTTTTCACTTAGAATGTGAATAGTTTTTTCATCATGCTGAACAACAACTACTATTATCATTACATTCAAATAGCAACCTCACACAATAGCTGCTGATGTCAAAGGCCTTGGAAAGGTATGTGCTCTGCAATCCGCAGGCCTAATAAGAAATTTGCATAAATCATAAAAACCAATGCAACTTGTGAGATGATATTATGTTTTTCTTTTAAATTATAAGCAGATACAAAAGATGTCCAAAAGAGTATGAATAAGAATGATCTGATTTTTCTATTTAGCCCATCTGAAGAAAATAGTTTGGGCTAAAATTATAAAAGTTAGAATTCTTTCCTGAAGGGGCATGTTTTTAAAAGTATCAGTTATAATAGATAATAAAGAAATATTTAGTTGTATCTTGAAAGTCAAGGATGAACCTGGGTGAACTGTCACTAAGATAAGGTTATTTTAGGTTTCCAGACTTTTCTCAGGCATTAATGCCACCCTATGCATAAATGCACAAAACAATGACTGTCCCTAACTTCAGGATGTTAACTTTTCATAGTAAAGAGCCCTAAAAATTAGGGGAGAGAAGGCCCAGGCAGTGACAGGAAGTTGCCTAATCCACCAGTGTCTCCACTTCCCATCCAAGCCTAAATTAACAATTGCTAATACGCAGGGACTTTGCCTAAATTTGGAGTTTGTCCCAGATATCTCTAGGGGTCTCTTCACTTTACATCTTTATAGATTTTCCAACAGTTTTTATCTTATAGCCTAGGGTGTTACAAATTTTTGGAAGAATAGCTCTTTCCTTAGTCACATATTAGTTCCAGACTATTAAGATTAAGCCAAGTGCCAAATTGCTCTAAAGTAAGTCTATCTTTGCTGGCCCGAGGAAGATTCAATGTCATAGTGTTAGCAAACCAACCCAAACAAAATCACCACATTTTGTAATATCTGGGGCAGGGCACCCTGAATTGGAGAACTTGACATACCTTCCTACTCATTTAGCCTTTCTCAGGTCAGCCCCAAAATTATACCCAGCAAGCTAGCTTAATTTATTTATTTTTAAAATTTTTTATTGAATTCATTAGGGTGACTTTGGTTAAAAAAAATTAAGTAGGTTTCAAGTGTACAACTCTATAATACATTATCTGTATATTGCATTGTGGGTTCACCAACCAAACTCAAGTCTCCTTCCATCACCATTTATCTGCCCCTTCCCCCCATCTCCCCTCGACCCACCAAACTTGCTTATTATATAACGTATCTTAAATGCAGGTTGCTGAAATATTACTGACAGTTATGCAAAATTCTTGCTAGGACAAGTGGAAAAAAGTGACCCAAAGGGAGACCCAAATGAATATGAACGTATATGACAACACACTGTACTAAAGAATGCCCGGAAAGCTCGATGCCACATGGAGACAGACTGTTTCCATATCTGTTGACATGCCAACACAAGTAACAGAAAAAATAGAGAAAACCAGTAAGTCAGTTGTTTCATTTCCATAGCACCAATGAGATCTGACTACCTTTATTTCAGGAATCAGTTGAATCAGCCCTTTCTTTTGGTGACCCACTAACACAGTTCTGCATGAGTGGAACAGGGAATGAGACACAGTTTGCTAGAGGAAATAATACACCACAGTGCAAGAAGACTGGTCGTTGGTGAGGCCTCCTTGCCTGTGTTTCTAAGGAAAGGGCTGCACACAGCCTTTGCCTAATAATAGACACCACCAATGTACACTGGCAAGTGAGCTGCCATTTTGAAAGCATTAGAATATCCACTTGAACTTCATAGCAACCTTGTGGGATGAGTGAGGGATGTGCCATGATCCTAATTTTCAGACAAGAGCATTTTGATCTGAAGAGGCTAATGAATTAAAGACATGCATGCAATTAGAAAAGGATGGTGTCTAGACTAAAACCCAGGTTCCTGCTATCTGTGTGGTAATTTATTACACTCCTTAGCAACGCTGATCAGGCAAAAATGTTTTTACCCTATTAAAATATCATAAGTAATTTATATAAAAATAGGAGCAATCCAAAAGACACGAAGCTGAAAAAAGTGAGCTTTAATTGTTTGTAATAATATTTTAAGATTTTTTGATGCTGTGCAAATGTGTTTAAATTATAATGGCTTGAGAAATTGACTTAAACTCACTTTTTAGAAAAGTAAGGCCATGACAAGCCAAGTCAGGAAATTAAAATTTAAGGCTGTCATTCTGTGGTTACCAAAAAGAGGAAAGTGAGTGAGTAAAAAGCATATGAACACATCTTTTACACTTGGGTTTTAAATAGGAATAAAAGGAAATTATAATTTAAGAGAAAAATACAGAAGTTCAGAAGGCTTATAACTTAAGCACAGTTTCAGATCTACTAATAAAAATGTCGATCTTAAGAAATGCTTGGCGGTAAAATGTATTTATTTAAAAATGTAAAGCAAATTGAAAGCATATTGAGGAAAATAGGCACCTCTTTTCTTCTTGCCGAGGAGGGAGTGTGTGTGTGTGTGTGTGTGTGTGCACCCGCCGCAGGCTCTCTCAGGGTAACTTTTGAACAGCTCAAGCTTTCTAGGCTGAATGTTTATTTCCTCACTGTGATCGTTTTTTAGCTTTTAGACTCCATTCTCTACCCCCCACACAAAATGGGGGGAAAATGGTCCAAGATGAGGAAAATGGTCCAAGGTGAAAATCTCACATATTTTAAGCTACACAAAAGACACAAATATCAAACATGTCTCAGAACATTTATATTATGATTCCCTGTCTGCTTTTATAATTTAAAATTAAAGCACCTTAGAAACCAACAAGAAACCCAATAATTATAAGATTATGTAGCTGTCACAAACTACTTTTGGCAAATATTCAACATAAATAATTTTAAAAACAAATATAACATTAGTTGTGCATAATGGCTAATAATTGCCTCTAAGCATTCTAGCTTATGTGTTAGGAGATATATGGAGAGTTCTGATTTATAAAATTTATTGCTTCTCAATGCACATAAGGAATGGACATATTTAGTACCCTGACTTTGGTTTCTACAGACATTTCCCACTAAAATGGCCAATCTTGGGGAAATGGTTGGTTTCTAGGAAGAGAGGAAGGAAATGTGGCTATTAAATTAAAGCCATTTGAATTAAATAAAATTAAAAATTCTGTTCCTCAAAAGCACAAGCTACATATGACAGCAGCATACTAGTATGGAACATTTTCATCATGGCATAGGTTCTATTGGACAGCATTGGTCTAAAGATTAAGAGAGATTTAAGAGACTTAAACACCAAATGCAATGTGTGAAATTGTTTCAATTTTGATCAAACAAACAATAAAAAGATTCTTTTCTGAATTAATGGGGAAATTTAAATAAAGCCCAGGAATTAGAATATCAAGGAAGTATTATTAATAATGTCATCAATAGTATTAAGTTATATATGAAAATGTTCTTACTTTTAGAGATACATAAGGATAAAACGTTGCATTGTCTGGAATTTTAGAATGCTTCATAAAAAATGGATGAGATATAAAAAATAGATGGCAAAGTGTTAATAATTGCTAAATCTAATTCATAGAATATTTTCTAAACTTCTATATATGTTTGACATATATCATAATGAAATGTTAAACTCATAGCTTCTTGCAGTTCTAGTTTAATATATCACATGTATTTACACATATTTCTGTATAAGCATGTGCATGTATATGTACATGAAAAGCTGAACCGTAAGGCCCAGTATCTGGGCTTCGATCAGAGTAATTGGTTTGTGTGAAGTGTTACTGCCATAATAAAGCCAGCGATGATTAAAACCAAAGTGACAGAACCCAGAGTTGCACAATTATGTAGTCTTCAATAAACTGTTCTTATACCTAAGGAAAGTTATTTAGACAACCAGATGGATAGAAAATAGTTATGTAATACTGCACTATTACAAGTGGCAAATATTTTAGAAGTCTCAGAATTTTAAAATACTGTAGGAGTCATATTTAGTTGTTTTAATTAAAAAGCACTATGATAAAATATGTAGTTTGGCTAAAATCTCACTTAATATATGATTTATTGTAAGTATAAATAAAGTTTATAGAAGTTAAATGTATATAAAGTACTTTAAATCAAATAGCCACATCATTTAACAAAAGCACAATAGGTTCAATAATACCCTGCATGAGAGATCTGCCTAATTAGGTCAAATTATCAATGGATACATATGATAAAGCACTGTTTTAAACAAACAAAATTACCAAATTGCATAAAAACCTATATATTGTTGAGCTAGGATTATATGAAGTATAGGCAATATATGCTTAAATATTTAGAATTATTTGATGCATTCTTAATGTTCATCATAAGAGTTTGAAGCATTTTAGAAATCACATATTTCGCCGTAACCGGTTTGGCTCAGTGGATAGAGCGTCGGCCTGCGGACTGAAAGGTCTCAGGTTCGATTCTGGTCAAGGGCATGTACCTTGATTGCGGGCACACCTCCAGTAGGAGGTGTGCAGGAGACAGCTGATCGATGTTTCTCTCTCATCGATGTTTCTAACTCCCTATCTCTCTCCCTTCCTCTCTGTAAAAAATCAATAAAATATATATTTAAAAGAAAAGAAAAGAAAGAAATCACATATTTCTATGGTATCAGAAGCTAGATCTTCATGTCACAAAACAAAGGAGATACTTGGTGTGTACGATTCATTCATTTAATAAATATTTCTTAAGATGAATTGGTTACCCATTATAACAGGTTATTAAAGTAAATTTGAGCAGTGTACATCAGTAAACCATATAGTGCAGACAGAGAATTGACTCTAAAAATAACTTTCAGGTCTCAGTTACTCAGTTTAGTAGAATTGACAAATACCACCTTCACTGTTGGATGAACATAGCTGGCTTAAACTTAGTATATAGATGTCAGAATCGCTAGAGTTCCAGATAGGACTTGTTAACATGCTGGAAATACAGATTAATAAAACAGAGCTATTACTTAATTTTGAATTTCAAAGATAAGTAATGTCTTCTTGAAATAAAATATAAATATGTTGATAATAAAGTTCCATACTGATTTTTAAAAAATGCAGTAGCGTTAAAAACTTAAATACAGTTGACCTTTAACAACGTGAGGGTTAGCAACACTGACCCCTGCACAGTAGAAAATCAGTGTATAACTTTTGACTTCTCCAAAACTCAGTTGTCCTTTGGTACCCATGGGGAATTGGTTCCAGGACCCCCTCAGGTACCAAAATTCACAGATGCTCAAGTTCTTTATATAAAACTAGAGGCCCAGTGCACGAAGTTCATGCATGGGTGCGGTCCCTAGGCCTGGCCAGCGATCGAAGCGTGAGCATCTGGTGTGGAAGGGCAGGTCCCAGCTGACCTCTGGGCCCTGGGCAGCACCTGGGCCCCCAAGCCCTTGTGCACTCCCCTCCACCTGAATCATCGGGCCCCCACCCAGCTCCCTCAGCACCTGGGAGCCAGGCAGCACCCCCGCCCCCAGCTGGTCGCCATCTACAGGAGATCGGCAGGGCATTTGGGCCCCACTCAAACTCGACTTGGCCTGGCACCGCCTGCTCACTTGCTCCACCATCCTGTTGTGGGTCTACTCTCTTCGGGGCCCATCGGGGCCAGCAGTGCCTCCACTGCCACCCGCTGCCAGCACTGTGTTGCCAACACCCATCATGCTCCACGCTACCCCCTGGTGGTCAGCACACGTCATAGCAAGCGGTTGAACTTCCAGTAGAATTCCCGGTCAAGGGGACAATTTGCATATTAGGCTTTTATTATATAGGATAGTGTAGATCAGCCCTTTGCAATCATAAATTCAACCAATCACTGATTGAAAATACTGTTTTTGATCCAGGGTTGGTTGAATCTGTGGGTGTGAAACCTGAGGATACATAGGGCCTACTATTATATATTTATTGAAAAAAATCCGCATATAAATGGACCAGAGCAGTTCAAACCCATGTTGTTCAAGGGTCAATTGTACTGATAACTTGCCAATTTTAGATAATATATATTTTATATCAGTACCATGTTCAACCCAATGGTTTTGGCTAAATACTAATTGGTTATGCCACACACTTTTAGGATTTGATTTTAGAAAAATAACCAAGGGTTTTCACCTTAATCATAACTACTTAAGTGTATATTACATAGTTGCTCTTTGAAATTTAGAATGCCTTTTATATACTACTAAAAATGTGGGTTGAGTCCCACAAGCTAAATTACAAAATATATGCAAAACTTAATCTACCTTAATGTACGAATAGCACTTAGTCAAATTCTGTGCTGTGGAAACCAAGGGCCAAGTAATTTAGGAAGGGAAAGGGAAAGAAAAACAAGGAAGGCATCTTCCTTCTGGAGCCAAGATCAGCGCCAGGTGAAACTAAGAAGTACAGTGGGGCCTTGACTTATGAGTTTAATTCATTCCGAGACCGAGCTCGTTAAGGAGCTCGTTAGTTAACTCAAATTACTCTATCAACTCAATGCAAAAAATCAGCCGAGAGACAGCTGGTATCTCAAAAAACTTGTTAGTCGGGACACTCGTAAGTCAAGGCCCCACTGTAGCTACCTTTGCCTTGACACCCTTCTAAACCGCCTTCTGTGTCCCTCTTGTGCTTTGGTGGAGTTCGTTCCCTTTGTCATCTCCCAACTCTTTGTGATATTCTGAATCTTCTGCACATGGGGCCTACCCAGGAGACACTCCGGGTGCCCCACAAGCACCGACTCTGCCTACCCACACTTTGGTTAACAGCCACCTTTCACCAATGCCCGTTGGATCAGCTAGAGGCCACAGGAAAGCAATATGATCGAATGAAGCATCAAAATGTGCCTAGAGCCCTTCCAGCTGTATTACTTGCATTACATTATTTGTATCACTTGAAAAATAATGCTAAATATCACAAATCATTAAAAGGGGGAAATTTTAAGATACTCACAATTTGGAGAGAGAAGGCCTCCCCAAAGATGGGAAAGCCCTTTACAGAAAGGGCAAGCTCCCAAAGCACACATCCTATTCCAGTGCACTTAACTCACAGGATACCCTTGACTGTCCACTTCTAAACCCCAGTTATTTATATGCTCCAAGGCTTATGAAGTTCCCCTTCATGTAGCTCAGGGAAGTGGAGGGGGCGCTCTGCAGGTGGCTGGGCAAGGAGCTATTTAATGTTGGGAAATGCTTTAAATAATTTAGGGGAGTAAATTTGCATTCTCATTTACATCTGGTGCAGGGTTAATTTGGAATTTGTTGCATTTCATTAACACATACTGACTTCAGAGTTATAAGAGAAATTCTTTTGACATGAAAACCCAGCAGCAGATGGTCAACAACAGGTTAGCCCTATGATATTGACACTTGACTTTCTTATTCTCATAGTCATATATGTCGTAATTATTATTATTATTATTTTAGCTAGCTCATTTCAAACTTCATTTAAACTCTAAATAGCGGCTTGAGTTGATGGCTTAGTGATGAAGCATAAAAAATTTTTGGAACAAAAAGTAAACTATAGCAATGAACTTTATAGAATTTTTAAAAGCAGAAGGAGATATTGACACATGTGTAATATATGAACTTAGTCTCAGACACAGTAAGAAATGTTTCATCTCATCATGCATTGGGAACCTGCTCTAATAAAAATTTCCAGCATGTCTCATATGAGTGGCAGCAAGGAATTTTTAATTTTTTGAAAAAATATTTTTATTGATTTCAGAGAGGAAGGGAGAAGGAGAGAGAGATAGAAACATCAGTGATGAGAAAGAATCATTGACCAGCTGTCTCCTGCATGCCTCACACTGGGGATCAAGCCCACAACCCAGGCATGTGCCCTGACTGGGAATTGAACCCTGGCCTCCTGGTTCAAAGCTTGATGCTCAACCACTAAGCCACAACTGAGTTTTTATATCAAGAGTTGTTTAAAAGTACCACTCCTCTATGCCTAAAAACTCTTATCAAAGGATTATCGGTCGATGGACTGATTGATTGTCAAAGTGGACTTTACTTCAGTAGCTCACAGTGGTCCTGCTCACCCCACATGAAAGAGGAGTCCTGATTGGGGTTGAATGGTCCACCTCAATTGTTGCCAGTTGCACCCAGCCCTGGGCCGGGGGAGGGACAGGCTTTGCCCAGCCCTCACCCCTAGGGAATGACTTTTAAGATACCAATGTTGGAATGGTAATTACCTGCAAGGGACTTGCCAGGGACCTGTTTTTAGGTACTGTAAAAGCTTTGAGAACGTTGTCTTCATCTTCTGATACTGGCGTCATTAAAACGGAACTTGTAAGAATATTCTAAAGGGAAAGAGAATAATTTGAAATTCAAATGAAGTTGGATAATATGAAAGCCAACACAATTCTGACACTATAGTGAGTAGATTGCTATGAGGTGATACACATTAGTGGGGAAAATTCAGGTATCTGCCAGAAATTCTCTTCTCAATGAACTAAAAGGAAAACTCAACTATGTATTAACCCTAATCCCACTGTGGCCAACACCAATAAGAAAAAAAACTAGGCACTCTGCTAAATGAATTACTAAATACATCTTTAAAAATGAAAGTTTTACTAATCTCTAGTGAGAAAATTACTTATTTTATATATTGGCACAAAAATATTTCAGAGGTACAAATTAGTGGCAGTAAATATTAATGGTTAAAAGTATGTAATTTAAAACTAGACTTTCTGAGTTTTAACCCACTTATTAGCTATATGATCTTGAGCAAGTGACTATGCCTCCTGATGCCTCAGTTTCTCAACTGATATAATGGAAATAATGTTACCAACCTTGTAAGGATGTTGAGAGCATGAAATGAGTTAATGTATCTAAAGCTCTTAGAATAGTACTTAACACTTCGTACATATTGAAAAAATATTAGCAATTGTTACTAGCTTTGATTCACCATAAAGGACAATCATTTACAAATTAGAAACTTAAAAAAATAGTCATAACTGGTACTAAAAAAAAAGAAATGAGCCATCAAGGCATGGAAAGACTTGAAGGAAACAAAAGTACATATTATTAAGTGAAAGAAGCCAGTCTAAAAAAGCTACACAATGTATAATTCCAACTATATGACATTCTGGAAAAGGCAAAACCATGGAGACAGTAAAAAGATCGGTTGGTTGCCAAGGGCTGAGGGGGAAGAAGGGCTAATAGGTGGAGCATAAAGAATTTTTAGTGAAACTACTCTGTGTGATACTATAATAGTGGCTACATGCCATAAATTTATCTAAACCCATAAAATTTACAACACTAAGAGTGAGCCCTGATATAAACTATGGACTTCGGGTGATAACTGTAACAAATGTATCACCCTCGGGGGATGTTGATAATGAGGGAGACTGGGCATGTGTGGGACAGTGTGTATACGGGAAATCTCTGTACCTTCTGCTCAACTTTTCTGTGAGCCCAAAACTACTATAAACAATAAAATCTATTTTAAAAATGGTTGTAACCAAAGCAATCTATTATAGGGTACAATAAAGGGCATCCACTACAGACACTATAGCACTATGCCACATGCTACATAGAACCAACCAGGTGACAACTTAACAAGGAAATGCTACATTTAAAAGACAAATAAATGAAAAGAAAATTTAAAAATTAACATTCTGTTTTCATGGAAAATACATATGTTCATACAGGAGATTTTTTAAATGGCAAGGACTTTCAAATCCTAAGAAAACAAATAATGACAAAGTCTGCAATGGAATAGAACCTATTTCCAATACATAAACAAAACCTCAACTTTACATTCAACATTAATAACAGTAAGAAAATACTCATGCAAGAGAGTATTTCGATGATGCATTGAGGAGTGCCGAAACCACAGTAGCCCACGGGCCACACACAGAATCCTGTGTGCACCAACATCTCATCACATGGATGTGTACTTACTGGCATATCTGCCACAGGTGATGCCTGTGTGAACAGCTGAGTGTTCAGATTCTCGCCTTCCCAATGGTTCGAGCAGAAGAAGTTTCCTGCTTTATCAGTTGGAGATTCCACCTAAAAGCAAACAGGAAGTGCTTTGTTGTTTCAAGAACCAGAATTCCCCAGGAAACAGTTCTACTCAAGAGTAAATTTCTGTAAAATGAATAGGGTCTGAGAGGATCATGTATAGCATGGTAACTATAGTTGATGTCACTGTATTGTATCTTTCAGTGGTTCTCAACCTTCCTAATGCCGCGACCCTTTAAAACAGTTCCTCATGTTGTGGTGACCCCCAACCATAACATTATTTTCGTTGCTACTTCATAACTGTAATTTTGCTACTTTTATGAATCGTAATGTAAATATCTGATATGCTATATGTGTTTTTCGATGGTCGCGACCCACAGGTTGAGAACCGCTGGTATAATTGCAATCTGCTAAGAAAGTAGAGTTGAAATTTTCTCACCTATAAGGGCGAATATGTGAGGCGATGGATGTGTTAACTAACTCAGTGAGGAAGAATCCTTTCACAGTGTATACATATATCAAATCATCACGCTGTACACTTTAAACAATTTACAACTTTACTTGTCAATTACATCTCAATTAGGCTGAAAAAGAGTAAATGTCTAGCCAGTCTCCTAGTCACTATCCTTATATGAAAATACATTCAAGAGGCACTGTATCTAAGCTGTTAGAAACATTTCTTACTACCAAGCTCAAACTTTGATCCTTGCAATTTAGATTCCTTTTTTTATACCATGAATTAAAGATACTATTATTTTAATTTTCAATTCTCCATAACATCTAAAACTTAAATATATATATGTATCAATAATCTTTCCATCTATGTAGCCAGGGACAAAAGTAAGTAAAAAGCTCCTTCCTTCTCATTCCTTTATCCTCTCCAGCATGTTTTCTGTTCAAACATGAAGTAGATAGAGGTGGCTTGGCTTCCCAAATGACAGGCCACATGCCTGCAGTCTGACAGCAGCTCTGAACTGCCTCTGGCATGAAAATCTTGTAGGAAAAGTGGTATTGTTCCACAGTGATGATGCAGACTCGTCAATAAGGAACAGAGGGAACAGCATTCACAGCCTATTCCTTTCAAAGGATTGCGAATTTACCTCTTGTTTGATCTTCTTCAGTAAAGGTCCATTTCCTTGAAACTCGGTAACAATTTCAGATTCATCAGATTCCTGTTTGATCACATCCTGCAGGTCTTCTACGAGATGAGATGGTGTCTGAGGCTGAAGGGAAGAGTGGGCATGCCGTTTGCATCAGAGGAAAATTTCTGTCTGAACTAACAAACCAGCTAACCCAAGAATTTTACGAACACTTACTAGCATCTTCAGGGGGCCATATTTTATTTCTTGAGCTGCAAGTGCATGTTTAAATGGTGTAGGGGTTCTCGGAGAGCTTTCTAGGATTGACTTTTTGATAGCTGGAGTTCTGAAACTTTAGAAAGAAAACAAGTGTTGGCTCAATACACAAGAACATATGTCCCTCACACTGCTCTCCCTATTACATTTAATATTTTTCTACTGAATAAAAGACTTTGTTATTGATATGGAATTGGGTATGCTGATTAATCACACATGTATTGTTAACAAAAAGATATTAGGTACATCAATCGCTCTGAAAACACATGTACTGCCTGCCCCTGGGTTTCTATAATGATCATAAGCATTGTGAAGGTCTGATGTAATTTACAAATACATTTCACCTATTATTAAAACAGGGTCCACAGTAGAAAACATGTTAATATTTTAAACTACTTATTGTACTTGGAAATAATAAGATTAAAGGTTGATTATAACTCATATTGATGTTCTCTGCCATTTCTTTGAATTGGTTAAGCCTTTATTGAATATAAATGACTGCTTAATCATTCCTATGATATCCTATAATATTACTGGGGGTGTCAGAAGCAGTCCTAATCTATATAAATTTCAAAAGAAAAAAAATAAGATTAAAAAATATGAACTAAAGAGAACTATTCTCATTCTTGTTCTGAAGTGTATAATCAAAGAGAAATGGAGGCTAAAAATCTTATTTTCAGTGAAGAAGAAAAGGCCTATTGAACAAACAGAAAAACTTGAATGGAAAAGTTATATAAAAACTACCTCTGCAAATATGGGAAAATTTGAGGTAAACTACAAAAATTAATTTAGTTTATCCTCCCACCATCTACGTCTGGATAGTTAGAATAGGCCCAGGACACATATTCAATGTGGAATATACATGATGAAATACATACAAGTGGATCCATAACATTATATACATTCAAATGGATCACAGTGTTGATGCCAGACACTGGGGACTATATTGAGACATTGGAGACTATATTCTCTTAAATAACTATAAGTAAATAAGATCAATAATTTCATTCTTGAACCAAGAACTTACATAGTATTTTCCTTTTGAGCTTTCACAGTCTGGTCTCTATGAAATGGTGTTGTAACAGTCAATTTGTGACCACTGAGAGGGGTGGCAGTTAAAGAAGGCATTTCCAAGTCTAAGTTTTCATGATTACTGGAAGTGTTTAAGAACTAAATATGGGAAGAAAAAAATTACTTAGATCAAGCAGTCATTCTTCATTGAGCCAAGTTTAAAAATTACACTGTGAAAACAAGCAAATATGTTTTACTGACCCACCATATAAAATAATAAAGATGCTCACAACATGTAGTGTTGGACAAGGGTATCCTTTTTATGTTAATTGAACACCAAGATTTGGAGTCTGATTTCAAAAAAAAAACAAAAACAACAACCAAAAATCTAGGGTCAATGCTGGAAAAATTGCAAAATCCTAAGAAAATATTCTCAATAAATGACATTTGCCATTAAAGAAATAAGATGCGCTCTTCATGAAGATTAAAAGTGTTCCAGTGATTTGGGGGAAATAATGATTATTTTTCTTTTATACTCTGTTGTCTCTCTTTAATGATCGTTGAGCCATTATATTATAGAAGGCTTACATTAGGTGGAACATTTTTTAATAATAAGCTATTTCTCTCAGAACATTAATGTTCTAGGAAAATAATAGGTGTTCCTCAAACAGTTCCAAGGTAAAATAAATTTGGGAAACACATGTCATAATCTCCTCCTGGACATTCACAATGCACATCAGTGAACTAAAATCAATCTTTAACTTAGTTTGAGTCAGTGTTTCCCAAACTTATATACTTTATATGTGGATGGAACATCTATCAAAATCTTTCAGGATGAATATTATCTAGAACACAATTTGGAAAATACAAGCAAAAAGCAGGATAAATTGTTTTGGTGAGTGCATCACATTTGTTCATACTTAGTGCTGTTCTTAACACTCAACAGACATAACTGGAAAAACGTTTTAAAGGGCCAAATTACCTATTAATTTCAATTATTTTAATAATTAAGAAACACCCAAGTTTTTAAAGGAATTATAATTTCCATGCCTTTAAAAAATACTGTATGAAACAAGAATATTCATTGGCAATAAACTATGCTAATAAAATCTTATGGCACAACTCAATATGCCATAATTGAGAAATTGAAATTAAAACATAAATTGTTTTCCTTAAGCATTTGTCCCTCATGCTCTTCCCAAACTTCTCCACTTAAAGATGGAACGGAACCTTTAAAATTTCTAGTTGCAACCCAAACATAGTTTGCTTCCCTCCGCCCCTGGGTCAGTGAATCATGTAAGTGAACAAAGAGGCAGAAAAACCTGTGAAAATTTTTAAAGGGAGTGAGGGAAGGGAGAAGAGAAAGGGATAGAAATGTTAAACTCTAGTAGTGGAGGAAATAACAGCACATCTCATGCAACTAACCATCTTTCAAATCACCCGAAAGAGAGAATTATGACAAAATCATCAGTCAACGTACAGACAGCCTAAACTTTGGGAGGCAGTATAACTTAGCAACAGCTAGATTCAACAACGCAACAAAATCAGTGAGGGTAAGAATAATTAGTCATTTGTCTCTAGGATTAGTTTCTAGATTATTAAGGCTTGATTGTCTGTTGAAAATTAGTAACAGCTGCGCAGAAACTGTGCTCTACCTGAGAGGGGGAGAAGGACAGGCTTTTGACAGGGGACCGATTGGGAGGTGAACTGCTGACGTCAGCAAATATGAAGGACCTAGGGTCTCCCGCGGCTAAGGGGCTGGCCTGGCGCCGCTTTGTTCGAAGGATGACCAGTGGAATGGCGCTGTGCCTCGCAGGAGGTACGGGCTTGAGCGGGCCAAGTGAACCCTCGCTCAACGTGCGTTTGCTAGGCTCTCTGGCGGGTCTATTCACATTGCCCTCTCTTTGCTGGAGCCGTAGGGCTTTGCCTGCATGCTGTTGGCTAGGTGAAAATTCTGCTTCTCCAAAGAGTTCAAAATTGCTGAGGTCACACCATGATGAAGAATCCTGAAAGAATGTGGGAGGCGCAGAACTCTGAGACATGTGTGCATGATATGTGCCATCACCTGAAACGGCACTGAGAAAGAGATGCTGAATGCAGAGAAAACACCTGCCGGGCCCCCTTCTTTACCGTCTTCAGGGTTAACAATTGTTCTGATACCGGGCTGGTCCTACAGGAGCGGTGCAGGGGCCTCTGGGTACTCTAGCATTTGCATGCAGTCCAAAGCAAAAGGAAACCCTTTCCTAGATGGCACACTTGGCAATGGTTATCCCCTGCCTGAGGGGGACTGATTGGAAGCTGAACTGCAATAAAGGCTTTTTAACCACCGGGAGACAGTGGAAATGAGTGGAGTGTTTGCTCTTGAGGGGCTGAACCCGAGTCTGTTTCACGGAAGGTGGTTTGTCTCAGTGAACCGTATGAGACTGGTAATAGATAACCAATGCTTTGTGGAGAAAGCCATGCACCACCAATGAACCTATTACCACTTCAAATATATTGAAAGATTGCTTTAAGCTCTGAGCAAACATAATTCTGAATGTGCTGTCCAAAAGCAAGGCACAATTCTAGAGAAACACAAAGAAGGAAACAAATTAAAAAAATAAAAGATAACTCAAACATCATTCCCATAACCCACGCTCTACTTTTAGGTCACTAACTTCGCTATTTTAAAAAAATATGCATTTTGAAGGAAATGTGTGAAAAGCTACCTTTTATCTGGGTAGCCTATGAAATCAGATCTTTGAAAAAAAACATACACAGAAAAACTAAAATAATATTTTTACCTTATATGTTAATTACATGACAGTTGGCTCTAGAAAATGGCAATGCTTTGAGAAACGGGTTTCCTCACTCCCCTTCTAGCAACATTAACATGCCTGAATAATCTACTTACAGAATCTATAAATTGAAGTGTTTCTGCAAATTCTAAGAGGTTCTTAACATTATCCAGAATGGCTCCTTGGTGGACGATCATGCACCTCGCAGGAGAGGCGCTTTCTTCAGGTAAGCAGCCGGGATCCACAGGCAGAGATGGCGTGGAGTGGTGCTCTTCCAAACAGGAAACAGGTGCACTGTCTCCGTGAGGTCTGGTGTGGTCGGCGATGGTGGTGCTGTGCCACCCGGGGTAGCTGCATGTGTGGTTCTGTGTCTAAGGAGGTGAGGGGGGGGAGGATAAAGAAAGAGCGGGGAGAAGAAAGGGAGAAGGAACTTAGCAATGAAGTTGCACAAGGTATCAGATGCTGTTGGAGGAAAGATAAAAGTAGTTGCATCATTCAGAACTTGCGCCTATGAAACAGTTGTCAAGATGTTTCCTTTTATTAATGCAAGACCCTGCTTTTTAATAGTGGTATAGTCTGTCATCTACAGGGTGACCTTAATTGCCCATCCTTTCGTTAAAAATGCAAACAGGGGGACCATGTGACAAAGCCCGACTCTCACATGGAGTTAAAAATCTATTAACATAATTTCCAATAGGACCATAAATGTTTGCTGTGAATTAAGAATTCTCCTATTCTTTCTAACCTACATATAGGCTGGAGAATGCAAGAGTTAGAGTTGCCTTTCTCTGAATATATTCTTGTTGCTTCTATCCCCTTCTACTGCAAAGGATTGCACCGGTGCAGAGAAGGAGTGCCAAATCGACGTGGTTAGGAAAGCAGAAGAGCAAATTAACAGAAGTCTCCTTTCAGCATGACCACGAAACAGGAGAAATTGCAAAACATTCAAGTTAAAAAGTGGGTGAACTAACATAAGCACATAATAATGGTATTATTTAACCAAAAAAGTTTTTACTCCTAGGAATACCTACTCTGTATCACATCTCTTTTATTTACTTGGTTGGTTAACTACATATGTTACAAATTACAAGCTTCTTTCCCAGTTTGCTGCTCAATCACTAAAAAAGATGTCAACATTCAATAATGGTTCACATAGCTTTCACATATGCAAACAAAAGAGAGCAGCTAATGTTATTCATGGAGAGAGTATATGCATCTTTTTCACATGTATACACTGAACATGCACCAAATCACGTATAAAATAATAAAGTATGAAAATCTAGGTTAAGAAACATAATAAAGAAAAAATGAAATGAACAGGCATCATACAGATGCAAAGTTTTGTGAAAAATAGTTTCATTCATTTTTAACTTTGATAGTCTTCGAATTGATTCCAGTCCTTCTAAAAAAAAAATCAATGATGACAATCACTAAAAAAAAATCAATGATGACAATCACTAATAGATGTTGAGTGTCTATTGCAACATAAAAGGACCACTTCCAATTTAGTCAACATTCTTATACCAACTGGGTTTTATTACACAAAACTCATGTTTAAATGTCACTAATGGATATATAGAGTATTGACTATGTAATATTTAGAAGATAAGAAAAAAGATACAGAGGAGCACTAGGGTAAAGCCACACTCCTCCCATTTCGGCCCACGGTGACATTCTTACTGGTAGCGCCTGCTGTCCTTTGAGCTCATTCTCAGTAGACATTAGGAGCAACTCTAATTCCTTTATTCGTTTTTCTTTCTCAGGGTCTTCATCATTATAGTGTCTCTGAAATTAAAAGTTAAGAGAGAAAAAAAGAAAAGGGCCTGAATGGAAGCTGTAAACACAATGGTTGTGGCCTTTAGTCAAGAGGGAACACACAGCCCAAAGAGCCTGGGCATGAAACCCAACTGAATTGGGCCACGGTTGAAATCTTTGTGAATGTCATTCTGGATGTAAGAGAGTGATGGGACATCTGAGGCTAAAGTGGAGGCTGACTGATGAGTTGTTTATAATATGAGAGAATCTGAGAATCCCTGAGCAAACTCACTCTCGAAGTGAAGACTGGCAGATGGCTGGCTGGAGTTCCCCCACCTTTCCACTTGTCCCTGCTTTTTTTATTTCAGTTGGTCAGGTGACAATATGTGTTTAGAAGAAAGAAATAAAGCATGTCTCAAAAATGGTGCCTTAAACAGCTAGTGAGTTTCTTTAGGAAATGACCTTACAATGGTCTTACCTGAATGGCTGCTGCAGCAGGCTGTGGAACATTGACTATATTGACATGTAATGCGACAGGATATGGGACATGACTGGAGACCTAGACACAAAAAAAAAGGCAAAACAAAGGACGAATCATTCATGGTTACATATGCTTCAGGGCACTTGGCTTGCTCGAGGACTGAGAAAAAGAATACTTCACTGATCAAATTCACTAAACATTAAACATACACACTCACACACACACACACACACACTCCTCTAATTTGAAAATTTAGCCAGGCTTTTAATAATGGCTAAATAGCTAAAGCAACATAGTGAAAAAAAAAAATTTAAAGTGCTCATCATCGATCCTGACAGGAAGTATTCCTTAGAGAAAAATACATCTAAAATACATTCATAAATGGATGAAAGGAGTTTTGGTGGGAAAAACTGATGGCACTAGCTGTTTATAAATAAAAATATTTCTCTGGGGATAATATGAGTTTTAGTAAATAGCACAGAACTGCTTAAGATAGTTCGTTCACCTGAGACCTTTCTGGAAAGTCTGTAGTCAAATATATGTCAAAACTCTTCACAAATATGCTTTGTGTAGAATTTGCATATGAGCTCTGTATTCTTGGGTAAATTTCACTGTTTCTTATTGTTAATATAAAGATTAAAACTTCTTGCTTTTTTTCCTCTTTATTCTTCTCTTTCCACTCACTAAGAATATTTTTTTCCCTAAGTATAAATATCAGGAAATGAAAAAGGAGTCACACTAATCCAAGAAGAATAAAAGGAGACACCAAAGAATAGTGTCACAAAACTGCTCTTGAGCCCTGGCTGGGTAGAACATTGTCCCCATATGCCAAGGTTGCTGGTTTGATCCCCAGTCAGGGCACATACAAGAATTAACCAATGACTGCATAAGTCAGTGGAAAACAAATCAATGTTTTTTTTCTCTCTTTCTCCCTTTCTTTCTCTAAAATCACTAAATAAAAAACAAAAATTAAAAAACAACAACACTGCTCCTGTCCTAGAGTATGAAGGTAAACACAGAATAAATAAATTAGGGCATTTCTGCTCCATCACTACCAGAATGGAACTTACAATTATCTGTTGAATTTCAATGTTGAACTATCTGCTCTTTAAATGTAATATTATGTTCACTTTCATTTTGGAAGACAAAAATATTTGACTACAACTGCATCCCTATTTCCCCAGTCTTCTTCAGCAGGACCTTGTTAAGTAAGGTTACATTCAAACTCTAAACTCCAAAATTAGATTAAAAGCAGCATCAGAATCTAACAACTTGGCTTGCAGCCTACACTGTCTCTAAGAGTTGTGTAACCGTGGACAAATCATTTAATGCCCTTGTTTCCAGAACCATATCAGGAAGAACAATACCTATGCCATGATCCTGTTTATGAAAGCTCTCTGAAAAGTATGCAACTACAGGGTATTATTACCTGGAGCTAAAATAACCACCTCTCTTGTTAAACAAAATTCTCAGGAATGGCTTACATTTTGTGCTTCAGAAATGTGGTAATAGGAATAGTCGTTGTTCACTGAGGGCTGTCCAGTTGGAGGGAGGTGAGCTGACGGCGGAGCATGAGCAAAGCCCATTAAATGACTGTTCTTCTGGAAACTTGCGGCCACCGTTGGCTGGCTAGCTTTGGAAGACTCCTGTAGATAACCTTCCTGCTCCACCTTCCGACGCATTGTAGAATTCCAGTGGTTCTTGATAGCATTATCAGTTCTGCACAGAAATATATCACATACAAATTTCACAAACAAAAACTTCAATTCAGATTAGAGTTAATTGACAGAAAACTGTCCCTAACAGAGACCTTTTCTTTTGGTCCACTAATAGTGTCATTTCTTTTTAATCATTTCAATCTTTTCTACCTCCTAAAATCATGCTTTCCCTATTACCTAATTTAAATTCCATGCATTTCTCTTAATTACATAATATGGAGTTGTAGTTTTCTATAAATATTGAAATCCTTAAACCATTTTGTTTCCTTGATAAGAGTATTTTCAATACAACTACCCTTCATATTTATTTTGACTGGTATAAGACGTAATACAACTGTCCTAGAAAATTACTCCTTTGATTTGGCTTAGTGGAGGCTACACGGACATCACAACAGGTCCTCAGTAAAGTTGGGTGAATGATAATGATGCTGCTGCCACCTCATTGTCCTCTCTTTATCGACAACAGCATCAGCCAGACATTTTGAGTGAAAAAAAACCAACTCCCATCTTTTGAAAACCATTTCAAATTGTTCTGGTAACCAGACAGAGGTGAGAATGGAAAACAGGATCCAGATAGGAGAAATGCTAACTCCCGATGTATTTTCAAACTGCAAAGCATTTTTACTGAAGTGTTTCAATTCTTAGGAAAACAGTTTCTCAATTTTAAAAAACCGTTTTAAGC
Organism: Myotis myotis; assembly: GCF_014108235.1. Taxonomy (NCBI): domain Eukaryota; kingdom Metazoa; phylum Chordata; class Mammalia; order Chiroptera; family Vespertilionidae; genus Myotis; species Myotis myotis. The sequence continues at coordinate 23,628,189 of NW_023416379.1, read as the reverse complement.
CTCCCTTTTACTATTTTGATGGGGGTGGGGAATGTATGCTAAAGAAAGAGGAAGTTCAATCGCCCCTTAAATTTTTAGAAGAATCAACAGCATATCCTCTCAGACCATATGGGAGAAAAGGCGTCCTATTATCTACCTCCTGAATTCTCTAAGCTCACACTGAATCACAAGGGAGGAAATGCTTTGGAACATCACAAGAGAACACCAGATAAACCATCAGAGCCATGGCCTTCCTTTAAATGACCCTTCTTCCACTTTTGGATTATATAGCTCAAGAACAAAAATATTTAAAATATTTTGTTTTAGATATTTTTATGTAAGCTTCCCCCACCCCACCAAAAAAATCTGTTATAACTGCTTAAATAGGGAAAGGGGCAAAAATGAGCTTCCATACATTTCCCTCATAATGAGGTCATTTTTGTGCCTCTTTCATTAGAAAGAAAGGATAACACTGACATTATTTAAAAACCTGGAAGCAGTATGATAATTCTATAATTATACTATCTCTTTCTTTAAAAGAGGAAAATTAAGCCAAATGGTGTAATGAAATGCTGGTATCAGGAAAATGATAGCGAGGTCCTTCTGGTCACTTAACCAGCTATGTGAACTTAGAGCAGAGACAAACTGTCTAGCTCAGTTTCCTTCTGTACGTTTAGAGTTTTGTAGTTTACAATGTGCTTTGACATGTATTTTACTTGACACTAACACTTGCCCTGTGAAGTAAAAATGGGGAAAGTGAAGCTGAGGAATGTTCAATGACTTGGCTCAAGGCTCACTGTTGGGTGGATTCTGGAAGTACTCAACCAGATAAACTCCAAGATCTCCTCCAGTTCTAAAAGCTATGGATCTGGTCTAATGAATGAAACACAATCGATGGAATGTAATTCACTCACCATACAGTTAAAACAGACTGTTCAATACCCACTCCCTCATTCCTCCCAATCAATATATTTTTTGACATATGATTACCGTCCAGGCAGTAGTTTTGCGATTTCTGCCCATCTGTTCCCCAGCCTCTTGTGTGCCTGGTAAATAATTCTGTCTTCCTCTTCTGTCCAGGAGGTTTTCTTAACTTCTGGATTCAAGTGGTTATGCCACCTCTCCCTACATTGCTTTCCAATTCTCCCCTTTAAGTGCTTGGCAATAACAGACCAACGTTTCGGACCGTATTTCTGTACAAGCTCTATCACCTTCAGATAAACACACAAAAATAACCTATGTTTTAATGTTATGTAATGAGTCAGTGTAATCATTCTGTTACAAGATCTTTAGAAAATTTCTAAAAACCTGCTTTCATTCATTTAAAATATGGAAAAAGAATTCTTTTGGTTCTTGTTTGTACACCTTACCTGTTTCTTAAGTTGGGAAACATTCAAGGAAGTAGTTTGGGGAATATTCTTAATTATGATTCATACAACAATGAAGAAGGAACTTACTCTCTGATCTTCTTCTTTGGTCCAGGGACCCTTGATGAGCTCAGGGTTTAGTACTTTCTGCCATCGGTGCTGGCACTGCACATCTGTTCGATTCTAGACAAATAAGATAAAGTAGGCATTGTCATATAGATATGACGTGATAAGTGCACACTAAGATTTTGTTAGAATATGAATCATACATAGATAGCATACAGTGACAATGATCAAGAACATTCTAGGGCATGTTTGGAGAGCCCACCCATCCCTCATTACTTACAGCTAAAGAACATACAAAGAATATAACAAAGTTGCATCTAAAATTAGTTCTTCCTCCTGAGGGCAACAGTCCTGCCATGTGAACAAAAGGACCATCATATTGCATGAATGGCTGAGAATTTAACTTAACCTTAACCTCAGTCTGTTGCATGTGAAAGTACCTAGGACTAAGACTAAGCCTGTTAGGGATTCCATATTAAGGTCAAGCTTTTATGGAAGCCCACTCTAGTGACTCCCATTCAAACTAAGAGATGTGCTTCAATTTAGGGCCACCAGTGTTAATATTCAGAACAAAGATGAATAAACATAGGCCCTACCTTATACGAGCCTGTAATTTTATAAGGAGGAAAAGACAAATACATAATGAATAGAAGGCAGAATTTGATTCATACGTGAGAAGAAATAAAAGCAAAATGATATTGGGGTGGGAAAAGAAACCTCTTTAGGAGAAATGATGTTTCCTTAGGAGGAGTCTGGAAAAGCTCTTGTTATGGACTTTGAAGGACATGAAGTAACTATGCAAGACATTCTAGGAGGTGGCATCACCAGAGGAGGGACAGCAGACATAAATTCAACTAAACCTGCTTACAGAGGGGAAGTCAGAAACAGAACTGGAGCTGTATGTTGGGGCCATATGGGAGGACCCTGTGTGCCAGGTCCAGGCAGTGCACTTAATTTGTGAAACTAGGTTACTGTTGTTGGTTTTGAAAAGATAAAGTACAGCTGCATTTTAGGAAGCTCCCTCTGCTAAAGGATAAAAAAGTGGAAAGCTATAAGTAGAGAAACCAGTTAGGAAGTCACTGTAATCATCCAGAGAAGAGGGAAGGGAGAATAGTGAGGAGAATTAAAAGACCAATGACAAAGGAATTCCAGAACCCTTAGTCACTACTTAGGTGTAGGCGATGGGGGGGGGGGGGGGGGAACAAGTCTAGAAGGACTCAGAAATTTTCAACTGGGGTACCAAAACATGGTTTTTTTTTAAAAAGGAAATTTAAAAGAAGCTGGCTTGGGGGAAATATCACAAGGTTAGTCATCTATCATATAACAAATCACCAGAGTGCTAATTTATAGTATCCTATAAATGAAAAGATATTTATATGATCCAACAAATGAAAGGGTAAAATAAGAAGAAAACATTGGAAAATGTTGTATGTCCTTTAATAATAGATTCAGAAACCCCAATTATATGTATTATAATATACACTACAGGTTATGGATGAGGCATTTCTCCCCCAATTTCTCATATATAGCAAATAAGCAATGTCTTCACATACTCTCCCAAAATATCTTACTTAAATCTTTGGGAGATTTCCTTTTACATGAAGAAAAAATTACTAACTTACCGGGAGATAATTGGCTATAACTTTCCAGTCATCTGTTCCATTCTGTTCCACCAACTTCTTTAGTTTTTCATCCTAAGACAGTTAAAGGTAATCCAAGGACATCAGTCATTTACTGTACAACTCTATTCAAGTTAGAGTAGAGGGGAATCAATTCAATAACCTAATTCACAAAATATCTCTCAAAAATATCCAAATACAACAGATAATTAATGTGACATACTGATTTTGAGTATAGATTTATTTAGAGTCAGACAGACCAAAGACTGAACCTTGACTAAGCTATTGATTAGTTGTATAAGCTTGATTATATCATTTTGCTTTTCTGGACCTTAGTATTGTCATCTATATAATGGGAGTGCTGATGTCAAAAGGGTTATTTGGGGATCACATGAAGTAACTATGCAAAACATTTAGCATAATGCCTGGCTCACTGAATGTTTAATACATGGTAACTATTAAAAGTTTTACTCTGTGGGGGAAAAAAAGACCTCCAATGTTAGATTCAAGATATTTAACTAGACATGGCAATAGATAGGATCTCGAGTAAGAAATAGCGCAACCACCATTCTAACATTTAGTTATTTTAACCTCTTACAAATAAAAAAAAATGGAAGATCACTTTTCTTAATTAAACTTAAAGGTATGTATGATGTAATAAAGTCATTTAGTTTTTGTATAAAGATATGCATAATTTAAACTTATTAGAATACAGAACTTAATAGAACAAACTTGTTAGAACACAAAAGACACCAAACATCAGGGGAAAATCTTTCAGTTCACTCTTTCTAAACATGATCTACCAAGTGAAAGAGAACCCTCACATTTTTGCACAGCTAACTTCACACGCAATGTGGATCCCTGGTATGACACAGACATGGGAATTAGGAAACCAGTGTTAACAAGAGAACTTCGCTATGTGGAAGAATCATCTAAGACTTAGATTCTAAATCAAAATCTCCATAGGTAAATTATGTATTTCCTATGGACCTTACTGGAAATCCTGCCTGCCTAACAAGAGGAGCTCTGGCTTATGTGAAGTAGGGTGGACCGAAACTGCAGAAGAACCAATACCATTAATTCTAACATAAAATCTTTAAAAAATCAATTGCAAAATTTTTGAAACTTCAAAGAAAAAGCAACTTTTCCTATACATTCATACTTTTTCTCCTTAAATATTTTTTCATTCCTACAAAGATCAAGCTTTCAATAAGCTATCAGAAAAAGGTAAGCAGATATATCTCCTTCCATTTTTGATTGCTTTTAAAAAATCTTTATTGTTGAAAATATTGCAGATGTCCCTTTTCTCTTCTCCAGCTCCGTTGACCCCCCTCCACTCCGCTCCTAGCCCTTCCTCAGGCCTTCCCTGCACTATTGTTTGTCCATGGGCGATGTATATATGCATATAATTATTTGGTTAATCTCTATCCGCCCACTCCTCCTGAAATAAGTCAATGTTTCAATGTCTCTGGATCTGTTTTGTTCATTAATTCATTTTCATCATTAGATTCCACATATAAGTGAGATCAAGTGATACTTGTCTTTCTCTGACTGGCTTATTATGCTTAGCATAATACTCTCCAGGTCCCTCCATGCTGTCTCAAAGGGTAAGAGATCCTTCTTTTTTATAGCTGCATAGTATTCCATTGGGTAAATGTACCACAGTTTTTTTTAATCTATTCATCTACTGATGGGCATTTGAGCTATTTCCAAATCTTAGCTATTGTAAGTAACACTGCTATGAACATAGGGGTGTACATATTCTTTCTGCTATGAACACACGGGTGCATATATTCCTTCAGGCTTCTTAGGATATATTCCTAGCAGTGGGATCACTGGGTCAAATGGTTGTTTATTTTGCTTTTTGAACAGATCTCCATGTATATGGCTCTGTGAAATACTATAGATTATATTTTAAGAATGTTAAATGAATCCATTAAAACAAGTTCTATGAATGTTCTTTTTACTCTTTTGTTTGTTTTGTTTTTGGAAATAGCAATTCATCTATTTGTTCAGGGAACATTTGTTAATAGTCCACTTTGTGTTAAGCAATTCTGGATTCAAGGACCACAAAAATGAACAGATATGTAGCCCTGCCCTCAGTAGACTTGTCGCCTCCTGTAAGAGGCATATATATTACAGCAATAATAAGAACATGTGTCCAATGATTGCAGGATGCATCCCAGGAAAGTGAAGGATGGCTTCACAGAAGAGGTGATATCTCCACAGGTAATAAAGAAGTAGTAAGAAGTCGTGGAGCAAAAGGATAAGAACAGGATAGGCAGCAGGAAGCATAGATGAAACAAATTAAGAGGAGAGGACATTCAAAGAACTACAAAAGGGTTGGATATTGAAGGTATAGTGCACATATGGGGAGTGGTGAGAGGTAAGTATGAGTATGCTGCACAGGTAGGCTAGGATATGATTTCAAAGATCCTGACAATGAGTATGAGCACCTGTAGTTTAGCTGAAATTTTGTTTTTCATAAACGGATACATTCTACATTCTATTCCCCATGTTTTAATGACATGATTAGTTACCTCTTCCCTGGTCCACCTAGTTTTCCCCAAGTGACGCTTTCCAGACTTGGGAAGCAGCCCATCATAGTCATGGTCACACATCTCAATGTCTTCATCATCCTCATCGCTACTGTATATGCTGCAAAAATAAAAAATGGGCAGATATAGACTGAAACAAGAAGGTTTAAACTACTGGATTACAAAAATTCCACAAAAACTCAACAATCATTTCAAAGGTTAAGATGATAAAACTTTGAAAACTTGCACAAGATTGTTTTCTGCATTCTGTGGCTCTAGTATTGGAAACTGGTTCTGCTGTTATCGGTCTCCACAGATACAGCAAAGGACCTGGCACTTTCTTATTGCTCTGCATGTTTAAACCTGCTGTTACTGTTAGACCAGTGACAAGTTACACACTTGGCAGGCAACCTTCCAACCAATGAAGGTTTAAGTTTAAAACTTAATATTAAGGACAATAAAAGGCCTGAGAGCCCATGTCCTTTACGTAATTATACACTCAAGATCTTTGGCATACATCACAATATTTAAATAATATTTCCCAAGTACAATAAATAACTCAGTTATGTTGTTCCAATGGGACTGGTGTTTTATTAAGAGAAAAACATTCAGGAAGTAATATACCTAACAATATAATTATAGTCATTCCTTCAAGATTAGAAGACTAAGAGAATCTAAGAGGAAAGGATTCTAAAAACCTGAGGAAGAATAAAACATTCAAGTGATCTACTTTGTAAATAACATTAATACCAAACACTTCAAAACTCTAGGCCAGTTGATCCAACTTGTGGCCAGATTTACAATACTCAGTTTCCAGAGTGACTAAGTGTATAATTACACCACCTGATAGTCAGACTCTTACTTACTCTTTTTTTCAAAAATCTCTGACTGAATGGTATTTGAAATATCTTAAAATGTACCTAATTCAAAACTAAGGAATTCCCCCAGATGGGCTTAAAAAGAACCCACTACTGTTTTTAAAGGAGCCTTTTCTTTTACCTCATTGACCCAAACTATGAATTTTGATGACTTTTGAAGTTACTCTATACTTAATGTTTATTAATCATATTCTGAATAGATGAGAGTAATTTTGCAGTCACAGATTACTTTTACTTATAATTTTACTTATCAAATTAAGATATGAAGAAAAATTGTACTAACTGAAAAACTTCAATAAAATTTATTCTTGTAATACTGAGACTAATAAAATAATGATATAAAGCAATATCATAATGTAACTGATTCTTTTTAATAAGAAAGTTTATATTCATATTAGGTATGTCTTCCCAAACTATTTTACAAGTATACATTACCCACCCTTTATAAGGCAAACAAAAGGGCTTACCAAAAATCCTGAATTTGAGGTTCTTACAATTTAAAACTATTATTTGGGGCAACAATCTGAAGGTCCAGGATGCATGGTGACAAGCAGGATGTGATCCAAAAGTAAAAGGCATCACACACACACACACACACACACACACACACACACACACACACACACACGACATTAAACTGTACTTATAATCCATAACCATTTCTTTCATTTAGTGTCTATCCCTTCCAGCAAGAGCCTGAAGTTCTGCAGTGTCAACCGGAGGTTCTTAACTTCTGATCAATAATTACAATAGTTTCCCTTGAATAAAAAATACTAGCATCATAAGTGAAACCATTATTAGAAGCCCAGAGCTGTAGGTCAGCATCTTTTGAAAGATTCACAGGGAACTCCTTGGAAATCCCCCAATGAAGTGGCACCCTTGTGAAATATCCGGGATACCAAGAAAATCAGAGTAATCTGAAAGTGACCCATAGATTCAACTCAATTTAACTTTTTAGGTTGGGCGGGATCTGGAGATTACATTTTCAGAACTTCTCTCTTGAAACAGCTCAACTCCGAGAAACAAGCAACATATTCAGCCACCCATAGGGGGCAGCCAACATCAGTTGAGAGAGAACAGGCATCAAACAGGACTAGAATTCTGGAGGCAAAGGTGCCAGTCCTAGTTTTGCCTCCACCTAGCTGCCTGACTTGGACAAATCACTTCCCCTCTCTCAGGACCTCAGTTTCTTGCGTCTACCTAAAGGGCTTGGAATCTATTTCTAAGGTACTTTCCAGTGCTAATAAATAATGGTTGCATGACTTCCGTGTCTCTTAAAAATGAAGCACAGCCGCAGAGATGTGCTAAAGCAGACTTTTGGGGGGAACGTGGCGTGTGACTTCCGCGGGTCCTGAAGAGGCCGGGTGGGGAGCAGGGCGAGCCCAGAGCTGCTCACACGCTCCTGGGTCCATCAGCAGGCTAGGCACGGGGGCTCGCCTTTGAGATTTGCATGCGATTTCCGTGCTCTAGGTTGTCCGGGTCGCCTAAGTAGCATGATTAATTTCTACTAAGGGCCTGAAATAACTTTTCCTTCATCTGTACTGACAAGATCTCAGACCCAACAGTCAGAGAACTTTCAAAGGCTGATTTCAGGCTTGATGCACTTGACTCCCCCACCTGCTAGACCTGGTGTGGTTACAAGAGTACGACTATGAATATTACATTCTGTCAAGGAAACAAACCGTGCAAAGAAACGAAAAAGAAAAGAGGTGCTGGGGGTTGGGAAAGAGGGAGGGGAGCGGGAGGAAGTGTCTTGTGGCCGCTACTGTGATTCTAGAAATGGGGTTCAGACTCATTTCGCTGACCTGGTTAATAATCCCTGCCCAGTTGACGCCGGCCTTGCAAGAAACGGCTTCGGGCCCGCAGCCGGGTTTCTCTTCCCCCCCGGAGGCAGGTTCAAGGCTCCCGCCCCTCCAGGCCGCCTCCCCCCTCGGCTACCTGGGAGCCGCAGGGAACCAGAGAGGCCCCGCCCAGCCCCGCCCCGCCCGGCGGGGACGATCGAGAGCTCCCCGCGCGGAGCGTCCACCGAGCCTCCTCCCAGCACCCCTTCCCAGCGCTCCTCCACTTCCTCCCAGTTTCTGCTCGCAGAGAAAATAGGTGACCTTGGCTCTCTACTGTGAAGTCCCCAAAGCGAAGGTGAAACCACTCGAGGAGGAGCAGCACCCTCGCCCCGCTCGGCCAGGCTCAGGGCGAGGCGCAGGGAGCCAGCTCCCCCCCCCCCCCAACCCCAAGTCGCCTCCCTTTTCCTCCGGCGCCCAGCCATGCTTCGGCGCTGCCCCCCCGCCCGGCCAGACAGGGTCCGAGGGTGCTGCTGCTGGGCCCACACCCACTCTCGGTGCAACTTCCCAGTGCAGCGCGGGGACCGGCAATAGCCGGTTCAAAACCAAATAAGCACCAGAAAATCAAACCAGCCGTGGGGAAAGGGGTTGTGTCCGCTTTGCCTTCAGGACCTTTTTGCCAGACCTCCTTGCTAGGGTCCGGCCGGCCACCCCTCCTCCGCCCCGGCGACCTCAGGCGGCGGGAGCACTGTGCGGGGAGGAGCCGGCGCCCTCGGCCGCATCCACGTGTGCGCGCCTCGCCAGGAGCCTCCAGCCCAGGGGAAGAGCCCTCGGGGATTGCGTCCCGGTTGCGCAGCAGCGGCCTGGGGTGCTGCCCGACTCGGTCCCTTTCCGTTGGGTGGCAACGCTGACGGCCGCCGAGCTGGCCCCCGAGCCCGGCCGCTCCTAGTGGGCTCCCGCGCGTCCAGTCCGGGAAGTCCAGGGGCGGGTGGAAGCCCGGGCGCCAGCAACTGACAGTTCGGACCCGTGTGTGCCTCCCTCTCTGTTCCCTGGTCCCCTCCGTCCGGCCAAAATGTAAAGGGACTTCACCCATCCGCCCCAAGCGCGGTGACATGTGCGGCGCCGGCGCGTGTGCAATGTTTGCATTAGAAATAATAACTTTCCCAGAGCATAATGATCAGAACCTTCAAAGCCAGGGCTTAAACCAATTTTGCAAATGTAGAGACTCATTCCCTCCCCGAAAATATTTTTTTTTCCCCCGGCCGCCTGTCAGCTGACGCTCTTCTTAGGCTCCATAAAGAATGAATGAAATTTAAATGAACTACCTGCAGCTACTACACAATCCGGCATTTTCCCTATATCTGCCATATGTTCAGCATTTCCAAGTCCAAACAAATCGTAATGCATCCAGCAATTATGCCGCGACTCCCTCGCCGACAGCCGCGGCATCAAGCCAGGGACCTAGTGGGCTCCCCGGGGCCGGTGGGCACCGCTCATTCCCCCGCAGGAACGTGCTGCTCTTTCTCCCCCAGAGAGAAAGGCAACTTGCAAAACGAGCCGCAGGGAGTGCTTCCCGACGTCCCGACACATTTCCTGCACCGACGCTTCCATTCATCAGTCTTTCCAGCGGCTTCTGCTGCGGAGGCAGAGGTCCCAAGTACCGCAGGATCTGACAGCCCCGCACCGGATCCGGGATGGAATTCCCACCTGCTCTCCGGCAGCCTCGCGCCCGCGCCCCGCGCGCCCCCACCCGCGGCCGCCCTCCCGGGCGCCCCGTTACCTGTGCCGGGGTCTCCGGGCCATGGCTCGGCGGGCGCGGGGCTCCGCCGGGAGCCGCGGGGACCGCAAGGGGCTGCAGCCTCCCGCTGCCCGCCGCCTGCCTGCGTCCCTCCCGGGCTGCGCAGCGGGCGTTCCGCACGGCCGGGCGAAGTTTCTCAGGAGAAAGAGGAGGAGGAGGTCGCGGAGGAGGAGGAGAAGGAGGAGGAGGAAACAGGTTGATATTAAAGTGTAAACTCTGTAAACAGAGATGCCATCAAACAAAGAGCTTTGGACACTCCCCCTCCCGCCAAATCTGGCGCCCCTGCAGTGCGCACGCGCCCTGCCCGCCGCCTCCACGGTCGCCTTGGCTGCCGCCCGCCGGGCAGCGGACCTGGCCCGGCCGCCGCTCCTCTCCGGCTCCCGCGCCGCCGCGCTGCGCCTGGCGCGCCCCGAGGCCCCAGCGGCGCGCGGGCGGGGAGCCCAGGGCCAGGGAGGGGCGGCCGGAGGCTGCGGCGGCGCCTTTTCCTGCGCAAACCCCGCTCCCCGGCCCCGGCCGCGAGGGCCCGCGCCGCGTCGCGCTGCTGCCGCCTCACTGCCGCTCGGTGGCCACGCCAGCGCCTCCCCGCTCGGCACGCTCCGGGCCCCCGAGCCCGAGCTCGCTGGGCTCTGACTCACTGTTGCGGGGGCGGCGATGGGCGCGCAGCGGGGCGGGGCGGGGGGCGCGACGGCCGCATTAGGGATTGGGGTTTAGGCTGGGTTAAAACTTAGATTTCTGGAGATGGGGGCGGACGGGGGCGGGGGGCGGATAGTAGGGATGGGAGCCTATATGTTCATAGGAAGTTTGGCTAGGTCTTTAAAAAAATTTAATTTAACTCGTTAGTGCCAAAGGACACTCATTTCGAGTGGAGCTGGAGCGATCACGGTTCACGTACGGGACACTCCCGCGGAGCTTGGAGTCCCCTCCTAGATCCTGGAGCCCACGCGCCGCCTTCGTGCAGTCACAGGCCCTTCGCTCTCGGCCGGTGCACGCCCGGCCCCGGCGGCGCCCCCTGCACGCCTCCGCCCCGGCCCCACTCGGGGATCGCGCCTGGATTCCACACCTGCAAAATCCACGGGGCTGCAAACAGCCCGCCCCAAGCAGAACTCAAGAAACCCCACGTTTGCACGCGCGGTTTTAAACCTTAAACAATTTGTAATGCGGAGATCGGTATCCATGCTTAGTGTCTTACTAGATAAAAATCGCCCAAAACGTTCGTGTTCATTTAACGAGGGGCTCCCGAAGAAGTGAAGGGAGAAGATAAGTGCTGCATTTATAAGGGTTGGTGATTGGGGGATTTTAGGGGAGTTTTAGTTTTACTTCCGTTTATAGACTTGTACCATTGGGGATTTTTTTTTTTCTTCATTCTCTGTATACACTAATTTATTTTTCCTTTAATCTTATAGGAGTTTGAGACTTCTGCTGACTGGGTTTGTGGGTGTCCCATGTGCCCCGGCAGTTCAAACTTAGCTCAGAAAGCATTTTTCTTACTAAAAAAGCATTTTCTTACTGAAATGAGTCATAATTTTATTAAATGGTGAAGCATGTTAGGTTTCAAGACTTTATCTGGTGTTTTAAACTTTGTTTCGTAAAAATTGAAATACAGTCTAAATTCTTATCAAAAAATGTCAGTTGCTGGTAAGATTAAAACATTCCTTTCTTTGGGAGAAAAACAACACTGAAACAAAATTACTGTGAGATATTTCAGTTCACAATTCTGAAAGACAAGTCACTTGTAAGTTTACATATTTTTAAAGCCAGTATTTATTGCTAGGTTCTTTAACAAAGTTTCTCCACATCAAAAATAAACACATTTAAAAAATATCCAGAACAAACATCTAGAAACCACCCGTAAAGGAATTGTATTCTGTCTTTGGGATTATTTTATGAATCTAACTGGCATGATTCCCAAACACTGAGCCTCTGCTACAATGAGAATATCTGAACCCTTCCCAAAGTGAGTTCATAACCTCTTTCCCAAGTTTCTTAGGAGTTAAAACTGCTCTATGATTCTTAAACTCCTTTTAAGTGGAAAGTTACTAAATTCCGTTATTTCCTTTATGTATCATTTTCCTATGTGTTGTTTTGAGAATTTATACTACTTTCATTCCCCAGACGTTTTGGGGTATCAGTTCACGTTTTTCCTCGTATGTGTGACAAAAATACATTTGGGGACAAGCTTATACATAAAGAGTATACATGCAATGATTCTTACTAGGCTAATTTGGGATATATTGCCACCTGATAAGTATATGGGAGGATAGAATATAATGGAGTTACCATAAATTCTTGTGTATATAAAATATATTTTCAAAAACATTGCAGAATGTTCACAATCATTATATACATTTCCTTTGTCCACTTAAATTACAAACACATTTTAGATGACTTCATATATTTTCCATTACTCTCAATTAAAAAAAAAATCTGCTGAATCAGTTATTTTAGCTGTGGCAGGGGCTAGGATAGTGCTAACTTCAGACTTTTAATTGCAAAGCACTAGGCAGGAGTCAGCAGACTTTTCTAGAAAGGGCCAGATGGTTGTGTTGCGTATTATTTTTCTTTCCTTTTCTTTTCTTTTCTTTTCTTTTCTTTTCTTTTCTTTTCTTTTCTTTTCTTTTCTTTTCTTTTCTTTCTTTTCTCTTCTCTTCTCTTCTCTTCTCTTCTCTTCTCTCTCTCTCTCTCTCTCTCTCTCTCTCTCTCTCTCTCTCTCTCCCCCCCCTCCCCCCCCCTCTCTTCTAACAACACTTTAGAAATGTAAAAATCATTTTGAGCTCAAAGGCTGCATCCAGGCAGCAGGCCTACTTGAAACCAGTGATCCTCAGTCTCCAGTGTGTATCAGAATCACTGGGTGTGGCCATGAAAAATGCACAGTCCCAGGTATTTCCCCTAGAGACAATGATCAGTATGTCTGAGGCAGGGCCCCGGAATCTGCCTTTCAGACAAGTACCCATGTGATTATGGTAGAAGAGGTGTCCAGACCACTGATTGTCAATCTGGCTCAATACATTTGTACCTTTGCCAGTCGTCTCTCACCACCTTCCCCTACTTGATTCTCTGTCACCTCTCCTGGCCTAAGGATTCGGGCTCTCACTAACCCAAATTAACTCAACTCCACGGGAAAGTTGATACCAAGTGATCACAGGGCTGTGTCAGCCTATTCCTTCTTCCTTTACTACGAGACGTCAGCCTCATATCTGAAATTTGGAAGAAAAGGAATCACTTACTGATTGTCATCATGATTCTCCTCAGGAAAGCTAGCACTTAAAGCATTTTATTTTACTCTGAACACCGGGGAAGAAAGATGTGTAAAACGTACATAGCCAACGTTTTTGCTTCTGATTACTGAGAAATCCTGGGCATGTGGTGGCTCTTTAATACCTGTGATCAGTGTTTCAAAGATGAATGAATTTTATCAATGATGGTGACAGACAAGGCTTTAGGGACTCTATGTCTCTAACTGCTCACCTTTCCCCACCACCTCAACACAATTTGGGTCAGAGCATTAAGAGGGAGATAATTACAGTAAACACCAAATGGTGAAAATACGTAAAATTCTTGATCATTTCAGTTAATGAATGACAGAGAGCCGGATCATATATAATTGCAATCCATAGGTTTGAGATAAACCTCATGTTGGCTAGCAGTAAACTTCTAGTAACAACCACGGGAAGTGCAATGTTTCCTAGAGCCTCCATATGGGATTGTGACTAAATTACTGATGCCTGGGTTTTGCATTTCCTGTGTGTTCCCAACCTCCTGATTCACATAAACTTATATACTCCTATGACAACTAACCAAGTGGGGACATTTTCATTGCCACTTAAATGGAGTCTTGAATATGAGGTATGAGTTTTTTTCATGATGAGGGAAGAACACTCCTGTGTAACGGAAAAGTGTGAGCAAAAGCACACAGTCAAGGAACCACAAGGCATATTCCAAGCAGGGGCAACAAGGAGCTGTCTAGATTGCTTGGAGCCAGGAGCGCTTTAGAGGCCAGATTAGAGAGAGAAGTGTGTATGTGTATGTGTATGTGTATGTGTGAGTGTGTAATGGAAGACCTACACTTGAAAAGTTAATCTAATAGTATCATCACATAAATCAGAATGAGAAGAACATGAAGGGGAAGAGGTCAGTTAATTGTTCTGGACCCTAATTGGAATGAAAAAGGAGCGGGCAGATCAGAAGAACATTACATAGGCAGAACCTTCAAGACTAGTAACTGATTAGATGGCTCTTGGAGGCACCATTAATAGAAATAGGGAAGTCAAGAGGGGAAGAGAAGTGTGCGCTAAGGAGATTCAAAGAGGAAAGTGAGTTTAGATTTCAGTATGTTAAGTTTGTGGTTTCGTATGGAAGAGATCCGGATAGAGTTGTTCGGCGTGGTAGAGAGTGTGGGATCAGACTCTGCTGGAGAGGTTGAACTAGACAGTGGTTACTAGAGTGAACCAGTTGTGAGCCAGTTATTAGACACGTACATTATTAAAAATGAAATTATATAAACCTACAATTAAATATATATTTAAAGGTAATAAATTTTTAAAACCAATAATTTCCTAATTATTTTGCTACACTTTACTATTACATATGCTCCCGAGGTTATTTATCTCTACCATATCTACATGGTAGAAATACTGTGTAATGTATGCTAATATGTATATCTTTCCAATTCTGTGTTCAGTGAAGTCATGTGGGTAGCTTGCAATGGGCTAAGGCTGGAGTATTTATACCACAAATAGCAGCAAGTGCTATAAATAGGGCCTTCCCCCAGAATACTGGTGGTTAAATCTTGACCAGGGCAACACTGAGTAAATGCTATGTTAAGAGTTATCTGCATGAAGGCAACAATTGTGCAACCTCATGGATTTGCTAATACACATTTGTATAGAAAGATGATCAAGGAAAAGTCTTTGGAGAATACTTAAGAGGTAGAAAGATGAGACTGGCTGTAGGGGCTAGGGCAGTGATGGCGAACCTATGACACGCGTCAGAGGTGACACGCAAACTCATTTTTTTTGGTTGATTTTTCTTTGTTAAATGACATTTAAATATATAAAATAAATATCAAAAATATGTCTTTGTTTTACTATGGTTGCAAATATCAAAAAATTTCTATATGTGACACGGCATCAGAGTTAAGTTAGGGTTTTTCAAAATGCTGACACGCCGAGCTCAAAAGGTTCGCCATCACTGGGCTAGGTGGAGAGATCTGTCACAGAGCAAAGGAAATTGTGTGTGTGTGTGTGTGTGTGTGTGTGTGTGTGTGTGTTTTCTTCTTTAGACTCATGTAGTTTGTCAACTGATTTTGACAGGTTTTCATTTACTTTGAGGAAAAGTATTTGGGGCAGTGGTTTTCAAATATTTTTGGCTGTGACTCACAATAAGAAACCCATTTTTCATCTCATCTCAACACACACAAACACACACATATTCATGCAGAACTAAAAAAAAAAAAGAAAGAAAGAAAAAAAAGTTGTTTCACCAAACAGTACTCACCTCTAGTACCAATCATGTAATCTGATCTATTATGTTCTATTTTACTCTAAATAACTCCTGGTCAGGAACCCTATATTGTTTTGTGCCCTGCTTATAGATAGTGAACCAGTTTGCAAAACACTGTTGAAAGGATTAAGGCCTTACCTCTTTCTACTTTAGAAAATATGCTTTTTGGAATAGCTAACTTTTCCTCAAGTGACAGTCCTATCTTCTCAAAGCTTTGGGGGAAAGTCCTCAAACCAGTTTGCAGAATTTATTTTTCTCCCATCTCTTCTCACAATTATTTTAGCCAACTCCTCCTCCTTCTCTACACATCTATCCTATATAATAAAGATGTAATATGCAAATTGACCCTCGCACCCTTGCATCACAAGATGGCTGCCCCCACGTTGTCACAAGATGGCCACCCCCATGTTGTCACAAGATAGCCAACAAGGAAGGGCAGTTGGGGGTGACCAGGCCTGCAAGGGAGGACATTTGGGGGTGATCAGGCTGGCAAGCAGAAGCATTTAGGGGCAATCAGGCAGGCAGGTGAGTGGTTAGGAGCCAGCAGTCCCGGATTGTGAGAAGGATGTCCAACTGCCAGTCAGACATCCCCCGAGGGGTCCCGGATTGGAGAGGGTGCAGGCTGAGCTGAGGGACACCCCCCCCCCCAGTGCGTATATACATATATATGCCTAATATGCAAAACTCCCGTGGGAGTTCGACTGGGAGACCAATCGCTTGCTATGACATGTGCTGACCACCAGGGAGGGGTCAGCATGGAATGAAGGAAAGCCCAGGCCAGCAACCGGCAGCTGGGGAAGGGAGGCCCTAGCCGGCAGCTGGAAGGCCCTGATCGTAAGCCAGGTCTAGGGACCCTACCATGTACGAATTTCATGCACAGGACCTCTAGTACAGCCATGGGCAAACTACGGCCCACGGGCCAGATCTGGCCCATTTGAAATGAATAAAACTAAAAAAAAAAAAAAAAAAAAAAAAAAGACCGTAGCCTTTTATGTAATGATGTTTACTTTGAATTTATATTAGTTCACACAAACACTCCATCCATGCTTTTGTTCCAGCCCTCCGGTCCAGTTTAAGAACCCATTGTGGCCCACGAGTCAAAAAGCTTGCCCACTCCTGCTCTAGTATGTTATAAATGTAAAAGGGCAGCTTTCCAAGTCAGTCAACAAAATAACAAACTTTTATTAATAGAAATTCTAACAGAAACAACAATGACACTTAGGAGCTTATATTAGCAACAGAACAATCAGGTGTCTAAGCCTGACAATATTTTCATAATTTCTCTTATTGATAAACACACCGCATTTACTCATTGCCAGACACTGTGCTAGGCATGGGCTTTTAGAAAGAAGAACATGGGCCCTTTGCTAGATGATTCTTGCACATTATAGGCCTCTTTTCCATTTCCATTGTCACCACTCTCTTCTAGATTATCATTACTTCAGCATGAACTACCTTCACAGCTTCTAACTAATTTTCCACTCTATGATCTCTTTCTCCTCAACCCATTCTCACCTCACTGCTGAATCAATCTCACTATAACCACTTTTGGCGGTTTAGTCATATGTTTAAAAACTCATAATTGGCCTCTTCATGTTGAAAAGATAAGATCTGAACTCCTTAACTTGGCATTCCCTGTCTTGAGCTTGCTCTGGCTTCTGTGCCCACACAACCTTGCCCCCAGGGGTGATGGTGTTTAATAATTGGTGGCTCATGTACTGACCAATCAGAATGGGCCTGTGCTATAGACAACCTGTGCAGCTGGACTGGGGTGCACTGGCTGCACGTCATTCTACTTCACAACACAACCTACCTTCCAACCTTATCTCCTACCACCCTCTGTTCACTCCGTTTCCTCCCCCTAAAAAAACATTGGCAATCTCAGGGCCTTTGCTTACACCATGCCTTCTGCCTGCAATGCCTTCCTTCCTCCTCTCTGCTTACA
Source organism: Myotis myotis (assembly GCF_014108235.1). NCBI lineage: Eukaryota > Metazoa > Chordata > Mammalia > Chiroptera > Vespertilionidae > Myotis > Myotis myotis. The sequence continues at coordinate 23,610,723 of NW_023416379.1, read as the reverse complement.
TAAGTGCCCCCCATCCTTCATGCCCAGCTAAAGCCCAACCTTTTTCATGAAGTTATCTTAGACTTCCCTAATCCACAATCATTGCTTGCACATGTCAGCTGTGATAATGCCTACTTTCCTGCCCTTTACTGAGCATATGATCTTTAATACCTTCCTTTGCTATTTATTTACTTACCTACCTATTTATCTATCTATATATCTATCACTTTCTATTTTATAACGTGCCTTATCTTGATTATTGATTACAAACTGGAAGGGAGAGACAGTATCTTCTACCTTTCTACATACTAAGTTCCTGGGTCAGGATTTTAAGCACAAGTATACACGGAAATGTCTGTAGTGCTGATGACAATTCATGAGGGATTAGTTGGAGCTGTTATATGTGTGTGCTTTTAAAATATATTTAATAATACCTTATATTTTTTTTCTAATTCTTTACTGTTGAAAGTATTACATATATCCCCCTTTCCTCCCACTGACCCTCCCACCCCGCCCCTGCCCCCATGCCTTATATTTGGGTTTTAGAGATACAATGAGCTTTTGTCATATACTAGTATTACCTCATTTAATCCTTATAGTAGTTCTTGTCTTTCTGTCTATAGTGCCCCTCCATATTATTTTTAGGTGGAGGTAACTACGGTTGAGAGAGCTGAAGTGATTTTCCCAATGTTACACACACATAATAAATTGAAGAGCTGGGGTTGTTGAAACCCAGTTTTTCATTCCAAATCCCGAGTTCTTTCTACTCTATGGTAGCTTCCAACTTTCATTGCTACATTTTTTTTTTCCTTGTAATTCTACTCAAATTGTGAATACCTCACATGGATTCAATTTAGTCCTCAAATGAAAGATGATAACCTTTTATCAAAACCATTGCTTAATCTTACTAGCAGTGCCTTCTTTCTAATATTTGCATAGATTGCTGTCCTTTTGGCAACTTGAGTCTGGAACGACTTTCTTTCAAAAAATGCTTTTTTGTATGCATGCATATAAGCATAACCAATGGACACAGACACTAGGGGGATGAGGGCACAAGCAGGGAGGTGGGGGGAGCAATGGGGGGATAAGGACACATATGTAATACCTTAATCAATAAAGAAAAAAACATGCTTTTTTCACACAGTGTTTGTGTCTTATTTCTTTCCTTTCTTATCATTCATATTTATCTATCATTACATATTTATCTCCATTTAGTTACTTTAACATATCTTTATAGAATATTGAATTCCATTTTTTTTACATCAAGGAGCCATCCATTTTGAAACCAGTCATAAAATCAATGAGTGCTTAATTCCAACAACAAGGAAAAGCTTTCTTAGTCTTTGTGAAATTCATTTGGTAAGAACTGACATCTTTTCCAATCACTAGTGTGCCTTTCCTCTTTCTTTCTTTTCCCCCCTCTCCCTTCCTTCCTTCCTTCCTTCCTTCCTTCCTTCCTTCCTTCCTTCCAACTTGGAAAAAAATCTCACTGCAATATACTTAAAGGTACCTTTCAGAATGTGAATAACAGAATTTTCATGATGATAATGTTGATTAAAACTCCCAAAGCATTTCATAGTAAATAGGTTTCTTTGTAAATGTAATGTGGGAACAGACTTTATTAATGCAATACCTGATTCAGCTCCTGTGGAGTGCTATATAATCTTGTGCCATGTTATGGCTTTATTGGTTCCTTTTGAAGCTTGTCAACAGGTTTTGCGTAGAATGACTCATTCAAAAGAACATGCCAAGCAAAGTTTTGAAATTGGAATAGGCTGACTTGCTGGTGTTCTCTCTGTGAATGGCATCACCACCTTTTCAGTCAGTCAGGCCAGACCTGGGGAGCCACTCTAAACTCTCTCTTGCTCCATATTCAACTGAGCACAAATTCTTGTTAAAATCTGTCCCATAGTTTCCCTCTTTTCTTATCCACTCTACCATCACCGCAGTTTAGACATTTACCTACTCCTTGATGCTGGGCTAGCCTCCTTAAAACCATTCTTGTTATAGTTGCCAGACAGAAAAATTTGTAAACATAAACCTGTTCATAATACTCCTTTGCTTAAAATCCTGCTTATCGTAGTGGTTCTTGACCAGCACATCACACTATCTGTGTCTCCCTTACCACCTTGACCAATGTCCTCTTCACCCTAAAAAACAACCGACCTACAGGTTAAAGATCAAAATCCTTAGCATGATTTCTAAGACTCTTCATGTCATACTTATGAGCGAGTAAGAGTCCATTGCTTACATGTCACTACATATGCCATGAGGATCTGTGCCCAGGCACCCTGCTCATTCTGACCCTCTGCCTGCTGCTCTCCTCTCATCCTGCTTTGGTGACTAATTCCTGCTTATCATCACCCCAGCCTCAGTTTGGAGGCCTTTTGTTCGAGAAAGACTTCCATGGCACACTGTGAATGCTTCAGAACCTTTAACAGAATACTTAAATTACACCCAACCTTTGTTTCATGTCTCTCTCACCCTTTGGAATAGTAGGTCTCATATATTTTTTAAATATTTTTATTGATTTCAGAGAGGAAGAGAGAGGGAGAGAGAGATAGAAACATCAATGATGAAAGAGAATCATTGATTGGCTGCCTCCTGCACATCCCCCACTGGTGATTGAGCCCACAACCCAGGCATGTGCTCTGACCAGGATTCAAACCGTGACCTCCTGGTTCATAGGTCGATGCTCCATCACTTTGCCACGCCAGCTGGGCAGTTCTCATATTTTAGTGGCATAAGAACTGCTGTTCAGGACAGAGATTCCTAAGTAACCATATCCAGAGAGTCTAACTTAACTGGCCTCACTGGGATTCAGCTGATGCTGATACGATGGTTTATGACAAGCATTTTAGAGGCCAATATTTGGGGTTCTACTAATCTCCATGTAACAATTTATTTTTCACTCGGTAGATACTCCATAAATGATTGATGCACTGGGTTAGATTGAACAGAGCTTTTAAATCAAGAATTATGTCAATTTTCTTGAAGGCCTTTTGCCTATCTTTCCATTTTTATCTCAACAAAACACCCCACATGTCCTTGCCTTCTGTCTGGCTGTCTCAGAGGAAGTAGCATTCCTGAAAGATGGTAGCAATGAAGAATCTGAGCCTAGGGCCAGTCAGAAATTAAAATTTATCAATAAAATGAAAAGTGATATTATCTGTGATTTTCTCTAGTTACATAGGTAATTGGATTTGCTGTTGAGTGGTGCTGCCAAATAAAGTTTAATGCCAGCTACATATTTACTTTAAATTGTTTCTGTGGCCATGTTATAATAGGTAAAAAGAAACTGACAATCCTAATTGTAATAATTTTGTAATTTCATTTTATTTCACCTGCTATATTCAAAATATTATCATTTCAATGCAAATCAGTATTAAAAATTATTAAGAACATCCTTGGCATCCTTGTTTTCTGGTAGTAATTCTTTGAAATCTGGTGTGTATATTATACTTATAGAACATCTCAACTCAAATGCTAAACTCTCACCAGAAATACTTGATCCGTTATTAGAATTTATAAAATGTTCATTTACAAACCCAAGTTGTTTCAAAACATACTGAAATGTTTTCTAGTAACTGAAGCAAGTATCAGGTTTTAAATGTATTATTAAATTAATTGAAAAGAAATAAAATTTAAAGTTCAGTTCCGAAGTCACACAAGCCACCGTTCAATTGCTCAGTGGCTATATCTACCTAATGGCTACTATATTAGACAGTGTGGCTACAGGACAGGGAATTGTTTAAGATCAGATACTTATTAATCAGCTGTCTTCAAGCTGTTGAGCCTCACCCTCATCATTTTCTTATAAGTTTTGCAGAAGTTTTGAATGCTAAAATTGAGGACTATTTTTCCTGATAGTTTTAATTTAAATTATCTAACATTAGAATTTTACTTGAATAGTTAGCATTTTAGCTTAAATGAATGTAAAGGCTGACGGGGTCAGTGAGAGGAGGCAGGGTACTATGAGGGCAGAAATATGTATGTGATTGGAGTCAGAGTCCCTGAGTGGTCTAGTACTCCTAAACAGATTGGGTTACTTCAAGCAAAATGCTTAATATCTAAGCCTGTATCTTCATCTACATAATAGAGATGGTACCTATTCTATGCACAATCCTATAAAATCAAAGTGAGGATCAAATTGTAAAAACAGGTTAAAGTGTTTTATAAACTGTGGGTAACAATATAAGAACACAAATATAGTTTATCACTAATAAATCGAAACACTGGATTAATAGCTATCATTTATTAAGCATTTGCTATATGGAAGGCACTTTGCAAGCTAACTCTAATTCTTTCCAGGTAACTGATATGCTCTTCATTTGACTGAGAAGGAAACAAGCAGTTGAAAGTTTAAGTTCATGTGCAAAGTTACATGATCTTTCAAGTTTAGAGCCAGAATTTCAACATAAGCCTTTTTGATCCCAAAGGCTTTCCTAGAAACTTGGCTCCTTCCCCCAACCCCCAGCAAAAAGGAAAGGTTCTTAATTTCTTTTCAATAGTGGGAAAAGATAATCCAATTATGATTTTTTGGAAATAATGAATGAGCTGAGACTGTAACTCATTTTGAGAGGGATTGTGGAATTCCAGGCCTCTACGAGGGTTTATCCATTGCAACAAATAGAATGAAGCAAAACTCCAAAGGTATGTTGAGTGTGATTTACTCCAAATAATTTCCCAAAGAAAGGGTATATGACCTTCTGAGGTCAGCAACTATTGGCATTTCTGGCTGTGACTCATGCCTGGAGCCATGGGAATTAGTTGGCAGTAATTAGACGTACACTCATTAAAGAAAACAACTGGACTCTAGTAGTGCTGTAGCCAGATTTCATGTACATTTGAAAGCTTTGCTTTAGGGACAACATAATTTGATGTTCAGAGAAGAAAGGGAATCAACAGCAAACACTCAGATCATCAGAGGTGACCAATGTTAATTCCGAAAATAAGAGGCAAGGCTTTAATTATATTTATAGATTTAGGTACCCTGTTTTGTTTTGTTTTGTTTAGATACCTTCTTGATCTCCCTTTTATACCAAAAGGATGTAAGGCAGCTCTGGCAATGGGGCTTACAAATTTTATGTTGCTTTGGCATGTAGAAAAGAATTATATTTGTCTTTCCTTTTTTCTGGGATTTAGAAAATAATTTTCAAGATTCACAGTTATAATAGTGTGTTGGCCAAATTCATATAATAGAGCGTCTTATTACTGTTTGGGGGGCCAAGAAACACTCAGAGTTTAATATGTGAAGGCCATGGTAGATTGGCACACCCCATCAATCTCCTCCTGAGAAGAGAGTCTGTCTGCTGCCCTCCCCAAGGCCTTATCTCCTGGGTTCTGGGCAGGCCGGGGCCCGTCCCCTGCCCCCAGCACAGTTTAGGATAGTCCCCAGGCAGCCAAGGGGCAGCATAGCTGGAAGACCTTGAACACCTTTCTCAGGGTCAGCAGGAGCAGGAGCAGCAGCAGAATAATGCCTTGAAGGTCAGAGCAGCAGCCAGCCAGTCCTGCAGTGTTGATGACAATGGTGACAAGTCCCTGCTCTGAAGGAGCTCAGGGAGGGAAGTATAGCAATTACCATACAAGGTGCATAAAGTTGTGTGGGAGAGAGCTTACTAGTAGGTTATCCATAATTATAAAACAACCAGAGAAGACATTGGTGAGGCTTTCCCCTGCATATCCCAGTCTAATGTGTTTTCAGTAGGCTGGCCTGTTCAAGGAGACTTTCCCTGTCCACCTGACAGTAACCAGAAGGTAATATCTCACTCCTGTTCAAACCATTGCATATTGGTCCATTTATAACAATTACATGTTAGTGTGCATTCAATTTTGAGTTGGGGTTTGTTTGGTTGAGAATCAGATTAAACACTGGAATAAAAAACCTCATTCAGTAGAAGATAAATCCTAGTGAGTGTATCCCATTTGGTGAACTTGGGAGAAAATCCAGAATTAACCTGGCTTTTTCAATTTTGCCCAGGTCTTAACTCTATCTAAAATAAATACAGTACCCATAATGTGCACATTATACTAAGCATGCTGTAAAATGTTTTATTCAATTTTCTTCAGAAAATATATATTTAAAAAACAACAACACTGAAGTCAATAAAATTATATATTAGATTCTTGTTTTCCTTGATGTAAACATTCATGCCAATGCCACTTGAACTACTGTGTGAGAGCAACTATATACCTAAGTGAGGTGAGTTAATTCATTGATGGTATCAGGGACTCCATTTGTAGTCCAATATCCTGAGATGAATTCTGTAGCCAGGTATGTGATCCTAAACTGTTATTTACTTGGGCTGGCCAAGAGATTAGCTCCTGCAATTATTTGCCCCAAGGAATAAAATTTCAGGTCAGTATGAAAAATGCTATTTTCACTTTGCTTTATCTCCTCAATATACATGTGAGAGAACCTTGATTTTTGAAGGTAGCATTGCACGGCTTAACTGAGGGCTTTCAAATGAAACCATGGTTTGTCTGTTGCCAAGCAAAGGAGAAGCCGCAGATATTTCTAGGAGACTCAGATCCCTTCTCTGAAACTGTTGTATCTCCGCTGCTGGTATGCTCTGGTTAGCAAGATCTCTCCAGTTTTCTGCTTTCTCTTCACAGCTCCCCAGCCCCAGCCTTTACTGCGGTTCATTTGGGAAGGAACTTGCCTTCAGAGCCATGCTTCACCTTGTGACCAGATTGCTCTGAAGGTAGGTGAGTCTTGAAGTCAAGACCGAAGCTGCCCATCTGGAGCCTGCTGAGAGATCTGCCCAGGCCACCTCACTTTGGGGGCTCAGATATGGCAAAACTGCATCGAAGACAATGTTGCCTCAGGAATATGTGGGAAAATAGTTTATATGTGTAAAATATTCTGAGCCTATATGAAAATTCACCAAAGGAAGAAAGGGTGGGGGAGTAGCACTAACAGCATTTGTAGTATTTGTATACTAAAAGTTGGTTTAATTTCTAAACCAGTGTTTACTGCCGGGAGCCAGTCCATCCTTGCTGTTTCAAGGGACCTGACATATATGGCATACCATTCTTAATATGTTTGCTCACCTTCTTGGCACTATGTGTTTTAACCAAGGTCTCTGAGAAAGGTTGTTTCCCCAGGTAGGGATTTTCCCCTGAAGTTAGGGAGGGAATAAAACCTCTTAACTAAGTGCCAGGTGGGTAATTAATCACTTTAACTATGAACAATCATGCTTAAGCTACATAATCTTTACTCCCTGGAATGGAGATAAGAAACGCCCTAACCTTTGTAATAGAGATTGATAGGATTTAATCAACTGGTATAAATACAGATGTAACAAGACAGCAAGACACAGAACTTAGAACACAGAACTTAAGAGACAGAACCTAGGCACAGAACCTACACAGAACCTAGAGACAGAAGAACTTCGCTGGAGAGAACATGGCAAAAGATCCTGGACTGAACCTGACTACAGAAATTGGCAAGAGAACCTGACTAGAACCTGGTGACTGAACCTGGCTGGAGAACCTGGACAGAACCTGGCTGGAGAACCTAGCGAGGGAACATGGCTACAGAACCTGGCTGGAGAACCTGGAGAACCTAGCAAGAGAACATGGACTCAGAACTTGGCTGGAGATCCTGAACCAGAACTTCCCTGGAGATCCAGACCAGAACTTGGCTGGAGATCCTGGCTAGAGATCCTGGCTAGGCTGCTGATCAACTGAACGCTGTCTCCGTGTCATTCCTTCTTCGCCGACTCCATCCACACCTTTGGGGACCCCTGGACCTGCTGGAGTTGGACCCCAGCATCTGGCGCCCAAACAGGGACCCCTAGGTAAGCGCCCCGCACTCGGGACAGATAGGACTCCACGGAGAACCTAGCAAGAGAACATGGACACAGAACCTGGCTGGAGATCCTGGCTGGAGATCCTGCTGGAGATCCTGGCTAGGCTGCTGATCAACTGAGCACTGTCTCCGTGTCCTTCCTTCTTCGCTGACTCCGTCTACGCCTTTGGGAACCCCTGGACCCGCTGGGGTTGGACCCCGGCAGTTTACATTATAATATTGCCAGTATTCTGCATTAGACATTATCATCACATGATTTTCTTTCATGAAAGGATTTTTTGTTGTTGTTTTGTCACTTTTCTCCAAAGCTTCTAACCCTGAAAACTCACAATTCAATAAATAATACAAATCCAAAGTGTATTTTAGGAATTCCCAACTTGGGCCTGGGAGTAGACTTTAGCGGACACTTTAAATTGCATGTAAATTATAATGAATATACTCATTTTATTTTTTTAAGGGGAGAATTTTTATAGTAGTCATTATATTCATGAAGTCATTAGTGCACCCCAAAAGTGAGGTATATTATTATGTGCTATTTTGTGGAATGAGTCTATTTCTGCCTCAGGGAATGAAGTTGATAGAAGGCAGAAGTTCTCATTTAAATCTAGTTTTTAAATAACTATTTAGTCTATAAATGTGAATTTGATGAAACCATGGTCAGGTATGTTATCCACTACATACACAGATTAGAGATAAATATTTTATAATTATGAAAAATAAAATCATGTGCTTTCTTCCCAAACTTAGAAATGTCCACCTCAAAAAATTAAAACTTTAATTTTTCAATTTTTGAAAGAATGTATTAAACTTATTGCGGTGACATTGGTTAATAAAATCAAGGTTCAAATGCACAACTCTATAATACAGCATCTGTATATTGCATTGTGGGTTCATCATCCAAAGTCAAATAAGAATTGAAACTTTTAAAATGTGAATGTTGATTTTCAAAAAACATGGAAACTTGTGTAAGATTTTGCTATAAGAACAAAGTTTTCCTCGCCCCAGAAATAAACATTAAACCAAAGAGAATCAGAATTATAGTCACAAGCTTTTATTTTTTGCACTTGAAGAACTGAAAGCTTTCTCTGTTTGTTATTTTCTGAGGGAGGGGGTTTCCTGTGTGTCTTTCTGAAGCTCTGGGGATCCCCTCATCTTTTCAGGCCTAGCTGCTTTTTCCTTCATGGCAAGCATCCTCTGAATTGATAGGGCTGCTGTGGCCACCATTTGCCATCCCCTGGCAGATCTATTTGTGATTTTTTGGGGCTGAATCAGTGTACTGTTTCCTGGTATAAGGTTTGAAGTGCCTCCAAATGCTGACTGCAGGGCCTGCCTCCAGGGGAGGCAGAAGATGTCTGATTTGAAAGGACAAAAGGCTGGATTCGCAGTCTCACAAAACATGCTCACAAGGTTTGAAATTCAATTTCTAGAAATGTAGTACTTTGAGATTTTCATTCCTCTGATGTTTTTGTCCTTCAAAATACAGTCTTACCTGGCAGTCCTACTGTTATTAAACTAGTATTTTGGCTGGGACATTGGGACAGCTCTGCACACATAAACACTGAGAAAAGAGGATGGTTTGTAGGTACAGGAGAATCCAGGAGGGAACAGCTGGGGGCAGTCCTCCAGGATGAGCCTTGGCTGGGCCACTTCCAGGGGAAGAACTCAGGGCTCAGGCTCTGCCCCCTGCCACTGCAATTCCAGGAATGGCCACTAGGGAACTGGGCCCACTTGTCAATTTGCATTCCACCCAGATTGCTAATAAAGTCTAAAACCTGTATCAGCTTTTCAAACCATATGGGTATGAAAGATACATTTTTCTTTTATGCCTGAGATCTGGAACTTTAAAAATCATAAGTGGTGCCTTACATGGATTATTAGTGCAGAGCACTTTATTGTAGCTCAATAAAGAGTTCTATGTCTCCATTACACAGACTAATGACACCTCCAGACATATTTACAGTAATTCCCAGCTGATATAGTTTAATTAATGATATAAGGACATAATTACATGTTTTAGTGATCTTTCACATATTTACAGGAACTGCTATAACTAGCTTAATTAGAGTAATTATGTAAATAGCTGATAATGCACAACAAATTACAGAAAAAAAATCTCCTAGAGTCTAGTATGTTCAGTTTCTAAGCAAGCTTATAAAAGGAAAACATTTACATCTGGGGATTAAAGTTAAAACTACATGGCTTCTAAATTTTGTTCTTTCTAAACCAGGCAGAACATAACAGTTGGGGGTTTAACAGTTAACTTTTCTTCCTTTTGTAGTTCTGCTGCAGACTTCATGTCCGTTGTTGTTCTATGAAATTGCTCATTCTGCTTTGCCACTGGCTCGAGTTTCATGATGAGTTTTCTGTCATGTTGGGGAGTTACACTGCACTCACTGCGAATTGAAGATGGTGCTTAGGGAAAAGGCTGACAAACCTCACACCTCTCATTTCCTTTCTTGTCCTTTCTTTAACTGAAAGCTTGTGTTTTCATCACACTCACGCACAAAGATGTTTCTCTGGACCAGGCTCTAAGAGCTCTTTCTGTATTTAAACACACATTTGTAGGGTCTGTAATTGATGTTCTAATGTGGAGTTCTAACTCTTGTTTGCCCACCTCTCAGTTCCTTTCGATGTGGCCTTCCCTGTCGAAGTGATCAGACTTTTAGTCCATAGCAGGAAGCAAGAGGCTCCTTTTAAAGTGAAATAACGCCCCTCCTTAATCACCTGGTGTGTTTCCCTTGGTTGATTGACATCAGGCACACCTTCTCCCTTCCTTTACTTTTGCAGACTGCTGGATCCATATCATTGCGCTTCCTGTGTAAGAAGACTGAAGGCGACTCAATTGAGACAAAAGAAACATCAATTTTAAGTAGCAAATAGGATCAAATTTTAATTATAATTTGCTCATATTAATGACTCTTGATGTCTTTCATTATTAATCTCAATGGACACAGTCTGCATCATGTAATTCAATTAATTCTGCACTGTCATGTATTGTGCACCCATCTCTTTTCTCCAACTAGATGAAAGGCCCCTGGAGGAAGGAAGACTATGCCTAACACTTGTTCATTCCTCACCAGTGCTTATCATGGTGGTGGTTACAAGGCAGGCATTTAGTAAATTCCCATTAATGAATTCAAGTGTATTGAAAGAGGATCTTCGCATGTGGCAGTGCAGGCTAGGCTGTGTATGTACCACTCTAAGAGGCACCATCCAACATCATCTTTGCAATGCTTTCTGCTGTTACAAAATATCAGCCCTTTTCTTCTCAGTGCCACTTGCTACCATCACAGGCGTCTTTAGCTTTACCCTTACCAATTAGTGTCCCTCTGCTGAAATCTGGAATTAGTCAATCATCTCCACAATAAGATCCAGTATCCTTCCTTAAGCAATTCACAGGCTAATAGGGAACACAGACATAGAAACACATAATTGCCAAAGCAGGAATTACAGACGTGGGATAAGGGAGGAAGTAACATTTAAGTTGTAGAATTAACAAGATTAACTGGATAGTAGATTGAGAAAGGGACAACGGGTCACTCCTAGGTTTCTGGCTCTGAGGACTTCACAAAATGATGATGCATCACGTGGGAGAGGCGATTCTGGGTAAGGAGGAGAGGGTCTGGAGAGAAAATAGTAGTTTGGGATATGTGGCTTTTGAAATGCCTATGGAAGATGGGAGATGCCCAGTGAGGTGCTGTTTTGATTGGCTTGGTGCTCAGCAGTGGAAAATAAGGAGCATCAATTTAATCAGCAGGGGTGGTGGTGGTATGGAGTGTTTGAGCTCCCCAAGAGAGTGTCTGCAAGATGAGAGGGGGAAGACCCCAAGAACAGAGTTCCTTGGGTGGGGAGGAAAAGTTAGCTAAAAGCAGAGTATGAGCAGAAAATCCCAGGAGCTCTGGGTGTCACAGGCCATGTTGTGATAAATGAGAATAGCCCATTCCAAGATCCTGCTTTAAAAATCGATAGGAATGATTCCTAATAAGTGCAACCATATTTCACAAAAGCATTACATTTTCTTTGCATATGAAGTAAGTAGATAGACATTTCCTTTCTAAACTTTAGAATTATTATTTATTTGTGTAGTAAGTCCTCTAGTAAGTTGTTATCTGTTCAGTTGAAAAATTAAGTTAGAATTAAATAATGAAGCAGGTGTTCCTTCAATGAATATGGAGAGTAGGCTGAGGTGTAAGAGCTAACAGTAAGGTGAGATCATCAGGGCCAGTTGGCAGGCAAGGAAAAGGAAGAATTGCTCATATTTGTTCACAGCCCTGCCCCATGGCCAGTTTCCTGTTACAATGAGGTGTACTTGACACCCTTGATCCTGAAGCCCCTTGCAGCAAACCCTCATAACCCATCCTCTTGCATTTCCATATTCTTTTTCTCTGCTCTCCTCTGCTCTGCTTGCTAAGTCTGTTTTAGGTGTTTATCAAACCCTTGTTGCTTTAGAGTTTCTTACATATACTATAGTCTATATACTTCTATGTACTTAGGATTCTGAAATTTTATCTCCAGTCTGGATCTGTCTCTTGAAGACTAAAAGCCTGGTCCTCATTTCCGGACCCTTCAAATCTTTCCTTTTTCAGTAAATGGCAACTCCATTTTCCCAGTTATAAAACTTGGAGATTACAGTAGTCCCCCTTTATCCATGGTTTCGCTTTCTGCAGTTTTAGTTACCTGTGGTCAACCATGGTCCGAAAATATTACCTTGAAAATTCCAGATATTTTGAGAGAGAGACCACATTCACGTAACTTTTATTATAGTTTATTGTCATAATTGTTCTATTTTACTAGTTATTGTTGTTAATCTCACACTGTGCCTAATTTAGAAATTAAACTTTATTGTATGTATAGGAAAAACATAGCATATATAAGGTTCAGTACTATTTGTGATTTCAGGCATTCCCTGGGGGTCTTGGAATGTGTGGACCCTGGATAAGGGGGGACTACAGTATCCTTGATTTCTCCATAATCCATCAAGAAATCATATTAGCTCTACCTTCAAAAAATACCCAGGATGTTTTGGGTGGTGGGCACATGGTGCAACATACAGACCTTGTAACCTAGAAATCCATACCTGAAACCTATGTTGACCAATGTCACCCCAATAAATTTAATTTAAAAAAAATCCAGGATGTAGCCACATCTCATCACCTAAATTGCTACTATTTAGTTATTAGCCACCATCGTCTCTCATCCATAACATTATACTGTTCTAGACTGGCTGCCTTCAGTCTAGTTTCAACATAGCAGTCAGGTATTTTTAAAGAAGTCAGCCCAGTTCGGCTCAAAACCTGATGGTTTCCCATTTTAGAGTAAAACCCTAAGTCCCTATAATGACAAATGTATGATTCACCATCCCCTTGCACCTCTCCCAGTGCTCCCACTACCAGCTTTGTACCCGAGTCTATCGTTCTTGCTCGGGCCACTCCAATCTCTGCAGCCTTTAAGCTGATCGTGCGAAAGGCTAAGCATGCTCCCACCCAGGGCCTGCTTTTTCTTTGGTCTGGGTGTTTTTACTGTATCTGCATGACTTGCTCCCTTCCTTCCTTTAGGTCTTCATTAAAATTTCCCTTTTCAGTGAGGCTTTCGTGTGCACTCCAATATTTCAGCTCCCCACTCCCACATCTCCAATGCCCCTTCCTTGCTAAATTCTACTCTTTATTGCATAACCACCTTCTGATGTATAATTTGTCTAAGGTTACACAGTAAGTGGCAAAGTCAAAAAGTCTCAGATTGCTACCATCCCTAATTTCCTTTAGATTTATATCTGGATACTTGATATCCTATCTAATAATAGAGAAACATGGTAATTAACTGTAACTTCACTACCCTCCCCATTGGCTAATCAGGGCGATATGCAAATTAACTGCCAACCAAGATGGCGGCTGGCAGCCAGGCAGTGGAAGCGAACAGGAGGCTTGCTTGCTCCAGTGACGGAGGAAGCCAAGGTTCCCTGCCTGCGGCTGCTGGCTTCTGAGCTGCAGTCTAAGAAACAATGTTGCAATTGTAGAACCTAAACAAACCCCAGAAACCTGCTTTCAGCCAGCCGGGCTTCAGCCAGCAGGATCGCAACAGTGTTTCAATTATAGAACCCAAACAAACCAGATACCTGCTTTCAGCAGCCGAGGTCTCAGAGCTGGAGCCAAGCCTCAGAGCTAAAGCCAGCTCTCAGTTCCAGTGACAGCCATAGAAGGTAAATAAATCCCAGAATAAAAAAAAAAAAGAAAAAAAGGAGAGGTTGGGAGCTTCAGTCACCCACCAGCCTGAAAACGGCCCTCAGCCCCTCACCCAGACTGGCCAGGCACCCCAGTGGGGACCCCCACCCTGAATGGGGTCTGACCATCTGCAAACAGCCATCATCCCCTCATCCAGGCTGGCCAGGCACCCAAGTGGGACCCCCACCCTGATCTGGGACACCCTTCAGGGCAAACCAGCCGGCCCCCACCGGTGCAACAAGCCTGTATCCTATATAGTAAAAGGGTAATATGCCTCCCAGCACCGGGATCAGTGGAGCCGCGAGGCCTCACGGCACCGGGATCAGTGGAGCCACAAGGCCTCCTGTCACTGGGATCAGCGAAGCCGCGAGGCCTCCTAGCACCTGGATCAGCTGAGCAGAGAGGCCTCACTGCCCCGGTGTCAAGCGGAGCCAAGAGGCCTCCCAGCACTGGGATCAGTGGAGCCGCAAGGCCTCCTGGCCCCTGGAGCAGCATGACAGGGGGCAGCGCTAAAACCCCCTGATTGCCCTGCGGCTCTGTTTGTGACAGGGGGCTGGGCCACAACCTCCCTATCCACCCTGCTCTGTTCGTGGCAGGGGAAGGCGCCCTGCCGGGGTCATGCCCCAGCAGGTCCAGGGGTCCCCAAAGGCGTAGACGGAGTCGGCGAAGAAGGAAGGACATGGAGACAGCGTTCAGTTGATCAGCAGCCTAGCCAGGATCTCCAGCCAGGATCTCCAGCCAAGTTCTGGTCTGGATCTCCAGAGAGGTTCTGCTTAGGATCTCCAGCCAGGTTCTGAGTCCATGTTCTCTTGCTAGGTTCTCCAGGTTCTCCAGCCAGGTTCTGTAGCCATGTTCCCTCGCTAGGTTCTCCAGCCAGGTTCAGTCACCAGGTTCTCCAGCCAGGTTCAGTTACCAGGTTCTAGTCAGGTTCTCTTGCCAATTTCTGTAGTCAGGTTCAGTCCAGGATCTTTTGCCATGTTCTCTCACTAGGTTCTGTCTCTAGGTTCTGAGGCCAGTTTCTGTCCAGGATCTTTTGCCATGTTCTCTCCAGCGAAGTTCTTCTGTCTCTAGAGAACGTTCTGTGTAGGTTCTGTGCCTAGGTTCTGTCTCTCTTGGTTCTGTCTGCTAAGTTCTGTCTCTTGCTGTCTTGTTGCATCTGTATTTGTTCGTAGTTAAAGTGATTAATTATCCGCCTGGCACTTAGTTAAGAGGTTTTATTCCCTCCCTAACTTCAGGGGAAAATCCCTACCTGGGGAAACAACCTTTCTCAGAGAGGAGACCTTGGTTAAAACACATAGTGCCAAGAAGGTGAGCAAACATATTAAGAACGGTATGCCATATATGCCAGGTCCCTTGAAACAGCAAGGATGGACCGGCTCCCGGCAGCGCCCCAACCCCCTGATCAGCCCTGCTCTGTGCCTGATAGGGGGGAGCTCTCCAAACCCCTGATCAGCACTGCTCTGTGTGTGACAGGGCACGGCGCCCCAACCCCCCCATGGGCCCTGCTCTGTGTGTGAAAGGGGGGAGTGTCCCAACCCCCTGATCGGCTCTGCTCTGTGGGTGACAGGGGGCAGCGCCCCAACCCCCTGATCCACCCTGCTCTGTGTGTGACAGAGAGCGGTGCCCCAACTCCCCTGTCAGCCCTACTCTGTGCGTGACAGTGGGGAGCTCCCCAACCCCCTGATCGGCCCTGCTCTGTGTGTGACAGGGGGTGGCGCTGGAACCTCCCCATCGACCCTGCCTTGAGTGTGACAGGGGACGGTGCCCCAACCCTCCAATCGGACCTACCCTGAGTGTGACTAAGGGTGGCATCGCAGCCTCCCAATCTGCCCTGCTCTGTGCATGACAGGGGGCGGCGCCCCAACTCCCCAATCGGCCCTGCTCTGAGCCCGACCAGGGGCTGCACCTAGGGATTGGGCCTACCCTCTGCCACCTGGGAGCAGGCCTAAGCCAGCAGGTCGTTATCTCCTGAGGGTCCCAGACTGTGAGAG
Organism: Myotis myotis; assembly: GCF_014108235.1. Lineage (NCBI taxonomy): Eukaryota > Metazoa > Chordata > Mammalia > Chiroptera > Vespertilionidae > Myotis > Myotis myotis. Next base: position 23,594,722 of record NW_023416379.1, on the reverse strand, counting down.
GGCACAAGTGGGGCTGAGGGACCCCTTCCCTCCCCCTTCCCCCCCCCCCCCCCCCCCCGCCACCAGTGCACAAATTTTTGTGCACCGGGCCTCTAGTATACATATAAAATGGGGCCATTTGCAAATAGTTTGGACCACATGTTAACAGGTAGTACAATGAACCCACCATGAATAAAGCTACAAAAACAAAATGAAGCGTTCTTTTAAAAGCACATGCTGTTAAGTAAGTTGAATTATGGGAGGCACTATTGTATTTGGGAGGTCGTTTATTTCAATGGGAAATGATAGATAAGATCCCATGCTGACTAGTTTATTGGAAAAAAACCTGTCTTTTTCTTAAAAGTCAAAGGTCAATTTTTTCTTTGGTAAAGAACAAAAATAAAACTATAACTAATGTCATTATGTCTAAAATATCTTGGTGAAACTTTAGTTAGTTGTCCAAAGGAAACAATTTAACTCCCTAGAATCAAGAAAATGAATTTGAGAAATTAGGTTTTTAAAAAATATTTATAGACTGTAAAGCTGATACTTTGACATTCATGCAAGTAAAATAAAACCTTTAATTAAAAAAAAACAACAAAACTGGTGGCAGGAAAGGATTTGACCATGATAATAGATGTTTTAGAATGATAACGTGGAGACATACTTTCTTCTTCCCAGAATAAGACATTTCAGTGCTTCCTCTTAACATTTCTACTTCTTATTTGCTTATAGAGCAAAGGTTTGGGGGACCTGGGATTGAGAATGAATGTTTGCCAGGCACTTTCTAACGGCATAAACTGAAGTCAGAGATACTGAACACAGTGTTTAAAGAGGCTGTTATTTCATCATGAGTTTTGTAACCTCATAGAAGATACTTGAGGAAATTAGTATCTTATACTCAGATGTGCATGTTTTATTTCTTCAACAGGATTTTGTAAGAGAAAGAACACTTTTTTAAAAATTAAGAGCACACCACTAACTTGCTGTTATACCAGAAAAATATGAGGTTCCTTGAAGTCAATCAAAATAACACTCCCACATAAACTTGTCACCTTATAGACACTACATTTCCTTTCCTTCATTTAAGAGATTGGCAACTGGTCTTTCTAGGTCAATAACTCTGCTTCTTTCTTCTTCCTTTTTAAGTAGCTAATGGAAAAGAAGTAGGAGTAGGTTGTAGATTAATAGTAGGTAATGTAAAGGAAACATTTAAATGCATGTAAGAACACATGTGTCAGAGTACTTCAGTTAGAGGCTAAAGGAAATGCTCTAGAATTATACAAAAGGGCATGTGTAAGACTTAGAGTACTGAAGAAGACTCCATTACACATACTAGACTTGCTGTTTATTAGCACAGGACATTAGTTATGTTGTTATGATGTGGGCAAATAATTTTTACTTTTCATATGCCTCACCTAGTCAACAACTGTTCCAACTGTTTCCCTATTTTTATTGCTTACTGGGATTCATTTAAGATGCAAGCAAAAGAGATATACAAACCATGTAATGGTCATTGTTGCTTTGGAAAAATATAACTGACCCTGGTCTACCTATGAGTCAGAATATTAAGATGCTAATGAATTCAGTATTTTCTTCCTCTTCATTCTATAGTAAAATGTTTAGAAAAATAAGTTACTTTCTCCTGTTTTTTTATTTTTTTCTTCCACCACACACATCTGGGAATTTGAACCTCTTCCCTCTATAATGTAAAAGAATAGGTTTATAAACAATTCCAGAAATTGTCCTTCCTTAATTGTAAGAACAATATGGTTACAGTTGAAAATATTTTCAGCTAGAGACTATAAGTATAAATGCTTTCATGTCTATGATTCCTTTTCACTATTATTATTATTATTATTTACCTATTTGTATTTATAAGATATTTACAATGTGTCCTGCTTTATGAATTTGTTCTTAAGCAAGAATTCTGCTTGCATTCTTAACTTTTTTGCTACACTACTTTTTTGACCCACTTTCAATAGTGATGCCTGCCTCAGAAAAAAGTCACTCCTTTAATGTCATGGGAATTAGTTTACTCTTTTCTATATCATGAACTTCTTGGATACTTACTAGTTTATTAGCACCTTGCTAAATACTGGCAATGAAGAAGTGCATGGATCCAGATTCTTGAACTTGAGGGTACAGGCAGTCAGGGAGTTGATGCTTATAATAAACTCTAAAATATTGCGAGCAGTCCTATGATAAGCATATGTATAAGGGATCATAGATGAAGGAAACAAATAAAAGACTTCACAGTGGAGGAGACATTGAATTAAGACTGGTCGAAGTCTACCTGAGAGAAACACAGAAGAACATTTCCCAGTGAGGCACTGGTTTGAGGGAATAACATGAAAGTGTAAAGCGCATGGCCCAAGCGGGACCAGGCAGATGAGAAAATGAATGACTAGTCTAGCAAAGGGGTGAGGATTATGGAGAATTAGAGACTCATGCTATGTCAAAAGTAGAAAGCCCTTTCCTTGCTTCAGCTGGCTGATGCCGTGCAGGAATGTTGGCCCAGTACTGGTGAATCTTCCATTTTTCACAAGTAGACACAAGTCCTGTGAAATGTTCAGACAAAAATCTTTTTAAACACTGTACAGCTCAAACAAAATATGTCTTATAGGATGGATGGGTCCACAGACCTTCAGCTGGCAATCTTGGCCCATCACACACTTCAGAAATGCTTAGTTCTGGGTAGCAGGAGAAGGAGGTATGTTCTGGGGAATGGGAGAGGTGGTAGGAGAGGGGTAAAAGATAAAGATGGATAGATAGGCTGGAGATGGTTTATACAATGCCTCCTATTCCTTACCTGGCAGTTTGGAATTCATTCCTAGAGCAGAAATTTTCAACCTTTATTATTTCATGGCACTCATAAACTAATTACTAAAATTTTGTGGCATGCCAAAAAATATATTTTTGCCGATCTGACAAAAAAATAGGTATAATTTTGATTCATACACATCAGACAGCTATTGTTGTGTTGGCTGCTGTCATTTTTATTTCATAGTTGAAGGGAAAAGAGGTCAGTGCCCCTAAGTCAGGTACTGCATGTTTAAAAAATTCTTGTGGCACACTGGTTGAAAATCATTATTCTAGAGGCAATAGAGGACAATAGAACAATTTTATGTAGAAAAATGCTATGATAATTGGATTTATTAAAACTTCCTGAAAATGTTCAGAATAATTTATTTTTTAAGATTTAAAACCAATTCCAACTATGCATTTACATGACCTGTTCACAGATGTAGTGTACAGAGGAGTAGATCCAGTAGTACTTGTTTGTTGTTACAACTGGGACTAATCAAGTACTCAAGAATTAAATGAACCATAGGACAACTCTATCCACCACCACCACACATGTTTGCAGAAGCACTTGTGCAAACGGGCTGAAATTTTCTGCACTGTTAAAAAGGCTTGTCAGCCAGCCCCCATCAGAGCATTACATGGGAATCAGTCTCATTAAAAGCAACTTGACACGCACAGGTAGAATAAATAAATCAGAACGCATCCTTAGGCCTTTACTATTTGTATGCAGAACTGAGCCAAAGTGGCAGTGACCTCACGCTTGAAGGATGTGGTTAAGCTGTAACCCACTGTTTACCTGTCCTCGTGGACATGGCTACTGGCATTGCTTTAGCCACAGTTGTCTACTCTTGGCCAACCCCATTACTCCATTCTCTCTGCTCACTGAGTCCTGGTAATGAGTGGACTTGAAGGAAAAAGTCTCTTATCTATCAGAGCTTAATGGCCGGGGCAATGCACGGCTGTAACTGCACAAACACTGCCAGTTTGTAGGTCTAAATTAAAGTTCTACACTTTTTTAGGCCTACTGAAATGGAAATTGATGAGGTGCTTTCGCGTGTATGGCAGAATCTTACTACTAGTGTAGTTTAGAGTTCAGTCATGGGTTGGGTTATAAGCACTGTGGGAAAGATGTGTTCTCTGCCCACCCCCCCCCCCATGACAGCTTTAAGTGGGTAGCTGGGTTTACACAGGTCCAGAGTTTGGGGTCAAAAGTTGAAATGAATGACTAAAATTGGACTCTGAGCATTTAGTTCTGATAGGTCCTCGAACTAGGACATAATTATACTTACCAGTGAAAATGTAATGTCAAACCTTTATTGGCCTAGAGGTACAGAAGTGAGAAAAGGCATTTTAGAGTAGAAGTTTGAATAGGGAGTGATGAGATTAGCTCCATTTGAAGATCTTTGTGAAATCATTTTTTTCCTCTTGCTCTCAGTTGGTCCAGTTGGAGAATGGAAATAATAATCTGTTATTTTCTATTTGATGGAAATGAATATCCCTTGAGTATGTACTGAGACCTGCATGAAAAAAATTATTGAAGGAGTATATTATTATTTAGTTAAGAATTACACTTGTATAAAAAAGTAAAGAAAATCCCCTTACATTCCATTTCAATTATGACAAATACTTCATTTTAGAAGACCGTCCATATAGAAGTTAGCCTCTAGCTAGATTTTAACTTTCCTTCATTTCTAATGAGTGATATATTTACTTTGTGTCTCTGAAGTATAATATAAGTGATAAAAGTGAAAATGAAAACAATTTTAAGAATAGATGATGCAATGGAAAATTTCTGGCCTGTTGGCCCTTCTGTATGGTGCATATTGACAGTCAGGGGAAAGACATAAACAACTTTCCTCACAGATATTGTCCATATAAACCAATCTTCCATTCTCACTTTCACCGAAAAAGGGGAAAACATATCCATGATTAGGGGGAACTTTGGGACTCAACTTTTATGGTTTGCCAACCTCCCTGTTCAGACTTTCACTACTTTCATTATGAGTATCAATCAAGACTGTATACACTGGAATCACTTTTGCTCATTTCCATTCTTAGTGTGTGTGTGTGTGTGTGTGTGTGTGTGTGTGTGTGTGTGATTATTTTAAACCAATCTTCAATTATTCTTGGAAAGACTCTAATTTCTTATTTTCCTCATCATATTTTTATCTTCTTTACTCATTCCTTACCTCAAGCTAATTTACAAGGAAAGTTTTGATCCTTCTATTTAGTACACAATTCTTTTATCTTTCTGAGAGAGGTGGGCCATCTACTGTTGCCTTTTGGTATAACTTTTGAAACTAGAGAACTTTGGTTGCAGAGCTTAGATAAGTTTATAAAGTAAACAACAATTACAAGCAGCCATATCAACTTACAAATTAGGCCTATTAACAAAAAGAATTTAAGAACATCAACAAAAATTTCCTTTTATCTTTCTTATACAATAAAGTTTTTTTTTGTTTGTTTTTCACTGCATGGTTAGGGTGGAAGAGGTAGAAAAGGCATGTGAGGGACTTAGAAAGCATTTAAAAATTCCCAAGCTGAGGCCCCACCCCTAAGAAATTCTGATTTAATTGCTCTGGGATGGGACCCAAATATCAGGTTTTTAAAAAAATTTAACTTTAATTTTTTTTTCCAATTACAGTTTACATTCAATTTTATTCTGTATTAGCTTCAGATGTACAGCATAGTTGTTAGGAATTCATGTACTTTATAGAGTGGTGTCCCCGATATTTCAACCACTTACCTGGCTCCACACATAGTTACCAGATACTACTGAGATGTAATTTACATCCCAGTGTCATTTCTGTAACTACCAATTTCTACTTCTTAATCTCTTCACCTTTTTCATCCAGCCCCCAATCAGTTTTATTTTTAAACTGGGCAAATGATTTGACTATGTCAGAGTTGAAAACTACTGCTATGATTCTGCTGCTTTTTATTTCTTGGAGGTGGTGTTTTTCCGCCCCTAGTAAGCAAAATGGCTGCAAGTCAAGCTTCTTACAAAGCAGAAGCTACCTCCTGAATATGGATGGTCAGTCAAAGCTTTCAAATAAAAATGTCCTTTTAAACTTTTTGTATTTTTTGAAGAACTGTGTAAATCAGGTAGAACTGTGTCCAAAATTCTGCTCCTCCTTTCCCTGAATGTGTCAACTCGAGCTAGTTACTTCATTTTTTTAACTCTACGATGAGGGCAGTAATAGTAGGTAGACCCTGGGGGTTTGTAAGAATTAAATGAAATAATGCATGGCCCTCCCTAAACTAACACTGAGCTGAGTACCTGGCACACGGAAGTTCTCAGTGAAAGTTAGAATTATCAGCAAAGGGAATTGTACTCTGGTGATTGATGTATCTTCGTCTCTAAAAGTGTTCTTTAAATTTTTGCTTATGCCTGGCTTTATCCCCTAATAGATTCTTTGCAGAAAGTTGTATTAAACTGCTTATGGGCAACTCTTGATTTTTGATGCATAGCTAAGCAGTTTAACTAAATTTAACTATGATTTTACTGCCAAAAAAAATGCTTCTACTACTTTGAGTAGGCAAGGGCACACAGCTCATCTCATACAGCTACAGAGGAAAAAGCAGAAATCTAGTTTTCCTCTTAGAATCCTTAACAACAGGCTAATGACAGCGTGTGGGTATGTCTCATGGGTCCAAGCTGGGGTTTTAATCCTTTAAAAATTGCTATGCAACAATCTCAAATGAAATTTTAAAAGTAAAAAAAGTCTACCTATTTTCCCATCCTCTTAACACTAGCATTGCTATTTAAATTCTTTCTTGCTTTCTTCCAATTCTATTTGAATGCCTTTATCTATATTATGTCTTCCCTGACTGAAGGGCCACTGTACCTAATTTGCATTTGATGTTTTCCCCTTCGGCTACAGAGATTAATAATTAGAGGTGTGGGCTCAGTGTCAGGGTGCTCACCTCCAAAGTCTCCACCACTCTGTATGACCCTGAGCACTTCCTTTAACTGCTCTGGGCTTCACAGAGTTGTTATGAGTTCGTACACAGACACTCCATACATTTTAGCTATTGTTTAAAAAAAATTTTTTGTAACCTTTCAAGTTGCTACATGATTTAAATATTCCATTATTTAAATGCTGATTTAAATAATTAGTAATTTTTACTAGGAAATGTTTGAGAACTGGAAATTACACATGTCCTAAAAGTTCCAATTTCTCTTATTTTCCATATTAAAATAATTTTAATTGGATATATCCAAGTATTGAGCAAGTATGCATAGAAAGAAAAGAATGAAAAAATATGGTCATTTGATGAAGGCATTATCAGACAACCACACAAGACATTGTTATGTATCTCAAGATTAAACAAAATGATTTCTAAACCTCTGCCGGTTTACTGCACGGTTCTTCAGAGATGAAGTTGTAGACTCTCACTCAATCGAGCCTAATTTAGTCTTTTTTTTTTTAATCTGAAGCACCTCCAGGTATGGCATTGATGAGAAGAGAGATACAAGTAACTCTTTGTGCTCTAAACATTTTACCTGCAAATGAAAAGTGACCAGCTGATGGACTTACTAGGATTGGGGATGATCTGTGATGCTCATTCATTCGACAAATTGTCTCTGCACACCTGTTACTTGCCAGGCTATGCAATGTGAACAAAAGCAGATGGGACCTGACCTCCCCTTCTAGAAGGAGAAACAAATATCAATCAAATGGCCAATTGAATGGGTATAAAATTATACCTGCAACATATTCTAAGAAGGAAAGGTGCATGGTACAATGAGAGTCCAGGCTTAAGGCACTTGACCTGGCCAGGGAGGTCAGAGAAAGCTTGCCTAAGGAAGTCACAATTGTGCTGAAAACAGATGGATGAGTAGATACCAGTTAGGTGAAAGGGAAGGAAAGTGCTTCCTAGGCAAAGGGAACAGAAAGCACAAAAGTTCGGAGGCAGGAGGAAGCAAAGCTAGTAAAGGGAATTGAAAGAAGGCCAGGTGGCTGGTCCTGTGACAGAGTGGAATGAATTGTCATATGGATTGAGCCAGTGGTGTGTTGGAGCATAGTTATACCAGGTCCTGAGGCCTGATTCCATACACTTCTTCCCAAATCCACATTGAGTAACGCAAAGATTATAGGATAAAATTGGCCAAGGCGAGTGTGTTTACACCATAAAAATCAACAACTCTTCTGCCCTTCCTCTCCCCACCCCGCCTCCCCCCAGAGAGCCAGTTTACTAGCACAGCACTAGATTGTATTATGGGAAGCTATGCCCAGATTCAGAGTCCAACCATTTTATTTTATTTTATTATTATTTTTTTTCTTCAGGGTGCCTTGACTAGGGATAGAACCCACAACCTCAGTGCATTCAGACGATGCTCTAACCAACTGAGTTGCCTGGCCAAGGCCAGAATCCAACCATTTTAGATGGATCCTAATTTGAGAATTGAAGAAGTGGAGAGACAGGTCTTGGGAGAGAAAGAGTTTGTGATTTCCAGCTATTGTCACACCTTACACAGCAAGAGCAAATTAGTTATGAAGAATGTCCTCTCGTATTCTAGCTTTGCTCTTTTCTTTTCCTTTCTGTTTTTACAAATAAAATGACTCAAACATTCATGTCAAATACTGAGGGAATCTTAGTACTCTCTCTGAGATTGGTAAGAATTCCAAGGATGGTGCCTTTTTTCCTCAGGGCCACTTCTCATCTCATACTCCTGCTGAACTTTCTGCATGCTCTATTCATCCTGCTGCCGCTGCCTTCTGGTGTCTGTCCACACTGCTTTACCTTCACAAAATCATCACTCATCACTAGGTCATCACCCATCTTCTTTCATTACCCAAAGCAGCGCCAACACCAGGAACAGAAATCACCTTGAACTTCAGGATTCAACCTCCCTGCCCTAAAGTTCCTGCCTTGGGTGGTCTTCTTCTGGGGCTTCTCCACTCCTCTCCCTTCTCCCTACCATCCCCTCCCCCCACCCCAGCGTTTTTGTATTATTATTTAGAAAGTTTTAATTTACAAACTTTATTCCAGATTAGGGTCAATGTGTACAATGTGTATCTTTGCTTTTCCAGAAAGCTCATCATATTGTTTGCTAAACGAAAGAACAGTCAACCAGCAGTATAAAGAGCTAACGATATGTTTGAAATGATCATTTTCTTTACCTTAGGCAAGATCATTTTTTCCTTTATTTTTATTGTTGATGCTATTACAGGTGTCCCCATTTTCCCTGACTTTGCCCCCTCTCCATGCAGCCCCCACCCCCACTTCCCTCTGGTCTGTGGCCATGGGCTATGCATATACTAGTATGTTCTTTGGCTATTTATTCCCTTCACCTTCTTTCATCCAGTCCCTCCTCCCCTCTGAGGCAAGATCATATTTTTAGGCACAGTTCACTTCTCTACTAACCAAAGGTTTTTTGCCTTGGGTGTTTATTCTTCATTTTAAAAAACATGAATTTTCCTTCACAACCACAAGTTTGTTATAGCTGGAGAACCAGAAACACGATTTCTTCCCTAAACCTTAGTAGCTTCAGTTCATTTTAGACTATTATTGAGATCTTTTTGTTGTTGCTGTTCAGACTCCTTGGCACAATTAGAATGAAACATTCTGTACTCCTCCTCCTCCCTGAGTCTTGAATCCTGGACTCTGGCATGTTGCTGCAGGTTTTCATCACCATCTCAGCCAGCTTGTGAGCTATTAGCTGCATGTCCTCCTGGGCATGGAGGGAAAACTTACCTCTGGGTCAGCCTCCTCCACCTCTTCACCTTCTTACTCTCTGAACACAGAATTCCTGTGTAGACTTTAAAGAAAAGATTCTATGTTCCATTTCAGCCACAGAAGAAAGAAACTGCTCCAGGATGACAAAATGAAGGCTGCATTATTATTGAGAAAATACCATTCAGGAAATATTTAGCAAAGTTTGTCCTCAGCCCCTCGGATTTCCTTTAGGCTTTTCAGTCCCTTCCTCATGCCCAGAGAATCTGTTCAATTCATTCACACTAAGGTATAAATAAATGACTTATGAGATATACTATTTTATGGCTCTTAGCATTCCATCAAAAGAAAAGCACTTACTTAGTCAAAAGGGCACCTTTCATGAGACATTCAGAATTATTTCCCCCATTTTTAGGATTACTCCTTGACACTAATATGAGCAGAAATGGAAAGCTTATGTGTTTTGGATGGGGACATTTCCATTATATTTAATTCAGCACTGATATATAAAGTCATACTTCCTTTTAGAATTAGATTGAATGAGTCTTTCTTTTTTCAGGCAAAACTCTTGGAGAGATTGAGAGAAAGGAGTTAGTGACTTCTACTCAATCTTTATTAATGTGCCCATCAATCCTGGCTCCAGTGCCAGTAAACTTCAGAGGTCTAGAAAGGAAACATTGCAAGTCTATGCCAGTCTTGCCCTGAGAATACAGGGTCCCTACTGTTTTTAACCCTTATTTTTCAACAGTTTGAATTTAAACAAGAAATACTACAAAAGCAGACACTCATCCTTTTATTGCGCAGTCCTTGTTCACGCTGATAACTTACATTTTAAGGCTTTGATAGAATGTTGAGGCAAAGTCAAATAAACGTCATGAGGTCATGACTGGGTTGGATTTGGCAATTTGAGCTACTAATTCCAGAAATGAGGACTAGAGACCTGTGCAGATGGAAAGGAAGGCCAATTAGACGTGATTAACATGTAGATTCAAAAATAAGATAGCATAGCATTTTACTCTGAGACTTTGCCAGTATAGTTTAACAAATTAAAATGAAATGCAGTCAAGTTGAGACATTAGAAAACGAGGTTAGGCAATATTATGCAAACATTTCAAGACCCGGTTAATAGACCCTGACACTTTGGGAAGATGGATTCCCTAAAGCCCAATAGTGGGTTCTGATTTGATCCACGTTCTGAAGGAAAGGACCTGCAAAACAAACAGGGGATAAGACAGTGCTTAAGCTAAGGATTCTTTTAAGTTTTAGAGTTGCCCAAAGCTTTTAAAAGTTACTGATATTTAGGAGTACTTGTTTTCCTTTATTTTTGCGTATGGTCTCCCCCCCATAAAATTCTCTTGTAATGGCACTATTTAGCTACTACCAATGGAAAACTAAAAAGTTAAATTAAAATGGTCTTATGTGGACATAGACAGTAGGTGACTAGAAAATAGAACTAAGGATCCTAATTCCTGGATTATTATTTTTAAGTACTGCCATTACTCCACCTAAGCTTTCTTTTTCATAAAGCTTTAGGCTGTTACAGTGCAAATTGCACCTTGCAGCAAGATTACCTTAATGACTACCTGCAAATCATTTTAGAATCTTAAGGGAGGAATGTTATTAGAGTGTAGAGCAGTAAATGTTGGCTGTTCAGGGGAAAGCTTCCCAGATCATAGCCCCAGGCTTTGATCTCATCAGTCCTCATGAATTTCTGCCTTGTGTTTTATAGGGACTTTCTTTTAAGGAGAGAAAAACAGTGCAGACATTATCTAATTCTTCGTGGTAACATGTGTGTAAGTTTGGGTGGGGAAGGTGTTATTACCCAACCCATTTTGCAGATGTCTGAAATAAAACAGAAAGTTAAATGACTTTCCCAAGGTCAAGGAGGAGCTGAACAAGAGCCAGGAGGATTCCATGTGGGGTTTCCCAATTGTCAGCCTCCGAGCTTTCACCTGCAGGCTCTGGAGTCACCAAGTCTCCTTGGGGGAGCTGGCAGGTCATGCAAGGCAATGAAAGGAGTGCAGGATTCTGAGCCAGGGGTCCAGAGTTTGCGCCTTTCTGCACTAACTGTGGGATGTTGAGCAAGTCGTTGAACCTTCTCAAATTAGTTCCTCTGCTTTAAAACAGGTTAGATTAGAAGTATGTACCCCAGCACTGGCCAGGTAGCTCAGCTGGTTAGAGCTTTGCCCTGATACACCAAGGTTGAGGGCTCAATCCCCAGTCACAGCCCATACAAGAATCAACCAATGAGTGCATAAATAAATGGAACAACAAATCCATCTCTCTCTCTCTCTCTCTCTCTCTCTCTCTCTCTCTCTCTCTCTCTCCTCCGTCCCTCCCTCCCTCTCAAATCAATAAATAAAAATTTAAAAAAGTATGTGCCCCAAAGCTGCTGGATTAGGTAAAATAATGTGTTTTCCAAGTTATGGCATATGGTGAAATATGTCCAATCACATTAATGTACCAGAGGGTAAAGTCTATAATCGTGAGGTTGAAATTCATAAACACAAATCTGAAAGTTGATAAATCAATTGACTTTATTATCTATATTTATTTCAAAATGTGCAATCAAAATAGCCAATCATTGTTTACTACAGATTTTATAAGATTTTAATGCAGTAAACGTATGCATAAATTCATATATTCGATACTTTCTTTCACCAATTATTTCATGACCCTCAGACAGTCTTACCTGGTGCTCATAATAAAAAAAGTCCTACTAGTGCTGAAACCAGTTTGGCTCAGTGGATAGAGCGTCGGCCTGCGGACTGAGGGGTCCCAGGTTCGATTCCGGTCAAGGGCATGTACCTGGGTTGCGGGCATATCCCCAGTGGGAGATGTGCAGGAGGCAGCTGATCGATGTTTCTCTCTCATCGATGTTTCTAACTCTCTATCTCTCTCCCTTCCTCTCTGTAAAAAATCAATAAAATATATTAAAAAAAAAAAGTCCTACTAGCTACCACACTGTCCTGTCATTTTCTTCCTTCCCAAGCTTTTCTCCTCACCCACTTTGTCCCCTATCACTCCCTGTGGTGCCCATGAGAAGTCACCCCATCAGGCACAGTTGCTGTTCTCTGGGCATGGCCTCCACTGCACCAGATGCTGGGTTCCTAATGGAGCCAGAGGGGCACTGCGTTCTCTGGAGTTTTCTAATTATCACAGCAAATCTGTGTCCTAAACAGGAATAGGAGCTTCTGTCCACCTCGGCTGGGTTACACCTTTCCCGATGGCTCTTCTTCCTGTGTCCTGTGTCACACAGTTTTGAGGATAACAAACTCAAGATCAACACAGCACTTGGGGGCTGGATCAGGGGAAAATATTGAGGGACAATTACGGTGCTGTACTTAGGACCCTCTCTCCTCTGACCACTAAAGGTTAAAAAAAGAAAAACTGAATCATAACTATCATGCTTATCTGATTTTTTAAAAAAGGGTACCACAAGGCTTCCTCAAGAGACACCTCAGACATTTATGTAAATGAACTGTGATAGGCAACTAATCTAGGATAATAGACATGTCTGAATAGTGGGCTGAACACAGACATCATTAGTCATCAGTCCTTATTTTCCCATACAGATATAACTGTGAAGTAAAAAAAAAACACCATTAAGCCAAAGTTAATAAATATAAACATCATTTTAAGGTGAGTTTTTATTAAATACTAGAGGCCCAGTGCATGAAATTCGTGCACGGGGGGGGGGGGGGCTCAGCCCAGCCTGCACCCTCTCCAATCTGGGATCCCTCGGGTGATGTCCGATCCCACAGGGATCGGGCCTAAACTGGCAGTCGGACATCATTCTCACAATCTGGGACTGCTGGCTCCTAACTGCTCACCTGCCTGCCTGCCTGATCGCCCCCTAACCGCCTCTACCTGCTGGCCTGGTCTCTCCCAACTGCCCCGCCCCCCCCTCCCCCCGCACTGGCCTGGTCACCCCTGCACCACCCCCCCCCCCCCCGCCAGCATAGTCGCCCCTTACTGCCCTCCTGATGGTCTAGTTGCCCCCAACAGCCCCCCTATGCCTGCTTGGTCGCCCCTAACTGCCCCCCCCGCTAGCCTGGTCACACCACACAGCCTGCTGTTCAGTTGTTTGGTCATCCCTCACTTACCTCCCTGCCAGCCTTGTCACCCCACTCAGCCTGTTCGGTCATCCGTTTGGTTGCGATAGCCCCTGGCTCTTTATATATATAGATTTTTTTTAAAAAAACAGATGAATGGCTGGACTAAATTGATTTCATTTAATAAATGAGTGGTGTTCCAGTTTACAGTAGCTATTCCTTCCCCTTACAGCCAATGAGAATGAAACTAAAAACGAAATATTTATTGATCATACATACTTAAAGTTTCAGAGATCATAGCACTTATTAGGCCAAACACTGTCCCTATTTATAGTTGGGACATTTGTTTCAATTATTTATATAATCATTTTTGGGGGGGGGGAGTAGAAATGATCCTATATGTGGAAATTTATATATGGAAATGATCCTATATATGGAAATGAGACTAATTGACAATTATTTTTTATTTCAGAGTGTGAAAAACTTTCTTCCCTGGAGAAAAAAAGGCTAATGACAGTGCTGAATATTGGATTAGTCAGGTTTTGCTGGGTATAATACCAGAAAAATGATTTCACTTTCTTGTTTTGGCTTGAAATACCTAGAAGACTACTTACTCACTACCCAGGTACTATAGTTTCTTTTTGTTTTTGTTAAGTTATATTTGATATTTTGCACAGAGCAGAGTTATAATGGAGCTTGAACACAGGAACTGAACATGCACCACAGCGCTCACCCTGAAAGCTGGATGCTTGGCTCAACCGTAATTTCAAAGGAATTCTGTGCCCAAACCAGAGGCCCAAAGAACTGGAAACTTTACCATATATCTAGGCAAGGCTTTTAAACACATCCTCATTAGACCATAAAGATTTATTATGGTGTTCTTCGGTGGTTGTTTTTGCAACATTCTGTTTTGGGACTTTGAAAGCACTGAAACAAAAGCATTAAAATTTGGTCTCCCAATTTTTTTCTAGAATGATATTTATATGACTGGATTAGTGGGAAAATTTTGAAAGTTTTATAACTAAATCAATGCTTATGAAATTTACAGTCCATTCTCCTTGGATTAAGAAGATTAGACTACATAACAGAAAAATGTGTGTGTGTGTGTGTGTGTGTGTGTGTGTGTGTGTGCGCGCGCGCGCGCGTGCACTCAAACTGACTCTTACCCAAGGGAATGGTTACACTGACTAAACTCCTAATTAAAGGCATCATAGTAAAGGCATTAAAGATCATTTATTTTACTTTTTATGTTCTAGACTTTTGACTAGCAAACCTTCACAATATGCACACAGGAACCCAATAATCAAAATTTTACTACTGCTTAAGTCATTTTGAATGCTCATTGAGAAGTACTATCCCCCCAACTATTATTTACTACAAGAGGAATTTATCTCTTTGGTACATTCAGGACTCAGTTACAGGGCATATAAATAAAGGGGTGAAGAAAAGCCAAAGGATTTCCAGAATGACTGTAGGCTACAGGAGCAATGAGAAAGTACCAACAATGTGGCATATTTGTAAAACTTGTTGGATGAGATGAAGGTAGTAGTCACTTTCTCTTCATTTGTCCCCCTGCAAAAGCTGTTAAAAAAATCAAGTCACAGCCTGACCTGTCTCACAATTATCACTGTTGTTCAGTTATAAAAGAAGAGAAGGGCTTTTTGTTGTTATTGCACTATTTTGTTTTGACTTTAAGAAGTGTTTCAGCAAGTTTAGGAAGGGGAAGTTAAATCTATGCCAAGTTATCATTGAGTTTTGTGGGTATTCCCTCTTGCTCTCTAGAGCTGGGAATTTCCCTACTTTTCTCCAGATTTGCCCCCCGCCCCACCCCAATCAGTGGAGAAGCTTTTCCCTAGATCTATTTCCTTGCAGGGAATCTGTGCCTAAACAGAAAGTTTTTGATGTGTTTGGATACAGTACAAAAATTCAGGCACAATTTTATCCTTCAAAGAATCCTTTTTCCCCCCAACCCAGAAGACAATTCTTCATAGGCACAGAAAGACATTTTCACATTTGATTATCTCAAAGCCAGCATATACAAAGATATATAGTTTTGTAATTTAAATTAGTTTTGTAATTTTAAAATTTAAATTAATGTATATTAACTGTTATCATTCATTATAACAGAATAGAATAATATATAAAGACTAGAGGCCCGGTGCATGAAATTCATGCATTGGGGTGGGGGTCTCCTCAGTCCAGCCTGCACCCTCTCCAATCCTGGTCCCCTCGGGGGATGTCCGACTGCCGATTTAGGCCCGACCCCAGGGATCAGCCTAAACTGGCAGTCAGACATCCCTTTCACAATCTGGGACCGCTGAATCCTAACTGCTCACATGCTTGCTGTCCTGGTGGTCCCCAACTGCCCCCCCTGCTGGCCTGGTCACCCCCAACTGCCACCCTACCAGCCTGGTCACCCCCAACAGCCCCCCTGCCAGTCTGGTTGCCCCCAACTGCCCCCCTGCTGGCCTGGTCGCCCCACGCAGCCTGCTGTTCAGTCATTTGGTCATCCCTCACTAACCCCCTGCTGGCCTAGTAGCCCCACGCAGCCTGCTGCTCGGTTGTTACTGTTACTGTGACAGCCTCCTGGACAATTTGCATATTCCTCTATTATTAATATAGATTAGAGGCCTGGTGCACAAAAATTTGTGCACTCGGGGGGAAGGGGGAGTCCCTCAGCCTGGCCTGTGCCCTCTCGCAGTCTGGGACCCCTCGGGAGATAACAACCTGCTGGCTTAGGCCTGCTCCCGAGTGGCAGAGGGCAGGCCCAATCCCTAGGTGCAGCCCCTGGTCGGGCTCAGAGCAGGGCCGATTGGGGTGTTGGGGCGCCACCCCCTGTCATGCACAGAGCAGGGAGGATCAGGAGGTTGCAATGCCACCCCCAGTTATGCTCAGGGTAGGGCCGATTGGGGGGTTGGGGCACCGCCTCCTGTCACACTCAAGGCAGGGTCGATGGGGAGGTTGCGGCGCCACTCCCTGTCATGCACAGAGCAGGGCCCATCAGGGGGTTGAGGAGCTCCCCCCTGTCACTCAGAGAGTAGGACTGATAGGGGAGTTGGGGCGCCACCACCTGTCACACACAGAGCAGGGCAGATCAGGGGGTTGGGATGCTGCCACTATCACACTCAGGGCAGGGCCGATGGGGAGGTTATGGCTCTACCCTGTCACTCACAGAGCAGGGCCCGTGGGGGTGGGGGGCGGGTTGGGGCGCCGCACCCTGTCACACACAGAGAAGGGCGGATAGGGAGGTTGTGGCCCCGCCCCCTGTCACACACAGAGCCGCAGGGCGATCAGGGGGTTTGGGCACTGCCCCCTGTCACGCTGATCCCGGTGCCGGGAGGCATATTACCCTTTTACTATATAGGGTAGAGGCCTGGTGCATGGGTGGGGCTGGCTGGTTTGCCCTGAAGGGTGTCCTGGATCAGGGTGGGGGTCCCCACTGGGGTGCCTGGCCAGCCTGGGTGAGGGGATGATGGCTGTTTGCAGCTGGTCACACACCATTCAGGGTGGGGGTCCCCACTGGGGTGCCTGGCCAGCCTGGGTGAGGGGCTGAGGGCTGTTTTCAGGCTGGCGGGTGACGGAAGCTCCCAACCGCTCCTTTTTTTCTTTTTTCTTTTTTTAATTATGGGCCAGCTTTAGCTCTGAGGCTCCAGCTCTTAGGCCTCCACTGCTGAAAGTAGGTATCTGGTTTGTTTCGGTTTGAAACAATGTATAACTCCAGCTCTGAGTCCAGCTCTGAGATCTCAGCTGGCTGAAAGCTGGTTTCTGGTGTTTTTTTTTAGCTTCTATATTTGTTAAAATGTTTCAAACTGCAGGCTCAGAGGCCTGCAAGGCAGGCGGGGAACGTTGGTTTCCTCCGTCACTGAAGCAAGCAAGCCTCATGTTAGTTTCAAGCTGCCTGGCTGCTGGCCGCCATCTTGGCTGACAGTTAATTTGCATATCACCCTGATTAGCCAATGGGAAGGGTAGCGGTCGTATGCCAATTACCATGTTTCTCTTTTATTAGATAGGATAATAAACTAGGACTTTTCAGTTTCCTCATTTACTGAACATTACTGAACATTTACTGAATATTGATATTTTCCATCACCTGCAATTGTATTTTTTATTTGTGACTAAGAGTAAAAAAAAATCATCAAAACGAAAATAGTGTTTGTTTCTATATTTTCAAAGATAGAGATAATTAAAGATAATTTTAATTATGAATAATATTATTTTATGTCTCTAGGATAGCTATAGGAGAGTACAATGCTGGGCACAAATTGTAATTGTTCATGTTAGTCCTTGTATAAAGCATTCAAATGTGTGTATTAGTGATGTCTATACACTGAAATTATTAAAAGAGAGTGTTGATTCTACTCTAGGGTTGAGTATGGCTTGGAGAATCAGGGAAATGAACATATGCACCTTGTGTTATTCATTTTTCTCTATAGGGTGGGACTAGGGGGAAGAATCAGTATTCCTGATTATGCCTTTTGCCACAGGCTCCAGTATGGCTTGGTAGGGCATTGGTACTGACCCCATCTTCATTTAATATTTTGATAATTTGTTATTCATGCCATTTTGGGCATTAATTAGATTTTTTAAATTATTGTATTAAAATATGACTTCTTTGAATTAATGAGTTTTTTGTAACCTCCTTAAATTTTGTGCCTGAGGGAAGTGCCTCACTCACCTCATCCTAGTCCAGACCCTACTTTTCTGTTTTTCCTTTGTTTCTCTAACTCTGAAGATTACTTGGCCATTTCTGATTACTTGGAATACCTAGTAGCTGGGAAAGTTCTCAGAATAGAGTGGATGTTTGATAAGTGGTTAATGATTTTCCAATAAAGACTAGCTAATTGTTCAGGCCTGGTCTCTTCCAATACAAAGAATTTAGTGACATGGACCAAAGACCCTAACGATCTACTGCATGACCTCTCTTAGGAGGTGGAGAGAGAGGGTAATTCTCTCTGAGAAGAGTAGGTTTATTGTTTTGGATTTATTCAGATAAATATAAAAAAGTGGGATTGCTGGGTAATTTGAAAAGATATATGCATCCCTACATTCATTGCCACATTATTTACAATAGGCAAGATATGGAAGCAACCTAAGTGTCCAGCAATAGACAATTGGGTAAAGAAGATGTGGTAATACAGATGCGTACAGTTATAATACAAATAAATAATGTAATAATTAATAAATAATAATACAAGAATAAACTCTGTGTTTCACATACCCACAACAATAAACCTACTTTTACCCACCACTGTATATACAGTGAAATATGTATAAAAGATGAAATCTTCTAATTTGCAATAACATAGATGAACCTAGACTGAAATAAGTCAGAGAGAGAGAGAGAGAGAGAGAGAGAGAAAGACACATAACATATGATTTCACTTATATGTGGAATCTTACTAACAAAAGAAATAAAACAGAAACAAACTCATAGATACAAAGAACAAACTGATGGTTGCCAGATGGGAGGGGGTTTGGAGGCTGGGTAAAAAAGGTGAAGGAATTAAGAAGTACATATTGGCAGTTACAAAATAATCACAAGGATGTAAAGTACAGTATAGGGAATATAGACAATAATATTATAATAACTATGTATGCTGTGAGGTGGGTATTAGATTTACTAGTATTGGGGAAAACACTTCTTTTAAAAAAATTTTTTTAATATATTTTTATTGATTTCAGAGAGGAAGGGAGAGGGAGATAGAAACATCATTGATGAGAGAGAATCATTGATCGTCTGCCTCCTGCAAGCCCCTTACTGGGGATCGAGCCCACAACCCAGGCATGTGCCCTTGACCAGAATCCAACTTGAGACCCTTCAGTCCAAAGGTCGACACTCTATCCACTGAGCCAAACCAGGTAGGGTGGGAAATCCTAAGATATAAAGATATAACTTTATAAGATATATCTTAAGATATAAATGTCTAACCACTATACTGTATAGCTGAAACTAACGTAATATTAAATGTCATTTGTAATTTAAAAATTTTTAAAAAGGTAAAAAAGAATAGTAGGCTCATTCACTACATACTTGTATGAGCAGTTGCAGGACCGTCTTGAATGCAGCTCCTGCCCGTGAACATGACCAGTGTGTACATGACCATAGAGAAGGAAGGTTGCAGAATGAGATCATCTGGGTTTACAGGTCAGCTCACCCACTCACCAGCTGCTTGACTCTGGGAACGTTACATAGCTTCTATGATCATTTTTAAATCTGTATCATGGGGATATTCATAGTACTTACCTCATGAGATTTCTATGATGATCAAATGATTAATACATGCATCTTAGAGTAGGTTCTCTAGAAAACTGTCTGAGGGAAAGCTCATGTACTAACTCTGTTAGGGAGTGCAACCCCAGGAAACTGGAGTGAGAGGAAAAGGAAGGAAGAAAGGAGGGAGAGCAAATACAAGAGGTTGTGCTACTGGGCTGGCCACAGTTTATTGGTCTCATTGTGGACTTCTCCAAGAGGTTGGGTGAAAACATCGTGAAACAGGGCCTCAGAGAAGAAGACTAGTAAGCAATTTATCTGCTGGCTGCTTCCTATCTCCTATCTTTCACTGGTCAAAGTTGACCCATGGGTTGTAACTTCCCCATATGTCTGAATTGTATTAGCTGGCCCTCCAGGAAGCTGTTAGAAAAGTCAGAATCTCCATGGGTCCTGTCCAGCCAGTGTGCAGGTCTAGTGGTCTCTCCCTGTTAGGCAGAGCCTAGCATAGTGCTCCCTTACCTTTAGTAGCCACTGTGGCCCTGGCTTTACAACCACAGGGTTAATAGGAGTCATATTATCAGCTCTTCCCAGTGTCCCTAACCCTGAGACTAGCTGCTGCTCCCTCAGCAAAGTAACCTGTTTTATATGTTTGAGGCAAGTATTTTATTTTATTTTTTTTTGCGCTGACTAGTCCCTCTGCTTCGTAGGAAGTTCTTGTGATCTTCAAATATCAGGATTTTGGGGGGTCATTTTGAGCTCAACTCAAATGTTACCTCCTCAGAAAGGCCCTCCAACGACGAGCACAGCTGTCCTTATTCTCAGATAAAGAGATGCATTGACACCCTTCTTTTCTTAAACTTGTTTCCTTATTTTTTAAAAAAGCATGTACTTTTACCCCACCAATGAAAGACATTTTGTGTTGTAAAAGGAAAGGATGTCAATCTGAGGCCTCAGCTTACTCTCACAACCTGCCGCCTGACGATTCACATAGCCAAACCACAAGTGGAATTAATGCCTCATTACAGCTTCCCATCACATCTGACCTACTGTGAATCAGCCCCCCACCCCTATCAATGTCAAAATTGGCTTCTTCAGGATGTGAAGAGATGTCACTTCTCTTCCTGTTTCTTTTTTACTCTCTTTAGAACAATTAATTTTAACTTAGAACTCCTGGCCTGCAGTAAATGTAAGGCTGGCAACTGAAATTTAGAAAACAAAGTCAGTGCAAATATAAGAGATAGTTTTTACATTGTTTCCTTCCCCCTTCATCTCTTTGCTCCTTTCCTCCCAAGAAACAGTGTCTGGGGGAGTCCCTGCTACCACATCCTCAGTTCTTTATTCCACATACTTGGGTCATTCAGGGTTTCTTATCATGTTTCGTCAACACATGCTAAATAACTCACAAGGCCCAGGAATTCATCTTGTGGCAAAGATAATACATAATAAAAATTAAAATAAAATGTTCTAGTATTTTCCCTGTAAACATTGTTTAATTTAATTTAGGGTCCTTCAAGGAAATAAAAAAGTGAATTGACCAATCACAGTCCCTGCTTCAAAATTAACCGGAGTTTTATAGACTCTGCTTTCTTAGTTGTCCCACTGCCAAGTAACTTCTACATAAAGGAGAATGATCAGAACTGGCATCTTTATTTAACAAATTCAGAAATAAACATTGTCATTAGCAATTGATTCCTTGGTTTCCAGGTAGTATAACCATCTGCTTGTGAAACATGCATTTCTCTGACATCTTGACCATGTCATCTTTCCTCCAAACCAAATGCCCCAGTTTTTTCCAGTGTCCCTCATGTGAAATGGTTCCAAGTCTCATTCTCTTTGAACTGTTTTATTTTATTAGAGTTTATCCCAAAATGTGATTCCCAGAACTGAAGATAAAGCTCCAGCTGTGCCCTGAGAGGGGTGGGACGTGGGACAAAATGAAGGAACCAATTCCTTTTTAGCAGAAATAGTGTATTTCTTATAAAAGAAACCACTAATGAAATTAAATACATTTATTTGCTTGAAGAACTTCAGTTAGCCATTGAAAATGTGGTCCAGGGAGAAACAGCTTGAATATAACTGTGGATTTTGAGAGAAAAATATTCATATGTTAGCTTGAGCACTATGTTTGCTAAAACCTCACTAGTCTGGTTAGCTGATTTGGAATTTTTACTTGTTGCCAGGGGACTAAGATAAAGATAATCTTTGGCCTCCCTAATTGGATTCAATAAACAAAAAGTAGTATAAAGATTGCAAGGATATAATTAATCTACCTGAGGGGACACATTTTTCAAGTATGCAGTCTGATATCTGTTTATGTACTCTCAACTTATATATTAATAAAGTAATTCTTGTTGCTTTTGATAGCAAGTCTATAAAAATATCTACTTGGCAGTACTCTTTTTTGGACATCATTATGTAGATATCATAGGACATCATTGTTTAGATATAAAACCATAACATGGCATTTATTTAAATAGTATAATATAGTTCATAATTTTCATTCGTTTAGACTGATCTCCTCCTCAGTTTGTTTGGGCTGAATAAAAGTTGCACACAACACTTGGTAGACCAGCTAAGGGTTGATCATTTTCTTGACTTAATTACAGATGTTTACATTTTTGTCCTTTATATTATAACCTGGTGGTTATTACTATCCGTGTGGCAAGTATTTCTAAAAACCAAACAAATACATGACAATTTGTTAATCTTTCCCACAAAGTCATGTAATATTTAATAACAGTAGACCCAGTTTTTTTCTGCTTCTTCTCTTACAAATTCTTAGTCTCCTTCCTATGTTTCCTCTTCCTCCTTTCCAGTCCCTTGAGCTGTTGTTTGATCCTTAAATTTATCTTCTCTTGTGGAGAATTCCTTCACTCTTATGGCTTTACCTCCACTTAACCTCTGTCACTGACTTTCTGATCTATGTCTCTTGCTCTAACCTCTGGACAGATTGCTGCCATTTGATTTAAAAAACAAGTAAATATTTGTCAAGCATCTACTCTGTGGTCTTTTCATAACAGTAACCTTATTTAATCTCATAACAACTTTGTGAGCTAGGTTGCATCATTCCTGTTTAAATATGGAGAAACCGAGGTTTAGAAAGTTATGCTCAACATTACCTTAACACAGCATTAGAGAGGATAGTTGGTTACTGTCTGTCACCATGATGTCTCCATCATGCTCAGAGACCATATCTGCTTTTGCTCAACAATTGTTTTTACTGACCTGGTAAACAGTAAGCACTAAATAAACATTTGAGAATGAGTGAATGAATGGTCAGATATGCATTTAGGTAGATGATAGGTAACAATTATTTTGATTTGAGGAGTTCAAAAGCATCAGGCAAACTAGGAAGCAATTGCAATAGCCCAGATAAGAGATGATGTAGCTTAGTGATGGTGGTGTGGTAGGGAGATGGAGAGCCATGCTTTTAGTTTACAGGAGAGAGGATACTTCATTCATACTGAAAAGTGCTTTGCAAAGATCTTTAGGTTCTCACAGTCACAGTAAATGAAAATTTACTGGACTCCCAATTTTCTGGCCAGGGGACCAGGTATATGATGTTGCCACCAGTTCAGTCTAGAAATACAGGAGAAAATCTACTGCCAGAGTAATCTTCCTCAAACACCAATCTCAACATGTTATTCTCCTGGTCAAAAATCCATAAGACCTTCAACTGCACCTCAAACCAGATGTTGATTTTTATTTTTATTTTGGTATCCAAAGAACTTATTTTGGTATTCGATCATTTTGTACCTTCTCCTCTCCTGAGCACAAATGAATTATAAATCCCTGACAGGCCGGGAGAATATCACAGTTTTTATTGCTGTTAACTGTAGTATCTAGCATAGTGCTGGTTGAATAGTATCTCTGTAATTCTCATTTCTTCAAAGGATTTTAAAACAATTATGCCTTTGAAATTCATGATTTTGAATATGGAGTGATTTAGAAAAATAATAATCTAACTTGCCTTTACCTGAATCTATGTTACAATTCATAACACAGTTGACTCTTGAACAACATGGGTTTAAACAGTGCAGGTCAAATGTTCAAGGATAAACTATTGAAATTCAATAAGAATTCTTTTTTTTAATGTATTTTTTTTATTGATTTCAAAGAGGAAGGGTGAGGGAGAGAGAGATAGAAACATCAGTGATGAGAGAGAATCATTGATCAGTTGCCTCTTGCATACCCCACACTGGGGATCAAGCCCACAACTCGGGCATGTACCCTGACCGGAAATTGAACCATGACCTTTTGGTTCATAGGCCAACCACTGAGTCATGTTGGCTCAATAAGAATTCTTGCTATAATGTCTTATTCAAAATAATCCTATATTGTGTTTTGAATTTCTGAAACAATTAACTGTTTATGACAATCTTCAGGAGCTTTCTTTATTTCACAGTTAAAGCTTAATAATCATACTTTTTTACCATCTTGCTGAATTGAACATTAAACATTACCAATAGTTATTATTGATATCAGTTGTGATTTGGTGACCTAAATTTTAATAAGTAATTCACTAGGAATCAGTCTAGGCTTATCAATTCACCAAAAGAGGGGAGAATAAAAATAAGTATCTGTCACTGAACAGTATTGGTTGTATTAAATTGTAAAATGTTTAGAATAGCCCCCCAGTCCATAGCAATATTCAGTAAGTGTAAACTATAATTATTATTATTATTATTATTAACATAAGTATTAATGGCCTATAACAATGATCTTCTCAGGAGAGTATTGCATTTTAGATAGTGGCAGCAAGAACTGTTTATGGAAGGTTAACTATGTTCCCAATGATCTCTGAGAGCTCATTTGAGATCTCTCATTCATTATTTTCTCTTATATTCTTGCTGAGTCCAGGGCATTGATAGAGCAGATAATGTACCTTTTCTCTACTATAGAAAAGTTGTATTTTCCCCCAACTGTATGTTCTGGGTGACATCTGGAATCTCAATACCCTAAGTTCAAATCTAGAGAAAATAAGGATTTATTTGAAGCATTTTATTGCAACTGACTGCCAGTCAACAATTTATTAATTAGAGAAGATAAAGATTTTAGTCATTTTTATCAAGTGTACCCTGTAGGTTTGATGCCCTGTGTAGTTATGGCTTCAACTACTTTTCCATTTGTTATGTCACTTGACATTAATATTGTTTAACAAACCAAGAAATAAAATATTCAAAACAAAGAAATCCACAAGAAAAGGATTGTGACTCATGAAAGGGGTACCCCTAAGTTTCCTTGCTGGGTAAAATGAATCATTACTGGATAATGACCTCAGGACAAACTTTTTCAAACAAAACATAATGTTTTCATTTTCCTTTTTATTTGAATTTCACTCTTACGGATTTGTGGTTATAATGAAACATCCCTCATATTTATTTCAGAGTTAGCATCTGAAGCTGGAGCCACTTCTGATCCAAAGCTATAAACCTCAGAGAAGCCTGGCCAGACACACTGGGAAATTAATGTGTGTAAATGAGCCAATGGACTATGGTGTCTTTGAGACCAGTGGGGATATAGTCAAGATTCCTCCCAATCTTTGGGAATTTCCATCTTCCTGTCCTTTTCTTTTACCTTCATTTTTACCTTCCCTTGCCTATTTCCTTCATATTGTTATCTTCCTTTATAGTGGTCTCTCCTAATCGTTTTGCTTTCCACAGTTTCAGTTAACTGCTATTAACCGTGGTCCTAAAACATTAAATGGGAAATTCCAGATATAAACAATTCATAAGTTTTAAACTGTGTGTTGTTCTGAGTAGCATGATAAAATATCGAGCTGTTCCCTTCTGTCCCACCAGGACGTGAATCATCTCTTTGTCTACCACAGCCACACTGCATATACTACCCACCAGGTAGTCACTTCGTAGCCATCTTGGGTATCAGATTGGCTGTCAAAGTATCACAGTGCTTGTGTTCAAGTACTTAATAATGGCCTTAGATTGCAAGAATAGTTTGAACTTTATCATAGGTATGTACGAATAAGAAATACACATACAGTATATATAAGGTTTTGTACTATTCATGGTTTCAGGCATCCACTGAACATATGCCACTCAGATAAGGGGGGGCAACTATACTTTCTCTTCTATCATCTCTTAATTCCTCCCTTCTCTAGACCCTTCCACTCTGTCTTATTGTTTCCATTTATTACAATCTAGGCAATTCTGTGGCAGCTTATAAGATTAAGGAACTAAGGCTAAAATATTAATTCAGGTAGACTTTTTATTCTTGCTTACTTGCCCTATTTCCATAGGATTTAGTTCTAGCATAGCTTTTAGCTCTTGACTTTCTCTCGCTTTTACAAGCCTGCTCCTACCTACCAATTTATGCTTTGCATCTGTGTATGATCTCTTCCTTACTTTTAGGGTTCTGCTCTATATCACATTCTATGTCACGCTTCTATCTAGCTGTCCTCTGGTCCCAACAGGGCCTGTTCAACTTCTTCAAGGTGGGAGAAGCCATCTTTTCAGCTCACTTCTTCCCTTCCCTGATATTTGCTGGGTCAGCCTCATCTTCTAGGCTGAATGATTCAGCTATTAATTTATTATGGTATTTATTCATTCCACAAATATGTAGTAAGCCCTACACACAATAATAAAGTTAAGGGCAATAGACCTTTTCTTTTTCTATATGTTGCATGTTTTCTTGAGTTTTCCACTATAAATTCTACTGAATCTAAGAAAGCGAATATTGTTATACATTTCATCTAGCCACATTTAAGCAACGCCAGATAATTAATTTTTATACAAAATTAAACCTAACAGAGTTTTTAAAGTAAGGTATAATCTCCATGGCACCAAACACTTATTCATCTCATTTCATTCGCTCTGAGTATGATGTCCTTATAAAATTAAGCAAAAGAAAACTGGATAATTTACAGAATTTTTCATTTTTGATTAAGACATTTTGTTCTTGCTTAGGGCCTAAGCCTTAGATAGGTGCAATGAGAATGTAGTATTAAGTATATTTTCCCCTATTATTATGTGTCCACCAAAAAAAGAAAACACTACATGAAAGATGTTGCGATGTCCATGAGGAATCTGACTTATCTCAAAGTGCACCCACTAGCAGAAAAATAAAGTTTTAGAAGCTGTGTGTGGTGAAGTGAATGGATGGGAAATTAAGATCCTTGGTCATTCAGAAAGAATAACTTTTAATTTGACTTAGTCAAAAACAATGCTCAACATTCCTTACTATGTGTCTTTGTTACTCCAACCCCCAAAGATCTGAGCAAAATATTTTTAATTTTAATATTTGTATGTTAAAAATAACAATGCCATTAAATTGTTTACACTTATAAGCACTGTTAAGTTTTAATTTGTTTTTCTTTTTCGATAATATTTAACAATGAATGTTTTATTTGTGAAGCAATATACAGATGTGAATTATGAATATACTATTTTTAGTAAGATTTTCCTTAGCTAGACAAGTACTCTAAACCAAGTGGACAGCATAAAATCACCCTGCCTTTAGCAAAATGAGCATTTTGGAATATGCATCCCAAATGAGAAAACAGGAGAATTCTTTGAGTCTGGTGTTGTTTGTGCCTCAATGCAAAACTACCACATCGCGTAGGACATTAAACAGAGAAATTACACCACATGAGAAGGCTAAATATAATCACTTTTCTAATTTCCCACTAGCCTATACTGGTTTAAGCCTAAAATGTGAGCTGCAGTATCTTCTTTGGAAGAACAATTAAGGGTAAAGAATTAACATGAACCGAGTCCCTATGATGTACATCATTTCATTTATTCCTTTAAGATTCTGAGGTAGATATTAGTATCCCCATTAGACTGGTGAGGGAACCAGAGTTCCAAAAGTTTAAGTTGGTTGTCTAAGACCATCATGCCAGAGACGCTATTCAAACCTAAGCCTATTAGACTCCAAAACCCATGCTTTCCCCACTACATATTTTTCTTCCTGCTGCTTGTGTTTCCATTTATGTAATAGTCACCCTGTCATCCACAGTTGCTCACGGCAGAGCAATTCACTGAGTGTTGTTCACTGAGGATAGACTCACAACCTTCCCTCTTTTTTTTAAAAAGTGATTTTAGAGAGAGAGGAAGAGAGAGGGAGAGAGAGAAACATAGATGTAAGAGAGAAACACCCATTGGCTGTCTCCCGCACACCCACTACTGGGGATCAAGCCAGCACCGCCAGCACGTGTCCTGACAGGGAATGGAACCTGGACCTTTTGGTGCATGGGACCCACTCAACCAACTGAGCCACACCAGCCACTCTGCTCTTGAGGAGTTCCCAAAATGCCAGCTCTGAACACAAGGAGCACAGGATTGGAAGTAGGAATCCTGCACAGGAACCTTGGGAAGGGATATCGGAGACCCATGGTGGAAGTAGGTGTGGTGGAAAGCCAGTGGAAAAGTCCCATCAGGGAAGTTAAGCAGAGGCAGATGAAGAAAGGAGGGGACAGGCAATGCAGAGAAGCATGGGGAAAGTGGTAAATGCTTAGAGAAAGGAGAGTGAATGAGGATTATCAGGAAGGCACAAATAGGGCTTTGTGGTGAGAGGAAAGGGTGGAGGCCAAGGCCGAGATGAGACGGGAAGAAACTTTGCCTAAAGAACAAAGAAGAGTAAGTTGCAGTCTTATCTTCATTAGAAAAAGTGGAAGTTAGTCTTCTGTGACAGGCTGTTCCAACCCATTGTGTTGTGTTAAGATATTAAATTATCTCAACTGCTTGCCATTAGAAATGCGTAGATTCCCCCAGCCACTTTATAGGCAATGCTCACCGTGCCTGAGCTTGTGGAGTGTGCTACATGCAAGGATGAGGCGAAAACAGCATGTGATGATAGCCACCTGCTTTCTCATCAATTAACCACAATCTTTCCTATTGAAAAGAGTATGCACAGATGAAAAATAATTTTACAAAGTAGAAATAACTCATTTCTTGGGGCAAATTAAATGTGATTCATAGATTTCCTGGAGGTAAATTACAGTTTAAAAATATACCGTTCTTCACCAGGTCCTCAAAGTCCTGTTGAAGTTTGTTGGAAACTTTGGTAAACTTCCTTAGATACCCAAAGGTCATACTAGGTTCACAGCCTATTTTAAGGAAATTTGCAAACCTTTCAGCAATGCTGAATTGGATTTCAGTTGAATTGCATGCAAACTTGGGTCAAGTTTCAAGGGAACACTGGGTAGTGCTTTCAGGTAGAAGACAGGTGAAACTCTAAGGGTCCAAAGTGGGTTTTGCTTTGAGTTTCTTTGGGGTTCTGCTTGAACTTGACACTCAAAGCGAAACTCAGGAGATCTGAACCTCTTGCAAACTCAGGCTCAAAGGGAGGTATTTGGAAGCAAACTTGCATGTTGAAAATGCTGAGCTAAGAATGCTAATTGGTGCTTCAGTGTGCTTTACCCAAACCTTTAAATACTGGTAGAGTTTCATCTGGAAAAAGAAGGTCTCTCTTAGCATGTGTAGAGTTTAGTAAAGCTTTGCAAGAGGTCTTTGCTCTTGCTGACAGAGAATCTGCAGTAGAATGCACAAATTGCCATAATGCCACATTGCTAAAGCAGGCTATGAAAGGATCAATCTTGTGTCACATCTCTGAATTGGGATTATAGGCATCTTGGACAGTTTATCTGGGCAATTCAAATTAAAGCTGAATATGTTACCTGTATTACCTAGATAGTTGGTACTCTATAGATTTGACCACAGTGACATAAAAATATTCTCTTACTTATCCGAATGAATAACTAGAAAGAGAATTCTGGTCCCCCTCTCCATTAAACATATCCATAAAGATAAATATAGAATGTCAATACATGAGCCAATCACCTATATGTTTAATGTGGCTTTACTTTTACAAGATATGTTTCTCACCTTTCTCACCTGATTAGGGTTGGTGCTAGGCCAGAGGAGACTTAATTTACCTTTTGCAAACAAGTCAAATACTAAGTTAAACTTAACAGAAATGAGGCTGTTTTTTTGAGAAAGGAAACAAGTTGGCAGAACTTTGGCATATCAACAAAAGGAAATCACACAAAGGAAAGGATTAGTTGAAATAAAGATCAAATGAAGATAAAAAATAAATTGGCTGCAACCCAGGAAACATTTGTTGCATTTTACAAACAGGTCTTTCCTTCCCCAGTGTGAAGAACAGAGGAACCACCAGACCTTCCCCAAAAGGCCGTCACTGCATAGTGGCGATGAAACGCTCCGGAGCCCCTAAGGAAGCCCAGCACAGGTGGACAATCGAAAAGAAATGAAAACCTCCTAGTCCTAACACTAGAAATGACATGAAGGCAATGAATATTGGTGAGCAGATTCTAAGGAAGTGATATATCAAGTAATCATACTTCAGAAATACATAATGGCTGCTTTAACAAAATGAATAAATAATATCTGTCTCTTTATCTATCTTCCTGCCTATCTATCATCTATCTATCTATCATCTATTTATTATCTTTCAATAGAGCAGGCATTCTGGAAGATATTGAACTTTTTTAGACTTCAAAGGACCCTGTTTGATGCATAAGTATGACCAACACCATCTAATCTCTGAGGCCCAGCACAAAATGAAAAGGTGGAAACCCTAGTTCAAAAGCAAGAAAAATGCTGTTAAAGGGACTTTACATTAGGCTTTTTCTTTGCTTTTAAGGTTGCTCCATTTATGCTGGGTTTTTTTTTTTTTTTCAAATTTCTTATTGAATGTAATATTAAGTAAAGAAAAATTAAAATTTGAAATTATTAGCATGAAATCTTACCACTTATCTTTATTTTGTACACAGCCAGTCTAAGAGAATTGCTTTTGTATGTGGAATGACCAAAGTTGCACAATAGTATTTTGTATGCTTTCTAATCTTACCAGAACAGTGGACATGTTCCACAGAATTAACTGTTTTTATCACTTCTTGATGTGCCCACCTTCTACCAGCACTCTACCTTTAGCTTAGTGGTGAGGAAGGATGAGCTGACAGGAAAGGTAATGATGGGTTCACCCTATCTTTCTCTGAACATAGAGGATTTACAGAAGGCTTGCTGGAGAATGTGACATCCAAAGATAGTATGAGTAAACTATGGACATGAGAATTTCAGGATAATATCATTCTGATTAAGAGGCAATTATTGTATGAGATGAAATAAACTTTAGCACAATTGATGATTTTATTTTTGGCTTAGTTTTTTTCTTGTTCTTGCATCCTTTGGATTCCCTGTAATCAAATGACACATTTTAAAATGAGGTATTCATATTCATCATGAGAATTAGATTGCCTCCAGCAAATGTAACTGTCATTCAGAAACTTTCATCTTTAGGTCACAGGTTGTAAACCCATTCTTGACTAAGCCATTCAGACAAATATTCAAGATGTATTCAAACTATGTCTAAAATGAAATTGTACTGAGATTACTAAATTCTAGATTATACAAAGGATCTAAAAATGGAATGATGCTGGAAATTGAAACATTATTTAAATCTGATATGGGGCCTGCAGAGAAATTGAACTCAGAGGTCCTTGTGATACTATAATCATTTTGCCTGTTTAAGGAACTGAGGCTCCAATTTGGGGAATCCATTCATTCTTGTGTTTATTGCACATATTCATGTTTAAGTGAAGAAATACAAATAATATTTTAATATACCCTTAAAAAGTGCTATATATTAGTTTATGAGTTTGAAATGCATTCGCTCATTAAGTTGTTTCATTATTTTGTGAAAATAAACACATTTACAACCTAAATTACTCACACACATGCACTCATTTTACTGGTATATGTGAGTAAATAGATACATAGATATATCTGCTTAAGGAGCTATTACACAAGAATGGGTAAGTTAGATGAATGGGATAACAGGGAGGGCATATACTACAATATCTCTTCAGTTTTGGAGTCGTGAACATTTGGGACATGCCCGTAGCTGATAAACTGGCCTAGCATGAAGCCATCAAGCCTGGGGCTATCTCCCAGGGAAATATCTGTGCAGAACCTGAAGAACTAATGGCCTGTATATTTTTATTGGAGGCATAAGTCCAAGAGCCAGTGTAGAAAACACAATTTTTCTTAACAACACAATTACAGTTAAATAGATCATTTTAAAAAAATAAAACTGAAAAAGAAAAGAGGAGAATGAGGACTGGTCAGCCAGTTGGGTAGAGCATGTTTATAATCAGGGTATGGGTCCAGTCAGCGCTATGTACTCCATGGCCACAGATATTCCGCTAAATCATAACCTCAAAGCTATGCTTCATTAGTCATATGGAGAATCACAGAAGAAAATGTGGGTTAGTGTGTGTGAATGAAACACCACTCCAGGAAAAAACAGCTCAAAGTGTGTGCCCTGGAGACCGTGGTTCAGAAACACTTCACACAAGGGAGAAATAGTCTATAAACAGCATATGCCATATGCTTTTAATTGTCAATAGTAGAGGTGGCTTTCCACACTCATTCAGTTTCCCTTGTGACCAAGCATCTGGTCCCCAGCCACACAAAGCAATGACCACAAACCCTGTATTTAGTAGGTCTGTACTTAATTGTTAAACAGAAATAAATTGCCCACTAAAATTTTTATTTATCTATCATAACCTAGACCTTGTTTACCTGGCTTGCTTTTTACCATTGTAAATCTAAAGTTTAAAAAAGAAAGATAAATTTAATTTTGACACACATGTTTGGACTTGACTTCTGGGGCCATTTATTTTGTGACCCCCTTTCTCTTTTTGTAAATTCCTTTGTGAAAAGGACAAGCCTTCAAAAGCAAGTGGTCTGCTTCTGCGGTCTGTTTTCTTAGACTTGCCTGGCAGTGTCTGTTCATTTCTTCACAGCCTGACCTAAATGCCACTGATAATGGCATAGGCATGACAGAGCAAGGGAAATGTCAACCAGATTAATTTGAATCAGTTAAGTCCAAGGCTTCCTTTATTCCTGGAGTTTCACTTATGTGCTTTCACAAATTGTAGAAAGTGGACAAAATTGAGCAAATACATTTTTAGTAATATCAAGAAAATAGTTTGACCTTATGAATCCCTGAAAGGATTTTGGAAAGACCACACTTTGAAAACCATTGCTGTGACCATTGCTATTATTCCCATAGATGATTAATAGCATTATAGGTAGCATTCTATATAACTCTTCTTCACCAGGCTTGTATTTCACTTAACAATGTATATTGTAGATCTTTCCACATCAATACAAGAAGATTGTCTTCACTTGCTTTTATAATAGCCTAGTATTCCATTGTCTGGATTTACCCTAATTTATTTTAGCAGTTCTCTTTTTTAAAAAAAAAAAATATTTTTATTGATTTCAGAGAGGAATGGAGAGGGAGAGATGGAAAGATCAATGGTGAGAGTAATTGATTGGCTGCCTCTTGCATGCCCCATACTGGGGGTCAAGCCCGCAACCTGGACATGTGCACTGACTGGGAATTGAACTGTGACCTCCTGGTTCATAGGTCAATGATCAACCACTGAGCCACTCTGGCTGGGCTTAGCAATTTTTAAAAAATATATATATTTTATTGATTTTTTTACAGAGAGGAAAGGAGAGGGACAGAGAGTTAGAAACATCGATCAGCTGCCTCCTGCACACCACCCGCCCCCCCCCCCCCCCCCCGGGATGTGCCTGCAACCAAGGTACATGCCCTTGACTGGAATCAAACCCTGGGACCCTTCAGTCTGCAGGCCGACACTCTATCCACTGAGTCAAACTGGTTAGGTCAGCAGTTCTCTTTTGATAGACACTTGGGTTCCCTTTGCCCCATTACATTTTTTTTCTATAATAAACAATAACGATGTGACAGAATTTCACATACAAGCAGGTAAATTTCTAGGGGGGAAAATGGCAGAAGTGGAATGCAAATTGCAAAGTCTGGCCAAAATGCCCTTCGTGGAATTTGCTCCATTTTTGCATAGCTATCCAAAATACATGAACAGACATTCTCCCCCAACTTGCTGTTGGGAGGTCTGTTAATCTGGTAGGTGAGCAGTATTATCTTAGCATAGTGTTACTGTGCATTTTTGTTGTTATG
Source organism: Myotis myotis (assembly GCF_014108235.1). Classification (NCBI taxonomy): domain Eukaryota; kingdom Metazoa; phylum Chordata; class Mammalia; order Chiroptera; family Vespertilionidae; genus Myotis; species Myotis myotis. Next base: position 23,560,999 of record NW_023416379.1, on the reverse strand, counting down.
AGTAAGATCTAACATCTTTTCATATGTTAGGATACCTTGTATTTCCTTTTCTGTGAACTGTAGATTTCCTTTCAGATTGTTGATCTCTTTTCTTCTCAATTTCTATGGGCTTTTAAAGGATTAGAGAAATAATCTAGGGGCCTTTAAATTAGTGAATTCAAATGCTGTATCTCAATTTGTCATTTGATTTTACATTTATTTATGTAGAATTTTTCCATTCATATGTAGGCAACGTATCAACCTTTTTCTTAACCTTGGTTCCTGCATTCTAAAACTTGGTTTAGAAAGGCTTTTTCTAGTCCAAAGTTATAAAAAAGAATGCACAGAAATTTTCTTCTTGTACCTGCATCTATTATTTGATCGTTTACATTTAGTCACTGGCACATCTGTAGAGTATCTTGGTATATAGTGTAAAAGGTGAATCTGATTTAGTGTTTTTCTATGATACTGCCCACTTTTCACAGCACCACTCATTGAAGAAGTCCTTATTTTCCACACTGAATTGAGAAGTGACCTTTATCATATAATACATTCTTAAATATATTTGGCTCCAGTAGTATATGAAAAATTGAAATATCACAAATTAGTAGAAATACATTCCAGCAGTGGTAGAATCACTGTTTTTTTCATTAGCAGATTTTTATAATCCATAAAAATTTATTGAATACTTTTTGTGTGTCAAGAACTATGAGGTATGCTATATAGCAGGGGTGGGGAATGTCTGGCCCATGGGATGTATAAGGCCTGAGAAAACATTTGGTCTGGCACTGCCAAGGTATGAGGGGTGAGTTAATGAAATATTTGACCAAATGTAGCAGGCTAATTTTTAAGTTGATAATTTTGTATGGCCTGTGAGTTATGTTATAAATATCCAAATGGCTCTTGGCAGAAAAAAGGTTCCCCACCCCTGCTATATAGGCATTCTTTATGATAGATATTCCAAGAAAAGCAAAAGGAAAGAAAAAAAAAGGAAAAGTGAAAAGCAGCAATGATTAGGTTGGCCGACATCTTTGTCTTTCTTCCTCATTCTGCCTTATGCTCCTTCATATGTGCTTTCTCTTAGTTGCCACACCCCACAGCAGCTTGTCCCAGATGGCAGTGGGGGCCAGGCAGCAGGAATTACTCAACTCTGAAAGGCTTTCTCTATGTATGGATGAATGGATGGGTGATCATGTGTTTACTTTACTATTTTTAGTGTTTTGTTTTTGAAGTTAGATTATAGGCAGCATAAAAGAGCTAGGCAGCCTTTGGCCTACAGGTGTCTGTTACTACTATTGCATGGTGAGACACAGAAACAATATGGCAAGCACCAATTTTGATTGGTGACACCACAGATCAAATGACTTCTCTGCTCAAAAGCCTTCATCTTCTTTCCATCGCACAACACAACAAAGCAAAATGAAATAAGTCCTTTTAGTGGTCTACAGGACCCTACACAATTTCACTCCTGCCTACTATTCTCTGGCCCAATTCCAACTGCCAATATGTGCATCTACAAGCTTGAGGATGCTTTTCAGAGACTGTAGAAGGCCATTTTGCCCACCTATGCATCAGGCTTAAGGATTTACAACCATCTCCCTGCAAAGAGCGACCCTTCATTGATTATTCTTAGCATTTACTGCATAAATACGGTAGCTCTTTTGCTCTACCATGAAGGGGGTTGGATTAAGGAGATGGGGGAGTACTTCTAAGACTGAAATAGCTGTCTTCATAATGCACTGCTTATTGGCCGCCTTCTCTTCCCTCTATCAATTCTCTACTCCCCTACAGGTTGCACCCTTCAACTAAACTATTTGGGGTAACCCAAACCAACACACTAAATATTGGTTATTGTTGAATGGATTACAGTAAATCTAGATTCATATTTAGGAAAAAAGTCAGAAGAGTGGACAGTTGCAGGATAGATTCATGGAAGGTGGAAAATTAGCTAAGCACCCTGGAGATACTGCTATCAGCAAGAGAGAGCAGAAGAGATGGTCATACTATGGGAAAAATGAAAATGGATTCTTGGCAGCATCTGAGAATCTTTATCTGTAATTGAGTTCTCAGAAACCTACCAGACTAAACACAGAAACAAGTACACATAATGCTGACTTCATGGATGTGAAACCCATGCAGTTGCACAGGGCTCCGTGCTCAGAATGACCCTCTACTTGGTTTAATGCTCTCCTATTGACATCTTGACATTCTTAATAATTTTTGAACAAAGAGCCCTACATGTGCATTTTATGCTGGGCCTCACAAATAATGTAGCTAAGCCTAGGTGTACATCATAGTTTTGCATTACAGTTGAGGAAGAGGAACAGAATTTCAAGGATTTGGAATGAGAGAAATAGATTTTATAGGTGGTAGGTCACTAAGAAATTTTCAGGATCTTCCCATTGTCTACTTTAATTGAGAGTGCTAATTTCTCATTTCAATAATTATAGCAGTCTTGGTACCAGAAAGAAGTAAACTAGCAATATTTCATGGTACTAATTATTTGGTATAAATCATGAAAATTTTTTTGATTGTATATAATACATATTCTTAGTTTTTAGTGTTGTTTTTTTCAGAGAAAAAATACATTTGATACTAACAAGAAAAACTTTGATAGAATACTTGACAAAAGGTCATATTTGTCATCTTCATTGACCTGTAATATTCCGTTTTTGTGGAATGTATCCTGTTTTCTGTGTCTGGCATTTAATTGATCATTCTCTTGGCTTTCCAGTTAGAAGGCCATCAAGAATTTTGTGTATTATCAGTTTGACAATTGTCATGTGAGATGCTATTTTAAAAATATGCCATTTACTTTATTTCCATTTAATATAGTGGAGATTTAAAATAGTACATTGAAATACGAAAAAGATGCTTTTTGATATAGAAAAGAAAGAATTATTTGAGAAAAAAATTATCCCTTGTGGGAAATTTTGGTATGTGGACTTTCAACCAGGGTGGCAAGTCAGTAAAATATTGTGGCATTTTCCACTAGCTAAAAACAGATGCCATGTGATGATGGGTGTTACATCTGCAGCTGACACCCACTTCAAAGAACAGGTGCCTTTAGATGTTTTAAAAAAGAAAAACGCAGCTCTTGTACTAGTCTATAGCAACCTTCAGGAAGTGATGAGTGGGAGCAATGGGAAAACTGGCTCATTGGCAGTTCTGGGTCACTACATCTCGAAGGTACATTAAGCACTTAGGTTCTCATTGCACTTTCTTCTGCATGCACCTTCAATGTCAGAGGTCAGATTGCTAGATGACAACTTCTATTAAAAAGTAATGATTTTAGCCCTGGCATGGTAGCTCAGTTGGCTAGAGCAGTGGTCGGCAAACTGTGGCCCCTTGAGTGTGGCTCTTCCACAAAATACCACATGTAGGCTCACACGTACAGTGCGATTGAAACTTCGTGTCCACACTCAAGGGGACAAAGAGCCGCATGTGGCTTGCGAGCCACAGTTTGCCGACCACTGGGCTAGAGCATTATTCTGATAGCCCAAGGTTGTAGGTTGGATCCCTGGTCAGGGCATATATAAGAGTCAACCAATGAATGCATGGATAAGTGGAACAACAAATTAATATTTCTCTCTCTCAAATAATTTTTTTAAAAAGTAATGACTTTAGATTCAAAAGAATGAATTGGACCCTAAACTTACATCACATATAAGAATTAATAAACAATGGATGAATGACTTAAACATAAGAGCTAAAATTATAAAACTCTTAGAAGAAAACACAGGAAAGCTTCATGACATTGAACTTGAAAATAATTACTTATATAAGACAGACAAAAGTACAGGGTCTGAAAGAAAAAAGAGATAAATTAGACTTTATCAAAATTAAACAGTTTTTTGCATCAAAGGACACAGAATGAAAAGCAACACACAAAATAGAGAAAATATTTGCCAATCATATATCTGATCAGAGATTAATATCCAGTATAAAACTCCTCCAACATAGCAATAACAACAACAAAAAACAAACAACTCAATAAAAAAATGAGCAAAGGATTTGAACGGACATTTCTCCAAAGAAGATGCGTAAGTGGCCAATAAAAAATATTCAACATCACTAATCATTTGGGAAATTCAAATCAAAACCACCGTGAAATATTACTTCACACCCATTAGGAAGACTATTATCCTGAAAACTAAAAATATAGCAAATGTTGTCAAGGAAGTGGAGAAATTGGAGCCGTTGCACATAGCTGTGGGAATGTAAATGGTGTAGCCACTGTTGAAAAACATTATGGCAGTTCCTCAAAAAAGTAAACAGAATTATCATGTGATCTAGCAATTTCACTTGTAGGTATATGATCAAAAGAATTAAAAGCAAAGACTTTAGCAAATATTTGTACACCAGTGTTCATAGTTGTATTATTCACAATTGCCAAAAGGTAGAAACAACCCAAATGTCTACAATAAATAAACAAAATGCAATATATACATACAATGGAATATTATTTGACTTTAAAAAGAAATAAAGTTGACACATGCTACAACATGGATAAACTTTGAAAACATTATGCTAACAGAAATAAGAGAGACACAAAAGGACAAATATTGTATGATTCCACCCACATGAGGAACCTAGAAAGTAGAATAGTGGTTACGAGGGGATGGTGAAAGGAGAAATAATTATTATTTAATGATTAGAGAGTTTCCACTTGGGATTGTGAAAGAGTTCAGGAAATGGATAATATTGATGGTTGCACAACAATGTGAATGAACTTAATGCCACAGAGCTGTTCAGTTAGCATGGTGAAAATGGTACACTTTATGTTATGTAGATTTTACCCAAATTAAAAATGAAATCCTTTACTTGGTCAGAAAAAGATAATGACTTTATTAGTTTTTTTTTAAATGTGGTAACATATACATATGAATTTTAGGCAAAAGAGAAAAGTACCAGGTAGAAAGCAATAAGTCTCCCAATTGCCTCTCTTCATGATGAGCATAATTTCAGACATCCTCCTTTGCATTTATTTAAGATGATTGAATGAATGAATAAATGGGTTGGCAGTTGTATGGATGGAGAGATAGAACTTAAACAATTTAATAGGAATGAGGTCATATTATACATACTACTTTTAAAATAGAAATATTATATTTGATTTGACCTAAATTTAATGCAAGAAAACAAACGAAAACTGAAGGAATTGCTGAGATTCAGAGAAATGTTTCTTTTTCCACAAGAGCACTCGGGTTTAAAAAAAGAGATTAGAAACATGTATTAGGACAGTGTATGACTGACTCCATGCCATGAAAGAAAGGTTATTAACACTCTTCCAGATCTTCTATTCCAATCTCTCAATTTTTGTCATTTATATTATTTTTACTTTATTGGAATTTATAGCATTTACACTGTATTGTGAAAATATGGTTTGCCAAAATTTTAGTTTTAATTTTACTTTTAAATGGATTTAGTGATCATGATCAGTCTTTTTTTTTTTCCCCTATACTCTGATGTTACGTCTTTAGTTTTGATTCACCTTTAAGTTGGTTAGCTTTTACTGTTAAAGTTAAGCTTTTCAAGAAGGGCTCTATTCCCTGTATGATTTCACACTGAAGAATGCCTATACATTGGATGTCAAATTGCAGGGTACAGTATTCCTGAATCATATCTTTTCTCCTTCTGAGCACTGTAAGCATTGCTCTACTGTCTTATGGTATTGAATATTGCTATGAGGATACCTGAGGCCTGACTGATACACCTCTGTCCCCTCATCTATAGATAACTTCTCTTTTCGTTTGAGTTCCAAAAGAATTCTTTCTTTAATCTTAAAGCTCAATGACTTAACTGGTATATGTCCCAGTGTTGGTAATCTGTATCAATCTTTCTTAGAATACAGGGTGTCCATTTGATGTGCAGAATTAGCTATTCCTTCATTTTAGAAAGATATAGATGAATTACATCATTTAATAACTTTTTTATTAACTTTGTTGAGATGCTATGTCAAGGACAAAGTTATTTTTACATTGGATAAATTATCTGTCTTCTAATTTCCTCAATTATCTTTGTCCCCCACTTTTCTAGTTATTTTAATTTCTTTTTTTATCTTTTGGATTTACAACGAGTATTCCCAGTTTCTTTTTGTTCAAATATCAGGTAATTAACATCCATATATGTGAAAAATTATCTGCATACATATATAAATACATTGTAATCTATAGATATTATCTATATATATATATAAAAGCCTAAGTGACTGTTAGGGTCGGATGACCAGAATGACCAGAATGACCAGTCAGTGTGACGCACACTGAGCAGGCAGGCAGGCAAGCGGTTAGGAGCAAGCAGGCAGGCAGATGAGCAGTTAGTAGCGAGCGGTCTCAGATTGCGAGAGGGATAGCTGACTGCCGGCTGTCCAACTGCAGGGATTTGGCCTAAACCAGCAGTCAGACATCCCCCGAAGGGTCCTGGATTGCAAGAGGGCACAGACCGGGCTGAGGGACCCCCCTCTGGGTGCACAAATTTTGTGTACTGGGCTTCTAGTAATCTATAATGGTATAATTTTGGTTTTCAATTTATTTCATTTCTCAAGAGCAGGGATCAGCATGCTTTTTCTGTAAAGGGTCAGAGAGTAAATATTTTATTCTTGGTGAGCCACATATGGTCTCTGCCACATATTCTTTGTTTTATGTTTTTTTACAACCTTTTAAAAAGTAAAAAACAAAACAAAAACCACCCACCCATTGAAATAAAAACTTCGATGCATAAGAAAAAAAAATGTAAAAACAATCTTAGCCTGCAATCACAGGCCATTCAAAAACACCTATAGTTTGTGGACCCCTGCTGCTGAATCACTTTATCATCTCATTCTGTTGTTTATCAGCTTGACTTTTTGTTCTTTTTATTAAATCTATATATTGTTACATTGCTTTATACTCTTGAAAAATCTGCTTATTTCTTTGTTATTTTTCTTTCAAACAAGGTTCTTCTCCTAATTTTGCTGCTAATATAGTTTCTCTCCTCCCCCTCCTCCTCCTCCTCCTCCTTCTTCTTCTTCTTCTTCTTCTTCTTCTTCTTCTTCTTCTTCTTCTTCTCTCTCTCTCTCTCTCTCTCTCTCTCTCTCTCTCTCTCTCTCTCTCTCTCTCTCTCTCCTTTCTCTCATTTATTTAGTTGCCCTGACATTTCATTTCTTCTTGTTCATATTTTATTTAGACAGCTTAGTTTACTGTGTCTTCTATAATATAGTGTGGGTGTATTCTCCTTAATTCTTATCTCTGGGCCTATTTATTCTTTCCCCTCTGGGCTGTTTGAGGGTATTTTTATTTTTTCAGTTCACTTTTTCTCTAGCATAACAACAAAGAGATGAGGGAAGAGAGAGCGTGAGCTTAACCTGGGCTGGTGCAGTGCTTGATGGGAAATCTTGTTCTGCAGAGTTTTTTTTAGGATGTTAAATGTCCTGTTCTATGGCCCACTCCAGTTAGCCAGAGGTATACCCCACCTATGGGCTTTATCTGACCACCCTGTAAGATGGTCAGCCTTCTGGTCAGCTAAGCTTCTGTTAATTTTAGGTACTTCTACTCTTGAGGAATTTCTCTTGACTTCTCCTACATCTACCTAGAAGCAGAAGCCTATTCTACAGAATTTTTAGCTCATCTTTTTTACACCTTACTGGTTATGTCTGGGAAAGATTTAGAAGCTATACAATGTCATGTTGTGCCCATCAAAATTTTTTCCTTCTATTCATGCCTTTTCTAATTTTATAGTCCAAGTTTATTCTCTTTTCCTACTTTTTTCACAATTCCCCAGAAATGAAAGAAAAAAAAATCTCCATAGTAAATATTCCTATGTGTTCTACCTCAACACCATGCCAGGCAGTGTTGATTAATTACAAAAGCAGTGATAACTTAAGTCAAATAAGTATTATAGTACTTAAATACCAGTGCCAGACTGTATTGGAATCATGACAACAGTTAAATAAGCAGCATAATCTTGGGAAAATCAAAACAAAAACATGGAATCGCAGGATTGGAAATGATCCTTGAAAGGCACATTTTGACTGTGTACTGTCTCTGGGGAACGGGGCTGGTAGAGTGTCTGCAATCTGCTAGAGAGGCTGGATACATCACACACACACACACACACACACACACACACACACACACACACACGCACACTCACCCTCCCAACAGTAAAAGATGATATAACAAGAGATAGTCTGATTTTAGTTGTCAGTGGAAGAGAGGACACCAAGGTCTGGAGAGAATGGTGAAGACTTCCTGCAGGAGAGGGAATGTGACCTGGATCGTCAAGGAGACATAGAACTTATATATCTGTTTCTTGATTTTTAAGTTAAAAATATTGTTCTTGGCTCATAAATTGAATTATCTCAAACATGCCATGATTCTGGGCCTACATCACATAGGTCAGACTTTCAGAAATATTGTGGGGAAAACAGCAAAGTTTTATGACTAAGTGGAAATGAGTCTAACACCTTGTTTTTACTAAATGATTAAAGGCATAGAGAAAATAATTCACAGCTTTTCCTACTAGCATGTCTTATAATCTACAACCTTATTTTCTTTCTTTTTTTTTAATTAAATCTTTATTGTTCAGATTATTACATTTGTTCCTCTCCCCCCCCCATAACTCCCCTCCTCCCAGTTCCCGCCCCACCCTCCGCCCTCACTCCCCACCCACTGTCCTCATCCATAGGTGCACGATTTTTGTCCAGTCTCTTCCCGCATCTCCCACACCCCTTTCCCCTCCAAGAATAGTCAGTCCATTCCCTTTCTATGTCCCTGATTCTATTATGATCACCAGATTACTTGTTCACTTGATTCTTAGATTCACTTGTTGATAGATGCATGTTTGTTGTTCATAATTTGTATCTTTACCTTTTTCTTCTTCTTCCTCTTGTTAAAGGATACCTTTCAGCATTTCATATAATACTGGTTTGGTGGTGATGAACTCCTTTAGCTTTTCCTTATCTGTGAAGCTCTTTATCTGACCTTCAGCTCTGAATGATAGCTTTGCTGGATAAAGTAATCTTGGTTGTAGGTTCTTGGCATTCATCACTTTGAATATTTCTTGCCATTCCCTTCTGGCCTGCAAAGTTTCTGTTGAGAAATCAGCTGACAGTCGTATGGGTATTCCCTTGTAGGTAACTGAGTTTCTTTCTCTTGCTGCTTTTAGGATTTTCTCTTTGTCTTTTGCTCTTGGCATTTTAATTATGATGTGTCTTGGTGTGGTCCTCTTTGGATTCCTTTTGTTTGGGGTTCTCTGCGCTTCCTGGACCTGTAAGTCCATTTCTTTCACCAGGTGGGGGAAGTTTTCTGTCATTATTTCTTCAAATAGGTTTTCAATATCTTGCTCTCTCTCATCTTCTGGCACCCCTATAATTCTGATGTTGGTACACTTGAAGCTGTTCCAGAGGCTCCTTACACTATCTTCGTATTTTCGGATTCTTTTTTCATTTTGCTTTTCCAGTTGGGTGTTTTTTGCTTCTTTGCATTTCGAATCTTTGACTTGATTCTTGCGCTCCTCTGGTCTGCTGTTGGGTGTCTGTACAATATTCTTTATTTCAGTCAGTGTATGCTTAATTTCTAGTTGGTTCTTTATCACAATATCGAGGGTCTCATTAGATTTCTTGAGGATCTCACTACATTTATCGGCGGTCTCACCAGTCTTTTCAAGGGCCTTACTAAGTTTATCGACAGCTTCTAGACAGTTCTTGAGAGACCTTAAAAGTGTGGTTTTGAGCTCTATATCTTCCATTTCTGACATTTGCGTCCTGTTTCTTTGTCTCCGCATTTTTTTTATCTTTTCTTGGTGCACCCCCTAGTGGTCTTTGTGCGAATTCTTGTGGTAGTTAAGCCTTGATTGTTGTCGGCAATAGTGGGGGTGATTTGACCTCCAGGCTAACTGGCTATACAACCTTATTTTCTTCAACCAATCAAAAGTATTGCAATTTTAAGCACTTTATGGAATAAAAATATTTTAATAGACTCCTAATAAAATATTGTAGATCCTTAACTTTATTTATTTATCAAATTTATTGGGGTGACATTGGTTAATAACATTATGTAAGTTTCAAGTGTACAATTTTATAATACATCATCTGTATATTGCATTGTGTGCTCATCACCCAAAGTCTAGTCTCCCTCTGTTACCATATATTTAAAATTCTTAGCTTTAAAAGTATGTTAAAATCACTTTTAAATTTATTTGGAAGAAAATCTGAGTGACACTTGCTATGAAATTTTATAAAATAAAAAGAAGTGGGAGAGATTTGTCCCATGAGATTTTTAAAAAGTAATATAAAGCCACCATAATTAAAATAATGTGGGATTAGTATAGGAATGAGCAAACAGCAATGATATAAAAAGTACATAAACACAACTGAAAATAAGTATGTAATATGTAAATAAATTGGTATTTCAAATCAATGGGGGGGATTGATAGTTATTCAATAAAGGGTTTTATAACCAGTGTCTAATCATTGAGGAAAAATACATAAAATATATATTATATACTCCTTTTATGTAGGAACCTCTCTGTGTTTTCCTACCTCAAGTAATGTCCAAAAAGAAATCTCAGAGATATTATGTTTTTAAGTTTGGGATTAGCCAAAGATCATATCTGCACAACCTATACACACAGACAACAGTGTGGTGATGGCCAGTGGGAAGGGGAGGTGGAGGCGGGAGTGAGCAAAGTGGGGGAAAATGGGGACATCTGTAATAGTGTAAATAAAAATAAAGTTAAAAAAACATGTAAAATCTTTAAGTGCCAGAGAACTAGTGTTAATATTTTTACAATCTTTGGGTAGAGTGAGAATTTTTAAGTTTAGTGCCAAAGTTAACAGAGTAAATTACATAAAAATGAGTGGAAACATTGACTTTTTTTTTGGTAAAAATATCAAAAATTAAAAATCAAAAGAAAAGAGACTAATGAAAATATTGCTACAAATATAACAAAGGAGTACTACCTAGAGAGCTCACATAAATAGTAATAAATATAAAAGTGATGAGGTATTTAATAGTTATTTCACACAAAAAAGTATAAAATGAGAGGTAAATATATTTTACATTTTGAGTATCATTAGTAACCAAAAAATACAGGGCTTTAAAAACCTAGAAAGGTATCATTTCAAAAAAAATAAATGGGCAAAGACAGTTTTTAGTGATAACAGTTATTGTTGGCAAGGTTCATTCATTGCTGGAAGAACTTTGGCAAACATTAAAAAATATTTAAAACCTTTGACCAAGTAATTCGCTTCCATAATTTTATCCCAAGAATTTGACTATATCTGTGCACAGGAATCTTCACAGCAATATTGCCTGTAAGTGAAAAAATTGTGAACAACCATATGTTCAGTTAACTAAATTACTGTGTATCCATACAATAGAATTTCAAACAGCCTTTTAAAGTGATTTGTACAAGGATATTTAATGACATAAAAAGTCTATTGTAGAAATAAAATGCAAATTAGAAGTATTGCATGTAGTTTAAAAATTTCCATTCCCCTCTCCTTTTCACAGGCCTGTGTTTTGATCAGTGATGGTATTTTTGGAGATTTTTATTTTATTCTTTTTCCTTTGTACTTTCTAAAATTTCTACCATAAACTCTTACAAAGAGAAAAATGGTAAATGTTTGATAGTAAGTGTTGTAAGTTTTTGCCAGTAAGTGTCTTCTGAAGGAACCGCCCTGATAACATTTTGTGGTTTGATATAATAACATCTGCTTTCCAGAGTGAATTTAATCCTGATGTAGTGTCTGGAGAGTTCCTTAATCAGAAAGGCCAAATTGCTTTGTTCTCTGAAACAACACAAAATTATTTTCACAATCAGGCTTAAAAACAGAACTGAAAAATGAGGTGCATTGAAAGTATGATGCTGGTATTAAATAGGTGTAAATGCTATTTAACTCTATCCTAATAACATAGAGGAGAATAGCAATGAGAGTCTGCACAGGCTGGATTGGAAATCTGAAGACCTAAATTGTAGTTCCATTTACTCCATCAGCTAGAAGTATGCTCTAAAGCTAAAGAGAATAATAATAATAATAACAGGTTTTGCCCTAGCCGGTTTGGCTCAGTGGATAGAGCGCCAGCCTATGGACTGAAGGGTCCTGGGTTTGATTCCCATCAAGGGCACATGCAGCGGATTGATGATTCTCAACATTGATGTTTCTATCTCTCTTCCTCTCTTTGAAATCAACAAAATTATATATAAAAAATAAATAAAATAAGTAAATAAATAATAACTACAGGCTTTATTATCATTAACCATTTGATTCTAATATATTACTTTCTGCAGTGCTTACTGTATTATCTCTAATCTTCACAACTTCTTTCTCAGGGTATTAAGTATCCCTATTTTACTGTTGAAGAAATTGAAGTTCAGAGAGCTTGCTGACTTCTAAGTTGCAGAGGAAGGTATGATGATATTTCCCATTTGTTTCATTCACTAAAGTCCTTATTGCCCCCAATAAACATCAGTTAAAGGCAGTAATTTTTACTTTGGTGGCAGTGACTAAAAAGAAAGGCTCCCTAAATTATACTGACCCAAAAACTTTCACTGCTATTATAGTTCTATTCAGGAAATACTTAACAAATACCTCTAAATACAAAGTACTATGTTAATTATGGCAGGAGTTAATTATGTTAATATGGCAGGAGTACATGACTGTTGAAAACGATCCTTGCTCTGTAGAGGCTTAAAATCCAGGGTGTTGCCTTTGGACCCCAGGTCCTTCACATAGGAGCTGTGTGTACCTTGGGCTTTAACTTCTGTGTTTCGCAGCTTATTTATCTGTAAAAGTAGAGGTCCAGTGCATGAAATTCGTGCAAAGGGCTTAGCCCTCACAGCCCCTCGCAGCCCTGGCCAGCCCTCAGAGCCTCGGCTGGCCCTCTCAGCTCCAGCTTCATCTGGAAGGTCATCCGGATGGTTGTCTGGAATGTCGTATGGATGGTCGTTCAGCTGTTTGGTCTAATTAGCATATTAGCTCTTTATTATATAGGATCAGATAAATAATAATACCACTCTCAAAATTTCTTAGAAGGATTAAAAGAGTTATATGTAATGTACTTAGAATACTAGTTGGCACTTATTAAAGTGCTAATATGTATTTATTAAACAACATGTAAATATATATAACCAGTCTAGTGGCTAATTATGTAATGTTGATAATGTTCAGTGAAGAGCTGCACTTCTTTGAATTGTGTACATGTGTAATTCTTTCTGGCCACATTCACATTTCTCTTGAGGAAGGACCCTGTGTATACAATGAACTAATTTATGCCTTTTTCCTACCTGGTCCTTTGCTTGATTAGAGTGACTGAAAAATAGGAGCAGTAATGTTACCAAACTCATTGGTTCATTGATTAGGTTAAATGGCACAGATATTTGAAACACTTTTTCATTAAAAAAATGTATTCATAAAGTCAGAAAAAACAGTCCTATTTCATAAATAATAAAAGTTATTAAACAAACATGAAGAAACAAATAGTGACTTGGTGAATCACACGGTATAAATTAGTAGCAATTGTCATTGCTTTCTGGGCCTGAGACTTTTCATCTCTAGAAGATTCATGAGTTGATCAAATAGATGAGTCCCCTTCCATGTCACCTATACATGTTAATTAATTAATAAAATTCTTGGCAAAGTGCTGTTTTCTGCTTACTAAGTCAGATAACATTGTTAACATGTTATATGCAGAAATGCACATATTCCCTTTCAGTTTGGATTATTTTTCTATGATTTCATTGCAATTCAAAAAGACCTCATGCAAATTATGATGTGCCAAGTACCATGGTAGTTAAGGGGAATAAGACCCACACTCAGGTCTTTGGAGGACATATTTTCTCTTTTCTTTAGAGTATTTCAGGTCATTTCCTTATTTAGAAATAATCAGTCCCTAAAAAAAAAAAATAAACTCAATTCCTTAGTGGAGAGTTCAGTTGCATCCAATCTCCTATCAGATGAATTCACTCATTATGCAGTAGTGAGAATATCTGAAGTGGTTAGTGTCTCAGAAGATTGTTAGCCTCAGGCCAGGCCATTTTCTCAAAATTTAACCATAATCATGCACATGTCAAAACTCATTTACTATGAAACTAATATTGGTTTTGAAATAGGTTAATACTTGTTTAAGTAAAGGCTGAGAAAATATTTCATAGAACTTTCTCTCCCTCTCTTCCTTTGCTTATCTTTAAGGTTTCAACGTTTGAAATACACTGAAATAGCATTTTTATAATATATCTTTGAAACTTTTACTTCATAGCTAACCTGCTATTTTAAAAAATATTTTTATTCTTTCCAAAACTGATCAAGAATGGAAATTCGAAATACCTCCTGTATTACAAAAGTGCAACCAAGACTTATGTTAGACTTAAAAAGACTCAGAGTATTTAATCTTATTTACATTAAACAATGGAATAAAAATCCAACAAAGCCTCAAGGGTTTTAAAAAAATTGTTTTTGGAAATTAAAAAAAAGCTTAATTTAAGCAATAAAGATAATTATCATGCTTCAAAAATAAGTTGCGGTGAATCACCAAGGACCATTTTACTATGAGTCATAATGATATGTGGTCAGAGTTTTTAGTAGGTATACTTTTTTTTTTTAAGAATACCCTTTGGTGGTTTTCTTCTGATTTTGGAGTTCTCATAATTTGGCATTGTGTTCTGGGGCTGAGACTTTTCATCTCTAGAAGATGCACTACACTATAAATACAGTTCTTGTGGTTCACAAGTTGATCAGGCAGATGAGTTCCCTTCCATGTCACCTATACAGCTCCTTTCTCCACCTCATCTTGTCTCATGTGCAGAAACATAAAATGTTCAGTTGATAAACAGGATGGTTTAAGGTGAAAGGTGAGAAGGGAAAGGGGATCATACGAAGGTTTTTTGAGGGTAGATGTATTATATCTTTGTACCTATCCCCTTGTGATAGCAGCTACTCTGACCCTAACAGGACATCAGTACATATTTGTTGACAAATAGAATGAATGGATACGTGAATAATCTTTGAGAATAGTTCATAGCCTCTTTTACTGTAATTGAGAAAGCAATTTAATCAAAACAAAATTGTGAATAAGGACACTAGAATAATAACATGTTAATAGTATGTTATAAAATTTTTTAAGCACTTTCACATAACTTACCTCATTTCAACCTCACAAAACTCTTATTAGGGAGGCAAGTGTTATTATAGGTGGAAAATATAAGTTTTAGGATCAAAAGATGACAGTGTTTTCCTTCAATATCTCACTAACAAAGTCCCAACCTCTGGGAGTGTCTGTCTCTGGATAGCATATCATTAGTTGTGGCCATTGTGGTGAGCAACAAACCATTCCAGAGATTAGCACTACATCAGTTTAGTGCTGAAATAATTAATCCAACAAGTGGCCTTTATGTATACGAGGACAGAAAGGTAGGAATCAGATGGGATAGAAACTTACAAACTAATATTACACAAACAATAAACATTGAATGAGGACTTACTATGGGCCAGGCACTTTGATAGGTCTATTGTCATACATTTTCTTCATTTTGCAAATGAAAAATATTGAGCTCTTAGAAACCAAATGACTTTCCCAAGGTCACACAGCAAGTATGTGTCAGGGGTGGAATTCTAATATTCAAAAAGTATGATAGAGGTTCCTGTCTTGAAGTGCTTGAAATTTGGTTGGAGGAAAAACCATGAATTCCACACGTCATCTAGATAAACAGTAATAGTGTTACAGAAGACCGGAGGAAAACCAAGCCACGCTTAGAGAAAGGGGAGTTACATTTTAATTATGCGCAGGCCCAGACCAAAAAAAAAGTGTCGTTCAAATTCTGAGCCCCCCAACATGGAGGAAAGCTTTTTCTATTTATACTTTTTCTAGCTCTTTGTCTCCCAAATTTGGAATGAGACTTCCGGGCCTTCTGAGAAAGAAGGCCTGCGTGCTGGGAAGGGGCCATGAGACCATATCTCAAGGCCTGGCCTGGTGCCAGCTCTGACAGCCTGGGGCATAGTTTATGGCCTCTCTGGAATGGGAGTAGTCTTATTTTCCTTAATATTTAAGCAAGCAAGGGTTTACAGAATCCAAAATCGCAGGGTTAAAATTTCAAACAGCAGTTTTTATATAAGATGGATGCTTCAATAGCACAGAACAAACTCATGTCCAAATTAATGACTCAAACAGTGGATATGTATGGCCTGAGCTAGAGTGGTTAAATTCCTAGAAGAGGTGGAAAGCTTGAGCTGACCCTTGAATGGTGAGAAGGGTTTAAATAGTGTACATGTAAGGGAAAGGTGTTTCAGGTAAAATGAAATGCATCAGTGAACTGCCAATACAGGAGTGAAAATAACCGAGTTAAGGGACAATAAACCACCTGGGAATATATTCATGATCATTAACAACTGGCATCTTACAGGATTTAGGGCATAGTGCTGGATAAGTTAAAAATTCAGAGGCATTTGGCATGTGATACGAGGGGTCAGACAGGGTAATCAAGGCCCAAATTGGTTGATAAAGGTTTCATGAATGAGCTGATTTCAGCTCAATTCTAACAAATTCCTGGAACTTAGATATGCATAGAAGAATAAAGGGAGAATGCTGTCAGTCAAGACATGCAGGGTTTATGGTGTGTTTTTAGGGAACAGCATTGCTCTGGGCCTTTAAAAAGACATCTTTTTTCATTATCTTACAGATTCTAGGCTAAGGGGATTGTGCTTTTTCAGTCAAAATGTATACCTTAAAAGTTTGGAGTTGCTTGTCAAGAAAGACAGACACAGGCAAAGACTTTGTTTTTGTAAAACCGACAGAAGAGCTAGAGTTAGAATCTTTAGGAGGCTATTAAAATAATTAAGCATTGGCATGTGAATGGGCAGTGGAAAAAGAAAAGGTAGATGGAAAGATCTAAGGCCCAATTGGACATGGATTGAGGAGGAGAGGGAAAAGAGAAAAAGGGTGCTAAGATTCCAGTCTGCTAACTGGCAGCCTCAGGGCATCTTGGTCATCTGCATTATAATTTGTAATATTCACCGGTCTCCATATTTATGATGTAAATTCAGCCTTCACCCTATTATGAACCTATGGAGTATTGGTCATTTTTCCTATGTATGAAATAGGAAACTGAGAGGTTAAACCCGGGACCCAGAGGCCAGGCCAGTAATGCCAGTGGACACAGGAAGTTAGTGGTAGGGAGTGGTGGAGATTGTGAAAAACTGGGAAGCACATATCTTATCTTCCATATTTGATAGATTCTATTTGTTTGCATTTTAACATTTCTGAAATTGGGGTGCATCTTACAATCCTATAGTCGCTGTCAGTGAGGTGACAATTATAAAGTAGTTGCCATTGCCTGAGCACGCACAAACTTGTCATAGCTGTTTGTATTATGATTGATTCAATTTAATTACATGCATTGTTGACACTACATGAGCTTAATTGTCACATATGATGTCTTTTAAATATAGAGGCCTTCCTTCCCCCAGCTGCTGGCACTGGCTTCCCTCTGGCACCCTGGAACCGGGCTTCCCTCTGGCCGCCAGCAGGCCCCCGGAACCCGGGCTTCCCTCACAGCTGGGCTTCGTCTGGAAGGTCATCTGTAAGAATGTCTGGTCTAATTAGCATATTACGCTTCTATTATTAGAGGTAGATCAGAAGTCTGACACAGGTTTCACCAAGCTAACATTAAGATGTTGGTAGGGCTGCCTTTCTTTCTAGAGACGCCAGGAGAAAATATGTTTCCAGCTTCTAGGGCTGCTCACATTCCTTTGGGGCACAGGTCTTTTCCTCCATCTACACACCAGCAACAGCCGATTGACTCCTCAAATCACATTTCCTAACCCTTCTTCTATAGTCACATTTCCTTCTCACTCTGACCTCAGCCGGGGAATGCTCTCTGCTTTTAAGAACTTGTGTGACAAGGTTGGGTCTACTTAGTTGATTTGGAATAATCTACCCATCTCAAGGACCTTAACCTTGATCTTTACATTTTTATATCTTAATCTTCACATCTGTAAAGTCTCTTTTTTCCATGTTAACTAATCATATTCACAGGTTCAGGGGATTAGGACTTGGACGTCTATGGAGGCCATTATTCTGTTTTACCATGTTCTTTAAAGCAAATATTCATCTTTTGAGAAATGACCACAGTTACATATTTTCTTGCAAAACAACCACCAGTACTTTATGGGACCCCTAAAAGTAGGTTATCACAAAGCAGATGCAACTATATTGTATTTGGTTACTGAGATATTTGCAGATTTTATTACAAGCCAAACAGTGCAACTAAATAAAGGGGAAAGCACCTAATCCCTCAGAATGGACATAAAGTATTTCAAAGCCAAGAGGCTACCCTGATAGAGATTTCGAATAGCAGAAGGATAATGATTTTCTAGACCATTTAAAATCTGGGCCACATAACTTCTCGCTGTTTTGGTGTCTGCATTTGTTCAGTGTTTTTTGCCCAGTTAAATTCTAACCTATTTCAACCTGCCTTTATTAGAACTGTAAATTGCCCTCTCTCTGCTCCTTGACCTCTTACTATGGTAAGAGTAAAGGTACCAGACAAACTTTATAAGTCAGAGTATGTGTTATTCCTGGGCAGGAGTACGTTAGTGACAATTTCCAGTGTGGGTGGATTTTAGCTTCTGAAGGATGACTATTTTCCAGTTTGACTTTCTATTGACATCAAAGACCCTATTGTCATATCTGCTCCCATTTACTGCTTCAGGCTTGTATCTATTATAAAACATGTTTTCAACTTTAAGATCTTTTACAGAGGTCTGGCTTCATATATTTAAGTTTATAGTTAATTAAACAAAGGCTTTTTGAGTACATACCTATGCTAGAGGCTTCAACATGTGTCAGTGTATGGCATTAACCCTGAATGTGTCCAGGAAGTACATAGCCCGTTACTGGGAGCTGGGTCTCATTTGCTCCTAGTAGTGTCCACCAGGTTAACACTCACTCCAGCTATGGTCTAGACTTGGTTCCATGTGATCTTGGCTGTACCCAGTAACCAATCCTATTCCAATCTCAAACTCAAAGATTGGCTAACATGGAAGTTACTGAAAGCTCCAAAGACTCTGGTAAATGTTAGAAATATTGTAATACATATAGAGCCTCCCAATGCTTTTAAGAAAACAATAGTCATTTAGATAATTGGCTTCTGGTGCTTTTTTTAGCAAAAAAAACCAAACAAACCAATATTAATTCTTAGTCCTATTTGTGTGAGAGTTGCAAGTGATGAAAACTAACCATGTTTTAGAGCTAAATCTCTAGTTCCTTTAGATTTTCTCAACAAATATGATTGCACAATAAATGTGAGCATAAATACATGACTGAAAAAGTGAAATACTATTAGGCATTGCAAAAATCTAAAGAGAAGTCGCTGGTTAGGTTGTGAGGAAATAAATAAATAAAAAGAGTAAAGCAAATAACCTGTTTATGCAAATTTCCAGTTCCCCTTCCAGTACTTCTGCTCCCCTGTATTGGGACCCACCGAGCCTAATTCTACTGGTTCTTATTCTCACTTATAGTGAAGGTGTTGGCTGATAAAGGATTAAAATGCTAGCTTTTGGAGAGCTGCTTTACCAGCTCACCACCGGCATGGATAATTTCTATACCCCAAAGGAATAAATATGCACTATTCCCCAATTAATATTTACTCACTTCATCTCAGCTGACCCCAAGCCCAGTCAGCTGAGCTATCACCTTAAGAGCCTGTAAGATTGTAGGCAACATAAAGATCTGCAGTAGTTACTAAATATATATGGAGTGCCTGCTACACACTGTGGGTACAGTGGTAACCAAAGTCAAGTACAGTCCCTGCTCTCACGATGCTTACAACTTGGTAGAGGAGACTGATGTTATTCAATGAATAACATACATAAATGTAAAATTCAGCATGGCAAGAGCTGTGAAGGAGAGATATGTAGTTAACAGCATGCATAACAGGAGGATGTGGCCTGGCCAGGAAAGGTAAGTGATTTAAAGAAATGGCAGGATTTAAATAGATAAAACTGGGGAGGTACACAGTACCTGGCACACAGTAGATGCCCAATTAAGATAAGTGGTGGGTAAATGGTGTCCTGCTCATGTACTGGATTCTCTGTGCAACCTTGATAGTAATTTTCTGGGAAACCTGGGTTTCTTTCGATTTCAAAAGCATATCATTCTGGGACAAGAACTAGAGGTGCCTTTTTGGCTTCTCTAGAGTCTCTTTCAAAAACTGTTTTCAGGGTCCGTTAGCACCTGCTCACTGGAAGTACTCCAGCTCTGTGTGAGATCATGTGATAGGAGAGACATGGCCTTTAGCTACACACCAACCACACAAGTAGCTGTGGTTTGCCTAGTTAAAAAAAAATTCTACTTTAGAAGCCCAGAAACTGCCAGGCTCTGGAGTTGTTGTGGCGCTGTCTGTCTCTGAGTCTGGCTGTTTGTTCCCATGTGTCCTGTGACTCGAGTTCTGTCTTGTCCCTTTGCCCTGTGGTTTACAGAGGTAAAATTCTCTCAAGGAAAAATCAACAACCACCACACGACCACTATTAAAGTAGTGGAACTTAAGGTTTGTATGTAATTATATGTGGGATGTCAGAATATTTTGCTTAAAGAAATAAAGCACAGCCCTAACCAGTTTGGCTCAGTAGATAGAGCGTTGGCCTGCGGACTGAAGGGTCCCAGGTTCGATTCCGGTCAGGGGCATGTACCTTGGTTGCGGGCACATCCCCAGTTGGGGGTGTGCAGGAGGCAGCTGATCAGTGTTTCTCTCTCATCGATGTTTCTGACTATCTGTCCCTCTCCCTTCCTCTCTGTAGGAAATCAATAAAATATATTAAAAAAAGAAAGCATAATAATAGTCCTATCTAATAAAAGAGAAACATGGTAATTAGCATACGACCGCTACCCTTCCCATTGGCTAATCAGGGCGATATGCAAATTAACTGCCAGCCAAGATGGCGGCTGGCAGCCAGGCAGCTTGAAACTAACATGAGGCTTGCTTGCTTCAGTAACGGAGGACTCCAATGTTCCCCGCCTGCCGCTGCCGGCCTCTGAGCTGCAATTCTAAACAACTATGCTACAAATATAGAAGCTAAACAAAACCCCAGAAACCTGCTTTAGTCCGCCGAGCTTCAGCCAGCAGGATCGCAACATTGTTTCAAATACAGAAGGTAAACAAAGGCCAGAAACCTGCTTTCAGCAGCGGAGGCCTAAGAGCTGGAGTCAAGCCTCAAAGCTAAAGCTGGCCCAGAATAAATTAAAAAAAAAAGAAAAAAAGGAGCGGTTGGGAGCTTCAGTCACCTGCCAGCCTGAAAACAGCCCTCAGCCCCTCACCCAGACTGGCCAGGCATCCCATTGGGGACCCCCACCCTAAAGGGTGTGTGACCAGCTGCAAACAGCCATCATCCCCTCACCCAGGCTGGCCAGGCACCCCAGTGGGGACCCTCACCCTGATCCAGGACACCCTTCAGGGCAAACCAGCCGGCACCCACCTGTGCACCAGGCCTCTATCCTATATAGTAAAAGGGTAATATGCCTCCCAGCACTGGGATCAGTGGAGCCGTGAGGCCTCCTGGCACCGAGATCAGTGTGACAGGGGGCAGCGCCCAAACCCCCGATCGCCCTGCAGCTCTGTGTGTGACAGGGGGCGGGGCCACAACCTCCCTATTGGCCCTGCTCTGTTCATGACAGGGGAAGGCGCCCCAACCCCCTGATCTCCCTTCAGCTCTGTGTGTGACAGGGTGCAGCACCCCAGGCCCCCCATGGGCCCTGCTCTGTGTGTGATGGGGTAGAGCCATAACCTCCCCATCAGCCCTGCCCTGAGTGTGACAGTGGCGGCACCCCAACCCCCTGATCCGCCCTGCTCTGTGTGTGACAGGGGGCGATGCCCCAACTCCCCTATCGGCCCTACTCTGTGAGTGACAGGGGGAGCTCCTCAACCCCCTGATCGGCCCTGCTCTGTGCATGACAGGGTACAGAGCCCCAACCCCCTGATTGGCCCTGCTCTGTGTGTGACAGGGAGCCGCAACCTCCCCATCGACCCTGCCTTGAGTGTGACAGGGGGCGGTGCCCCAACCCCCCAATCTGCCCTGCTCTGAGCCCGACCAGGGGCTGCACCTAGGGATTGGGCCTGCCCTCTGCCACCAGAGAGCAGGCCTAAGCCAGCAGGTCGTTATCTCCCGAGGGGTCCAGACTGCGAGAGGGCACAGGCCGGGCTGAGGGGACCCCCCCCCCCCCCGAGTGCACAAATTTTTGTGCACCGGGCCTCTAGTAATAATAATAAATAGTAAAGGCATTTATTACTGTTTAGTGAAAGGACAGGAAGGCGTGGAAAGGAGGCAGGACACAAGTGTTATTTGGTGAAAGTCATTGGTAGATATGCCAAATGGGACCTGTTGTGGGAGAGCCCAGCTGCCTCATC